>NC_134644.1:145166966-146369966 GCF_030463565.1 Pelecanus crispus | reverse complement strand
AGTGCAAAGGAAGGAAACAACATTCAGCGCTTATTTAGTCCTGGACGGTGGATTAACGGCATCAGAGAAGGACAACTGACAACTACCTCACCAAAGAGGAGCACATGCCTTTGCTTCTGCCACTGCTACTTTACAAGTTGACCTCCACCCCAACTCTTTTCACAGCAGCAGGTTTGACAGATGAGCGATAATGAGAGTCCAGATAGTGCATAGAACAGACTGCTGCCTGAGCAGCACAAAAGCTAGTCATCACATACCACTTGCCAGGCAACTCTCAAAGGACATCGCACTTCCAGTCCTTTGATCATTTTTTTTTTTTTAAACAGAGCAAGCAGAGTAAAGCTGGGATACTTTCAAAAGCATAAACTGTGGTCTGCTACACTCTTCCCTTTTTCCTCACTCCCTTTTCCTCACTAGTGCTCTTTGCGAGACAGACTACATATATGAAACCTTGATAAATGACAAATAAATCTTGCTGTTCGCAGGATGACTGTAAAGTTCACTTCCACAGCAATATCAAACTGTCTGTCAGATAATTTATCAACAATAAATTCATAAGAAATTTTATACAACTGCATACATATGCACACACCAGCACATTAAAGACACATACACTTAATTATACAAAAGATATTACTAGAATGTGTCTCTTGTTTATTTTCTCATGCTTTAGAGATTTGACCCTTTTGTCAGCTTTCTAGTATTTAGAGATCCACACCACACTTTCACATCTTGGAGAGGAAATATTCATGTTGTACATGACTGCATTGCTTTCTCTGTCAGACTGAACATGTTCACTTATCTTTTCCAAGGGTAGCATCATTTTAGTGCTTGATTCATTTTATGGAGTAGTTTACATCGAAGCAGCGTGCAAACTTTAATCCTGCCAGTGTCCTCATGAGAACTGAGAGGAAATGTTATCTCTGTTTTTCAGATAGGGAAACAGAGCTTTCACGCACACACCAACCAAGCTGCAGTGGCTCAGTAAATCATTGCCCATCGGCTGATCTCTGGTAATAATGTTACCCCCATTGAGCCCCTCTTATAATTACTTAAATCTCAGTAAAAGAGATCTAAATCAAGGTACTGTTACTTTATATATGGCATAAGCTAAAAGTACAGCAGCTGCGTGCAGTCGCAGAGATTCAGCTGTCATTATGTCATTCCATGAGTGCATATTCACCAAATGAAGTATGCAAACAGTTTTCAAGAACAGCAGTATCCAACCGTCTGGCTCAACTCACTGCTGGGAAAAGTCTAACCTAAACTACTGGACTTTGCACTGAAACTGCTGAACGCCTGCATACTTCATGTCAATTTTGCTGCAGTTGAGCTCTGAAGAGAGAAGGCAACAAAATTCTCAATGTTTGTAGTGTCTTAAGCCACTGCAGCAATTTCAGCCTTGACTCATAGTGACACAGAGTGATCCAGCTTTTCCCAATAGCATGAAATTAATTATTGCTAAAGACAGAATCATTTCTAACCAGTTTGGATTTAATATTTCATTGCAAATACATCTTCAAGTTGGTTCTATATAATTCAGGACTTTACAAAGAGACAAAGTGCACGCTTTCTAGCATCTTCCAGTAAACAAGTAAAACTTTCAAAAACTATAACTGAGCTTTCTTCTATACCAATTTTTCCTGTGGAAAGGAAAATAAATCCTCTCCATTAAATTATTGTGTAATTTACACAGCTACTTTAAAGCATTTTAAAAGGCTGGTACAGTTTTATTTCTGGAAACGACAACAAAGATACAAGTTTAGCCGTCTACATTGTGATTTTTTAAAAGAAAAGCAAGTGACATTCTGCTTTACAGAATTTTTATCAAAATGTATTTTTATATTGTAACCTCTCCAGCTTGTGGGCCTCTCCATACAGAATTTTCACAGTAAGGCATTGCCACCACAACTTACAGATGATTTATAAAAACAATAGAGAGTGACTAAATAAGGCAAGGTAGCATAATGACTGTATCTTACAAATATATGTTTAAACAAGAAAGCAAGTACCGTGAATTCTTGGAATAAGTGAAAAGATGATGAGGGAAGGTGCCATGACTGCATCAAGAATTATGTTTATCAGAATACCAGGGACAGAATGAGATTTAAATTCTGACTTGCACAGAAATATGAAATGAACTGATATATACCTATCAACATGCAAAACATATGTAGAGGGTAGAATGCACTGCATATATTTTACAGTGTAATAAATAAAGACACAGGGGAGTCAGGCATTGCTTCACCATAAAAGATGTTGAGGATACATGTCATAAGGCATTTGTAGAACACCATGTAAGAGGCAAAACATTTTTATACAACTGAAAATTAAATGTCATCTAAAAGGACAGGACAGCCCTACAGCAAATTGACCCTTAGACAACTACAACCAAAGCATTACAGTTGATGAAATCAAGCCAACATTAGAGTCAGCAAAGAAACCAGTCATAGAACCCACCAGAACTGTGCCTATGGTTTTTTTTTTTTTTTTTTTTCTGCTGTTTCCTTTTTTTTAAGGTTACTTTAAAGGAAATAAAATTATCTATGCTGCATACAGTATATATAGACAAAAGATGGAATTTAATTTTAGGAAAAAGAAACAGGTGTAAATGGAAGGGTAAATAAAAAAGATACACTTCTGAAAGCAATTTTTTACTTCATGTAATAAAGTAGTAGGAGAAATTGACAAATAAAATTGCATTAGGACTCAAATAAAATTATTAGTAGGGTTTAAAATAGTGAGGATATTGTTTTCATGTTTTTTGTGTTGGTTTTTTTTTCTCCAGCATAAGAAAGCTAATCGATAAGATAAAATCTGAATTTACAGAAGATAGATTATGCAAGACTTATCCAGTACTTTTTTGCATAAAATGATTGGATTTTTTTCTAGATCAGGAATTTAAATAGATGTGATATGTTTGATTTTATGAAGAAGCTTTGAATAGGTGCATATTAGAAATTATTGGTGCATATAGACAAGGTGAGATTTTGCTTAAGAACTGAATAGTATGAAATAACCTATTTATTGGTCTTCAGGAATGACCTGTACACAAAGGAGTAAAGTGTACTACAGGGGTAACATAATACAAAGGAGAATAAGGATATTATAGAAGGAAAGAAGATTCTTCAAGACTGAAATAAAAGAGATGGAAAGAAACCTGATAATAAAATTTGCAAAAGGATGCATTTAGAAATTAAGAATTTCTTTTAAAAGTGGAATCCATCTGTTGGAAGAAGTGAAAGAGGAAATCCTGTCATATTTGTCAATATCATATATCTGCAAAAAACCCCAAGTCTGTTTCTAGAAACTCACATGTAAGGTATTTGTAGTAGATAGAGTGAAGTTTTAATACCATTTGAGAGGACACTGAGATAATTCAGAATTCTGAATATAAACTTTGGTCTTCCATGAAGAGAATCTTTGTTGCTTCATTCATTAAACCTCCTAAAGGGGCAAAAAATTTTACTACAGTGGTTGGCAGATTGCAGAGCCAATTATATAACAGAACACTAAAGATATTTGTATATACATGGGTTCAAATAAGCATATGTTTGCTTTCCCTGTAAAACACAGTGGGTGGATGTGAGTCAACTCCAGTCAGATGATCTGGTCAACTTTAATTCCCCTTGTGTTTACTAACACAGATTTCAAGTTTCTGACTGCGTATTGCTCTTTCCACAGAACTCCTGCTTCAATCAGAGTGCACAATGAATAGTGGCACTGAATGAGCAATTACAGTATTAAAAAATGTGTTTTATCCTCAGTCAAGGTGTATTTCTGTGCATTATTTACAGCTCACCGTTCAAGCTTCTGCACTAAATACAGAACAATTCACTTCCACCTGGGCTTCTCCACTGTATATTCATTCAAAGGAATATTCCACAAAGATCAATCAATTTATTTTTTATAAGACCCTATCAATGGATTTAACGTATTTCAGAGGCTGAGTTGCAGGAAAATAAGGAACACCCATCAGTTACTTGAGAAAATGCTGGAGTTTAGAATCCAGATCCCAGAATACTACTATAACCACAAAACTTCCTGGTTTATGGATTACACATGTCCCAGTTTTCTAACAAACAAAGCAACAGTCCTTTGTCTAATAACCTGAGCTATTATAAAGCTATGATTCATTCCATACTTCCGTCTCCATTCTTCCTGAATGAGGCATGACTCCTGTGAGAGATTACTACATGATTTTGTGATAAAGAACTACAATGCATGTGCAGAACAAGATTGTACAAAAAAATCAAACAAGCAGTCTTGTTCCACCATTTCCTAACTTGAGTGTTTCCCATAGAAATGTAAAATACATAACACATGTATAAATGCTCTGAATCGTAACTGGCATTCAGGTAAGCATTTTTGCTTTCACTGAAATGGAAGGAAATTTTCCTTCCAAAATTGTTTTGTATTAGCATTATATTTAGAATTCTTTTATTATTTGCTACATTCAAGTATGAGAAAGCATTTGAATTTTAAGAAAGGAATGGGCAACACATCAAATACAAGATACATTAATAGTAGTTTGTCATTAGTTAACACTCAAAGTCCGTATTAATCCTTGGAAGTCAAAACTTGTATCCATGGGCAAACTAGCTGAGCTCTGAACACTAAGGATCACTGAGCTTCAGAGCTACATAATGTTATTAGTAAAGATACCAAATTCAGATACAGTATTTTTTCCAGATATGTCCAATTAACATTCAGCATGAACAACAGATAAACGGGACAGATTTATATTTTCTGTAAAACTGTTTCTCTGTGTACAAGTGTTTTTTGACTAAGATTTTTCATGAAGTATATGGTTTTCATAAAAAAGTGTGAGGGTTTGTTTTTTTTTTTTCTGATGGAACAAATTAATATATGAAATATTCAGGTTTGGATACCATGATACAATGCATCAATTAGATACGTTTCACCATGATACAATGCATCAAATAGGTAAGTCTTAGTTTTAGTTTTCAATCACAGTTCAGAGTTCAGTCAGAAAATTCTGATATTTTCTATTAAAGAAGAGAGAAAAACATAGTAATGCCTTTATACAAAAATTGAGAGATAAAACCTTGTGAAACAGGAGCCACTGATATGCATTAGTGGTTTTTTGTGGGGTGTTCACAACCCAGTAACAGTTTGCGTCATATGAATAATTTACAGAAACATTGTCTTTGTCCACTGAGAAGTGTCTTAGTTTGTATGTACTGGTACAGTTAAGAAAAGGCATCCATCCACATGTTCAGTACTTTCACTGAAATTGTCTGTGAGTGATTCCCCAACTGCCTAGATTTGTTTCATCGGTATACAGTTCAAATGCCCTACGGATGTCTGAAAACAGCAGGATAGATATAGAAATGAGTTTATCATGTAGAAAAAGGAAGCTGTTTTGACATGCCTGTGTTCAAAGAGGGCATCCTTCTGGTGAGAAAAAGCACTTGTTCAGGTAGAATGAATTAGCCTGCTATTGCAAGCATACTAGCCCTAGGAATCTGGGGACAATCACAGCAATAAATGTGGATTTAACTGATGCCGTGCTTTTTGAACTGGGTTAAACTCTTCAAACAGGAGAACATAACACAGAAAAAGGAGAGGTTTCTCCACCCACCCCAACTCTGTCTCCCCTTTCCTTACTAGTTTAGACATCACTAGTGATTTCCAGATTCAATTCAGATCTAGCTAAAATTTGGAAGGGGGAAAAAAAAAAAAAGGTACCTTACAGTCTCTGGCTGCCATCTACCTCTTAACCTGACCATTACTTTCCTCCTCATGCTTCCTCATGTCCCCAGTGTAATCCCAGTATTTCTTCTTTTACGACTTCTCTCAAAGCTCGGGTTCCATCTACAGTTTTTTGAAAGAATGATCCTTTCTCCGAACTAACTTTAAGAAATCAGTCTAAAAATGAAGTCTACAAAGAATGCAAGAAGAAAAATAACAATCTCAAATTATTGATCAATGGGTCTTTCTAACCAAAACCTTGTTGTTCATTAATAAAACTCAAGTCATTGGCTTTTTTAGAGGAAGATGCTGTTGGTTTCAGAGTTGTTACCATTTTGAGAGAGAATAAAAAGAAATGTCTTGTAAGCAAATCCTATATAACAGTGGAAAATGGAAGTGCAAAATACATTGTCCTTTTAAAATTTAATAAACTAATAGAAAGAGAGGGAATAATAGGCCACTAGTAAAGTGAAAGACAAAACTGAAGAGAAAGCAAATGCAGTTGATGACTTTTCATTCCTGAAGACAGGAGACCTGGAAAACAGAGAGGAGTATTTCAAATTATTGGAATGTAATTAAAATTTCAACGGCTCAGTGCTGCAATGTCTGATTTTAAGTGAGAAATTACTAAACAAAAGTTCAAAAATTTTAGCAAAAGCAGGTCACTTTGAAATATCTGGAGCATGCTAAATTCTGAGAGGGTGGAATAGAAAATTCATTATTCTTCCATTAAAGGGGTGTAGTTTCAAGATGCAAATCAAATCCTAAATTACATTACAGAAGAGCAAAAACATTTAACAAGATTATTTTTATATAACTAGATCTGAGTTTGGAAAACTGTGACAAAGCTGAGAATATTATAAATTCAAAGGCAACAGCATGCTACTGTTGTTGGACTGCTTTTATACTTAGTGGAAGATTGTTTTTTCAGCATTTTATGTGAGAAATTCAGGATTTACCCAGGTCAGTGAAAATCTAACCTTAAACAGATAATTTTCTCAAATTTTGCATTTAGACCTTCTCTTGTCATTAACTAAGCCAGTATCTTGGTTGTTTGTACCAATAGTTCCTGAAATCATGCAGTCTGAGTCCCAAACTCAGGCATGTGTCTTAGTTTTTTTTCAGTTCAGATCTCCATAGTAATAAATATATACCAAAATACTCTTGAAACTGTAGCATTAACATCTTGCTATTAATACTTGTAAAGACTTGGATTAATTTCACACAGAAAAGCTGAAGTTCCTTGAATTATCTAAAATACTAAGGAGCTAAATCCTCCCTGCACAGTAAAGGCACCTTAGTGTAAAAATCTTCGAAGCAGTTTTGGGCATCTGCATTGCATTGCAGCACTGCTTTACAATCTTCTTTTAGGAACTGAAGAAGAAGAAGTTGCTTGCTTTTGGTTAGCACATTGTTTTCATACTTAGGTAATTTGATATATACATTAGAATTTGTGTTGTGAGAGGCAGTTATTTAAAGTCTCATTAGAAATACTTGGAAGTTTCAGCAACAAAGTTAGAAATAAAGGGTTGTATGAATAAATATTCATTCTAGCAGGGAAAAAATAGATTAGAGATTCTAGGTGGACCTTGCAAGTAGAAATATGGGGCTAAGCAGCCTATAGAAAGTCAGTGATATGCTTGAGAATGTGATCTTTAAAGTCACAGGACTATTTCTATGGCATTGTGGTCTCATTTTGTTGAGAAACCCTAAGTAGCTTTCAAACTTGAGCCTTCAAAGAACAGAACCAATTCTATGACGTTGCGATTTTTGTCAAACAGTTTTAGCTTAAAAAAATGGCTAGGTTCAACTGCCAGGTCATGATCTATCCTTTCCTTTAACCAGGCCTATTTTCAGAATTTCCATTCCTAAAACAGATGGATGTCTACTCAACACTGTTATTTAACTGAGCTCCTGTGTTTCTAGGAATTCAGTTTCCTCTGGAGTATCTCAGGTTACATTTGGCGAGACAGGTCTCCCAACAAAGAGCAAGTGGGGACATAAGATACTTCTCAAACCATAGACACTAGACTAGCTCAGAAGTGGTCTATGAATTGTTACATCTCTGCTCAGACTGTTTCAGTCTATGGAGGGGGGAGAGGGGTGATGGAAGTGATTCATCTTCACTTGCATTGAAGTAGGTGTGAAGCTGTGTTTACAAGCCAGCGAAAGGTGTATTTAAATCACTAGTGTTTTGAGGTAACATGCTTTATTTTTCCCTAGACTAGAGGATGCATGTTAACATAGCCAACCAATGGAGAAATTATTGGCATGCAGCATCCCAAAGAGGTCTTTGTTCCTGAATCAACCATGAAGAGAGCCCTTCTATTACCCTGTGCCTTTCCTTTTGCTTCTCCAGGCATTCTCACCCAGTTGTCCAAGAGAGTTCAGTTAGATACTGCAGCATTTAACAACCCCAACTTAGACTGAATTTTAACAGAAGCTGCACACTACCACATTAACTGAAGTGCATGCAAAGTCTGGCCTTTCTGTTCATTTGCTTTCAGTTGCCAGGGAATGTTGGCAGAACCTCCTGCCCCTCTGGGCTTGTCTCCACCTGGGTCTCCAGCAAGACTCTTCTCACTTTTAGCCAACAGGCATCAAAAGCATACTCCTTAAATTTTTAGGACTTCAGACCATGGGCTTGAAACGTACAGGTTTTCTTAAGTGATTATGACAGCTTTAATAAATGCCTTCTGAAAATTCAGGGAAGAGCTGATATGCAAACCCAATAGAATCTCGCTGAAAGCCAGGCAGACAGGGGAATAATTTTCATCATATAGTTGTCAAGAGGTATTTTATTACTTCTATGGGGTATTAACCAATTAGGATTCAGGACTGCATAATAAGGAAGGGGTGCAGTATCAGATAAGATATCACCTTGCACAGATGCAATCTGACTTGCGCCTGCACAGAATTTTTATTTTATAAATTATTTTATAAATCCTGTAACTGTAAAACAATGCAGCTTTTCTTCTTCTCACATGTAACTCACCTCCCTTATGCAAAACAGACTTTGTAAATATCTCACTTCCAGTTATCTACAGCTTTATGCTTCATTCATCACCTTAGCCTCTCAATGTCTTGTTAAGCACCTTCCTTCCTGAACATGTTTAAAGATGCCCACTGTTCAAAGCTTTCTTGCTGCACATTTGTGCAGATTTTGGCTTGTACTTGGGTAAGATATAACTAACACCTTGCATTTTTTTCATCTTTCAGCTGGAACCTGATCTAGGAATGCTTTACATCCTTTACAAATGCTTTACTGTGTTTTCCAAAGATGAGAAAACAGTTTACAAATAGGGTGATGGGTACTTGAACTGGCCAGGTGATTCCTCTGTGGTCAAAGTCTGAGGACAGAGAACAGAAACATAACCTTTTAGCTTAGTTCTCTGTTCCAGTCATCAAGGCTTTTCTACTATCCTCAGAGAATTCAAGCCTAAGAAATGTACTGCCATACCGCATAGTCTATTTCTCCATTTGCTTTCAGCTAAGCTGGATGTGATACATAACTTGTCTATACCAGTCAACTTTCAGTTGAATTGCTGTTCTTTTAAGTATCTTTCTCCACCAACTTTTCCCAGACTAATGTTTCAGTGTCATCAGCTAACAAGCAAAACATATCTCAGACTAACTATAATTTCTATATTGCACTTCCTCAAGCTCTCCTGAGTAAATTTCCTTAAGAAATTCAATTTGAGAGAAAGGGTGAAGGGAGGCAAAAATGAGCTTTTTCAAAACCTAATCTCTGGAGAAGAACAACCCCAAATGTACTTAAAAGTCTGAAAACGTAACACCTGAAAAGATCAAAAGATCCCAGTTAGTTTCAAATTCAGCATTAAATGGCACTGTTTTCCACTTGCGTGAAACATAGACCTGCCAGAGTTTTGTGAAGAATATGAAAAGACATTAAGCCACTATGACATGAAGTGACCAAATTTGGCATATGGTGTGCATTTAGGATCACCTGCGTTACCATAAAGATATGGGCAAATGAAAGGGCAGGACTAAATAACAAATTAATCGTCAGGGCGCCGAGGCCCTGCCTGGCCATTCTGGGGCTGTGTATGACCCTGGTTCCTCTCACCAGGCCTGATCCTGACCCCCACATGTGGACCAACAGCCCTGCCCAGCCTTGACTTAGCCCGGTCCCCAAAAAGGTGTCTGATGCCCAGGGCTGGGGCAGCTGCCTCCTGGCTGCCCTGCTCCCTTGCTGGGGTGGTGGGATATGCCCCATCTGCGAGGTCCTGCCTTGCTGCCCTGAGGGGCACCTGAGCAGCACCCTGACATTTGTGTGGGAAAAGGTGGAAGAAAGAATATGATAATAATTATGTACACATAGCTAGATTAAGTACTCACCAAGGACAGAACAATCTAAGAATTTAAGACTTAAACACTAAAGAGTGAAGAATTCAGTATGAAGCACAGAGTTATAACTAGAACTGAGACAAGACTAAGAGGACAAGAGTTTCAGCAAACAGTAAAGAAATAACATGGAGCTGATTCTCAAAGACATGCTGGAGAGTCACCACATTGCTTGGGTCTCATCTCAGCTGAGTAAGTTACTATGTTCTTCTTCCAGTTGAGTTTGCACATACAGATATAGGATAAGACTTCTTTAACAGTTCTGGTAATGTGACATAACAACCTTTAAGCTAAAGCAAATATAAAGTAATCATGTCAGACTGCTGAATATGAAATAGTCATGCGCTCAGATGGCAAATCTGGTGGTTATTTTAGAAAACAAAATCATATTTAATGGAGATAAGACAGAAGCTTAACTAAGTCAAGGTTTATAAAGATTCTGAGCACCACCATACCTAGGTCACTGTCTTCTCAATGTCCTGCTGAAAAATGTAGACAAACCCTTCTTAGAAATTATTGTTTCTACACAAACCTGCAACCAAGGCATGCGACAGTTTTGGAGCTTTCTCAGAATCCAAACAAGCAATGGAGCAGTGCAGGACTGTGCAAGAATTAACAAGCACTGCTTGTTTAGCAGCTAAGGCTCAATGCTACCACGCTAAAACCAGTTCTATGTCCTAGTTTACACTGGAAGTTCACTTCGGTCATGACAGGGGAGGTCTGCAAGTAAAAATGAGAGATATTCAACTCACTCAAGCATGTAACCTGGTAAAAGGAAAGCCTCTCTGAGTAAACGCTGAGAATCCTACACCTGCACTTGTGGCCTACCAAGATCTGAGTGAAGGATAGTGATGTTCAAAATTATAAAAATTTCAAGATGGGAAAAGTTATTGAAAGAACCTCCAGAGAAGACAGAGTTATTGAAAAGTGAAGATACCTGAGATTGCAAAAAGTACAAAGAGAAAGCAAAAGATTAGTTTGTTAATTAAGGTAATACTACATGAGATAAATTTGGACAGGAGAGAGTAAAAAATTTAGAGAAGAGTCACATGTGAATGAAGTAGGCTGCCTGTTTGTTACTGTATACGAAGGAAAATTTTTGATAAGTGAAAAGGTGGAAATTCTTTTCTATAAAAAGAAAGTATTTGAATTCTTAAGAGAGGAGACTGAAATTGTAACCTTGGATGAGAAGCAGTACTTTCCATGGGAAAGAAGTTAATTAAAACCAGGAAATTTGGGAACCAAAATGAGCTCATGGGCATCTAGGCTGGTTGGTTCCCTTGACTTGTCAGTAACCTCTTGAACCAGTGATAACAAGAACTTGTCATCAGGTCCTCTGATTAGCCAGGGAAGCCTTGAGATCCTCCAGGCAGGAAACTGATAGAATTAGGTATGTGGTAAATGTGATGCTCAGAAGCTCTGAGATCTCTAGTTCCATATTGGGATCAAAAAGGAAGGAAAATTGGTGTCAATGGAACTTGGAAATTACTATCAAGCCTGCACCTGGCAGTCACATTAGGAGGAAATAGGCGTTCAGAAAGGTAATCTACTTCCTCTTAAGGAAGTAGATTTGTATTCAGTTAATATTAATAATTTCAATTCTGTTAAATCAGAATTTACACAACAATCTATTTTGTCAGAGGAATTATGAACAGCAAAAAGTACCGTTAAACTTCTGTGATTTTATCTTTGTGGTATTTTTCCTGAGGGTCTTGTTGGAAAGGTCTTGTCATAGAGCATGGTAGGACTTTGAAGTATAAGAGAAATAGTCTATGCCTCAGAGAAAGAAATATTAGCCAGGTAAAAAGATGGGTTATTTGGAAAGTGATGGGTGGGAGTAGAAATGAAAATAAACCTCCAAATTTCTAGTACTCTGATTTTTTTAGCCTGGAGCCTTATTGATTTACATTGTTGGGGGATTGAGCTGTTGGCAGCATACTGCTTTCCATTATAGCAAAAGAATTCACAGACTTTGTATATACAAAGCAGATTAAAGACAAAAAGAAAAAAAGCTATGTTTTCTGATGGATGTTTTTCCTCACTGCAGTTTTCACTTGCTACAACACAAAGAGCAGGGTGCACAAGGTTATATGGAAATAAATGTCAACTTAGTTCATACCAAAAGGAAATAGGAAGGAAAAAAAAAACCCTGTTACCTCCCATCCATGCAAGTGAAAAAATTGGCATCCACATTTGCAGCAGTGAATATAAGAGGACACACAAAATATTTAAGCACACAAAACAAGAAGAGCTCTTGATCTCCAAATCCTGTACTTTGCAGATGTTTTATCAAGAAGATCATTTACACCAAACCACTCCTATGTCAAGATGTTCAAATCCTTGAACATGATTTCTTGACATAGTCTGATATGCTTAGTCAAACAGAAAGTTGAAAAAGAGGCCACATCTTCTGAACCTATAGTCTACACTGTGAAAAACTGATCTAAGGAATTTAAGAACAGAAGAATCACAGAATGGTTGAAGTAAAATGTTAAATGCTGCTCTTTTTTCAGCCACAAAATGTTATATGGCTGCTCCTCAGCTGAGAATATATTGATGCACATAGCAAGTACAGCACAGTGGCACAGAAAGCTATCTTTCTATTTAAATGCCTTTTAAAAAAACTGAAACCACATGTGAAACAAACATTAAAAAAACCCTCAGACAATTCTCAGATGTGTGCTACAGAATCACAGCTCCACTTCAGCACAACGATCCAGTTATCTTGATATATTTTCCACTTTCTGGATTTAAGCTGGATAGAGGGAAGGTTTTATAGGAGGCAGGAGAGAAACAAAGCAGGAAGCAGGAAAGAGAGATGTGTTAGGTCAGAATATTTTTAAGTCACAGTTCTCTTTTCTTCTTGTATCAACAGTTTCCATGTTAAATGCAGGATCAAAGAGTCTCTTGCAAATATATGTAAATGCTATCATGTGGATGAATGCTATAAACCGATTTCTATCGTTCAATTACAATTTGCTTTGTAATTCCAGATGCCCACATGTAGGACTAAATACTTTTCTACGTGGGTGTATACCTACAGGTTTCCTTAGATATGTTCGATCTTCAGTCCAGGAAGAAAACAAAAAAAAGCACTGGCACTTTGTTTGGGCTTCCAAATATATAGCAGCCTGGGCTATATTCTGTGAAGGATGCTTGATGTCCATATTTCCCCAACAAATGACCACAGCTTATGCACAGATTAGTTCTAAAGCATGCATACTGTGCATTCAGCAACCTGGGAGCTGTGTGATATACTGAGCACTTACAGGCTGCCTACTCAAGATACATCTATTCTACTTGTTCTAGTATATCAGATTTCCTGCCTGTGCAGGAATGCAGATATGTTTCTGTCAGAGTAATCCTTGCTGGTATTGTATCTTATAGGATGCCACATTCAACCACCCCACGCCTGACTGAGAAAAGACAGAAAAGTTTTTGATTGTAAAAGGGTTCTCCTTGGATATTGTCAATATTTTGGGACTTGAGAAAATGTTAATTTATCATGCACTTTAAAACAAACAAAATCCACTGAACTTCCCAAATGTGTACCACTAAAATTAATAGATATTCTCACCAGATTTACAGTGTAGATATTGCATTTGAAACATCAATAACTGCTGAAAGCCTGTCCAGACCAATGGTTTTATTTTTGTTGTCATTAGAAAGAAATATAAGGTATAAATATCCAACAGAAAGAAGATATTTTTGCTTTAAAATGTTAGAGAAAAAAAAAGATGGAAAGGAAGACACTTTCTTTTTACTCTTTGATTCAACTTCTTTACAGATTTTTTTCCTCCAGTTAAATTCTCTCCCATTCAATCTGAGTCATCTCAAAATCCTTTACTGTTGTGATTTTCTTCTCCCCTCTTCTTCTCTCCAATGAAACAATTTTTTCTTCCAGCTCCTTTTTGATCATTCTGTTTTGTTTCAAAATTTCCTTGAAGAACGTCCCTTCCTGATTCAGGTCTTATTCTTCCTCTCCTCATTTCTCTCCCTGCCTAAAAAAGCCTCTGTTATCTATACTACTCATACCATTACGGGCTGAGAAATTGTTGGATCAGGCAATGGCCTTCACCATTTCTTTCATGTTGTCTTAACTTTCCTTATCTGTCCCTACCTGTGCTGGAGTGAGAGGCACTGAGAATACAAACCAGGTCTGATGAGAAGTAATGAGAAGAAGATGAATCCTTTTCAGCACAGCAGCCACTAAACACCATTGTAGATGGGTGAAGAAATTGCAGTGAAAAACATTGCTTCCTGCCTAACAGTCCTGTTTCCACACAAGATTTCAAGCAGGGCTCTGAAGCAGCCTAATGACAGAAACAAAGGATAAAGATTCATTTCAAATATATAATGTGTGCTGAACCCACCGATAAAGCCAACGTACTTTGTAACTCATCCTTTCATTACTAGCCTGCAGTTTGCTGCTTCTCTTTCAGATGATGCTTGGAAGCTTGTTTATATTCCCAGCTACAGCCACAGTAAAAGCTATTTTGCTTCTCTCTACAAACCTTGCATCTGTCCATATGTCATGCCTTTTCTGTTTTACTATTTCAGACTGCCACAGTACAGTTAAAAGTTATACAATCACTGTAACCTGTTGAACCTCAAAAGAAAAACAGATTTTGAAAGTATTAACTGCAAACCAGTACACTGAAGGACCAGTGGACCAATCTAGTGGTGTAGTAGCCCTTGTTTAGGTGCTGTTTATCCAGTCTCACTTCTTAGGAGTTTTACAAGTACAGTTCATCTCTGGGTAAAACAAATTTACTGTAATGGTGTGGGGGCAACAGAGACTCCATGAGGATCTCTTTCAGGTATGTAGAATGAGGATGCAGTGAGCATATATTAAGGTCCAGAGCTAAAAACTGGTAACAAAAAAGAGGAAACAATTTCAGAAGTGTTGAAGTTGAAGGAGGGGCTGAGGAGAGCAAGGATTGAGGTGCCTGGCTTAACTTTTTTGCAGCATATGTTATAACCACAATATAAATAAGCCCATAGCGAAGGCTGCTCTAATAAGCAAAACAAAACAAAAAAAAAATAGACAAAGTAAGGAAAAAATGCAATGGAATAAGAAACACTTTAGTTTGTTTACTCAGTAGTACAATGTAAAAGGAAAATTTTATAGCTTTTAGGTTTATACAAATTTACATAAAATAAAAAAATGACATAAATATTATAATACTATATAATGTAAGACTGTCACTTCTAACTATTAGCTTTTAGAGTTGCAAGGACGTACGTGGTGGTCCAGAATGTTTAGAAGAATAAACTGACAAACTATTACAGGAAGTAAATTTGTAAGATTTTTTTTAACTAACAAACAAATTAGTTTATGAAATCTAAATCTGACAAATAGACCATTGTAAGGATGTTACAATGAATTGGGAAAATCAGGCACATAAAAGACACTTTATTTGTAGCTCAAAAACACAGCATCTGCCCAATTAGCTTCAGGAATAAATTTGAAAACAATAAAGCAGCTCAGGATGCACAAGCAAACTCAGTATCTGTGTGATTCATAATGCATATCAGCAACCTGTTGTTTGCTATACATATGTCAGGAGCTAATTTTCCTGTCGCTTTCAAGAAATCTTTTTTTTTTTATCATTTATTATTTCTCCTAGCACAGACCCCACAAATTCTAGTTAAAGATTAGGGATCTCTGTGCCGGGTGCTCTATGTGAAACAAAGACAGTGAATACCTCTGGTTTATGAGAAGAAACTCAAGGATACTGACATGGGAAGACAAAGAAGCTGTTAAACAATAGTCTTATACAGGGTAAGCAGTAGGGTAGAGCACTCTGAAGCATCTTTGTCATGAAGAGTTTCTGCAAACCTCTCAACCATAGTAAGTTCTACACAGGGGTGAGAGGAAGGTTACATGGTACGTGCATGAGCTCTTTTAAAGCACAAAGGGCGCTGCAGGAGAAAGCAGAAAGTCATGGTTTGAAAGCCAAAGAAATGAGTGACAGAGAGACACGTTACTATGGGTTACACAGACACAGGAGTCAGCCTCTCAGGTTCTCAAGCTGGAAGAAGCAATAAGGCTCAAGGTGAAGAAAGATTGTAAAAACCTTGAAAACAAAGGCAAATATCTTCTGATATAATAAAGAAGTGGGACCCTAAAGAATTTGAGGAGAGGGTTAATGTACTCACAGTAACAGGTCAGCAAAAATATATATGCAACAGCATTCTGGAAAAATCAGTAAAAAGTATGTCGCCATTTCATGTCTTTCAGTCATTTAAATACAAGATAAGTAGACTCTTTGGGAAAGTTAGATGAACTATGCAGAAAAAGTCTGCAAGACTTGGACACAACCTGGACATGAGAAAATGAACATGGTGTCTAGATGACAGGCCTACAGAAAGCCAGGATAACGATGTTTTCCACAGTGATGGAGAAAGCATTCAATGGAAAAGATGGATCACAGAGGAAGATTAGGAAGATAGAGGGACCTTTCATCATCAGTCATCCTTTTACAAGTTACACAAAAACCTGTGATCTCTGTATCAATGAAATAGTATCCAACTTCATGAATATCTTGCTCAGCTCACCTGAGTTACTTGTAGATTAAAGGATTATTTGGCTTGAGCAAAGTTAGTAGAATCCGGCTTGTGAAAAGAGAATATTTGGACCATAAATATTTATTTATAAGTAAAATACCATTTAATTTATACCATACAAGTCCAAAATGCCATCTGAAACAAATTCAACCCCTTTTAAATTTCGGATCATTTTTACTCCCTAGCAATAGGACCAAAACAACACTGTTAGTGAAATCTTACAATGAAAGCTGAAACACTGAGCCTAGTAACTGTAATTGTTGTATGGTCTGAGGTCACCTAATATAGTCCTTCCAAGTACCTCACAGATGGGATGATGTTAGAGAGGAAAGTTCAATTATACCCTTGCCAGATGTTTTAACAGACTTTCCCTACTTAAAAGTAAATTATAAACAGACCATTTAAACTCTCAAGACTGACAAATAGCATCTTTTAAAATCCAACAAATCATTCTTCTCACATGTACTTTAATTCTTCTGATGAATGTGTGGTTGGACTTCCAGTCTCTTAAGTTAAATATCTGAGGACCCATGAAGTCTTCTTTTTAGAATGGGGAACAAAATAACCATGCATATTTATAGGGTTGGGCTCAATGATCTCTCAAGGTCCCTTCCAACCTAAAGCATTCTATGATTCTATGATATACATAAAATTAAATATATATATAAACATTTATATAATTATACACACACCAACACACATGCATATGCATTTATGAGACACATATATACGAGACATATACAGCACAGATACAGGTACAAAAAATTTGTTATATAGATATAACCTGTGTATAAAAGCATATATATAGCTCTGTGACCATAGTAATAGAGCATTCTAAAACCACACATTTTTTACTACACAATTTAAATCTGAAGTTTACATCTAGATCTCTTAAAAAAACCCCAGATTTTTCACTATTTACTTCATTAAGATTATGATTTGACCCTAAGTTTACATGGCACTGAAAAATACCATGAAAATGAGGTTTATCTTTAACCAATAATGTTGAACATGACCTGTCACATTTAAACAGGTCTAAAGTTCATTTTTACCCTGGAAGATATTACTTGAAACTGTAATCATAACCAGTTCCCTGAGGACAGACAGGAAAAACACTGAGACATGCAAAGAGTCACTCTACATACTCCAAGAAAATAGCTATAGTCTCAACTGGTATATGTGATTATAGACTAGAATGTATCTAATTTATACTGAAGTTTTTGTTTAATAGTCCATAATAAGTTCCTCTGATATTTCAATATAAAGGCAGTAAGCGTAGTAAAAATGGGTTAAAGACATGACTGTCATGACTGCAAGGTTAGTGCTCAGCCAATATACGGTGGGCGTATGCACAGTACATATGAGAACAGAATGAGTCAGCTGTCTAGCTCAAGAGTTAGAAACAATTCAGCATAATGGATTTCTTTTTCACTTGTCGTTACTCACAGGAAAAACTTTGCCAAGTTTTCAGGCTAAGATTCTGACCAGAAACAAAAAAAAAGAATGAAACTACTGTGTCCCTGGTTACTACTCCATGGCTGCAGTTCCACATACTGTGATGGTCAATGCCCATCTGCAACTCTGAAACATTCCCAAGCCTGATTTTCCTTCCTTTCTCCAGACACAGCATGCTGCCAATCTGCCACTGTGCTTCCTTCCTTCCTTCCTTCCTTCCTTCCTTCCTCCCCTTGTGTGCTGACATAGTGAGCAGAGGGCAGATGTCCTTGCTGGGGCTGCAGGTGTGCTCTCCTGCCTCGTCACCTCAGCCACTGGGGAGAACAGGATGCAGTGAGAAGGTTTTTATCAGGAAACAGAATTTGAATCAAGAACCTGTGTATCAGTTATGTTTGCACCTCTCAGAGGAAAGGCTTGAACTGATTGCAAGCTGTAAAACCAACTGTCTTTAGTCCAGTTTTGCAAAGAAGATTATTGTGATCCTGAGATGCCTACTGAGGAGGACTTTCAAAATCACTTTTGGAACTCACTTAAAATTTCTGTGTCTGCTTATGTTTGGCTCTTTTTCAGTGCAGATTTCTACCACCTTCCCAAGGCATTTGCTAGTAATGATAGAATAATTGTGGCAGGAAGACTAACATCAGAATAAATGGTGACACATTTGCTTTCAGTTTTTTCCACTCAACAGTGGTGAGACATCCTCTAAATTTTAGAGCTTGTCTATCACCAAGGCCTGTGGAATAAATCATGATGTTGCATTTTTTTAATCTCTAAACTGCCAGGATCCTTATGAACGTTGGAAGATAGAAATGAAACCTGTGCAGATGACCTTTTCTGTATCATCCAGATCATCAACCTGCATATCCTAAGTGCACTCTTTCCTCTAGACTGTGCATCTCTTGGAGTCAGCATACATCAGGTTCTACCAAAGGAAAAGGAGAGACTCCACTTTTCAAAGTAACCCAAGTTTTAAGTATCAAAGCATGGTCAACCAAGCAGGCACGTTACACATCTTTAAAATTATTTCTACTCCACACTTAGATAAAGTATCTATGAGAATATTAGAGACAAGAAATAAAGAACAACAGTTTTATTTCATGGAGGTTTTTTTTAATATTGTTTCACAACAGCTGGTCTACAATCAGCCTTGTGCTCCAGTATTTGTTGCAGGCTCTTTGTTGTAAGAGTGACGTGAAGTGTGAGAGTGAGATGTCAGCAGGCTGAGTAGATTACATGTAACTACTTCTCCTTCTTATCAGGAGCTCCTAGTCTATATTTAACCACCATAACTTAAGAATTCATCACAGTTAAAAGGGCAAGTTCGGATTTCTTATTTCTATCTATGAAATCCCACCAATTCTACTGAATACAGGAGGAATCTTAGTAGGCAACGACATTGACAAAAATCTACTAAAATTTTTTAAATAAAATTAATAATCACTAGAGTTTCTGTTTCTTTTAAGTGCCAATTAAGTAGTTTTCACTCAGCAACCAAAAAAATTAAAAAATATCTTTACAGCCAGCTCTGTGGCTTTTTTATTTCTCCTTTAAAATTTTGAAAATAAAGTAATTTTATAAATGTACAATTTATAGAATAATACTTTACTTTTCCTTGAGGGTTTCCAAACAAGAACAACTGTCTACCAAACATTACCTGCATATTCTGCTACCACATTTCAAATGCTAATAAGCACACCAAATTACCATACAGTATGTCAGTTTCAGCATTTAATAACCAATTCTATAAATATATTTATTATCTCAGCATTTCTATTGTTTGTTTGATGTGCTTTGTCACACCAGAGAAATATATAACAAATGATAATGTTTAAGTATAGATCATACGTATCCCCAGATAAGCAATCACTTAAAAATAAAGGAATAAATAGATGTTCATTTTTTAAACTAAAGTAGTAGTAATTACATTAACTGAATTCTTACCTGATGTCATTACAGATCTGCTTAACAGTAAAAAAACAAATATGAAAATGAGGAACCTATCAACTGTCCCTTCCCACCCTGTGAAGTAACTAAATTCCTACAGAAACATCAAAGGAAGAAAAGATTAGAAAGTTGATACAGAAATATGAATACCTTTCTTATTATCCCTTTCTAAATGCAGCCTCACAAATATATAATCATCTTCTTGGGGAAAACTTTACCTCAGTAATACTACCAGCAATGTTCCCTAACAGACTTCCAGTAAACTACAGTAAAGAAATTAAAAACCCTCAAAGCCCATGCCATGTCCCCTCCCATTCCCAAATTCTGCATGTCTATTAGAAGATAATAGCATGTTTCACACAACAGCTAACAAACTGGAGTTCAAGAAGCAAGAAACCTCTCCGGTCCCCAAAGTCCTAGTTTCAAACTTTTCTTAGGTGCAAACAATGGAGCCTTATATTACCAATGACTAACACTTCTGATTTAATAATCATATTAAATCATGTCACCCTTAATTGTTACAACTATATGCATTATCTTTTCCTAAAATGTCCGTGAGCAATTTACACTTTTCTCAAATATTATGTATTTTAAGTTACCCAGAAAATGATGCCAACAGAGTTCCTGGGCTGCAGATTGGAGCACTTAAAATATTTGGTACTCAAATGCAAACAGAGATTGGCAGCTTTAACTAAGATGCATTCATGCAGCCCATATATTATCTGATTTTTAAGATGCAGGAATATAACAGCCTCAGATTTTTGGTTTGATTACATAGTCTTAAAAGTTTCAAATTCAATTCCAGCCAATGCTAAAAAAAACAATTAAAATTCACTTTTTTTCAAGCGCCCTAGCTAACTCATTACAATATTTGCAAAAAGTCTGTACAGCAAGAGACAGCAAGATCAGTTTTGAATGGTTCTTTTTCATTTCAACAAATATTCATATTGAATGTCCTGATACTTTTTTCTAGGCATGCTAGCAAAAGCGGGATTTGTTATCCTGTTTTAATTTCTGCCTGTCTCCCTCTGAAGGGATTATTGTCAAGATTTAAAAAAAAAAAAAAAAAAAAAAAAAAAGGAGGAAACTGCCTCTCCTTTTACACCTCCTATATGCAGACAAACAGTTTTCCATTCCTTCTACTCCCATGTCAAGTGTAACATGTTCTTGGAAAGCAGACCTGCAAGTTTATACAAAAAATCCATGGACAACTCTGGTAATTTAGCAGGCTTGATAGCTTCTCTGCCTGTCAGTCAGCAGAGGGCGTGATCTTTTACATCTAATAAGAGTCGGCAGGACATTTTACCATTACTTCCCTTTCATAATCTGCTCACACAGTCCGTCTCTTTCTGATGCTATCAGCACTTATTACTGAGTATGCACAGGAGAAAGGTAATGGCTATGTCAGCATATATTGTTCAGCTAAAAAGTAAAGGCAGTGTCACCACTGTAAATGCTGCTTTTACTTGCTTGTGCTTATTACATCTAGACACTATTACAATCTGACTTTCACTCTGGGCCATGAAATTGAAAATATGTCTTCTTGAAGACTTACCTGGTGAAAGGTACTTTCTTTTTGTCAGTTTTGTCTTCTCATTCCTTTTCAACAGAATCACATATTGTTTCCCAGTCACTTCTTCAGACTCTTCTGTTATTGTCAATAGGGAGGGGGGGAAATGAAACCCTATGAAGTGTTGGCCCTTTTCATTGCTCTGAAACCAAAAGGAAAATAAAGAAGATATTGTGACACTCAGCAACCTGATGTATACATTCTGCTTCTTTTTCCATTATCCTACTGACTCCACAGTCACCTTCTCCAAATCTTCCTCATGGCAGGATGACGTCTGCTGTTCATGCCATTAAGATTCAGGCTGACTAACAACATATGTTAAAAACAATCAGGATTCTTCATCAATGTTTTGTCTCCTTCCCTACTGTAAGAAACAGGGTTTTTTTTTCCTTAAGGAAAAAAAAAAAAATTATTTATCAAAGAGCCTAATTTTTCTCAGTTTCTAAACCAACTACAAATGGTCCTATGTCTTCTGCAAGACAAACTGCAAAACTTAGCCCTGGTATTGACTGTCTGAGTTCTAAAGTGAAAAGCTGGATTGTTGCACTTTGAGGAAACATCTCTCAATAAATTCAAATAAGCTGATTTTTTGTTTCAACAGATTGTATATGGGTGCGATCCAGAGTTTGATGTTGACACAGATGAGTTGAAATAGCATTTGTCACAATAATTTGCAACAAGCTAAAAATCTAAGAAGCGTTGTTCTTAAAAAGTAGCTATCACTGACAAATACTTAGCTTTTGTGAGAGACAAAAGCCATGTTTGTTTACTTAAGCAACAATGATACAATCTTCTTTTTCTTTTTTACTCCTTTTCACATAGGAGAACATACACACAGAGGCAGTATTCTGATTCACACATCATAAACAGAAATGTAAGGAGAATTTCCTTTCTGGAATCTTTACCATAGGTGATGTTGCAGCCTTACTTACAAATTTAAAATTGAATATGCAGGTCTGGCAGATGGAATAAACTTTTTAATTTTTTAAGCTAAACATATTTGAACTGGGAACTTAGAAAACATTACAGACATTGAACTTCAAGTATCATTTTTGCAGAGACACATTTCATAGTGGGAACATCCTTTAATGTTGTTAATGTTTGCTTTCTCCATTTAGACTGTCTTGTAGCAATTGTAAACAGCTGTAACTCACGTTAATGGCAATAAAAGTAGGCACTTCATTGACCTGCCTGAATGATTTTGGGGGTTTTCTACACAGGAAAGTTAGAGTGCCAGGCTGGGAATTTACTTCACAGTAGCTGCTCTACGCAGCTGTTCACCTCTAAAGCAAACATCCTAGCTGTATCTTAAGCAGGATTTTTTGCGTGGTGTTTTTTTCCCCTGTAGATGCAGGGCTAGTCAATACATATTCAATGCTCCCTGAAAAATGCTAACTGTTCTTCAAGTTGGCCAACAGAAAAACTATTTATTAAATCATTAAAATACTGGAAATTATTCCCTCCCTCCCTCCCCCTCCCCTGCTTCAATTTTTTGGCTTAGAGCAACACAAAATATTCTACATTATGTGATAGCTATTCATCAGCATCAGGAGGCCTTCACTGCTGAAGTTTGCCATACCTGTCATTCAGACTTGTTCAGCTGGTGTCTGGAATTAAAAAAAAAAAAAAAAAAAAAGCAGCAGTTCATTTTATTTGGATAACTTTTCATTAGGATCTGCAATATCCAGCATTTGGTGTCATCTAAACAGAGCAGAAATTTCAAGCTGGTAATTCAATGGCATATGCAGTTAACTGGAAGTCTACAGCCTACTGCTAAAATTCAGATTATCATCCTTAATGACAGCAGCCAGGGGTATGATACAAATCCAGGAAGCTCATCCTGCTCCTTATGAAGAGCTAGCAAACTCGTTAACATACATTCATTCCTAACCCAATTCCAACGGAGTCTATAGAAGTATATCTGGGTGAATCTAGGCCTTTTTGCTAACTTTATGCTGATCACAATAGTGAAAGGAGACTACATATCACTTGAAGGGTGTACCTTTCACTTCTAAGTCTATATTCAAAAATATAAGCAGTCATTAGCATCCGATGCATCAGACTACTTTAGGGCATAGTATTTCATTGGTGGCACATAAAGTAGAAGCTTCTCTTTTGCTGAAATACATAATTTACCTGGTTTTTATCCTTCCCTTTGTTCAATATGCACGTTGAAGTGTAGGTAATGGTTTGTGAGAATAGGCAAGTTTTGTGAACTTAAGAAAAATATAAAAAATGGCTTACAACACCTGTCTGTTTCTAACACAGGTGCTCAGCTGCCTGGAAGTGATACTCAGCAGCCCGTCATAGCTAAAGTCAGATCTGTGGTTATCGATGGCTGCAAGCTGTTCAGAAGGGACAGGCAAGGAAGGAGGGGTGGAGGGGTTGTCCTTTTCATCAAGAAATGGATAGAGTGTGAAGAGCTGTCTCTGAAGAATAGCCACAAGCAGGTTGTAAGCTTACTGGTAAGAATTAGACACCAAGGCAACAAAGGGAACATTGTGCTTAATGTTCACTACAAGCTGCCCAATCAAGGGGAGCCTATGGACAAAGCCTTCTTACTCCAGCTCCAGGAGGCATTGTGCTCGCAGCCTCTCATCCTGCTGGAGGACTTCAACCACTCTGACATCTGCTGGAAAAGTAGCATGGCAAGCTGTAGGCAGTCCAGGGGACTCCTGGAATGCATCGAGGGTAACTTAGGCCACATAATAGAACAACCTACTAGAGGGGATGCGTTACTGGACCTGTTGGTCACCAATGCAAATGAGCTAATCAGAGACATTAAGACTGGAGGCAGGCTGAGCTGCAGTGATTATGCACTGGTGGAGTTTGCAGTCCTGAGGGATATGGGACAGACAAAGAGTAAAGTCAGGACCCTGAATTTTAGGAAAGCAAAATTCCAGCTCTTCAAGGAGTTAGTCAATAGGATCCCCTGGGAAACTGCCCTCAGGGACAAGTGAACAGAACAGAGCTGGCAGACCTTTAAGGATGCTTTCCACAGAGCGCAAGAGCTCTTGATCCTGAGGTGTAAGAGATCAGGAAAGGAAAGCAAGAGACCTGCATGGCTGAGTCAAGACCTGCTGGACAAACTAAAGGGCAAGAAGGAAATGCACATGCATTGGAAGCAGGGACAGGTATCCTGAGAAGAGTGTAGGGACATTGCCCATTTGGTTAGTGATGGGGTCAGGAAGGCCAAGGCATAGCTGGAGCTGAACTTGGCAAAGGGCACAAGAATAATAATAAGGGCTTCCATAGGTATGTCAGCCAGAAAAGGAAGTCAAAGAAAGTGGTCCCCCCCCCGCCATGAACATGACTGTCAAACTGGTAACAACAGACAAGAAGAAGGCTGAGGTACTCAACAACTTCTTGCCTCAGTCTTCACTGGCAGTCTCTCTTCCCACACCTCTCACATGGATGGACCTCAAGGCACGGATTAGGGGAGCAAAGTCCCTCCCACTGTAAGAGAAGATCAGGTTTGAGACCACCTGAGGAATCTGAACATACATGAGTCTATGGGATCTGATGAGATGCATCCCAGAGTCCTGAGGGAATTGGCTGATGTAGTTGCTAAGCTACTCTCCATGATATTTGAAAAGTCATGGCAGTCAGGTGTAGTCCCTGGTGACTGGAAAAAGGGAAACATTGCACCCATTTTAAAAAGGGTAGAAAGGAGAACCCTGGGACCTACCGATCTGTCAGCCTCACCTCTGTGCCTGGGAAGGTCATGGAACAGATCCTCCTAGAAGCTATGCTAAGGCCCATTGGGCAGGATGGGGAGGTGATTTGAGACAGCCAGCATGCCTTCTCCTAGGGCAAGTCTTGCCTGACCAATCTAGTGGCCTTCTATGAAGGAATGATACATCAGTGGACAAGAGAAGAGCTATGGATGTTGTCTATCCGGACTTCTGTAAGGCCTTTGACATGGTCCCCCACAACATCCTTCTCTCTGACAGATATAAATTTGATGGATGGACTCTTCAGTGGATGAGGAATTGGCTGGATGGTCGCATCCAGAGAGTAGTGGGCTGGATGGAGATCAGTGACAAGCAGTGTCCCTCAGGGGTCTGTATTGGGACCAGTATTGTTTAATATCTTCACCAATGATGTAGACAGTGGGATCGAGTGCACCCTCAGCAAGTTTGCAGATGACACCAAGCTGAGCGGTGCCATTGACACACATGAGGGACAGGATGTCATTCAGAGGGACCTGGACAAGCTTGAGAAGTGGGCCCGTGTGAACCTCATGAGGTTCAACAAGGCCAAGTGCAAGGTCCTGTACCTGGGTTGGGGAAACCCTCAGTACCAACACAAGCTGGGGGATGATGGGATTGAGATCAGCCCTGTGGAGAAGGACTTGGGGGTACTAGTGGATGGAAAACTGGACATGAGCTGACAATGTGCACTCACAGCCCAGAAAGCCAACCGTATCCTGGACTGCATAAAAAAAAGCATGTCCAGCACGTTGAGGGAGGTGATTCTGCTCCTCTACTCCACTCTGGTGAGACCCCACCTGGAGTATTGCTTCCAGCTCTGGAGTCCTCAGCACAGGAAATACATGGACCTGTCCAGAGGAGGGCCACAAAAGTGATCAGAAGGATGGAACACCTCTCCTATGAAGAAAAGCTGAGAAAGTTGAGGTTGTTCATGTGAAGAAGAGAAGGCTGCGGGGAGACTTTATTGCATCCTTTCAGTACTAAAAGCAGTCTTTATAAGAAAGACAGGGACAGGCTTTTTAGTATGGCCTGTTGCAGTAGGACAAGGGGTAATGGTTTTAAACTAAAAAAGTGTAGATTTAGACTAGATATAAGGAAGAAATTTTTTTATGATGAGGGTGGTGAAGCACTGGAACAGGTTGCCTGGAGAGGTGGTACATGCCCCATCCCTGGAAACATTCAAAGTCAGGTTGGATGGGGCTCTGTGCAACCTGATGTAGTTGAAGGTGTCTCTGCTTATTGCAAGGGGGTTGGACGAGATGACCTCTAAAGGTCCCTTCCAACCCAAACCATTCTATGATTCTCTGAAATGTCAGTAGCTAAAATTCCAGGATTTTCCCAGAGATTTCTATCAATGGACAACATCATTCAGCTATAAAGAAATCTTGCATGTATCCTGATCCTCCTTCCACCTGCATATGGGCCAGATCCTATTATATCAGTAAGATCTGTAATTACTCACTTCTCAGGTACACTCAACCCCTACCAAGGTTGGGATCTAAATCCTGGTTTAACTTCAGTCACATCAAGAAAATTTTATCACTAAAAAATTGAAGCTATAAAGTAGAATCAACACTACCTGCCATCATATAAAATTGATAACAAAAGCTAACATTTATCCTGTAATGAATACACTTAAAATGGAATGATAAAAGTGGTCCAGCTTGCCTTGTGAGTTGAGGAAGTATTTCTCAGTTGTTTTTCCATTATCTTGCAGAACAGTGTCTGAGAACATAACTGTGCTCTAGGGATGTTGGGCAAGTTGGACTTGTTCTGCAGCTCAGCAGATGAATCACTCTGGATGTGATGATAAACTACATGAGAACTAAGAACCTGCTCTTTCATTATATAGTTTTCCTTAGACACGTATCGAAACGTGTTTAGGATAAAAGTGAAATCATCCATATATACATATGTCACTTGTGAATCACTGATCAAGTATTTTTTTCCAAACCAAATTGTGTTCATAGACGGTGTCAAATAATGAATCATAAAACCCAGCAATAATAATAGCATTAGCCTTGTCCCACAAAGTTTCACTTGCAAGTGAACCCAAATATTGTTTGTGGACTGTAATCTAATGATCTATTGCAGCTGGTAGAGTAGGAAGAAAGTCCCACTCTATATTTTGTTAAATATCATAGTAACATCTTCCTACAAAGTATCTGCCTGCCAAAACAGGATAGTCAAGTGTTGGTGCATTTTGTTCTGTACCATCTCTGTTTTATTCTACACTTACTTTCCAATATCAAGAACTTGCTCTCAGGAGAAGGGGAGATTCCTGAGGAAAGACTGAAAGAATTAGAAAGGACTTCCAGTTGTAATCAAATTGTTGCAGTAATCTGTAATTTTCTTACAAAGAGGCAAATTCAGTCCATTGTTAAAAATATAGCAGTTGATTTGCTTGTAGAGGACCCTTGGGAATTAACTGAAATTATAATGTTATTTTCAAGTGCTGCACTTTCCACAGTTTAAGAACCAGTTTTCTTTGAAATAAACTCTCCATGCAGATCTTTCTCCTCTCAAATAAATTCTATTTGATATGTAATAATTTCATGGGTGTTGTCTTTAATGTTTTCTGTCATTGTATATTTTACAGTTCTTGGCTAAATTGAAATGATATTGTGCAAATTTAATTTTATATGCATATCACTACCATGTTTGAATTTAAATGGAACTGATTTGCAAGTCAAACAATAGAGCATTTCCCAGCAAATAGGTAAGACTCTACTATATGCAAGTATGTTTGCAAATGTGTGTCATAATCTTGGATTCGCGTTTTAGAAACCTGCAGTCAAACCTCCTACCTACATCTGTGAACAAACACATGAGAAACTGGAGGTCTGTTTAAACCTAGCAGATGGATGGTCCTTGCATGAACAGATTGCAGGAGAGGCACTGTGAGATGCAGCGCCACCCTTTTTGAACTGCAAACTCTAGCAGTCTGAGGAAAATAAGCACGCAATTAAGGCTCCGCATCTCATTTTTTTTCCTAGATGAAGGCAAATTCTCTCCCACCCCACCTCTACAAAGTAATTTTACTTGAGCGATTGATTTGCATTCACTTCCATTATGAGCAAATTGCTTCCTAATATTTCCTGATCTGCAGGACATGCTGGAATGCTCACGCTTTGTGAAAGATAAAAATATGCTTATGGCTTGTATCTGTGGAGGAGAGAGATAGTTCTTGGATTTGATTTCTTTACAGCTGATCATTTTCTTTGGCTTGGGTACGTAGAGACACTATTGCATTTCAGTCTGATTTGACTGTACTTCTCACTTTCTGCAAAGGGTGCTGTAAGCTCAGGATAGAGGCTTTTATGAGCAAACTGCAGCACTGTCTGAACTAATTTCACTAATTAAGGCAGAGAGGCAGGTAATAATGACATGTTCTTCCTTGCTTATGTTTTTGTGTCATTCTAGTGCTTCCTTGACTCCCTCCATAGCTCCTCATGTACCTTTATATAAAATTTCAGGTTCTTCTGAAAATCTCCCCTTCATGTATTTTTGGGTCTTGCATCATTCAAATTCATACTGCCTCTCTCCTGCCAGAGGATGCTGCGCTTTGTTTCTCAGCTCCTCACAAAATCAACACAAAACCTCTTTACATGACTGCATAATTCACTGTGTGATCTTCCTGAACTTAACCTCAAAGACCTTGATAAATTCATACTAAAGGGACAATCATCAAATAGGACTATTAGGAATGCAGTCTTTTGCTATACAACTAAATATGTCATACTTGATACATTACAAAGTAATTCAGCCTTGTTTCTAAGGCATTATTATGTTATAATGGGTCTTTAAGAAGCCCACTTTCATTCCATATAAAATTTAATCTAAGGAAAAAAATACTTGTTTAAATATTGTTCCATTCTTTACAGTGAATAGATGAATAATTGAACTCACAAAAGCTGTTCAGTTTTCAATTCTTACCTTGTTTTTTGAATATTGAAATCTTGTTGACTTATTCTGGCTGTGGTATCAAGGATAAAGAAGGGAAAATGCATTCTAGTAACCCATCAAGTCACTCAGCACCATCATTAATATGTATGTTTGGGTCATTTGTGTATTTATAATGAAAACAAAGACTGCGTATTTTTTGTCTTCTGCTCATAAGAGACGGATATAAAATCCTGCTACATGAAACCGATAGTATTTTTATGTCTTTGTTGCACAATGTAATTATGTAATTGTGTTTGACAAGCAGTGAAAGCAAAGGCAGACTAATTCTCATGGTACATGTTCATTTGTTAAATAAAATTATTAGAATATATTATGATTGGAGTTTTTTCACATCTTCTTTATTATTATGAAGGTGGCACCAAAATTTCTTTGTGCCCAGCAAGCACTTGTTGAATAAGAGCAAATAATTTGAGCAATATTCTATTATGTATTTTCAATATTTAAATGGACTTGTGAATTCCTCCCTGACCTATAACAATTATCTTTTTTTTTTTTTTTTTTAACTTTTTAGTCAAAGGAGATAGAGAAATGCAGACTCACAGCCAAGTTACATAGAAATATTAATCTTTTGTGACATTTCAGGTTTTCTATGGAAACCTTTTCACTGTGTTTGCATTGCTGGATTCCCCCTATACCTATACATATTCAGAACAAATATCCACAAATGAGCTTCACAGAAAATTCACAGAAAAGCTGAATGAAAAATTAACCAGAAGAATCAAGAGTATGCCAAAAGACAGTAAAATCTCAAAGGGAAATCTTGCATCCTTTAATAATGTAGCACACAAAAGAGCAAAGCAGAAGTTGAACACTAGGAAAATTACTATTTTTTAAGTTCTTGACACAAAATTCACAACAGTAGTCTGCAAATTCCTCACTCCTTTTCCATTGCAAGTCTTCTAGAACACCATTTCAGAAAATACCATTACAGGTTTTTTTTAACCAGGTTGATCTCCTGATTTCTAAATATTATCAGCATCCACATATGATTTTAATTCTTATGAAATGTGCCAGACCATCAGTCTGGCAGAGTGAAGTCTTCTTTATTATCCACTGAACCAGTCTAGAACTGGCAGAGAATAGTTCTCCACCACCACCTACCAAAGCTCTCACCTGGCAGAAATACTTTTGTGAGCGGGTTATTTTTGAGTTGTTAACTCCCAAGGTCTTTATTTTTTTTTCTATGTCTAGTGCAGTGTGAAGCACAGAACAGAGTTTCAAACTATATGTAGCAATAACACTAGGAACAATAATTAATGATATGATAAAGAGATGTTTATCCTTCCTGCTGTCCTTGTTGAGATTGCTAAGAAGTTGGTAGTTATTTACAGTTAATCACCTGCAGCTGTTTTAGTTGCAGCTATCTGTGACTTTTTATTCAGAAGGGAAGGGGTTGCTTTGTCTCATTAAGGTGAGAAGTAAACACCCTTATTTCTATCAGACACTATAACAAAAGCTGTATATTTTCACCTAGTAATTTCTGAGGTGAAAAGAACTGTTTTTTCCTTGTTTGTAAATGAATGTTATTAAGCCAAATAACACATGGCTGAGCTTTAAACTACTTTTTAAAAGAAATTCATTCTTAAACCAAGAATTCCTAGTGTTGCAGGATGCGTTGCATGCTTTGACATATTGTTCTAAGGGTTAGTTATCCTCAACATTAAAAAGCTTCATCTTATTTCCAGTTTCATTTTTCCTGCTCTCAGCACATTTGTTTCTGCAGAATTTGAATCAAAACAACCCCCAAGTCACTCCGCATATGCAGGTTTGATATTAATAGCACTATAAACATCTTGGTTGTCAGCGCTGTAAAGTGGAATGATGTGGGGGGAAAAAACAACCTCACAGCTGAAATGTTACATTTTTGCCAGTTTTAGAAAATGAAAGAAGATGATAGGTTTTGTCTTGTGGTTTTGAAATAGTTCAATCTCAGTAAAGCAGATCAGAATGATCTTTTTGGCCACTGTGAGAATATGACCTTTTAAGAAGTAGTTTATTAATATGTTCAGGATTTTGAAGGCTTCCCTGCTGTGTCATTAGACTCAGTAAAGGCACTGTATATATATTTCCATGGTAGTATGAAGTTTCACATTTCTTAATCTCCACTCTGGAAAGACTTCTGCTGAAGTCAAAGGAAGGTTGTTTTACTGGGTAAATAAATACTGTTAAAGTGCTATAGGATTACTCTTCATATTCGTAGAATTGTTTGCATGTAGTCCTGATCCTCTCTTGTAATCATGAAGAGGGTGTATAATCAAGGCTTAAGATAATTTCTTCCTGCATGTTTCCCATGGCTGATGTGTTAAAGTGAATGATTTTCAAGCATAGTCCAGGTCATTTCATTAATATTCCTCTTTGATCAAAATGGGGACCGAAATATGGAGAGGCAGAATGGCTGAAGTAATACTTGTAGCTCCGGCAGAAAACGTTTTGAACAGGCTGTCACATATCCACTACATCAGAGATGTGGTAGCTGAGAGGTTAGTTAATCTGTGTCCAGCAGTGGGGATAAAAAATTCCTTGTATTTCAAGTATTCCTCAGTACTTGCTCAGCCATCAACCCAGCTGAGGGTTCCAGAGCAGCCTGATAGCCACCACATCCTGTGGTACAGGGATATAAGCTGTCTAATGCTAAAGAGGATGGCTAAAGTCCTGCTTCCTACCCAAAATGTGCCGGTGCCTGGTCTTCAGAATATTCATTCAGCCTGATAATTACCACAGAAAAATAAAAAAATTTAGAAAATGAGAGAAAAGCAAAATAAAAGATTATTAGAAAGGAGGGAGGAGTGAGGTATCTATAGGTTTGGGCCTGCTCTCAGTACAGCAAAGGCACCAACAAACTGGAGTGAGTTTAGTGGAAGGTGCTGTACTGGGTGCCCATGTCCACCCGTGTCCAGGTGCTGGCACTGGGAGCATTGCAGGGCTGGTGAGTTGATGCCAGGGGCTGCCCTGTGCTGCAAACAGCTGTTCCAGCTGGTTCCAGCCAGCTCCTGCCAGGTCCAGTGGACCCACTACAGGACACTGCTGAGCCCATCAGCCAAATTGGTGGCACCTCTGGGAAAACATATTTAAAAAAGAGCAAAAAACACTGCACAGGGAGTGAGAAATGTGGGGAAAAAAAGTCAGAAATAGTCCTGCAAGCACGGTGGTCAGAGAAGAAAGAGGGGAAGGAGGTGGCTCAGTGCCAGAGCAGCCCTTGCAGCCCATGGAGAGACCACAGTAATGCAGATGTTTCCCTGCAGCCCATAGAGGAGTCCAGACTGGAGCAGGTTCACCCTGAAGGACTGCAGCCCATGGAGAGGACCCATGCTGGAGCAGGGGGAAAGTGTGAGGAGGTACTGTTACGGGCTGACCATAGTACTCCATTCTCCATCCCCCTTGTGTTGTTCAGGGTTGACAAGGTAGAGGAGTGGGGAGATAAAGAGTGAAGCTGATCCTGGGAGAAAAGGGGGGATGAGGGGAAGGTGTTGTTTCAATTTCAGTCTTTGTTTCTCACCACATAAATCTATATAATAAGCAATAAATTAATTTTCCTCAAGTCACGTTTGTTTTGCCTGTGATGGTAATTGGTAAGTGATCTTCCTGTCTTTACCTCGACCCATGAGTTTTTCCATTTTATTTTCTCCTCTTGAGGAAGGAGAGTGAAAGAGCAGCTGGGGTGGGCATCTGGCAGCCAACCAAGGTCAATCCACCCATGGCTGGGGCTGGAGCACTTGCCCTTCAAGGACAGGCTAAAGGACTGGGGCTTCTTCAGCCTGGAGAAGGGATAGCTTCAGGAAGCCTCATCGCTGCCCTCCAACACCCACAGGGGGATCACTGAGGAGATGAATCCAGGCTGTTTGCAGCAGTGCATCACAGGAGTTCGAGAGACAACAGACACAAATCGAAGCATGAAGGATTCAGTCCAGATACAAGGAGACACTTTTCCCCCACAAAGAGAGTGAGGCAGTGGAAGAGGTTGCCCAGAGAGATTGCCCCCTTGGAAGTTTTCAGGCCCTAACAGAGTAAAGCCATGAGCAACCTGGTCTGACCTCAGAGCTGACCTGGCTTTGAAGCAGGAGGTTGGACTAGAGACTAAGACTGTATTTTAGTCTCACAGTGATGTTTCAGTAGGAAAAGACCTTGAAACCCTCCCACTTTTTTAGGACAAAGAAAGTTAATAAAGGATGTATCTTCTCTTTATGATTTTTCTAGTCTGTGAACATGTTCTTATTTTAAAACTATTACCCATGAAATCAAGGTACTGAACATTCAAGTTAGTAAATTCTTATTCTGTAGCTACAATTGCTTTCCAGATACAAATTTTTGTGATTTACCCTAAATGTAATCCTCATCTTTTCAACAGACATACTCTTAAGCATCCCTTACAGTTAAACAAATTCAAATTCTTCTCTGTTCCTGAGGTATGAGAAGGTTCAGTTGTGAATAAGATTTTTGTTTTCAACATATAGTTGGTGTTTCCCTCAGTTATATGACATAATCCACCTATATCAATGACTGAAACTGTGCAACAGCTGGATCTTTAATCCATGTGTTCTTTTGTATGTCTTTGTTCTTGCTGTTACTCTCTTGTAACTTAGACAAATTACAGTTCAGGAAGAACATCACATTTGGTTCATAATAACACCAAATATATTTTCTGACATCATTAAAATGGTCTTTATGGTTTTGTGTTTGGGTTTGGGGTTTTTTTCCTTAACTTTGAGGCTTTCTTATATTTGCGAGATAAAACCAGCCTAGTGAAAGAACGCTCAGGCAGACAGCTGAGAAGTGAACTGCTTGATATTTGGAAATATTTTTGACCTAAATAATGTGGGCAATTTTAAATGCAGCAGAAAGCAGCCAACCACTTTACTTTCCATGGCAGAGCCTTTAAAAAGTCCATCTGTAATCATTTTAATACTGTTTTCACTTTTGTGTACAATGAAATCATCACATTCTCATCAAAAATATTGAACAAAATAGTCTAGCTGCCTTTCAGAAAAAAAAAAAAAAGATTTCTATCTTCACTTGAAATTCCTGTATTTGTTGTTTGATTAGGGAAAAAAAATGCTGAACATGATTTTTCATGTGACTAAGAACTCTAAAGCTGTCACTTGATGATGGATCAATACCTCAGATTGGCAGAATTCTTTGGAAATCTGTTTTTGCAGAGAACATAGTCATAGAGCAATTTGAATATATTATAATGGAAATAGACTGCCTGAATGTATAAATCCAGTATGAAAAGGTCAGATAAAACTTAAAAATGTCTTGAATAGAAAACAGCCAGACACTGACATTATAAGTCTTTCCTTAAGAAAACTATTCACTGGACCATGGAGGAAGGTACACATTCTGATATAGAAAATTAAATTACATTTCTAGATTTTTTTTTTTCCTTAAGTGTCAAGAGTAGCAAGAGTGGGCTGCTCTGCAAGGGAAGGGGAGCTTAAGATGTGACTCTTGAGATGGGCCAAGGGGAAACCCCTGAGGATGCTTCTCACAGCTTTCTCAAAGAGTTGTTTCCATAGTTGACCAATCCAGAGTTATACAGCTTCACCATACCAGATCAGTTAAAACCTAACAAGGGAGGGAAGGGGGTACACAACCTGCTAGTGCACTCAGGGTCTTGGCATCAGAGAAAGGCTTGATGGTACAATCTGTGAGAGAGTAAAAAATAGTGGATAATGTTCTATTTCTGCAGCTGAGGGATCAGGTCATAAGTACTTTCCTTCCATACATGGATTGGTACCTTTGACTGGCTACGTATTGATTAATTACAGAGAAAGTCTTGATAAACCAAAATCTTAGCCTGGTACCAAACTATGAGTGAAATGATTCTCTAGTTGTCTCTATTTATAACTGGCAGAGGTTCAGTTTAAACGCTTAATTCAGGAAGGCTCATAGGTTATATCGCGGCTGTTGGGCTGGTTATGTCAGACTGCAACGGCACATTCACAGCGTGGCTCTTCCACTCATGACACCCGTGGCCGCCCAGACTGGTTAAAGCATGCCACAGCTCCCTTCTCCCTATGGGCTCGAGACTTTTAGAAATCAAATCATGGCAATGGATAAGAGTAACGTGAGCAAAGGTAAACATACCCAGCAAGATCTTAACACCAGCAGAATTAGGACATAGCCAGTGCATGCATCTGAACCCCTGAGTAAGGAAATCCACCCCAACCCTCAGGTCGGTGGTAAAGCATACTCTGTTTCCTTTATTTCTAAGTACTGAACCAGATAATCTTGCCTGCTTTGTTCACTTTCTGTTCCCACTCTTTACTAGGTAGTACAGATGCTTATGGAAGCAGCACAAGCTCCATTAAACCAGTCATGGCTCCCCTGTTTGAGGATAAATGCTGGTGCAGGATTTGGAAACCACAGCATATGTTGAAGAGTTCTCTTCACTTGAGTCTCTTGCTGTCAAAAGCTCTGAGATAAAGTTTACCTTAGTTTCAGGTGCCTTCCATGCTCTGACATATGTTGAGACGGAGCAACTGAAGTTTTCGGAACCTGTATGTCAAGACCCTGTGAAAAAAAAACGGAACTTTTTATTACTAGGTATTGTAACATGGCTGCAGATGTTTGCAAAGAACATAGAGTCAGAGACCTCAATGGTAGTGCTGCAGCATGCACTGACTGTTAAGAAATTGCAAAAGGGTTCTAATATCTTCATCTTCCTGGAACAACATTGTCATAATTACCAGGCTTTTGTTTTCCTTCTAATATAATATAATATAATATATATATTTAATTATATCGGACATTCTGGTAAGCCACATGGGAAACAGAGGTTCATGTATGGGCTATCTGAGCAACATCTGTAAAAATTAGATCATTGTAGGATAGACTGCAGGCAGCAAAAAAACAGAATTCCAATTAAGAGAGTATTACGAGTTCTCATTTGGACACAACACCTTTTGTGTGGCATGGCATAAATGGCATATTTGAATCAATGCTTTAACTGAGATTTTCATGTTCTTTTAAAAATACAAATTAAGGCTAGAAATTATATTTGCCTCTTTTCAGCCACTTTCAAAATTGCTTTAGGATCAAAACTTCATCCGCTTTTGCACATGGTGTGCTTCATGTGCAGACCACCAGAAAAATTGCAGATACCCAAGGGCCTTGCTAGTGTGCGGAATTGTCCACAACATTCTTGTAGAAAAACCATGCTTGTTCTTCAGAGAAGGGAAAAAATTCTCTATTATGTCTTCTAATATTGGTCATGGTGCTGCTGCTTTCTGTCTCCAAAAGAGCACTGTAAGCACAATATCCTTCAAAACAGACCTTGTATAACAAAGGAAATAAATGTGACTTGCGGCCAGCTGCATCCTACCTCTGAACAAGGATTTGAGCATCATTGTTTCAGAGAGTGCTTCAGGTAATTCCTGAATTCAAGAAAGAATGTTTTCCAGTCCAGTAAAAAGCTTTGTATTAACCTCAATTATCTACTATGGTAAATATGATAAACTTTCCAGTCCTGCAATAGTCAAGGGAATGGATAGCACCTCTTGATTAGTGCTAAAAGCTAATCCCTCTGCCTAACCTACACCACTGTAAAAATTTTAAATTCTTGGAGAACATATTTTTTCTCTTCAAGATAAAGTGGGGTTTGCTCTGCGTTATTTGAGATGGATAAATTAGAGCAGGATGAAACTCAGCAAGACTGACAGTTTGTTGCTGTACTTTCAAGCAGTAATCAGCACTTCACTGTAAGGCTTCTCTTGTCTAGTTGTTAGGATTGCTTCAAATTGTACTTCTGCTATGATGGATCAAATGAGGTAATACATAAATATAGAAGCTTTTCCATTCTTTTGTTTCCAGACTAAAAGTTAGAAATACATCAGATATTCAAGATGTGAATACTACCAGTAAAAAGATTAAAAAAAAAAATTTAAAAGCTGATAAATAGCTCTTGGTAGCTGTTAGTAAAAATAAATAATGTAAGAAAATCTTGGAGACTTCTTTTTATTACTTGTTGTTATGCATAATACTATATTTTCCTCTTAAGACTTGATGTGACCATAATGCTTCTGTTCATATAAATTCTTGTAACATTTCACATTTTCTTCTGAGGTATAATAGCACACTTCCTTCCTTATATTGCAGAATATTGTAAAAATAGAATCCATAAATTATTCTGGCAATTGCCACACACCAATATTGTCCGTACACTGCTGGAGTGTTTCTCTCCTACGATTTCTAGCACTCCCTATAAAGTTGGGTTATTACAATATTGCTTCATCACAAAATAGTTCCAGCTGTGATATATAGAACTTAACAACTAATTCAAAGATATGTTCTTTTATATATATATATACACACACAAGTTTTTCCACAGTTCTCTTGCATCATTCTGCGCTATTATAAAGTTTTGCAATACTTATCCATCTGTTCCCTGTAGGCTTCAAGTCCTGCAACAGAGAAAACTATATATTCTGTATGTATAGGACTCATGGAAGAACACGTAAATGACTGGCCATCAAATTACAAAGATTTTCCTCTTTTACATTAGCTAATAAAAGTTAAATATGTATATGCACATGTATACTAATATCTGAAGAGGTTTGTTTATGCCTTTCCATGGTATACTTCTCGTCCTTCCAATATTACTTACAAGTCTATTGACTAAATCTTGTATAGCACTGTAGTGAACTATAGAAGAGGTATGATTATATCCATTGTTTTCAGATGAGACAACTGAAGCACAGAGAGCTGAAAATGATTTTCTGAATATCTTAGGCAATATTCACAAACCCTGCCTTGAAGGCTGCATTTCAATAGTAGCCACTTTAAACTACTGGTATAATTCTGTTACCCAGATATGGAAATGATAATCAGACAACTGAGATAATTATGTGTAATGGTTTAACTGCAGCCGGCAAATAAGCCCCACGCAGCCGCTCACTCACTCCCCTCGGTAGGATGGGGGAGAGAATCAGAAGAGTAAAAGTGAGAAAACTCATGGGTTGAGATAAAGACAGTTTAATAGGTAAAGCAAAAACTGGGCACACAAAGGAAAACAAGGATTTCATTCACTACTTCCCATCGGCAGGCAGGTGTTCAGCCATCTCCAGGAAAGCAGGCTCCGTCATACATAACAGTTACTTGGGAAGATAAATGCCATCACTCCACATGTCCCCCCTTCCTTTTTCTCCCCCCAGCTTTTTACTGCTGAGCATGATGTCATATGGTGTGGAATATCCTTTTGGTCAGTTGGGGTCAGCTGTCCCAGCTGTGTCCCCTCCCAATTTCTTGTGCATCCCCAGCCTACTCGCTGTTGTGTTGGGGTGAGAAGCAGAAAAGGCCTTGATGCTGTGTAAACACTGCTCAGCAGTAACTAAAACATCCTTGTATTATCAAACGCAGTTTTCAGCACAAATCCAAAACATAACCCCATACCAGCTACTATGAAGAAAATTAACTCTGTCCCAGCCAAAACCAGCACAGTCTGATAAATATGACAAAAATAGATGTCTAGAGTTTGGGGTTTTTTTGACATTAACCATAAAGGTCCCAATACCTCATCTCAGTGTTAAGATCTGCACTACCTTGGCTAACAGACTACTAAAACGGTGCTTGTGAAAGTTTAATTTTTCATGTAAGTGATGGGAAATCATTTTAATAGAAGACATGTTTCTACAACTGATTGTATTGTTTTGGACAGTAGCAATAAAGAAGTAAGATTTTGTTAAAAGAATTTTTACCAAAGCAAACAAGAAAAAAACCCTAAGTGCAAGAACTCTAAACAGGAATGCTTACTAATTACTTTTGTCTGGAGCAAAACAGTTTATATCCATTCCATATGCTATTGTTGGACGAAAGATTTGCTACCTGTAACACTGTGCTAAAACTAAAGATTGTCCAGATGAACAAAACTTAACTAACTCACACCCAGGCCTTAAAAGAATTAGCTTAAGACCTGACTAGAAATTGGGTTTATTTCAGATTTCACTCTGAAAAAGCCTCATCTCCACCCTAATCAGAGAACAATCCCAGTTTCCATGGAAAGAGTGTATGTGGTGCATCTACAAACTGAATAGCTAGAAAACGTACCACAAATTAAGAGTAGTGTGTTCAGTGTATAAAAAGCAGGGCAGAAATGAAGTGTAGCTAGAGCTACAGTGCTGAGTTGTGGTCTAAAATATGGTGAAGATGGACAAAAGTCCTATATTTTAAGAAAATTCTACTGCCCCTACTAGGACCAGAAAACTCCTGGTACCAGATGTCCATGTGCCCCACCTGACAGTAGAACTTCTATGGTTAATAACACAGTGTCAAGTGTTAACATACTCAAGTCAGCAGCAGAATTTCCTTGCAGTTGTTTGCAAACATAACTAAAAACAGAAGTTCCTTTTCAAAAACGTGGGCAAAGATTTTTCCTTATCTAGGTCCCTGACTTCTGCTGACTGGGTAAGCAGAGTGTCTAGAAGGGATATTTCTTCAGCAGGACACTGAACACTGGTAACCTTTCCATCATCAAAAGCTGGACTAATCTTACCATTTCAGTAGCTCCAAACTTAGTGCCAAAGGTTTTCTACTTATTTTGGAAATACATATTATCTACGTTAGACATCATATCAGGTTATAGATGATGTATTTCCAGTATTTTTCCTTCTTGATTCTGCTCCAAACCCACATTTTCAAAGATGTGAGATCTGAGAAAAGCAAAATCTTCAGGATAGAAGCCTTTAGTAGATATAGCTGATACGATAATTGTAAGATTGCTACCAAAAATCCTGGCATTATTAGAATGGACTAAATTATTTTTTCCCCTGATGGAGACATCTTATTACCACAGACCTGACTGCCTTTCTGTTTGTCAGGGATCTTCCCTATACTCATCTGTTTCCCTTTTAATTAATGTGTTTCACTTCCAAATTTTTCTGGTAAGTTTTTGGGATCAGTGACTGATTGTTTGATGCTGTTACAGTGCCAGTTATGCCCTACCTGCATTTCTATTGCCTCCTAACAGTAATAAGGAAGGATTACATACAACATATGTAACTTCTTTCTAAGATTATTGGTAGGGTGGCCAAAATATAAAGGTGTCAATCTTTGTGTGAGACAAGATGATAGGGTGGAGAAGAAGGAGAAAAAATATGGTTCCTAAGTTACAAAGTCCAATCTTACAGACAAAAATAATTCCTTTTAGAATGTGGAATATGATGTGTTTACACAGTCTCTAGAGTATCATAATGTGGTGTTACAGGAGGATCTGTGACAAGTTTTGTAAAAAAGATGCCCTTTGAGCCCATCACATTTTTCCAGTGTTTCGGAACAGCAGCAGTGCTACTGAACTCCCAAATCACAGTCATCCAAAAATAGTTACTCTCTCTGCTTCTCCTATTGATGATTAATTAGGAGCAGTTTCCCCACTTAAGGAATATATGTGTAGGAAATGGAGCCTGAACAAGGTCTATACAGGTAGCCAAGCCAGAAATAGAGAAGTGATGTGAACCCTCAAAGAATTCCTTCTGTCTTGGCCAAAAAATTATATTACTGATGTAAAGGCCATCACAACTGCTGACTGTGTCAGCAAAAATGTAAGCTACTCATCAGGTTAGCTGATGCTACAGAAAGGAGAGACTCAAGCAATTAAATTCTATTATCTATTAAATTAATTTATTAGGTGGCAATCTACCAATCAAATGCCATGCTGCCACGCCAGACTTTAGCTGTTGGGATGATAACAGAAGACAGCTTGCTGAATCCTCCTGTATTTCAGGTCCTCTGGCAATTTAGAGATCAGACCATCAAGTGGAGGCTGAATGTGGCTTGCAGCCAACAGATAATTTATGAAGCAAGTGTATAATAGCAGAACCTCATCAAGAATGTAGAGAGCTAGTGCCTATGGTCCTATTTTCTTTTTACATTATTAGAATGCATGAAATGTATTAAGCTTACAGTTCTGGAGAACAGGACTCTGGGTTGATTTTCTGTAACAAATGAAGCTCATACAGCAGCAGAATAAGCTTCTCATTTGTTCTTTGTAATATTCTTCAGCACCAGCTCTTGTTGAAATGTTTGTTGTTAAAAAAATTTCAAAGAAAAAGTGCTTTCTCTCTTAAATTGAAGCTTTTACAGAACCCTTTTTCTCAGGTAAAGATTTTCATTTTTCCCCAGATACAGCAGAATACAGAATTATTTCTGTTGTTGATTTTCTTTAAAAAAGCATAGAAAATGTTGAAAACAATTATACTTCCTTGAAATTTATTGAAAAGGTTAGGGTATATTTCTCAATATGTTTTATAAACGTCTATTCTAAAAAAAAAGACAACTCTTGGCAAGCAACACCACTTTTAGTTTAGTCACTGCAATAAAAGAAAGAAATAGTCTTGAAGAAACAAGAAGTAAACCAAAATAAATAAAATCTGTTCAAACAGTTGAAAATAAATGTATTATTTTACAGAGAAATTCACACAGATGATGGGCTTTCACATAACATACACTAGATTTGCAGCTGTGGTTTATGCTATTGCCTGTACTGTAATACCTATGCATTTTTCTTTTAAAAATATGAATGAAAGTAACATTATAATAATTAATAGTCCTATAGTGATTTCTCATGTCAATTATATAGTGCTCATTAATCTTTTTAAAATTGTATTAGTACCTTAAATATTAGTAGCTACATAAAAATTAATAGGACTAGTAATAGCATTGACAGCTATCTAAAAGTAGGTCAATTGTAGTACGTGTATAAGTTTGTGTATATTCTATTTTATTTTCATTATATATTTTGAAAATGTCTGTTAACAAAGAGCTTAAAGACCTGGTGCATGTCGTCAGTTGCTACAAGTCTATACTGCTTTACAAGGGCATGTCTGTAGTGCTAAAAGTGTAACAACGCTGCAAAAGATCTAATCATTTGAGTATTTAATAGAAAATGTACAGAAGAGACAGGCATGATTTTTAACATACCTTCTTGAGACAAAGATACCAAAATGACTTCTCCTTATGCAGCCTTATTTCAGTACTTGAGTCCTCCTGAAACTGAAAAAAATGAGAAGGCAGTTCTGTAGAGATGTATGGACATATGCAGTCATGCAAAATCTATGGGAAGGTACCCAAAAAGGCACGTAAGATAATATAGGAAATGCACATTATAGCATTCTTAGAATTGCCAACATTTCTATGCAATCTGTGTTTTCCTTTCACATTGTAATTCTTTGTGCCCTTGGTAATATCTTTTGTAATACACTAATCTCTTTCCAAAAAAATTTCCAGTTTAATTAGACAATAGAGTCTGTGTAAACATTAGTTTAGGTTTTTTCAACATAGAGCAGACACAGTGATATCAGCAAACTGTGTCAGTTATTGGAAGTAACTTCCATGGGTGAGACTATCCAAGGAGCTAATTAAACTACAGAGAAAGAAATAAGAAGTGGAGAGGAGATTTAGGTGGAAGAGAGGGGAAAATGTTGAAACAAAAAGTCAGTTTGGCTCTGGGAAGAGTGCCTCGTAAAAACTCTGAAAAGTTTCTGAAAATCCAGGCATTCTTGCTTTGACCAGATTTTGTTTTATGTTTCTATTGACTAACGCCTCTAAAAAGGTTAACTACTACTCCTCTTTGGAGGAGTACATGGGTATCTGGCCAGTAGAGTGAAGATGCAGAAGGATGAATTCTGCACTCAGCCTGTTCAATTTTGAGCAATATGAGATTTTCAGAGGGTTGTAACTTAGCCATATTTAAACAGCTTTTTGCATACAACCATTCATAAGCCAGATTTAAATTTTCACTCTGAAGTGTAGTAACTGAAATAGTTATTTAAAATAATGACCGAGCATGGAAAAACGATTTATTTCTCCCACTACTGTTCTAAAATTGAATTTTATTGATTTTTAAAAGTAAATTTAGCGTGTGGCAGATATTCCACAATGACTACTGTGGCTCAAACTTTGGTCATATGGTCTTGGTGATTTTTTTTTTTAATAGTGGAAAATGCAAAGTACATCTTGCTATATGCAGTGTTACAACTACCAGCCATAATTACATGAGTACACAAACAGACGCTTCACTTTCTTCAGAAATTTCCAACAATTAAGTCCTATAAATTCTGAACTAAAAATAAGTGAAAAAAAACTGGGTCTGATAAGTCCAGCATAAGACCTTTACTTCTAAAAAAGAGGCCTGCTGTGTGATTGAAATTCATACTTGGAGCATGGATTCAGAAAAAAGCCTCTGAGCCACTACATTTTCAGTTAGGCCTCACTGCTTCCTTCTTTTTTCAAACAGGCCATGAGAGATGCATTGACCTTAAATGAATAGATTTAGAGAAATTATATTAAAATGAAAACACCAATGCTAAAACTCTCAAAGTTAGTTTTACTCTATAATAAATTGTAAGATATAGGACTATCTATATGTCACACAAATCCTTTATTGTAATCTTTTTCTGAGTTATTTTAATCAGATAAATGTGCAGTATTATAGATAATATCTATGTTTAGGATACTTGAGGTATTAATTTAGGGTTATAAGAGGGTTTTTCTGTCTGCACTCTGGAAAGACTGATAAGCGACAAAAGAGTCTTCTGTTATTAATCCTTTTGCTATCGCACATGTAAACAAAGATTGAGTTAATCCTGTGATGGGATCTGCAATAGTCAATTGAAGAAAACCATAGGAAACTGCATGCTGGAATCAAACTGGGATCCAGGTTATTGAGGTATAGAATTTTTATAAGCATACTAAAAACAAATTTGTTAAAATAACTCAATAGGATGTCTTTACAGAGGACCTTGAATAATTTACCAAGTTACCTAGAGTGAAATAGAGAAGATATGCTGTCCCTCAGGATGCTGGCATGTATATTTGTGGAAGGAATTCTTCGTTACTAGTAGTAATTATTCTAATTACTTTCCACATCACAAAACTTCGAGTTTCAAGTTGTATTAGTCTTTCATTCATCCATAAGATAAAGGTAAGTGAGCACAATGAAACATACAGCAAATAAACTAATGGCAGAAAAACAGGGCACGTTAAATAATCCAAAATAAAACCCAAGGTTTTCAAATGTTTGAATGTCTATTTCAACAATAAAGAATAGTTCCAGAATCCCTTCACTTATACATATCTTTTTATCTTTGATGGGAAACAGTTAACTGCTTTTGGTTTTGAGGTAATTTAGCTGATGCTGCATTATGTGAATCTAGTTTTACACTTCAATTATGCTGAAATCACCAAAGGAAAACATTCTTGTGAATCAAGTCCCGTGAGTTTTTCTCTCAAGATTTTAGTCATTATCATCCTTATTGACTTGTATATTGCTTCTTGACGACCTCCTTTGTTAGTCCCTCTAATCATCCACTTGCACCATAAAAGACTAGGAATCTAAACCTGATTTCTCTTTTCTGCTTTCATGCTAGTGTCACTTCACTGATTTTGTCTGAACACATCTTCATTTCTACCTGTTTAATAGGATAACCAAATAAATGTGTTAGTTATATATCTTTTTCCTTATCAGTCCTAAGAAGACCCCATGTTAACCTCTTTCTAACCTCTCTCCAGTGGAATTTTATTCCTTATTGTCTATCACTTTATGAATCAGATTAGCTTCTCCTGTTGGTGTTCTCATCAAGGCAGCATCATCCTAAATTTATGTTTCTGGACTAGTCTCTATTGCAAAGCCTTCATCAAGGTCTAGATAAACTGCATTAACTTTATTGGATTTCTTCACCAAGCTAGTAATTTTATCAGAGCTTTGTCATTACTTTAACATGATCTGTTCTTTATGAATCTGTTTTATCACACGTAATGTCCTTGGTTAAGTGCTTACATATTGATTCCTTTACCATGCATGCTAGTAACTAATATAGTAGTAATAACTTTGAATATTTTTTTATACTGCAGCAGAAAACTATCATTTTATCAATCACGCCAATCAACATAGAGGGTTTTCAGAGATGATTCCTGGAGAAATAACCACATTAAAAGCTTGTTATAATATTTTTCTGTAGTTTCATCGTTGTTTTTTACGACTGTGTTGGATTTTTATATTATAGAATCATAGAATCATAGAATCATAGAATCATTTAGGTCGGAAAAGACCTTTAAGATCATTCAGTCCAACCATTAACCTAACATTACCAAGTCCACCGCTAAACCACTTAAGGATAGAGTAACAATTTCGTGTTTCCTAGCTTGGTGGCTGGATCATTTATAATGAAAGTAAAAACTAGGAATCATTAAGATTGGAAAGGACCTCTAAGATCATCAGTCCAATCATCAACCAAACACCACCATGCCCATTAAACCATGTCCCCAAGTGCCACGTCTACCCGTTTTTTGAACACTTCCAGGGATGGGGACTCCACCACCTCTCTGGGCAGCCTCTTCCAATGCCCAACTACCCTTTCTGTAAAGAAATTTTTCCCAATATCCAATCTAAACCTCCCCTGGCACACCTTGAGCCCATTTCCTCTCATCCTATTGCTAACTACTTGGGAGAAGAGACCAACACCCACCTCACCACAACCTCCTTTCAGGGAGTTGTAGAGAGCAATAAGGTCTCCCCTCAGCCTCCTCTTCTCCAGGCTTAACAACCCCAGTTCCCTCAGCCGCTCCTCATAAGGCCTGTGCTCCAGACCCTTCACCAGCTTTGTTGCCCTTCTCTGGACACGCTCCAGCACCTCAATGTCTTTCTTGTAGTGAGGGGCCCAAAACTGGACACAGTAGTCGAGGTGTGGCCTCACCAGCGCCGAGTACAGGGGAACGATCACTTCCCTGCTCCTGCTGGCCACACCATTCCTGATACAAGCCAGGATGCTGTTGGCCTTCTTGGCCACCTGGGCGCACTGCTGGCTCATGTTCAGCCAGCTGTCTACCAACACCCCCATGTCCTTTTTGGCCAGGCAGCTTTCCAGCCACTCTTCCCCAAGCCTGTAGCATTGCATGGGGTTGTTGTGACCAAAGGGCAGGACCCAGCACTTGGCCTTGTTGAACCTCATACAGTTGGCCTCGGCCCATCGATCCAGCCTGTCCAGGTCCCTCTGCAGGGCCATCCTGCCCTCCAGCAGATCGACACTCCCACCCAGTTTGGTGTCATCTGCAAACTTACTGAGGGTGCACTCAATCCCCTCATCTAGATCATTGATAAAGATATTAAGCAAGGCTGGCCCCAAACACAGAGCCCTGGGGAATACCGCTCGTGACTGGCCACCAACTGGACTTAACTCCATTTACCACTACTCTCTGGGCTCCGCCACCCAACCAGTTTTTTACCCAGCGAAGACTACGCCCATCCAAGCCATGAGCTGCCAGCTTCCCAAGGAGAATGCTATGGGAGACGGTGTCAAAGGCCTTGCTGAAGTCCACATAGATGATGTCCACAGCCTGCTGCTATTATTGCTATTATTGCTGCTATTATACTAAATAGTTACACTGAATTTGTCCCAACAAAACGAGTCCAGTATCTGTTTATCCAGAAAATAAAAAGTAGTTGACATGGCTTTGCAAGTTCTGCAAGACCCACCCTAGGGATGAGAAAGCAGTAGAGGCCTTGGTCTGTATATGAGATCCATGTGTGGGACCTGCTGGTAGAACAGCCACTGCTTTTCCTTTCAGGTCAAACCTCTGACAAAGGCCAAATGAGAGCTGCGTGGTAATGACCAACCATTTTACACCCAGCTGAGTGCCTTCTGCCTATTGATTATATATTGGAATGGGAGTTATAAATCGATCTTATATGTAGTTACCAAAAGTAATTTGTCCATATGACCTGATATGTTACAGGTTGTTTTTCATATAGATTTTATAAAATTCATTAGTATTATTTATTTAATATTTTAAGTAGCAGCTATGAGATTAGACGTGTGTAAAACCAGAGCCAACTGTGGCTACAGTGAATTCATAGCTAGAGGATGCCATTTTCTAAGCAGCAAAATATCTCTCAAGAGGGACTGAGTCACTTCAACTGTTCCTTCATCTACTGTAAAGATGTAGAGGATACTCGGCGATCAAAAATTTGAATGTGGATGTAGAAAAGGCAGGACAAAAGAAGCAATGTAATTTTAATATAACCCTTCACTTTACTTAAAGCTCTTGCTTGTTAAAGGAATTAAAAGTCCATATGTCAGATCACCATAGGTATAAATTAAACAAACATGTCTCCACTGATGTTTGCTTCCTTTTACCTGAGGATCAGGATTGGGACATCTGGATGGCTCAAAGAGCAACAGGAGGATTTCTCAACTGTGGAGGGTAAAGAATGGGAAAAATAGTAAAAGACCATCATGACCAATGCTTGATATTACATATAAGAATGAGCCTACTGAAAGTGGAAACTGACTCAAAATGCTTATAAAAATGCAGAAAAAAATCAGAACCAGGGAACAAAAGCAGAAAGACCAAAGAAACTACCTGTATGGTACGTACAAACACCATGTAACATGTAAGAGAGAAAGCAAAACAAAAATACATTAATAGGAAGAGGAAGACCAAGGTAGGTATGGACTCATTATTCAACAAAGACGACAAAACCTGAAGTGTTTTGTGCCATCTCACTAGAAAGGTGAACTGTAATTAGATAGCCAACATAATCAACACAAGCAACAGGCTACCACAGGGGAATAATATAGTTTAACAGATGACTTTAAAACAGGTTTTAAGAGAGATGAACAGAGGAACTTTATCTTACCTAGTATATCCTTAAAGAACTGGCAATAAGATCTCCAGGATAATCACAATTACCTTTGACAAGTCAAGGAGGACAGGTGAGGTCCTTGAAGACTGGCAAACAGCAAATATAGAGGCATATGAATACATATTCGACAGTCTGGGTGTCTAAATTAGGTAGTTACTTTCCCAGTTGCCATATATAGGCACAGGAGGGAGACATAGTTTCCCAGGCAGATAAGGAGACTAATCTTATGCTTCCTTAAGTACTACTCTGCTCTGTTTTGTTTTGTGGGTTTTTTTTCTCTTCTCTATTGATTGTATTTGAAGCTAATTCTGGCAACTAAATGAGATGTCTAAAATTATATGAGATGCAGTTTGAATATCTTTCATACCACCTGCCTTTCAAAGAGGAAAGAAGAGAAAGAACAACAGCAGATCTGTCAATTTAGCTTGAATTCTTCAAAAAAACTCAGAACAAAAAATCAAACTATCAGTAAACACCAGGACTGAAGAATAAGTGAGGAATAGCCACTTTATTTGTCAAAGCCAAATCATTTCAAGTCAACATAATTTATTTCAGTGACAGGGTGAGGGGTCTTGTAGATGGAAGAGAGGGAGTAGATGTCATATATCTTGACTTCAGCAAAACTTTTGACAGTAACTCGTATTCACATAGGTGTGCTAGGGAAACATGAAAGAAATTACTAAGGTAAATGCAATACCATCTGTAAAGAATATTCAGATATTAATTATCAGTGTTTCACCCTCAGACTGAAAGGATTTATCAGGATGAAGTCTGCTACCTCCAGTAAACTTAGATATTTTTATTAAAGACTTATGCAAAGTAGGTGTATTAATTTTCAGTTGACCAAGCAAGGAGGGGCTTCATCTTTTTCAGAAGAGTACACAGTATGATTAAATTTAATTACATAATATCTGATTGAGCATCTCTTATCATTCAAATCAGTAACTGTTTGCAACTCAGTAGTCACTATGGGAAGGTGGAATCCCCTCTGTTCTGGGGATTCTGAGCTATATTGCCAAAAGGAGAGTGAAGTCTCTCAGTCCAGGTGGAAATAAATAGAATGAAGCTAGTTCAGCTAATAACTTATATTTCTGTTAACAGCTCTCCTCCTTACTCTTGTATGATCTTGCAGACAGGGTCAGAAAACAGATACAATAAACATTGAACTAGGATAAGCTCCAAAGAGCCATAATATAAAATTAGTTGTGTACCATATTGTCCTGGTTTCAGCTGGGATAGAGTTAATTTTCTTCCTAGTAGCAGGCACAGTGCTGTGGTTTGGATTTAGGATGAGAAGAATGTTGATAGCATGCTGATGTTTTAGTTGTTGCTAAGTACTGCTTATGCTAGTCAAGGACTTTTCAGCTTCCCATGCTCTGCCAGGTGCACAAGAAACTGGGAGGGGGCACAGCCAGGACAGCTGACCCAAACTGACCAAAGGGCTATTCCATACCATATGATGTCATGCTCAGTATATAAACTGAGGAGAGTGGGCTGGCAGGCAGAGATCGCTGCTCAGGGACTGGGTGGGTATTGGTCAGCAGGTGGTGAGCAATTGCATTGTGCATCACTTGCTTTGTATATTATTATTATTATATTGCTACTATTATCATTACTATTTTACTTTATTTCAATTATTACACTTTTCTTATCTCAACCCAGCAGTGTTTCTCACTCTTAGTCCTCCGATTCTCTCCCCCATCCCATCGAGGCAGGGGAGTGAGCAAGCAGCTGCGTGGTGCTTAGTTGCTGGCTGGGGCTAAACCACGACACTTATGTATTCATAAACCATTTTTCCAAACCCGTCATTATTTAATATATATTAATATACATAAATCTAGAGAAGAGAAGGGTTGAGCTCCAGCTGGAAGTGACTTACAATCACCATCTAGTCCGAATGCCTGACCAAAAGTTAAAGCATATTGTTAACAACGATGTCCAATTGCCTCTTAAACACTGAAAGGCATGAAGCATTGACCACTCTTCTAGGAAGCCTGCTTCATTTTTTGACCACACTCTCAGAAAAGAAATGCTTCCTAATGTCAGGTCTGAACCTCCCCTGACACAGCTTTGAACTATTCCCAAGCATCCTATCACCGGATACCAGAGAGAAGAGCTCAGCACTTCCCTCTCCACTTCCCCTCCTCAGAAAGCTGTAGAGAGCAATGAGGTCACCCCTCAGCCTCTTTTTCTCCAAACTAGACAAACACAAAGCCTTTAGCTGCTCCTCATAGGACATGACTTCCAGCCCTTTCAGCAGCTTTGTTGCCCTCCTCTGGATGCATTCAAGTATCTTAACATCCTTCTTAAATTGTGGGGGCCAGAACCGCACACATAACAGGTTACATAGATTTATTAATTGATCTGTATCAAATTTCTACCACCACATTTACACTATCATTACAACTTTTCTTCTCATTACCTGAAAACCGTTCTAGTAATCATCCCAACCAGCTAAAAGCTAAAATAATTTAACTTTATTTTCCCTTCTAACTAAGAAGAGAGTGAATCACTAATAAAACCTTCCCAGGAGATGGGTAATTTCAACATATAACTCCTTAACATAGTTGTTTATGTCAAGCAAATATCTCAGATCTGAATTGCCTCTGCTTCCATTTTTGCAAAGCTGAAAATGTCAACAGAGATCCAGTTTAGAATTAAAAAAAAAATCTTCAAAGTGCGGAAAAGGTCTTAAAGAAAAAGAAGGTTGCAGTTCAGTATTGGCAAGTGCAAAGAAAAAGCTGGAAATTATTAATCCCAGGAAAAAAAAAAGGGTGAGAAACAAGTACCTACTGTAAAAAGGTCTGAACATAGATACATAAGCAGGTCTGGCACAAGGTTGAATACCATGCTTGGGTATATATAAAAGGAGTACTGTCTTTATAACTGTTATGGTTTAGCCCCAGTCAGCAATCAAGCACCACACAGATGTTCACTCACCCTCCCCCGCTAGTGGGATGGAAGAAAGAATCAGAAGAGGAAAAGTAAGAAAACTCATGTGTTGAGATAAGAACAGTTTAATAATTGAAATAAAATAATAACAACAACAACAACAATAATAATAATACAGTGAAAAGGAGAACAATAATAGAGAGAGAGAAACAAAACCCAGAAAAAACAAGTGATGCAACTGCTCGCCGCCTGCCGACAAATACCCAGTTGGTCCCCAAGCAGCAATGACTGCCCCCCAGCCAACTCCCTCCAGCTTATACACTGAACATGATGACATATGGTATGGAAAATCCCTTTGGCCAGTTTGGATCAACTGTCTTGGTTAAACCCCCTCTCAGCTTCTTGTGCACCTGGCAGAGCATGGGAAGCTGAAAAAGTCCTCGACTAGTATAAACACTACTCAGCAACAACTAAAATATCAGTGTGTTATCAACACTATTTTCATACTAAATCCAAAACACAGCACTATGCCAGCTGCTAGGAAGAAAATTAGCTCTATCCCAGCTGAAACCAGGACAATAACAACATGTAGTGTCCTTTTCTCCCTAAAAGAGCAACACTTGAATATTATATTAAATAAAAATACTGACCAGTATGAAGAAAGAGTCCAATGGACAGCTCTGAAAATGAATAAATATCTGGCAAACGTGACAAAGAAGAAAGAAGTGAGTTTGTTAGGTCTACAGAATACAAAAATAGAAATGACAAGTCTTCGTATTGATGGTTTAAAGAGGTAGGAGACAATTCTCAAAGCTCATAGTGGATAGGAAGAGAAATAACTTCATTTTCAGGCTTTGATCCTCATGAAATGGGAAGGAGAGTTATGGAGAGTTAAGAAGGGTTAAGAAATTGCTTACATAAGGCAACTTCAACATCCATATAATTGGGCATTTATTAAAAGCAGGTTAAACAAAAGTGTGTCAGGAATAAGTACAGCTGATCCTTAGGTATGAGATTGTGAATAGGGATTAGATAATCTCTCAAGGTCCCTCTTTGCTCTTTTTAATGATCTTACAGCCTGACAAAGTCTGCCTTATCTATTTTGGAACAACAAGAACCTGGGAAAGATGCTGGGGACAAAAAATTCTCAGTCAAGAGACTCTGGCTCCCAAATTCTATATTGGAGTATTTGGATGCCTTCAAAGGATTCCTGCCTTCAAAAGGACTTCCATGAGACCAAGAATGGCCACCAACTCACTGACAGCCAAACCATGCCTCTCTGAGACAGATTATATTAAAAGAGAATATGTAATCATGAATCAGCCTCCAAAAAAGCCTTGAAAATGTTCAAATTATATTTCTTCATATGTCTGTTCTGAAAAGGGGCAAATAATACAGGCCATTAATGGACTTTACTGGACATTACTAATATATTCACATACAAAAGACTTGGATGCTAGAAAAATGGGGCTCACAGAAAAAATGCATTGTTTTTTGCTTGTGAATAAAAGCTATAAATGCCATAGTTTCCTTGGAACCAATAAAATGGATCCTTCTCTGCTATTTCTGTCAGTAAATCATTCAAATTTTTTCTCCTTCCTACTTCTCACACATACCACCAAAGGACTCTTAAAATCCATGGTGGAATTTCTCCTACAGTCATACAAGCACCAAATACAAAAATCTATTGTATGAAAAGCAGCAATACACATTACTTTGGGAAACACGTTGCTAGATCTCAACTGTCAAACTTACTGAGCACAAATTGAAATGTGTCAAAAGTATCAAGCAGTTGGTTAAGAGCATGTCTACACTATCTCACTGCTCTATATGCATCATGACAATGATAGAAGGTCATTTGCTTATCACACTAATCTCCATTAAAGGTCTAAAAGATACAAGTTGTCTAAGGCACTGTAGGTGACTTCTGTGATTTCCTGAAAACCATAAATTTTATTTGTTAGGATGGCTAAGGTCAGCTGGTTTGTGATATGTGGAGACCATTTAATCACTATCTTTCTGAATTTTATCTTAATATATATTAAATTGTTATTCATTATTCTTGATAACCTTCATATAAGTTTTTAATTTAATTCTGTTTTTTATACATGAAATAACATAAGTTTACTATATTTATCAATATGTGTTTGTCAGTCCTGCTTCAGCATTATTATCTACAATTTAAGGGAGAAATTTCCATGACACTTAAGTAGACCCTAAAAGCACATCTTTATGTGGGACATGGGCACCCAAGTTCAGACAAGTATATATAAGTCTGTAAGTAATCCACTGTGGGAAGCCGATAAGGAAAGACAAACATCCTGTTCTGGTGTTGTTTCTAAACAGGAAAACATATTACAATGAAAAAAGGGAAACAATCTTCCTTTGGGATTCCTGTTCTCTGTAACAGTTGCCAAAATGATAGTACCTTTTAAGGAATAAGAAAAGGTATCAGGAACACGGTACAAAAGAAAGAAAACCATTTCTGAAGGTGAATGTGAGTCATAGAATCATAGAATCGTTTAGGTTGGAAAAGACCTTTAAGATCATCCAGTCCAACCATTAACCTACACTACCAAGTCCACCACTAAACCAACTAAGGGTAGAGTACCGAGTCATATCACCCAGAGACATTTTCCACAGGTCTTCAATCCAACCACCTCCACCTTCTTACTGGCAATGACTGATGTTTAGGCAATTCGAAACTAAAGTATCAAGAATTGTCCTGTGCTTGCAATGGAGACAATGGCTGCTTTGAGACAGAGCAGATCTCCCACAGGTCATGCAGACTGCAGAAATCATCAAAGGACTGCTGGTCTTTGTGCCTATGGCAGTACTTTGCGATAGACAAGGAAGCAGGCTGCAGTGGCAAACAAGTGCAGATGAGAGGACTTGTAGGTGACTTTTGTGTTGAGAGTGCTGAGTGTAGAGGGCAGAGAGTACTAGGTCTACAGTATCCATTGAAGCATGGGCATAGGGTGCTGTGACTTAGGGTGCTGGGTGCAGGGAGCCCTGACTGAGGAACATCTATAAGGAGGAATTAAGGTAAACTATATTTTCTTCCTCTTTCTTTCATCTTTTCCCTTTTTTTTTATATCTGAATTCATTTCCCACTCTAGTTTCAATGTTTCTTCTCCAATTATTAGTTCGCGTTGTCTTCTTCCTTTCCCCCTTCCCTCTTCTGGTGGGCGCTCTCACATTATTGTGTCTGAGTATTTTATTTTGTGTATTCTTCTTCTTCTAAAGTATCCCCTCTCTCACTTTCCATCATATTTACCCCCCAAACTAATTTTCACAAGCATAGTCTAAAAGTCATTGCATCTTTACTCCCTTTTTCTGTCAGCTTTCCTGCTGAATTTCAGTTGCACATGCCATCTACACATATCTTGCTGTAATGAGAATAATTACTACTAATTACCCATTGCTAGGTATCAGAATACAGATTTGCTATCACCTGAAGCAATGATGAGGGACATTATGCCTCTCCCATTTTAATTCTGTTAAATGCAAGGTACAAGACATGCTATAGAAAAAAAATGGGTTTGCAGCTGTTTTTTTTTTTCTCTTATTTTCTCTTTTTTCTCTTACACCATGATAAAACAGGTAAAGAGGTAAGAAATACCTGACTGGACTTCCAAAATGATACAAAGAGATACTCAGGTGTTGTAAAAGCAATCAAATTTGAAGTTACTTAAACTCATCCCAAGGATCCAAGAGTCATTATTTGGACAAAAAGAAATATTATGAGTCTTTGGGGTGGTGGTGGGGAAGCATAACAGAAGTCTTTAAATATACAGAGAGATGAAAACAGAAGCATAAATTCAAATGACCGGAGCACTGAAATAAACTCCTCTCCTTTAGGAACATCTTCTTACAAGTCACTTACAAGCAGTTATATAACTCAGCTTAGAAAACACAAGTTTTCACAGAGAATGGAGGATAGCTTTGTCTCTAACACTAGTCTATATATCCCTCAGAATCTAAAAAAACACAGGAGGCAAAAAGAAGCATGCAAACATGCGTGTGCCCTCAAACACAGCACATGCAGATAGTGTACTTTCCTGAGGAAATCAGAATAAATGATAACTGGATCAAAGGGTTTACAGCGTTCTTTGTTCAGACTATTTTTAATATGGTTGAGAGAAATAATACTGCTATGGTCTGCATATAACATAATCCATATTTAAATTTCAAAACACAGACTTTTTTTGTAATATAGTCATCTTCTGTTCTGTGAAAGTAATACCTCCTCATACCCAACTATTTTAATAACTAAAACTAGTTAATGCCAATAAATCTTGGTAAGGGAAAATAAATCTTAGAAATACATGCCTCCTTGACTGACTAGTGTTGGAAAGAAATTAAATTTATTTTATCTTGTTTTTTCAGGTCAATCACTATCTTTCTTTTTTGACATATTCTGACAATCTAAATTCCACCCAAATCATTCTATCTATAATTTCCTATTGGATAACTCTTTATGCAGTCCTCTTTTTAGGCCTTTTAAAATGCCTTTTGATATCTAGAATAACCTGTCTTTCTTCATAGAGCAGACACGAAACTTAAGGAGACTTCAGTCATTCTGCACATAACCTGCAGCTACTGAATACTTCTGCCTCTCCTTCACTTGAAGTCTCCATGGACCATATTAGCAAAACCATTTCAGCATACAATTCTCCCCTGAGAGTAGTAGTTCCTTTTTTGAGGGAGAAACATCATAGGACATTGAGGAAGATTCCTTCACAAAAATGTTTATGAAGGTGAACAATTTACATGTTAAGTGTAGAGTACTTTTATTTTTACAAACCTCTTTTAAAAGTCTGTTTTTTCCAATTATAATACACTAATTGATCAATTTAATAGATCTTCTATCTGAATTTTTTTAAACCTCTTAGATCTTAATAAAGAATGCTCTTAAAAGTAATGTTTTGCCTAGGAAATTATTTTTGTGATTTATAATGCACAAAATCATACAGAAGATGTTTTTAACTGGATTTATATTAGTAGAATATTGCGTATAAAATGTGAAAACATGTATGAAAGAAATAGAACTATGTATGTTGAATGTATTTTATTTCTACAGAATTTCTGGGTAATATTGACACTACAGGGCTATTTTAGAAGAAAATAAACTAGCAGATCTCTGCAGAAAGTTGAAACAATATAAAGGCATCCACCATGAGAGTGACTCAGCTCTAGAAGCTGTCAATAAAAAGGTTGCCATTAATAGTTATGGTACTGCACTACAACATAATTTCATTTACTATTAATGGGAGTAAAACCTATAGAAATTTAAAGGGAATTATTTTCACAAAGTTCTATTGTACAATAAAGAATCATCTACAAAATTTCTGAGATGATACCAGAGTGAAATCTATTTGGAAGTGATGTAGGAAAAACAGGTAAAAAAACTTCAGTGATATAGATCAAAATGTCTAATTTTCATACTGAAATGGAAATGTTCCAGCTTGCTAAAATTCAGCCAATATAGATTTAAAAAATCTGTGCATGCAGGCAATAAAAACAGTTATCACTTTGAATGCAGAATTAGATTTTGCTTAAAAAAATACACAGAGTAGGAGTAACAGAACCCCAAGAAGAAGAATCATTTCCTGCATGTATGAGATTAACAGCTGAAATAATCTGAGGAAATATGAGCCAAAATAAACAATGCTATACATTGCTTGGAATATACGTGCTATTATTGAGCACATAAACTGTACTTCCTCTACTCTAAAGAATTTCTAATTTAAAGTACTGTTTTAAACTGGAGGGTTTTTTTTTGAAAAAGAAACTCTTCAGACAATTTTATTTATAAATATAAAGTTAGGAAGTAAAAGGAACAGTCATCAATTTCCTCTTTTCAAAACATTTTTGACTGGAGAGTGCTGGTTATAAAAATCAAATAATTACTTTTTTGAAATCAAACTTAGATTATAATGGATTCTTAAGAAAGCCAAAGAAAATTAACATGCAACTTGAATCTGTAAAAATCTGAAAAATTAGAATTAATTAAAGCAGGTATATATTTTAATGATAAGTATGCAAAGACTTGCTTAATCAAACGTTATGCAGAGACAGGTAATAATGATTCTGAAACCTGAATGTGTTATAAATCTTAACCTGCTTGGAAAAAAAAATATAGAGGATCAATTGGATGAAACACAAAAGCAGGGAATTATCTTCCTCTGAATTATACTCTACGGGCACCATAATTTGTAATACTGCCCATATTTCCCAGTAATTGAAACCCTGGGCAGAAAATAGGGTATTAAATAATGTCAACGATATATATAAGTTTCTATTCTCTGAGTCAGAGATTTCCTGCCTCTTTGAGCCAAACTAGTTACAATGAACACTAGTAAATTAAAATTATTTAATGGGTCACTATGTAAGCAAGCTTCACTGCATGACAAATGTATACCTCCTAAAATTACAAAGTAATCTTTGTATTATTTCTTACATTATTGTTGTTATATTATTGTTATTATTATTATTAATCTCTTTGATCCTGATGCTACTAAAAAAAATCTGCAAAGCCTAATCATCTATGAAAAAGAACTGCTTTACAAATTAGGGGCTTAATGGGTTATAATACTGATGTAAAAGTATTGTTAAAATATTTCTACTGAGATTTTATTCATAATCTATAATTTTGTGAAAAAAAACATTTATTTTAATCTTAGTACTGGTTTTAGATTCTAAGGGCTGCTGTTTAAAAAGCAATATATGTAAGAATGCTCTTACTTCACAGTCTAAAGTATGACAACCATAATTAAGACCCTAATCAGATGGTTTGTAATTAAGTTCCAAAAAAGCATTAAAGTAGGTACTATTGGGTGGAATTCAACCTTTATCTAAGCCCATTGCCTTCAAGTGAACATCAGCTGCTTACACCAAATCTGAATTTGTGCTCACAAATGTTGTCATGGGGTGCAAACAGATATTGTTGCTTAGAGAGAGTGTCCTGGTTTCGGCTGGGATAGAGTTAATTTTCTTCCTAGCAGCAGGCATAGTGCTGTGTTTTGGATTTAGTAGGAGAAGAATGTTGATAACATGCTGATGTTTTTAGTTGTTGCTGAGTACTGCTTATGCTAGTCAAGGACTTTTCAGCTTCCCATGCTCTGCCAGGCGCACAAGAAACTGGGAGGGGGCACAGCCAGAAGAGTTGATCCAAACTGACCAACGGGCTATTCCATACCATATGACGTCATGCTCAGTATATAAACTGGGGGGGGTTGGCCGGGGAGCAGCGATCGCTGCTCGGGAACTGTCTGGGTATCGGTCGGCGGGTGGTGAGCAATTGCATTGTGCATCACTTGCTTTGTATATTATTATTATTATCATCATTATTATATTGTTATTATTATCATTAGTATTTTACTTTATTTCCATTATTAAACTGTTCTTATCTCAACCCAGGAGTGTTTCTCACTCTTACTCCTCTGATTCTCTCCCCCATCCCATCGGGGCAGGGGAGTGAGCGAGCGGCTGCGTGGTGCTTAGTTGCTGGCTGGGGCTAAACCACGACAGAGAGAAAAAAAAAATCCTTAACATCCAGCAGTCATGGCCATCTATCTTTTTCTTCATATTTATTTATTTATTTATCCATAACCCAAAGAGACATATGAATACACACATACCAGCTGTAAGGGATAATTTTCTTATTAATTAGAGACACAGAATGTCAGCTTCACCCTGATGGACCTAGGACATCTTTCAAATTCAGCCTAATATAAAATATCTTTATAACTCCCAAATTCTCCCTAGCATCTTCAGAATTCCAAAATGGCAGCAAGCCAATTTCTGTTGGAAAAAGTAATATTATTCAAAATGTTCCTGATCTACCACAGCAAAGGGCCCCACTTTCTGATCATGAATTATGAGGCAATATTGGGCAGCCTAAAATTGAAGAGGCTGAAAGAAATGCTCATTGAATCAAAAAAATGAAGACTGAGTTTTAATATATTGGACATAAAAATCCTTGGGTTACATACATTAGAATTAGCAGGCAGTCTCAATTTAATGCAAGTGAATTGAAACAAATTAGGTACCAAACATAACTGGCAATTCAGTCAGTAAATGTGAATTCCTCGTTTTTTAAGTTGAGATTATTAACAGTCTAGACCCTGGACATTTTATTTCCAGAGAAACATCACTGAGAATAGGAAAAATATTCAAATGAACAAAGACATGAAAAGCACAGCTGTCCCCTGATATCTCTTTTCATTCCTCAGAGTATTTCATTAAGTAGCATCTCCCCTTTACTTTAAACTAGGATTGCCCTTAAGCTAGTGCATCCCAGATGTAGAGAATATCATTGATATGGACATCTCTAGAGCTATGAATTTACAAACTGATTATCCAAATTTATCTTGCTACTCCTAAGTCTTAAAATAAGCACTTTTTCTCTGTTTTTCTGGCATGCTGGGAAAGATAACTGTCTGACAGAAATGAGAATATCTCCCTTTCTTTGTTCGGCCACATTTACTCAGGTCTGTAGCAAACATGGCCCCTAATCTGAACTCTCAGTAGCTCATGATGATGAGCACAGAAGTATTTGTCTCAGGGTAGGGCTCTAATGTTTTTTGGCCACTGGGGCTGCCCAGGGCGTTTGCACCATGCAGGCACAACATGCTCCTGAGACAGTGCACGCTCCTTGCTCCTGCACGTTAGAGCACCAGGCTTATGCTTGCTTGTCCAACGTGTGCTCAGTGCGGTGGGGAGATAAACACAGAAAGATTATACCAAGAGTTATAAATTTCTGGTGGGGATTAATCTCACTAATCGCAAAGTATGAGCCACCCCATCTTGTCTTTTCTTTCAAATATTCCTGTCCTTCTATTTTTCAGTTTTTCTTCATACCCTCACCATTCTTCTGTCTTTAGAGCTAGAAGACAGTCAAATTTTCTGGTGTACAGGAAATTCCAACATTTCAAAACTTGTTTTTCTTCTGTATTAGACATCACATCATTTCATATTAGGCACTAACACTACTGGCATGTTGTATTATATTAGAGCATGATACATTAGCTAAAATATTTTATTTATATTATTTACTTTACAGCATTATTTGATTATGTAAGACTGATTTATTATATGTTATTTTTCTTCTATATTATTTTAATAGCAGCTGCTTTTTCATTGTCATGCTCAGTGTCAAATGTGCCTCACTGCAAGAAACATAGAATCATAGAATGGTTTAGGTTGGAAAAGACCTTTAAGATCATCCACTCCAACCATAAGACACATCACATTAAAAAAGTCATATCTTATTATCTTCTTCTAATTAGAGTAAAAAGTTCAGACTGACATTACTGAAATGTGACACATGCTAATCACAAATCAACCAAGAGCTCATTGGAAGGAGTTACAATTTAATCTGTTTATTGGCTTGATCTTTGCAACAAAGTACAAATATCCTTTGAGAATGGAGATTTAGAATGATTATATAACAGAACCAAGATCTTTTATTCAGTAAGACTCTAAATTTTGTTCTCTAAACCAAGACATAATCCCTGTTAAAAGGAAACAGACCCAGTGCTGAGTACCCACCAACACGAATACTGCTCGTGTGAACATACAGTTTCTGGGACAGCACTTAATAGAAATTGTAGGCTTCAGCCATTACAGACTTCCCTACAGAACCACCTATATGTGACTCTGAAGAGGTGGTCACTTGATAGCATGGGGAGGAAGCAGTGCATCAGCAGGACAGAGAAGCACCAGCTGAAATGCTGATAGTGGAAACATACCTCCTGTTTTGCTTGTCTACAAGAGGAAAAAGAGGGATGAAACTAGACATTAATAATTCTAAACCTCTCAAATTATGTAAAAACAAAGAAGATGAATTCATGAAAATAAAAAGAGAAATGCCCTTGTATGCGATGTGGGCAGGGCATTAACAAGTGTTATCCACAGGAGACTGAAGGTATTGCTGATTACATTCTTCCAGGAAGATGAGGAATGTTTAGTCTAGGAAATCACTTATTGGCAAGATCTTTTTTGTAAGGTAACTGCAAAAAACATGTTTATGACAAAACAAAACCATGGGAAACCAAATACTGTAAAGAAGTGGTTTCCTCATCTATTCATATCCTCTGCTCCTTGGTCTCCTTGCTCTGATTCAGCTTTTCCAAGATGACAGGCACTTCCATACAATGTCATACATATGACAGCTTTGAAATTCACAGCACTGTTCCACAGGGATATAGTTTGATGACAACTGTCTTTGATAGAGCCTTTTCACTGCTGCTTTGTCATTTTCTCTTACGGTATACACATTTCCATACACAGCCAGATGGAAACCTTTTTAACATTTAATAAGAGGTGAATAGAACCAAAGAAAGCAAAGCAAATGCTGAAAGATTCTTACATTTCTCACACACAGTGAAGATAAGCACTAAAGAATCTGATGCAAATTTTCATTGTTTGTAATAAACTAGGATTACTCACTGGCATAAAAGGAGCCAGTTTATTATTGTTTATTTTCCATAATTTTAGAGTTAATTCCCTGTTCCAGAATGGTTGATAGATAATAGAGCAAGAAGTTATTCATAAATTCTCTCCTCCAGGTCAAATATATTGCATGACTTATCTCTACACATCAAGACTCGCTTTTGTACCTGAGAAGCATCTATTTATTCATTCAGTTGACTAAGTGGTGTTGGAAAATGAAAATAGTGTTGCAAATTACTAACATTTTACAATTAGCTGTGTTTACAAGGTGTATATTCTTTGCCACTGCATGCCACTAGATTTTTGAACTGCATGAGGAGCCAGAGAAATAAAAGGGATGTTAATGAAAAGGAAGAAGCAGAAGAAAACAAAGAGAAAACTTCATCAGGCATCTGGTACCAAAGTTCTTTTTCTCTCCTCCTCTCAGTTGTGATGCTACAGATAAATAGTGCTCCAGTGCCAAAATATAAGCATCTGGTGTAATTTTAACTGTTTTATGGTATCTGAACTATCCTCACAGGGCTGTCACAAGATGACACAGGAGCTATGCCCTATAACAGAAGCTGCAGGCCAGGCAGGACTCCCATAGGCATCTCAAATCACACTCAATGGGCAACTGAACCGAGTCTTAGATCTCCACTACCTGCAGTGAGGTATTGAACACCAAGATCCCATGTAAAGGTTTGTATTTAAACTACATTTAAGTATCTTAATATCAAATCTGCTAGTGTCTGTATTACTGTGATGCATTCACAATTTTTAAGACAGATAAGAAATGTTTTATCCTCTCAAGTATTTTTCCCTAAAGTGAGAAAAGATACCAAAACACCTCAATTTTTTTCTACAATAATTCCAGATTTTTAACATTTCCACATGAAATTTGTTTTAACAGAGGTTTTATACCTTTTACTTGATTTTTTTTTTTTTCTCATCTACATGGGAAGGCATCAAGGATTGCTATCACACAACTGGCCATTATCTTGGCTAGAATTATAAATAAGTGTTCCAGAAATTCACAGAAGAATTGTAAGAGAAACACCATATTAATAAAATATTTTACTAGAATTGTGGCATAATAACTTTTATCATGAGTGGGTTTTGCTAGATCTGGACTAGTAAATGGCAATTGTTACAGCAGTTACTGTCAGCTCATACAGTTTGAGATAATGGGATTTATAATATGTCTAAAGTCGCAGGTTCTGGAGTCATGCTATGGTAAGAGAAACTGGGTTGTCATTTAAAAAAACCTTCACAGTCATAGCCAAATGTTAAAAATGTGAATACAGAGACCAATAAAGATATGAACATTGAATATAAATAAGAAGAAATTAATGTTTACCTCTTTGTATAAAATAAAATGAAAAGAAAGATCATTTTGAGGTTGTTAAATCATGAGATTTACACTAGACTTGGCAACACCAGACTTAAATCTAATAGCTGTTTAGTTTAATGCTCCATCTCCGACCGTGGATCATATCAGACTTTAATTACATTTTTATCTCTTTCAGGAAGGGATGTTTAGGCCTCATATACACTAAGGACAATTTTACGATAAAGTGAATCTCAGATGTTGCCTGAACATAAAGTGAATTAACAACAGAGGGCTGCATCCCTGACATATTAGTAGAAGACATTTTCCTCCATTGTGAAGGTGAAAATGTGGCAGAAGTGTATGCTCTCCTAAACTGCACAGAGAAACATCAAACAATTACTTTTCTATCAAAAATAGAACATTTAATGGACAATTTATTGACTTTAAATAAATATGCTGTTGTTTGTGAGTTTTCCATTAACCTAAGGTCTGTGCTCTGAAAATCAGACATTCTGAGTGGGAAAACTCACTTTCTGTGAAAAAAAAAATCTGTTAAAATTAGAAAAGTTTAATAAGAAAAGGAACTGGTTCCGTTTCAGGAATTATACAATGAAAATAACTTTTAAACACTGATATTTCTTCTGAGCTTCTTATTGTTTTAGCCAGCACAAATATCTCACCTTGACTAAAATTTCTACCAAGAAAATTAGAGAGTGATAATATGCAAGAGAGGTTTGAAATAAAAGATGTTCTTAAAGAGGTTATGAAATGAAACAAATTAAATGAAATATTATAATTCAAAGCCAGCCAAACTGTATGAAAAGTTCTTGACATCTTTTACTATTTGGCATTTAAATTGCTTACTGTATCAACATCCATGGAAAGCAGCCTGCTACTGTTTACATTGAGGTTGAAGGAAGTACACAGAAATCTTGTTTATTTCTCATTTTTTGTCTCTCACACCACTTCATAAATACATGGATACAACCCAGGACAATCCAGGCAAAACAGGCAATCACAGAATGCCGTTATTTACAGGGTAACAATATCAATATGACTGTTCAGGGTGAAATGTTACATTCCTGGATAGGGAGACATCATGAAGGAAGTGTGTGCCTACCAATGCTCAGGTCTCCTAGCATTGCAGCACTGAGAGGACAGGCTTTCCTGCTCTCTGGAGAGTAAAGTGGCATGCTGTCTCTATGGGAAGCATATAAAATTGATAAGGAATCCCTTGCTGCAAAAAGCAGCAGCCCTCTGTTGTGTGGAAGGCAATGAGCAAAAGGGCACACGCTCATGGAAGCAGACTTCCAGGGCACTCCTCCAGCTAGCAACAGGTCCATAAACATCTTCCTGCATTTTCTTTCTACAGAATTCCTTTTTATTTTTTTTTTCTTTTACAAGAATGCAGAAGCCACCATTCTGGGCCAGACTGAGGGTCCATCTAGTTCATGATCCTGTCTCTGACAACGTGTAACTTGGAGGTTATTTTGCTCTTTCATTCTGATCAAAACCATGCTTTCATAATTTATTGCCCACACTTCTGTTCCCAAGGTTCTTCTTTACAGCACATTATGATCCTTAGCCAGGGAGAAAGTTTTGATAATTCCATTATTCTGTTCAGTGAGAAGGTGTTTCAGACAGAACAGATTGCTGCACTTTCTGACTGACTGTCCTTGAGCTCTCCTGTCAGAGGAAGTCCCTCAATATTTCATGTTTACTAGTTCAGTGTTTTTATTTTATTTTCAGAAAATAGTATACATATTTAAGGGAAGCCTAATATGCCTGATTTAAACCCACCCCAAGGATTTTTGTCAGCACTGGAACCTTTCAGTGAAGAAATGGATGATGCTGTTCCTTAATCAGCCATGAGGTGGCTGTTAAGTTTTCCAGAACTAATTAAATTCAAGGCATGCCTGTCCATCACAGTCTGAGGACTTAGTGGTGTTTCTGTCACAGTCTATGCAAAAAGTCATGATGCTTTCAGCTTGTGCAGGATCAGCACTGAAGGATATGGAGCTATTCAAGTCTGTCCCATGGTGAAGGGACAAGAAGCTGCAGCCAGGTGTAGGGTGTAGCAGGGAAAACTCTTCCTTTTAGACCACATCTCACTACCTTTTTACTGTTATCAGTTAAAATTTGGAACAGTGTCTTAAAGGTTACGCAGAAATGTTAAATAATGTTCTATACCCTTGGTTGTTTGGGCTTGGGGTATTTTTGGGTTTGGTTTTTTTTTGGTAATTGTCATTTTGCTGTTTTGTCACATTGGTAGCCACAATTGCACAAGTTACAGTGTTAAAATCTTCCAAGTTATAACTGATTAGGTGTATCTTGCAAAACTGACATAGAATTTCTCAAGAGCTATTTTGACAAAAACTTTCAAATTTTCTCCCACCATAGCCAAAAACTGGGTCACAAGTCAAAACAGAGTTACAGGAAACAAGTAAATTATTAGCATCACATGTTTTATTTTTTACTTTCATGACACAATATTACTGATCTAAATAAATTTGATAATAAAGAATAAAATAGAACTACCTCTTCTGAGACAGGTAAGCTGGTGTCTAAAACAAGGGCCATCTATTGTAGGACTGCAACATCCATTGGATGTCATTGCACTGGATTTATTTATATAGCATTCTTACCACCCAGAAATGCTGACCAAGGATGTAATAAACTGCTTCAGAAAGCAAAAATACATGAAATATAATGCAATTGTGAACAATAAAACTGACAAATAAATCCATTCAAAGGTGATCTGTAAAAGATGTAAGACTGCTCATATACACTTTGACGTATTAAATTGTTCATGTAATTGATTTGAATCTTCAGTATTAACATTTATTTTAAACAGACATTGCTCTTGCTTCTATTGTCCATCCTCATAATGCAAGTCAGATTGTTGCTCAGAGTAAGAGAATTGAGTATTACACAAAAACTCTTCTACATTAGTACTGGTAGCTTCTGAACTACTCCAGTAATATGTTTCACAACAAAAAAGTTTTAAGACTTTCTACTGATAATTCACTCAAATAGGTTCAGGGTTTAACAAGTTCAGATGAAGTTAAAACACCAGGTATTTAATGTGCAATAAGATTCAAGCCCAACCAGTAATAATACTTCAAGACATATACATCATTTTTAAAATACCTTATGTCATAACGAGGAAGAACATTTTCTTACAAAGACATTTTCCTTGTCTAAAAAATATTACAATTTTAAGGTTCAAACTAAAGTTATTAGAATAAAGGTAGCATAAACCAGGGGTTTTTTTGAGCATAAAAATACAGAAAGCAAAGGGTCTCTTCCCAAATATTGCATTTGAATAAGAACTTACAGATTGTGGTTTCCCTTTTACATATTTCATGACCAACCCACTGCAAATGCTGTTTGATAATGATCATTCTGGCTTAATTATATAGGCCTATTTTTATTCAAAGTGAATTTTAACCCATGACTGGAATGCAGAATTTCTTTTCTTTCAGTCACAGCTAGCTAGTTTCTAGTTATGAAGAGAATGATATTTCCTCACCACATGTATAAGTAGGAATCCTTTATAAAGAGAAGTGAAATATATTTGTAAGTAGCATGAGATTACTAGATAAATTACAGAAAAGATATCTTCTCTCGTAGTTGTGAGAAACAAATTAAAGTCTCAGCTGTTCAGTGACAGGTAGAGTCCTATGTGCATACAAATAAGTTACCTTACATTGGTTTGTTGGCTAGTACACGCAATACCTGACATAATTGCATTATTCAATTATTGGTTGGAGTTAAATAGCTTGTATCCACTTTGATTTTTATAATTTGCAACATATACTTATTTTCTTAAGGAAGATGTTAAAGTTCTTGATACTTTGGTCTGTATATGATGAACAGGTTTGGACCATATCAGTTTGGCTACTGCTACCATCCCATCTTTCTTTTTGTTCCAAAAGAAAGAAGAAAAAGTGTTCAGCAGTATCTTCCATCCCCAAATCAAAAAGCAGAGCTCATAGACAATAGCTGAGGTATAGAACAAAATATCCTTACAGAGCAAACATCAGCCTGTGAATCTGTGAATACCCTCTGAATATTTTAGCCATTCATATTCAGCACCTGAAATACAAGGAACAAAGTCTTCCTACAGAAATGTAAGATACAGTTTTATCATTTTTTTCTCCAGAAATGTGCATGCACACTTACATATGGACACACTTATGACTCAGATACATACACTCTTAAAAGGAGAGGCATTATTACAGAATTAGATAAGACTACTAAACATATAGTTGAGAAAGAGAATATACATTGTGTGTGAACAGTAAAAAAATAAGTTAAATTATTATTCTCTGTAAAATATGAGCATTTCTAACTAGGAAATAGGCAAAAAATAAGACCTACATTTAGCTAGACTCCCTTTTATGCTTTGAATAAGTTGTTCATCTTCTCAAGCAAAGGAATGCTGACCTTTCCTTGTAATACAACGTAAAGTTCACTTTGGGGTGAACTATGGGGACAAACTATTTTTATAACTGAAGATCCACTTACAATTCATATTTCTTCTTATATATTTCAAAAGAAGAAAAACACACAGGAACATGAGACTAACACAAATTCCAAACGCCTTTGCCAACATCTGAAATTGCCTGTTAAACACGTTGCTTAAAATTGTTTGGAACAACTGTATCTTTTAGTATTTAATTAGACTTTAATTCCATGAATGGAATTAAATACTGTATATTCTATATCTTTCAATGCTCACAGACTTCCTACCTACTAGATAAATTAGCAGGTGCTCTTCATATCTGCGGACTAGTTCTATACGTTTTTATTCATGTAAGAAACCTCTGGGATGCCACATTTTTGTGCTTATGACTTTGCAGGAAGAGAAATGACAAACTACTGACCTCCTGCAGTAAGAGAATGTGACAAATGTTAATGAGGATGAGAGCTAATGAACAGCATGACTTTCATTTAGTCATGGGGTAAAAGCTCTTTTCCAAAATGCTAACAAATACTTTAAATATGGATACATTACAATGTCTCAAAGATGACACAAAGGGGGGTAACTTTTTATCTTTGCATTAGAAAATAAAATGGGTTTTTATACCTAAACAAAGATTTAATCTAAATGTATTGCTTGCTTAGACTGTGTTACTTTTAGAAGAACTGTGACTGAAAAAGGAGTTAGGGGACAGCTTCAGAAAAAGAATTGAGGGATGTAAAGGTGGTCACTGCAGAGTCATGTATTTAGGTGCCCATCTGTCAGAGCAGAATCTAGAACAGAGAGTCAGGTCACAGATGCACCTGGATGTCTTAGACCGAGAACCAAAGGAACAGTCTCACCATGCTGATGTTCACCAACACCTAGTCCAAAAGGGAAACATGAATAGGAAACCTTTAATCATAGTTTTTGGCACCTAAATCTACTTGAAACTACCATTCTCCAGTACTACACAGTTGCCATTCTTCCTTTTCTATATTTCTGCTAGGCAATTCTATATATGAAACTATTAAATACATAAAGGAAATATTATGTCAATCCCTGAAACTCTGTTCTTAATTCTGCCGCAGTGTAAGTATTTCAAGGCTGCAAAATTGTTGTAAGTCTTAAGTCTTAAACTTATTGCTGAATAACAGCTCCTTCACATTTCCAGTGGTTTAGTGTACGTGGTTTGTAATTCTATTACCAGCCTCTTACATTATGCATCTTATAACATGTCAGACTTATAATTGGAAAGACAAATGTGAATCTCACCCACAAAATAAATTATATCTGTATGGGTTGGCACAATGAGTTGTAGGCCTCAAAATTTAGACAAATGTTCAAAATATAATTGTCCAGGCTCCCCATATAAGTGTGTATTGTCTACTGAGGGAAGACCCAAGGCTATCCTCAAGACCACTCAGCGACATGCACCCAGCAAGCAGGGAAACTTGGCATGGCCAGAGAGCATATGGAATCTTTCACCAAGCTTTGTGCCCGGTGTTCGCAGGCAGTCTGCAGGCAGTCCACAGGTTCCCAGTTAAACGTCTTTGGGGACTAAATCCAGAGGTTGCTCTTAAAAACAGGTGTAGACATAGCTTCCATGTACTAATAAAGTACTTCAATTTAACCCCTGTAGTCTGGCTTGCAACTTGCTTTGGATTTGGATGTTTCTTGACTGAGTTAGTGGTAGGACTTCCATGGGCCACTCCTTTGTGGCTAATTGGACATTGTGGTACTAAATTACACACGTCCATGAACTCCTTAACCATAAGAATCTCCTGTTTCAAGAAAATGAGAATGAGCTACCTGGCCATTGCATTGTTCTGAGTACATATAATTGTTCCAAACTCTTGCAGTACAGCAAGCCAGTTCATGACACTTTGAGCAAGAAAAATTCCTCCTTCCCCTACCTGAGGCTTAGACAACCTGAACAGGTAAACAGAAATTGTGTTCATGCATCTGTCAAAAGAGCAATGCAGCATTTTAATGATAGAGCAGTTCCAGTCTGTCTCATTACATATATCCGTGTTTAATAGCATTTTTGGAGATAATTTTTTTTTTAATTACTTAGGAGAAGCATACTATCTCTCAGGTGGAAATGTATCAATTAGTAAGATATCATTCATGTATTTAATGTATATGCACAGATACATTCACTTGCAGATTTTTTTTCATAAATCTTATTATTCTTGGTAAATTAATCTGTATAAAATAGGCTGAACAGCCAAGTCTTTAACTCTGTTGTACAGCCACAACTGATTAATGACATCACTCCATGTCTTACAAGCTAAAATAATTTATTGTCTTTCATAAATAATATAGAAATTATTGCTGTCTGCACAGAAGAAGAAACATGCTGCCTGTAAAGAACTAGTAAAAATTCCTAACAGGGGAGTGCTAATTGATCTTTAAATTATTCATAGAATTCCTCTGGGTTCTTATCCTCCACAGGATGGGTTTTTTTTTCATTTGGGTTTTTTTTTTCCCCCTGAGTAAAATGATTTTATCATTATTATAATTTCCTGAGAAGTAACTGTGGTTTTTGTTTGGAGTTTGAAAGAACGACTGAGACCATTAACATACAGATTTATATGTTTTTTAAGTTAAGACCTTGAGTAATACAATGAAATACAGAAATCAACAGAAGACTTATATTATTGTCATTTCATAGAAATTACATTAACACTATCAAGAAAGTGAGGATAAATCTGTCTGCACAATTATCTTGGCTAGGACGCTACATTTTCATTGTCTTCCCCCATTTTTCATTAAAGTTTGTGTTTGCCTTAAATAAAATAAGTTCAGCTGTCTGATTATTGAGCTCTGTTAACCTTTGTCTGTGTGTAATTCTGCATGTTTCTTTGTCATAAGAACATTCATGTTTTGTGTTTAACTCTATAAATCTAGAAGGTGATTTTTATTTCTAGTTCTGGTATTTTTTAAATCACTACAGAGATAATTGTCTCTCCTGAAAATATCTTTAAGAAAATTGCACAGGCTCCATATGAAGAAAGTAATGCCTGACCTGGATTTGTGCTGTTACAGGTTCCAACTTTTCAGTTCTGCTGGTGATATATATGGTGTATATAATCCTATATGGTATATGACAGTATATTGACATACACCAGAATGAAACTCTGATCAAGGGCATCCACATTTAATGAAACTTATATTGTTCAAGAACATATTGCCTGAAAAACTGCAATTGCACTGTTGACCAAGTTTTCCAAAGCAGGCACCCATGTTACTTGTACAAAGTTTGAGCAAGTAGAACTGCAGAAAATGCAGGAACATATACAAAGAAATTAATCATGTAAGCAAACAGCAGTTTCAGTTCACAATTATCACAGCTCTTTTAGAGTGTACATTTTACTGATACAAAATAGGTAGTCAAAAGATGCAAGTAAATTCAAGACCAGATATCTACGGTGGGTATCTCATTTGGTATCAGCCTAGCTAATGTAAAATCCTACTAGAACCTTCACTTTTTAACAACTTCATTTCCTTTCATTATTTAATGTGAGATAGAGTGTTTAGCTGACTACTGCAGTACAGAGGCTGAGAGAAAAGAGTACATAAGAAGTATTTAGTCATTGCTAGAGGTCTTCTGTGCCAGTTGGGAGCTAGCTTATGGGCTGTATTTCTATCACCATGCATTAGGACCGATCTAACATTGAGCAGGAGGTTAGACTAAAAAACTTCCAGAGGTGTTATGCAACCTACTTATTTCATGACCCACAGGTAAGCCAGGAAGAGGACAGAAATACATCTGATGGAAAGGAAAAACACGTGGTTGAAACATGCTACATTTCCCTTATTGTTTTCTTTCTCATTAGGCTGCACTGAATGTAGTACTGTGCTAAAGTTTGTATGGGCCGAAGCTAAGATTGGTTGTATTCAAGGAAATAAATCATTTGGGCATTCCTTAATTAAAAAAATCATATGGAAGTCAAGGAATCCCCAGAGATTAAATAGTTGAAAGTTAGAAAACTGCTAAGGAATATTATTATGTATGCTTGCTCCTTTCTTCATCTTCTTAAGTATCTGTTCATGGCCACTGCGATTAAACACCAGACCTTTCAGCCTTAGGTATGACTCAGCATGGGCATTAGGTTTTTATCATATATATCATCAGGACTTCTTGCCTGATGGTATTTATCATGTCAGCATGTAGTCTGTGACTTTCTCAGACTCTGAATTTTGGCCTTAATATGTTCTCCCTAAAGTTAGCTTTACTGTACAGTACAATGGGGAGCAAAGATAGCCTAACAACATCCCATCAACCGTATACAGGTGTACCGAGAAGACTGAGAAAATGGGCTTTTGGAGCAAAGATAATTTTAAGACACATCCCTTGTGTCTATTATAGCACCACAGCCCAACTGGAAAGCATAAGGACCACCTATGGAACAAAATGAGTTCCCCCTAATGGCTGTACGTAAGACACAGTATGATAGTAGGACTGCCTTAATACTGCGTACAACTGCTGGGTGAACTGTGCACATTCACTCTAAGAGGCTGCTCCAGTCTCTACCCCTGACTTGAACTGTAAAAGGTCTTTTCCTATAATAGCAATACAGCCTACTCCATCTTCACCATTCTTACTTTATAGGATGAATGTATTTGGGAATTTACACTCATTCCACTCTGCCTCCCCCAAGGACCAGATAATGAGAGAAAGCTTTATTACCTTTGACTTTCATTTCACGTATTTTTACATATTCTTCCCTTTATTTCTTTTCATGCAAATACTTAGTGCATAAAAGCATGAACTAAGAGACTTTTAAAATCTCTGGGCTTGGCATTAGAACAATTCCCTTATTACTGTTTTCACAGTGATACAAGTGTGTGGAAATCTCCCAGAAGAGAAGACAATCTGACATTGTATCAGTGTGGGTCAATGTCAGCAGTCGTCAGGTGGAGAGTTTTGGATATTGCAACCAAAACCAAGATGCAGTAGATGTTTTTCAAAAGGCAAATTACTTCACTAAAATCCAAATGTTGTCAATGACACCAGCACATGAAGAATATGTGTTCACAGAAATACCTACAATCTGCTTTTCATTTTAATGCAATATCATTCTTTTGCTTTCCAGCTGTTTTTTTTTTTTTTTTTTAATACAGAAATGATTATTCTAGGTTTTAAAATTAATCTAGGATCTGAACTAAAAAAAATTTGCAATTGGGCTAACAGCTTGTGTTTCAAGTTGAAGCCAAATGTGAGTTTAAACAGCCAAACCATAAACTTCTTATTAAATGCCATTTTAAAGGCAGTGGTTCCAATCTGAGCCTCCATCCTTCCTCTCTTCTGACACTTACCCAGCGTTCACAACTGCTATTCTTGACCTCTCTCTTCTGCTCTGTCCCATTGGCTTTTATTCATGGTTTTCAAAGATTTTCTGAAATCTCTTTATAAAATTGATCAGGTGAGACCAGCTATTCCTCAGCTTTTGTAAATCAGTCTGAATTTATTTAGAACCACAGACCTCTTCTGCTCCTTTATGCAAGTTGTCTAGTAAGCACTGGCATCTAGTTTCTCTGAAAGATGCTTCCTTGATATTTAAAACCTGGATGCCTGACTCAGCTCAGCTGAATAAAATGTTAACACTCCTTTAAGTTTATGGATAAAACAGAACTCAGTGGTTATTTCATAACGGATTTCAGAGAAGCCAGGGTCTCACTGTAAGATTAGACAACGAGTTTGATGTGTGCTTTTCTCATTTTTGCCACTGACTCAAAATGTATGATGGGATACAGTAATTTACTCCATTTTTTTAGCCATATTTTCAATTGCAGAATTTTAATTGCATACTCAGTGGAATGAGACACCTAAATGATTTTGAAACCCTACATACATCAGTATTTTTAGATGTATGCATATTTTTTTTAAACTGCCCCTGTATTCCTTGGTCTCTTTATCTGTAACACAAAAATCAGATTACTCACTCACCTAGGATAAGGTATTTTGAAATATTAATTGAATGATGTTTTTCCAGCACAAATTTTCTATTTATTTATTATTCTCTCTCCATTCAAATGGAACGTGAAAGATAAGCAGCTTGCAAGTAATTCCAAGAATATTATGCTATATGTGACATCAGATAGATACTCATTACAAATACACTATGGTTCAAGCTTCCCATTGGAGCACCGTGTGAAGGGAATCATTAACATGTAAATTTTTGAGTGGTTTTCTTACCTACTACTTCCATCTGGGACTCAAACCTTCAGATTCCAACTACTCCGAACATCACCTCAAACAGTCACAAATCTGTTGATGATGAATCAGTTGGTCAGCTTGTGCTGGTCTACTTGGTGACTTTTGTGTTCTGCAGAAAAAGAGGAAGCAGGTGATGTTGAAACACAGCCAGTCTGTTCCTTTTGGGGTACATAAAAAGGCATTCAAAAAGATTTGACAGACAGGATAATGGCTTGCTAATGGCTCCTACACATATCTAGGTGAGGATTGCTTTAGATATACTAGTACAAAACCTCCTGTGTCTGAACTCTCCTCTTAATTTCTCGCAGATTTCTCCCCTCTGGAAACACATGCAACCAGTCATTTTCTACAGTATATTTTGGGAAGAATTGGAATTGAAAAAATGCAAGAGACACTCTTTTATCCTACTAAGCCTGTTTTCTCCTATTTATGTATCACGGATTTTATTCTTAATTTTGTTGCATTTTCTCTCTGCTTGTGCTCATAGCAGGAGGGAGCTTGGCTAAGAAATATCAGAGCAGCTTTGAGATTATTATTCTTCAGTGGTAAGAGTAGGATTGCTTCCTGATGTAACATTTTAATATGCCTCTTTTGTGTGTGGTGCCTGTCACTATAATATATGCAGATTCAAATCTAACTGCTATTTTTATATCTATAATAGTCTAGCCATTTCTTCTTTTGTATTATCCAGTTCTCCACTCCCATCTCCTGTACTTTTCACAGGAGAAATGAGACAGTTTGTTTTGCTATTATGTTTTCACACAGAAAGACACTCTAATATTAAAGAAATTTTTTCATAGAATCATAGAAACTGGGAAAGGAAAACATTTCTTAGATCATTTTGTCCATCTCTCTACAAGTATGTAACTGTTCCTTACAGTAAAATTTTTAGTTTTCTGTCATTTGAAACTTCATATGTCTCAAATGAGAAGGTCTCAACCCTTTCTCTTTAAAAATCTATTGCATAACCTGATAGAGCTGCTTGCCAGCGTGTTTTCCTTTCAACAGTAACTTAAAAATTTCTCTTTCCTTTTTTTTTTCTTCTGTCTTTAAACTCATTTTCATCAGACTGGATTGTTTCTCTGGCCCTTGGTGATTTTTTCTTTCAAATATTTAAAGAAATTCCTTCTCCCACCCCATTTGTAATTTTACATCAATGTATACCAATATGTATCATGGTTATTTTCATTATTCTGTTGCTCTGCAACCATGCCTGCAATCCTGCAATTTGTCAATTCAGGTATCAAAGATTCATTAAAAATGAGTTGGAGATAAAATGGAAAATGGCTAAACCTTAGGGAGACAACAATACGCAAGAGCATTGTCCCAACTGGAGAAAACATTGCTATGCCAAGAGATTCTATGTAAAATTCAACCTATTGAACCAGGCTGTTAATAGGAGTAAAACATGTTGATATTTTCTGATGATTTTGAAACAGGACAAATTATATCTCATAATGCACTTAATAATTACTTTGAGACAAAGCAAAAGCAATACAAAAAAATTATTTCAAATTACTATAAAAATTAACAACTCTCTTGTGCTTGAACTTTATTTGGCAAGACTGAGCTCAGAGTAGTATTTTATAGCTAACAGTTTTTAATGGAAGACAAATATAGCCTAACTCTAGCAACACAAACACTAGTGCTACTATTCAGCCTTGACTTATTTAATGTGCTTTTCAGAATGCATTCAACTGCCACCATTCAAAACCTCCCTTCAAGGTTTCCCTGTTGATGGCAGAAGCAATTCTTAGCAGCAAACTGAGTGTCAAAGAGAAAAGAAAAAGCCAACTCCTCCCAAAACTTAAAATTTGATCACTTTCATCACAGAAGAGATATTTACCAAAACAGAGTCTGAAAAAAGTTTTTTTTCTGATTTTCTTTTACTTTTCTATACATTATGCCTGATTTTTTTTCTCAACAAGTACTCACATGAGAAAAGGCTTTTCTTTCATACAGATTAAAAATGAAGATGAAGTGAATGTAATTGTACCCCTAGACTAGGCTTTATAATGAAGTTTTTAAGACATTTGTACTAATCAGCTTTCCAACCTCATAGAATCACAGAATCATAGAATGGTTTGGGTTGGAAAGGACCTTAAAGATCATCTAGTTCCAACCCCCCTGCCATAAGCAGGGACATTTTTCACTAGATCAGATTGCTTAAAGATCCATTCAACCTGGCCTTGAACACTTCTGGGAATGGGGCACCCACAACTTCTCTGGGCAACCTGTTCCAGTGCCTCTCCACCCTCATAGCGAAGAATTTCTTCCTTATATCTAATCTAAATCTACCGTCTTTCAGTTTAAAGCCATTACCCCTTGTACTATCACTACATGTCCTTGTAAAAAGTCCCTTTCCAGCTTTCTTGTAGGCTCCCTTCAGGTACTGGAAGGCTGTTATATAAGGTCTCTCTGGAGCCTTCTCTTCTCCAGACTGAACAACCACAAGTCTCTCAGTCTGTGTTCATAGGAGAGGTGCTCCAGCCCTCTGGTCATCTTCGTGGCCTTCCTCTGGACTTCCTCCAACAGGTCCATGTCCGTCTTATATTGGGGGCCCTGGAGCTGAACGCAGTACTCCAGGTGGGGTCTCACAAGAGCAGAGGGGGAGAATCACCTCCTTTGACCTACTGGTCACACTTCTTTTGATGCAGCCCAGGATACAATTGGCTGGCTGGGCTGCAAGCACACATTTCCAGGTCATGTTGAGCTTCTCATAAATGAACACCCCCAAGTTCTTCTCCTCAGGGCTGCTCTCAATCTATTCTCTGCCTGGCCTGTCTTGGTGCTTGGGACTGCCCCAACCCATGTTCAGGGTCTTGCACTTGGCCTTGTTGAACTTCATGAGGTTCACATGGACCCACCTCTCAAGCCTGTCAAGGTTCCTCTGGATGGCATCTCTTCCCACTAGCCTGTCAACCGTACCACACAGCTTTGTGTCATCAGCAAACTCGTTGAGGGTGCACTCAGTCCCACTGTCCATGTCACCAACAAAGATGTTAAACTGTGCTGGTCCCAATACCGACCCCTGAGGAAAGCCACTCATCACTGGTCTCCACTTGGACATCAAGCTATTGACCACAACTCTTTGAGTGCAGCCAATTCCTTACCCACCAAGTGGTCCATCTGTCAAATCCATGTCTCTCCAATTTAGAGACAAGGATGTCGTGCAGAACAGTGTCAAATGCTTTGCACAAGTCCAGGTAGGTGACATCAGTTGCTCTTCCCTTATCCACCAATGCTGTAGCCCCACCATAGAAGGCCTCCAAATTTGTCAGGCACAATTTGCCCTTAGTGAAGCCATGTTGGCTGTCACCAGTCACCTCCTTATTTTCCATGTGCCTTAGCATAGTTTCCAGGAGGATCTTCTCCATGATCTTGCTGGGCACAGAGGTGAGACTGACTGGCTTGTAGCTCCCTGGGTCTTCTTTTTTTCTCTTTTTAAATATGTGGGTTATGTTTTCCCTTTTCCACTCAGTGGGAACTTCACTGGACTTCCACGACTCCTCAAATATGAAGGATAGTGACTTAGCACCTTCACCCACCAGTTCCCTCAGGACCTGCGGATGCATCTCATCAGGCCCCATGGATTTGTGCGCCTTCAGGTTCCTTAGATGGTCTTGAACCTGATCTTCTCCCACAGTGGGAGGTTCTTCATTCTCCCAGTCCCTGCCTTTGTCTTCTGCAACTTGGGTGGTGCACCTTGAGCACTTGCCAGTGAAGACTGAGGCAAAAAAGTCGAGTACCTCAGCCTTCTCCACATCCCAGGTAACCAGGTCTCCAGTTTCCTTCTGGAGGGGGCACGTTTTCCCTGGTCTTCCTTTTATCACTGATGTACCTATAGAAGGTTTTCTTGTTGCCCTTGACATCCTTGGCCAGATTTAATTCTATCAGGGTTTTAGCTTTCCTGACCTGATCCTGGGCTGCTTGGACGATTTCTCTGTCTTCCTCCCAGGCCACCTGTCCTTGCTTCCACCCTCTGTAGGCTTTCTTTTTGTGTCCGAGTTTGTTCATCCATGCAGGCCTCCTGGCATTCTTGCCTGACTTCTTCCTTGTTGGGATGCATCACTCCTGATCTTGGAGGAGGTGATCCTTGAATATTATCCAGCTTTCTTGGGCCCTTCTTCCCTCCAGGGCTTTATCCCATGGTACTCTACAAAGCAGATCCCTGAAGAGGTCAAAGTCTGCTCTCCTGAAGTCCAGGGTAGTGAGCTTGTTGTGTGCCCTCCTTAGTGCCCTAAGGATCTTGAACTCCATCATTTTGTGGTCACTGCAGCCAAGGCTGCCCTTGAGCTTCACATTCCCCACCAGCCCCTCCTTGTTGGTGAGAACAAGGTCCAGCATAGCACCTCTCCTCATTGGCTCCTCTATCACTTGGAGAAGGAAGTTATCATCAACACATTCCAGGAACATCCCAGATTGCTTATGCCCTGCTGTGTTGTCCGTCCAACAGGTATCGGGGTGGTTGAAGTCCCTCATGAGGACCAGGACTTGTGAACGTGAGGCTGCTCCTATCTGTCTATAGAGGGCCTCATCTGCTCAATCTTCCTGGTTGGGTGGCCTGTAGCAAACCCCCACTATAATGTCACCTGTCCCTGCCCTCCCTATAATCCTGATCCATGAGCTCTCAGTTAGCTCCTCATTCATCCCCAGGCAGAGCTCCATGAACTCCAGCTGGTCATTGACATAGAGGGCAACACTCCCTCCTCATCTCCCCTGCCTGTCCTTCCTAAAGAACCTGTGTCCTTCCATTCCAACACTCCAGTCACAGGACCCATCCCACCACATCTCTGTGATGCCAAAAAGATCATAACCTCAACCCAAGTAATACAGAAGTTATGTTGACAGGAACCAGCTTGAAAAACTTTAAGGAGTTCTGACCTCATCTTTCCCCTGAAGATGACTGCATGCTGATTGCCAAGGCACTATGCAGTTCAGGTCCAACTCTTGCCTTCACGAACCATAGGAATACATTGTACAAGTAGTAAAAATACTTTCCTTATCACTACTCAGTGAGCGCACTACTGTTCACTAACAAGAGAAATTAGAACAATAGTTTTCCACTGCCTTTGCCTCATCCTTTGGCTTTTCAAATATGCCTCAAAAAATGCCTCCTGGTGAGACTGCCAGCCTTGGGAATATCCTGCACACAGGCTACTGTTCTTCCAGAGCCTCAGCATTTGGCTGACACTAACATTACAGCTGACAGATCCCAGGATGGAAAATCAATGGAGGCTGGAAGCTGGCATCCCTGAGCTTTCAGGGATGTCGTTCCTTTGTCACCATGGACCTTGAAGGTTTTCCCATATCTTTGCCTTCACAGGACTCTTCTTACGCAATGGTTTGCTCCATTGGTCCTTCGCACTTTCACAAAGACAGACAAACCAGCACTCTTTTTCCATGTCGCAAGCAGGCTAGATCCTCTCCTCTTAACACACTGTAAAATCAATGAAAAGAGAGCTATTTGGCAAAGTTTTACATCTGACCTTTAATGCTCTATCTTTAATTTGTATAAAGAAAATGCAGTGCCTTTTGCTCTGTAAGCTTTTACCAAAATGTTCTCATTTGAGCAAATACGGTTCCATTAGTATTAAAATGTTGCAAGCGCTTGCTAAAAGGGTTTTTTTCTCCTTACTTTTATGATAGTTTTAACATAACTTTACTGGTATCATTTCAGAGAGACACCACAGAGTTGAGCCTTGGGGCTATGTTTTCCCACTGATTCGCTAGATAAAATTTATTATGTTTACAAAATACATCAGCATGTTCATAAAGCTTTTTGTTTAAGAGAAATAAAAGAAGCTTTGTGTTACCTAACATTGTATTTCTTCACAATTTTAATTTAAAGCAACTGTAGCAATAAAGAGAGAATGTATTTCTTTTTCAGGGTTTAAATACAAACTGGCGAATGTAGGTTGTGCATACCAGACATGGGCTGCTCCTGCATGAATTAATAAAAACAAACTGAATTTTCATTCCCTCAACTTATGAATGGTGCCAGTCTTACAGTGGGATGTCTATACTATTATGTGCTTAAGAAAATACACAAATTAGAAGCCAGGCTACAGGGGTGCACATTTTTGAAAGTCATTTCAAAGAAACTGTATCATAAGGGGCTAAGTTGTTGCCTTGTGTTTTTGAATTTTTGTTAATATCATATTTTATTTTAAGTGATTGCCTTCCAAGGCACGGTGAGGAAATGGTAATCAAATACCTAGTCTATACACTGTGATTCCACTTTCCTGGAGACTGAAAAGCCACCAGCAAACCCACAGTAACATGTCCAACATTCGTTTTCCTTACAAAGGCAGAATCCAAGTTCATTTGTATCAGGACAAATTAAGAGTAACTATTCTAATGTCTAGGACTTACATTACTTAAAATAAGACAATCTGATTTCTCTACTGTTCCTCTGCTAGAGCTCTGGTCACAGTCTTTTGTGTATTTAAAATCTTTTCAGCTTCCTATAATGTCAGACATCTTCACTGATTAGTAAAGAAATGTCTCTAAATATTGGAAAATGGAAAGAGGACCCTGAGATCCTAATAACTAAGAAAGTTTATGGAAGAATATTTATTTCTCTTTCTTCTGAAAGTGAAATTGTTGTACATATCAATTGCCAGATTGAAGACACTGAAAATCACTTGCAAAGAATATATGTCTAGGCAGGGACAATGGAGAGTGTCTGCACGACCCTCCCAAAATATATCAAGCTGTGGCCTGGACACTGTTGCTGTAGCTGATAAATGAATTAAATCTCTGCAGCCATGCTATTTTGTAAGGTTTTCTTGGAGTAACCAAAAGTGTGACACTTGCTAAAATAATTCACTTTGTCTAGAAGAATGCTCCTCCAGAGGCATGCACTGTAACAGAAACAGCCAAACAGTGCTTACTCTCCCTGAAAGTCATGCAAAAGTTTTGAGTGCTTTGGAATGAGTGAAAAAAGAAGCAGTATTACATGATCAGAGGAGATAAATGCATGTGACAGAGAATGTAATCTTCATCTGAGCAGTTGCAAAGATATCATGAATGAGCATCTCAGCTACAAACAATTGGAACTTCAGTAAACCACTACAGGAGGACTGATGGGGTATTAGTAATGTCAGCTGTCATGAGCTAATCCATATCAAACTCTGCATCCCCACACTGCTATTAAATCCAATAAAGGTGAGACACATGATCTTTCATTTCTAGCCAGGAAAACTATATTTCTAAAACAAAAATGTGTCATTAAAATGTTCTTAGATTTACAAACTGGGAAACTGATAAATAGAAATGTAATATCCATGGCTCCATCCATCAAACAAAACAACAGCCTGTTCTCCAGCTACACAGTGTGAATTTCCCACATCCACTATCATTTTCTGGTTGTGATAAGTATTTCATACCTCAAAAAAAAGAAAAGAAAAAAAAAAAGGTACCACTGCAGTAATTCCCCCACTACTTTATATGTGTTCCTGTATTACAGGAACACCCAGAACTCCGCTTGTTCAAGCCCATATACACTGATGTCATTTGAGCAAGCAAGTGTCTCTTGGGCATGTTAGGCACACAGTGCCTCATTTGGCTTAGCTTCTTCTCTGACAGTGCTAAAAAGCAAAGAGCTAGGGATCATACTGGGGCAGAGGCTTTAAGTCTGCAGACAGAAAGAATGGGTCGAAAAGTGCCACCACATTGGAAGTCACGATGTAGATGTAGAGAAGGTTCAAATAGTAAGTAAGCTGAAGAGTAATCAGAAACTTTATGTTACCCCCAGTTGAGAGCTGAGATAAAAATGAAAGTATGATTAGAAAAAGTACTCTAAGGATACATTTATTCTAACCAATTAAACGTGCTTGGGACTGTTAGTCCGAGTCTGGGTCTGCACCAAAACAAATCACTCCAACATCCATACCAATCATAACAACCTCTATACATAATATTAGCCCCCCAAATAGGCCCGTAACCCTTGAATTTTCTATAAGATCTCCTGCCTTACTCTAACTTCTGCAAGCTGGCCAGAAATTGTTTGTAAGGATGCTGTCTGGCCTGAGCAACAAATATGTCAGGGACCATACTGGCAGTTTTACAGTGCAGGTGAAGTGAATGGAAAAAATGGGTATAAATTGTATCAAATTATTTTCCATATAAATTTTATTATATTTGCTAGATCAGATTTCTCCCAATTTTCCTAACTCTACCCTCTTTCCACACAGAATCTTTCTTGTTTTCACCTTCACCTATGACAATATTCAGTCATTCCCTCCAGTTCTATTCTATGTTTTTTAACTCCTTTATGTTTCATTTAAATCTCAACCAAGTGTAAGCAGCTTGAAATTTTACTAAAAGCTTCCTTAAAACTCAAGAAAGATTGCTTTTGCCACTGACCTAGAAAACATTGCCTGGAGTTATGGTCTAGCTGTGATACTTTGACTTAAAGAAGTTTTCAGAAGCAAGAGATGTCCAAGGCATAAATAGAAAGATTTCCTTTTTAGGACAGCACTGTAAGGTATTATATGTCCCATGTTTCATCTTACATTGGGAGCCAATAACAACTGGACATTTACCAGAACCATTCCTTAAATTTATGGAGTGTTTGAGGAATTTCCTACATGAAGTGTCGGAAATAGTACAAATATTGTAATAAAGGTAAATATTGCGGTATGGAAAATATCCATTTTTTATATTCCAAAGGTATTTGCATATTTATAGTAATCAGAAAGAGGCCATATTTTATGCATATCCTCAGTGGAATCTTGATCCCACCGTAACATACAGGATCATTGCCATTAGCTTCTGGGGGGCCAAGATTTTTATGAAATATTCATTGTTTATCTTACTAGTGGAAAACAATGTATACATAATCGATTTTTAGGTACATCTAAAGAATAGAAAATTCATAGAACTGTAGAGATGAATGTCAGAAGGAATCATTAGACTAAATGTTGTATATACTTCTAAAACCACATGCAAAATACATGATGCAGACCATTATGAATGGTAAGCACTCTCTGTAAGACTGTTGCAGGTATATTATACTTTCATATGGGAATGTAAGAATCCAGAGGGAACATGGAATCTCTGTCCTTGGCGTATTTCAAAACACAACAGTCTAACTTTGAACTTAACCTTGCTTTGAGCAGGACCTCCAGAGGTCCTTTCCAAACTTTTTATTTATTATTATTATTGTTATTGTTGTTATTGTTATTCTAATTCCAGTGTAGGTAATGTCCATATTTAATAAAACACAAATGTTAAATTATCTTCTGCTACTTGAAAAGCCTATTTGCTTTTCTTAACTTTTTAAAATTAATCCCAGCAACATGACTGTTAGACTAGGAGCACCAAAATCAAACCAAGACAGCTATGGTGGAGGCATTCAAATGTATCCCTCATTTCTTCTAGATAAGTTATATTCCTTTTGAGATCTCATGTGATATTAACTATCTCCACAGATGTTGAACAATTTGCCGATGTGTGGCCACACCAGAATCATGTTGTTCCAGCAGGCAAAAAATATTCTTACAAGAGGAAAATGTAGACATGACCTAAGAAAGTAAGAGAATGCTGCTGGTTCACATTTCTAGAAAATATACATCTAAAAATCAACAAAAGCTTAAAAGATAAAGAAATCAAATTTTCACGTAAGAATCTTTCCTTTGTCAACTGGCAGACCTCCACTGGGAGAAGTGCATTTTGCCTAGGGCAAAGTTTGTCCTTTGTGTTTAAAATAATTAAGGGCTCAGCTCAGAACCAGGTGAAACCCGTGGGAGAATGAACACTGCACTAGGGACAGGCATCTTAAGAGATTTCCAAGTGCAGTTATAGAAATCTAGAAACTTCTTTCTTTAACAATATGCCTTGCAACTGTTATCTCATTTCGTAACCTAGTTTGGGGTATCTTGTACTTTGTGAGCACTACTCAACTTCCAGCACTTCTGGTTATGTCAAAAAAATCCCGATTTGATATATGACAAGTTTCTTAATCTTTTTGAACCAAGAAAAAAGGTTATCTTGCGAAGTAATTTCCCTTGGGGAAATAGGAAATCAGGTGAGAAAACACTTTAAATGACCTTACAGTATTGAGCTGCCACATCCCATTGCTGGAGATTTCTGTACATTAAAAGGTTTCCCTGGTGTGGAAGGAGACCAGTGATGTACACAGCAGGATGAAGGATAAAAAGCCACAGGCATATCACTGGGATAGAAGTAGGCATGAGAAAGCTATATTTGGATAAGTTGGAAGGATAAAGAATGGATTTTTTTTTTAATCTGAACTCTTCAAAAACTTCTGCATTGGTGTTATTTGCAAAACAGGTTTTGTAAATATTAAAGTTATACATTAGCTCAACACAGAAGAGATTGCTCTAATAAAAGTGAGTTTAGTAAAAGTAGTTTATAAAAATTGCTCTAATTTCTATAAGCAAGAAACAGCATCAGCAGGGCAAAACCATAGGTAAGCCTGGCATATTATAATGCTGTCTCATCACATGCTCTTAGTCCTAAAACCTGCTGTACTCCACTGGCAGCATCATGTACACATGAAAACAGATTGCTTGTTATTGCTAGTTGCAATAATTTCACTAGGAAGTTACTTGTTTCTGTAACCTGGAGAGTATATCATCACATTAGTTGTCCTCTGTCAAATGTTTGGATTTAATGATATTAACAGTGAACTTAAAAATATTTTAAAATATATTAATGTATACAATTGTGTAGTTTCTATACAATAGCACTGTAGAGTGATAATTATAAGAATAAATTTTCTTATTTTTCACTGGGATATGCATGCTAGGATTCTTGTCAGTAAAAATGTAAAAGATGGATAAAATGAGAACTTCTAAGGACCATGGTTAATGAAAAACACTTAACACTTAAAATTTTCTTACCAGATATTTTTCTTTGCTTTGTTCTGATGACGAACATGCACCAATGTTGACAGCTGGCATCTTGCTGGTTTCAGACCATGTTCCAGCCTCCTCCAGATAGAACAAGAGCCCTCCAGGACCAAAGGACAGGTACAACTTGAGTGACATACCACTGTGGACTCTGCATGCTCCATTCAGCCAAAGTAGGAAAAATATATAGCTGAGAGCAAGGCTCTGCCTACAATTTCAAGCACAAACTGGAATAGGCCAAGAGACAAGGAGAAGGCTCTATTAGGGTGGAGGCTGCTGTGATAGTCTAAGAAGGATGAGCACAAAGCAGCACAGTTCAAAATTTAGGGGCTGAAAAGACTTTTGTTTGATCAGATTTTTTATTCCTTACCATATAACTACTGAGTTTATCGCACATTGCTTGAAAGCACCCAGAACTTCTCTGTCAAAGAGAGAAATTTGGACTAGGCAAACCACTGTTGCAGACCACCTTGGCAATTCTCACCCTGCCATACTTTGTGTAAGTGTGACTCCATAAATTTTTTGTGCAATTTCCCTTAGATACTGAACTTTCATTTCGTACCTCAGCAGACCCATCACCTGGAGCAATGCTGAGTCTTGTGTTGCTCAGGGGGTCTGTTTGTTGTATGACAAAGAAGGGGTTTCACTGACATGGGAAAGTGTCCATCAGGAGGAGCTTCTCTATTCTCTGACCAACAGCATCTGGCTAGTAGAGCAGCAAGGAATCTATGCCGCTATGCTACATATATGAGGGAGAAACAGGTTTAGTTTGTGGGGATGGGCAGGGAGCAAGTGGGAAGACAATAGGCACTCTGAATTTCTTGGCAAGTCATTTTTTAAAAGATATTACTGTCTTACAATTACAACAGAAATTGTTCAGTGCTAGATATACTGATTTCCTTATTATTATTTTATACTGTGCAGGTTGATATGAATCTTAATAATTCTTAATTGCAAAAACTGCTTAGGGATCCTTGAATAATGGCTTCTGTGGCAATACACATAATTAGTCATAGATACATTCAATTAAAATAACTATCAGTGGTGTTTGAACTGCAGCAGTGCCAATAAGCCCCAAACAGACACTGTGACTTGTACTGAGGTGGCTTGTCTCCCTTTAGGAGACAGGGTGTCAGGAGCCAGCACATCTTTTCAATTAATGGGTCCAGTGAAAAAGGTGAAAATTATTACAGAGGTGGGAAGTGACTCATCTGAAAGAGATCTACAGGTGAGATGTCACATTAGACCCAAAGACTGAGGCAGGATGAAGAGGACAGTATCACACTCAAAGAAGCATAAGGAAAAAAAACCACCAAGTCTTCAGGGCCAGGACTCTGCAGGAAAAATAAGCAATGGTTTGTTTTTATGTTTTACTCAAGTTTTATTCTGGAGAATAAAATTGTGCCTCAAAAGAAACTCTCACACTAGAATCTTTCAGGGCTGGGAAAGAAGGCTAGATGCTTTCACATTCATAAGGTGATCCTTTCTAGGGCCTGTGAGGTGAGGTTCTGTAAAAACATTAAAAATAAAGCCCATCTTCTTCCCTCCAATCTTTACCACTTGCAATTATAGGTGATCCCTTATAGCTGATCTATTGAAGTAGCTACACTGTCCAAAACAAACTTTCCCAGTTCCAGACAACTGTAAATATCCACTGAAAAAAGAGCAGATATTTTTAAAACATTGATGCCAAGTTACATCACAGAAAATTTAGATAAAAGCCCATTAGTTCTAGACTAAACATATACCAGCTATATTTTAAACTTAAAATTCATGTCAGCAAGTAGAAATGGAGTGGACACTAATTATATGAGGTATTCACTACCCATAACATTGCAGACTACACACATTCTTTTGGACAAGCTGAAGCTATCTACAGCCTAAAATCTAACTCCAAAGAAAACTGTTTGAAATGAGAGTATATATCATAGGTACATACCTGGAAGAAGGGTGTTAGGAAAGGAGGCAATTTACCAAAATAACAGTTTGGAGAAAATGAAGACTATTATTTGATTTCTGCTTTACTATGCATTCTTCCATGCACAAGTATGGGTGTATTCATGAATATGTAAATTTTTGGTATTAGGTTGGATCCCACTGTGATGCTGGCACATAGTTAGAAGCTCATCATTAATGATTTATGAGCTGCTGCCATGCTATTAGCATTTAGAAATAAAACTACTGCAAATAACTTTTTATTTATAGTTTGCCAGGGTTATTGCTAACAGTAGCCACATTATTGGAGATCTAAAGGAAAAATATCAGGTCTTCCTTCTAAAAGGTGATGTTCATAATACTCACAGGACATTGATATTTTTTACAGGCAAAAAAAAACCACTGGTGAAGATGTGAAAAAAAAAAAGGGAAAAGAGTTCCTTAGGTTAGAGACACAATGTGATGTTGACAAAACAGGTGCAATTAATAACAGTAATTCAAACTAAGAATCTAAGTAAGTCCCAGAAAGAAAAAAAAAGAAAAAAAGAAAAAAAAATACAAGAAGTGCTATAAAACCAAATAAAAAAATTCCTACTTAGTACTGTCCAAATTCCTCCAGATAAAGGTTTAGCTTCAGTTGGGAATAGAATATTTTATTTCACTTCAAGACCTTCTTAATTACTTCTTTATCTATACAGATAAAGATTCAACCTGGGAAAGAAAAGGCTTGGGGGGGAACTTATCCATGTGTGTAAATCCTTGATGGGAGGGAATGAAGAAGAGGGAGCCAGGCTCTTCTCAGTAGTTCCCATTGACAGAACAAGAGGCAATGGAGACAAAAACCATTAAATTTCATCTGAACACAAGAAAACAGGTTTTTTTTTTACTGTGAGGGTGGTCATACACTGGCACAGAGACATTGTGAAGTCTCTGTCTGTGGAGATATTAAAAACCTGACTGGACATGGTCCTGGGCAACATGCTTTAGCTGACTGCTTGAGCAGGAGGTTGGACCAGATGATCTCAAGAGGTCCCTTCAAATTTAAATGTGTCTCTCATAGTCCCAACTACTGATAGAAGAAAGGCTTGTGAGAAGAGGGAATATCTTTTATTAGGCCATGTAGGAAAGCTGGAAAACACTTACTTTGGGCCCACGCAACCTGTTTTAAACCTAAGCAGCAGCAGCAAAAAACTAACAGTAGGTAGTCATACTGCTCTTGGTTTAATTATCATAATTGAGTAAATAACCATAATATGCAATATTATGATGCATAATAATAAAACAGTAGTTAGCATTCACAAAACAGAGATGTTATTAGCAGAGAAAGAAGACAACTAACACTAACAAGTTAATGCTTGCACTGCTCAGTCATCTGATGGTAGAGTTCAGCAAGTTAAGTCTCATTATCACATGTTAAATGATATTTCTAAATCAGCAAGAGCATGCAACTGAGATTTTCTGACCTTGTTACTCTTAGACTTAATGTTACATCCATCTTAAACAGTAAGTGCATCTTAAACTGCAGTGCATTCAACTCTCCCTCTGTGAACTGTATGCAGTCAGGAATGCCAGCTCTGTCACATGGTTTTCTTTAGGTTTTGAAGCTGACCAGTGCCTGAGAAGCATGCTCCTTTGAAAGAGCAATAACACAATACCACTGGTCCAGGTGACCATCTACACTGTGGAATGGTCAATACAAATTTTATTTTCATCTGTGGCCCATTCTGACAAGAGGAACATAAAGTAGCTGCTGCAAAAGACTTGATCTCTGCCCAGCTGTGGTCAAACTGATGTACAGGAGCAAGCTGTCTTGTTTACCACATACCAGATACAGAGAGAGGAAGTACATGAAGAAATTAAATTACAGGAGGCTGAATTGACCTTCAGGATGGTGATGAATGGCTTCCTATTCACTCAGCCTCTGAGTTTCCAAGAAGAACAAATAACTAATAGCAGATGATCTTGGTACAAATGTGGGAGGAGAGCCAACTGAAGGAGAATTCAAATTTGTGGAGATTTGTACTAAGGTCACTCCTCATTTAGTGCAGAAGATAACTGATTACAGAGTGTCAATGGGCAGAAGAGACATTTAAAAGCTGGCAATACGAACTCTTATCTCTCTGCTCTCAATTTATGTTGAGAAACAAGATTTCCCATAATGCAGTTCCAGAGCTGATATTCCTCATTTTGAGGAACTTCCAAGTTATAGAGACACAAGAAATCACAGCAGACTTTTCTTTCAGGATCAGCTATGTTCATGCTACTGCTGGGTTGTATATGCACATCTATCACCCTGTTTTCTGTTCTTTTTCTTCTCCCCCTCCACTTTCATATTAGGTTCAATAATTTATCAACAGGAAGGGGTGTTGTTCAGTTGTTACAACAGCTGTAGGTCACTGCCAACACTTTGCTACAGTCATTTATGGATGGTCTGGCAACTAGTTCATGATGTCCATATCTTCAATAACTCTCCCCTGGCTGATGTCAGGCAAGCAAGCCATAATATACAGGGTACATGCAACAGTTACAAGGAACATTTCTGGGCTCTTAAATTTGATTGTCTTACTGCTAACTTTTTACAGTTTTGCTCAAGTGAGTTTTGGCCCACACCACACACTTCTAAACAATTGCCAGGCAGTCTGTGAATCAGTGTAAGCTGCAGAATATTTCCAGTAGGCTCTTCTGAAGTTCAGGACAGTTTAATAGGACTCAGCTAGCACACCTTATGCCAGTTAGCCTCAAGTCAGAGAAGGGTCCTGGGCAGGTTCATGTTACTAGTTTATCTACCTTTATCGATCGATTCATCAATATCTTTATCGATGATCTGGATGAGGGGATTGAGTGCACCCTCAGTAAGTTTGTAGATGACACCAAACTAGGTGGGAGTGTCCATCTGCTGGAGGGTAGAATGGCCCTGCAGAGGGACCTGGACAGGCTGGACCGATGGGCCGAGGCCAACTGTATGAGGTTCAACAAGGCCAAGTGTCGGGTCCTACACTTCGGTCACAACAACCCCATGCAGCGCTACAGGCTTGGGGAAGAGTGGCTGGAAAGCTGCCTGGCCAAAAAGGACCTGGGGGTGTTGGTAGACAGCCGGCTGAACATGAGCCAGCAGTGTGCCCAGGTGGCCAAGAAGGCCAACAGCATCCTGGCTTGTATCAGGAATAGCGTGGCCAGCAGGAGCAGGGAGGTGATTGTGCCCCTGAACTTGGCACTGGTGAGGCCACGCCTTAACTACTGTGTCCAGTTTTGGGCCCCTCACTACAAGAAAGACATTGAGGTGCTGGAGCGTGTCCAGAGAAGGGCAACGAAGCTGGTGAAGGGTCTGGAGCACAGGCCTTATGAGGAGCGGCTGAGGGAACTGGGGTTGTTGAGTCTGGAGAAGAGGAGGCTGAGGGGAGACCTTATTGCTCTCTACAACTCCCTGAAAGGAGGTTGTAGTGAGGTGGGTGTTGGTCTCTTCTCCCAAGTAGTTAGCGATAGGATGAGAGGAAATGGGCTCAAGCTGCACCAGGGGAGGTTTAGGTTGGAAATTAGGAAAAATTTCTTCACGGAAAGGGTGGTCAAGAATTGGAAGAGGCTGCCCAGAGAGGTGGTGGAGTCACCATCCCTGGAGGTGTTCAAAAAACGGGTAGATGTGGCACTTTGGGACATGGTTTAGTCTAGTCTACCCTTGATTGGCTTAGAGTAGACTTGGTAGTGTGGGTTAATGGTTGGACTGGATGATCTTAAAGGTCTTTTCCAACCTAAACGATTCTATGATTCTATGATTCTATACTTAACAGCTACAAATAGTTAATTCAGATTTATATTGCATACCCTACCAACTTTATGATACCTGGCATTATAGAACTGTTCACAGGCAATATTGGTTGTTTCCAGAGCTTCTTCCAGTATGACATAAGAGCAGCTGGGTAAGTGAAAAGTATGCAAAATGGAGCAGTTTCAGTCTTCAGCTTGAATCTGGTCTCTGCTTCCTCACACGGATCCTCTTTGCTAGGGGTATATTGCATTACCCTTTGTGGTAGGCATCCTCCCCCCATACCTTTTCTCTCTTCAACTGCTTTATGACCTCAGGAATTCCTGTGAGACTGCAACCTTGTGTAGTGAGTTGGTCAGTTAGGTGCCCCTTAATTGTACCAGAAACTCCTACATGGTGGAAGCAGACAGCAGCCTTGTCCTTATCAAAAAGTCTTACATGGTTGAAGCTGGGAGTGAGAACAATCAAATTACCCCTGACAACTTTGAAACAGAGCAGTAATTACTGACCTGAATTGTGGCTCAGATGAAGATTTACAATGACTAAAGGCAATCAATCTCACGAACCTATAAAACAGCAGTCCTAAGTGAGGCCCTTGGAGCTCTCCTGGACCGCAGTGGGCTGCACCAGCATCTCCCTCTGAGCAGGACTCCTCTCAGAGCTAGCAAATTCTTAAAGTTTGTAAAAATCGGAGGTCCATTGCTGAAGACCAACAGTGGAGACTGGGTTGAAACCTTTCATTCCTTTAGGCTCAACCCTCACGCATTGAGAAATGCCAGGACATTCGACGTGAATGTATCACTGAACTCGAGGGGAATTTTTAACAGGTATACCATTTATATATATATATATGTATTCATGTCTGTGTATATGCATGTGTGAGTCAGTTTAAGTAGTCTGTAGACATATGATTTAATTTCAAAGTGAGTCTTATACTGCTGCATTATCCTTATTCCTATAAACCGTTGACCAAGTCTGAGACTAAGATTGGACCTAGCCACACCTAGACTCCTCTCTGAAAAGTTTAGAAAGCAAGGGGGTCTATTCTGAACCTTGTGACTCAACAGGAGCGTCCTCCTTATCCCCTGCATACACAATCTCTCTGTGAATCATTCTAACTCAGTGTAACTTAATATTCCTTTATGCACTTCCATGTAGTAATAGAGTGAACGTTGCCATCTTCAAATCTGTAACTAAGTCACTGTTTTGATCAGTTTTGTCTAATCACCTTGTTAATCACTGATGACTGAGTACTATTAAAATATCACAATCAAATCCTGCAATTTGCCACAAGTAACTTCTAAACTGCTACTAAATCAAACTGTGTAAAGTCATTCATGACAAATTAACATAACCAGCAGGATTCACAAACCTGCATTCGTGACACCCTTGTGATAGCAAGGAGAATAAATGTCAGAAGAGCAGATGTGGAGCCCACATGAAACCATAGCTATGGAGAGCCAAACCGTAAGGGATATCTTAGCTGGGTAGTTGTGCAAACCCCTGACAGTTGCCTGCTATAAAGTGGAGTCAAGCACATGTTGGGTGACAGCAATAAATCATAGTCCAGTATATTTTGTTCACAGTTGCAACTTTCTCTGACAGATCAAACCCTATAGCCCTCAGGAAACTAGCATTGCATGATGATCCAGACCCTGTAGCCCTCAGTAACTGTAGCCCCTGAATCCCATTAAAATTCATTTGCACACATTCCAGCTACTTAGACCTTACAGTCCCTGAAAATCAAGGCTTATAGCTGCTGGCAATTAAGGCTTTTCCAGAACAGGGCATTCTTATCGTGATTACACTCAGACTTTTCCAATGGGCCATACAATTTTAATTACAATGTGACTATTGAACAAGTAAACAGTGCAAGGATTTCCTGGAAGCTAAGTCAACATACATGTATATGACTCAATTTCCAGATAGGAGTTTTCTCCTTGCTTGATTTGCAGTAAAGATTTCACTCAAACTTCTTCAGTCTTGAGTTTAAGGGTAGTCTGGGGTGGATGATGGGGTATTTTACAGCATCCTCTGCTAGAGCTCTTCTACTGTGTGTAAACATCGAAGCACAACTGTGGCTCTCAATAGTAAGGGAGAAAGCTTCAGAAGAAGGCAGGTGAAGATTCCCCTCTCATTTGAGCATATGCACCAAATTCACAACCTCTTTCTACTACAATTTCTCCAATGTTGTACCTAATCTGTACTTTCCTTTCCTACTTTTCCCTGTCTTATAAGAAAGAAAGATCCAGTACATCCACTTCAGAAAGGAAAAATTCTATTTTAAGCAGTCCCCTGTGGAAGAAACTCTGAGAGGATTAAAAAAAAAAAAAATCCTCTGTGAAGTAATAAGAAGTATCTCACGGCGATCAGTTCTCAGGGAAGAAAAAGGTAAGCATATCTGATTGCTCTTTAAAGCACCAATAATGTGGATACAAGATCAATTTGGCCAATACCCTACTGGACTTCCTATATTGCTTGTGGAATAGGGCAGTCTGTGATTATTTGAGAGACTGCTCCCCAGCCTCTCGTACATACAAACTGGGGGACCAGAGGCTGGAGAGCAGCCCCGTGGAAAGAGATCTGGGGGTTTGGGTGGATGGCAAGCTGAATATGAGTCAACAGTGTGCCCTGGCCATCAAAAGGGCCAACTGTGTCCTGGGGTGCACCAAGCACAGCATAGCTAGCTGGACAAGGGAGGTGATTGTCCCGCTCTGCACTGCACTGGTGCAGCCCCACTTCGAGTACTGTGTGCAGTTTTGGGCACCTCAATATAGGAAGGACATCAAACTATTAGAGTGTGTCCAGAGGAGGGTGACCAAGATGGTGAAAGACTTCGAGGGCAAAGCTTATGAGGAGCGGCTGAGGTCACTTGGTTTGTTCAGCTTGGAGAAGGATAAGGGGTGACATCATCACAGTCTACAACGTCCTCAAAGGGTGCAGCAGAGGATGAGGTGCTGATCTCTTCTCTCTGGTGACCAGCAATAAGACACAAGGAAATTAAATTAAGCTGTGTCAGGGGAAGTTCAGACTGGACATTAGGAAAAGGTTCTTCACTGAGAGTGTGGTCAGTCTGGAACAGGCTTTCCAGGGAAGTGGTCACAGCACCAAGCCTGTCAGAGTTCAAGGAGTGTCTGGATGACTTTTAGTCATGTAGTTTAGTTTTAGGTAGTCCTGTGTGGAGCAGGGAGTTGGACTTGATGATCCTTATAGGTCCCTTCCAACATGAGATATTCTCTGATTCTATGATTGTGTTCACATTATATGGGATGTAGGTGAGACCACAAATAAAAGATTAGCACAGACATATAGAGACAAAATTAGAAAACCAACACACAGTCTAAGGGACAACTAGCAGGAAACATAAGGGATATCACAGGATCATTTCAAAAGCCCATTTATGCTATGAGAAAGTGTAATAATTTACATTATCAATGCGGACAGCTTCAGATTTCTAAGGACAAACTGCCCTGCATAAAATCCTGATACTACGATCTATCAGTTCACACACTGATAGCTTAAAACAAATGTTCCTGTATGTGATATACAAAAAACTCAAGTTTTCTGTTCTTTCCTGTTCAATACACTCCATGAAATGCAATATTTTACACCTAGAAATTATAATTGTAAATTGATGCAACATTTTACATTCATGAAATAGAAAATAATGCAGAAAACTGCATTAGTAGACAGTGGACTTCACCTGGGCATTGTAGATTTCTATGATGAAGTCAGCATCATCTTTTCTGTCTGTTGTTAAAAAATAATGTCTTCGCTTTCTTGGACAGGCAGCTCCTTTCAATTTTTTTACTGCTAGAATGCCTCATAGAAAAGCATGAAAACAGGAAGTTAACACACTTTAAGTTCACACACTCTAATACCCCAATCAACCATCCTCGCAGCACCACAAAATGATCATGCAGTATAGACCATGAAATGCAAGATTACTAATGCTTTCCTTTTGCTTTTCTATATTTATTCTTTATTTTAACAAATAATACTGAGGGAGAATTTTGTCTATGCATATTCGTATGGAAATAGTGTATTTTTTGCAAAGACTAATATACTGGACACTATAGCAATGAGATGGCATCAGGATGGCATCCTTTCTCAACTGGCCACGGGTATTTGGATTGCGTTAATCCATCTAACAGGCATGTGTCTAGCCTCAGTCTTTCAGATTTTGAACACTGGGTTTAGCTGTTTAACTCTGGTGTGAATTCTGGCAAAAAAAGAGAATACCCTTAAAAAGTAAAAATGAAAGGTTGTCACAGATGTATTCAAGATTCACTTTTCTGACAAACTGTATATGACAGACTACTTCTAAAGAGCTATCAGTCAGCAATGGAAAGTATGAATGACTTTGGCAGAATTCAGTTTTCAGAGCCTAAATTCAAAGACTTTCAAGGAAAATGTTTTGAATGGTAAATCAATAAAATCTACAAGGAAAATTTAAGAACCTGAAAAACCAATTCTGAGTGAAATTTTCTACTGACTTGCCCTCTTTGTTTTTCAGAAAAAGATTAATCTATGCTTTTATGTGCAAAACCACTTTGGGAATTCAACCGCATCTGCACTCCTGTGGAATCTCTTTAGTGATCACAGACGACAGTAAATGCATAGAAGACAGCAAACATAGATTCATCTCCTTTCCCAGAAAAGGAGAACTCCAGCATGACAATAGAAAAAGAAAGCTTTTTAAAATAAAAATGATAGAAAAGAGTAATACCACTGGAAATAAAGCAAAAGCACAAGAAATCTTGGTCATATTTTGACTTTATTTTCAACCAGCAGACTGTTTTTGTGGTATTTTTCTTTCTCTGAAAAGGAAAAATGCAAAACTTGAAACAGGAGCATTATCCAAGCCAGAATGATGATAAGATCTGAATGGACTGAAGAATGGAAGACCCTGAGAAAGCCAGACATCACATATTTTTTCAGTGCACACTTATCTAGTGAGCTGAATCCTCTCTGACAAAACAATCTAATGCAGAAGGAAGTAGTATCTGCCTTGCAGTTTCTACAAGCTTTCAGTGTCTTTCCCAATGAATTTAAGAACAGGTACTGGTGGCTCATGTTGCCCTGTCTACCCCTTCTAGAAAGCAATAATCCTCCTGCTGATTACTTTAAAAAAAAAGAAAATCAGTATTTTAGATAATATAAATATCCTTTTAAAATCTTCAGTGCTCCTAAAAACTAGATATTAGATTAGTTTTCCAGGATACATCTCCTCTCCAATCCTATTTTATTTTTTTAGCAATCAGGTTTACATCCCCCATCCATTCATGGCTAAACAGCTGTGTTGATGGCCTCAGTGATAGCTACAATTCAAAGCTCATGCCATATCTGACTCCATGTACTATATACACTAATTGATGGAATATTCTATTTAAGTACCTTCTGTTCTTTCAGATGTTATCTGACATCTTGGACTGAAGTGAGACAAATATCACTTGTCTGACAAGTCTCAGGAATCCAGACTCTTTCAAGTAAATACAAGACAACAAAAATACTATACAACACCACTCCCATCCCACCCCACCCCCCAGTAAATTTAATAAGGTAGTTTACTAAATGTTTCAAAACAAAATCTGAAACTGCATGGAAAAGGACAAGGAAGACGGTTTCTTTTTAATTCTCAGCACCTCTAAGAGATTCAGTTGTTGTATGTCTTTGTAGTGTGGTGTTACGCAGAAAGGACTAGTACTATTCCTACATCTCTCAAGGATGTTCTCTCTCAGCTTAAAGTTTTCTCTTTTGTAAAATAGAAAGTTTACTGCTTTCAGAAGCATAAATTGCAAGTGCTACATGTTCTTTATGCTAGGGATGCATCTTTTCAATAAGTCAATCAGAGAAAAGTTTCTCTATATTTATTACTCAACATTAAGACAAATGTGTATTACCTATAAGTCTCCTAAGGTTAACATTGGCTGTAACCAAGAGCATGAAGCTAGAGAAACCTGTTCCTTTACAAATTCTCCACACAATCTAGCTGCCCTAAAGCCAAGCCTCTCAGTAGTATATGAATCTCATTTATGATGCAATTAGTATTTTTTATAACTGGTTTCCTCTACAAACACGATGATGATTTTCCTCCCACAGGGAATCCTAAACAGTGAAAAATGCTATACTGGGCATGAAACTTCCCTGTATTTGGTAGGAAGCTGTGTTTAATTCATGAAAAAACAAGCAGATTTGCTTGACAATAAAGCTTTGTATTGAGATGTGGTAACTACCCGCTGCCTGAAAGTCTTTGGAAATGTATCAGGGTCTTTGAATTGTAAAACAAAAAGAAACTGAATCCCTTCACTTTTTCCAGGCAAGTTCCCAGAGAGAAAGTCTGCTGTCCTACAAACTCATGAATGTATACTCACAGTATGTAAAACCCTGATTATCATATTTCTCATAAAATGCTTTGAGGCTTTGCACATTATAAAGCTAGAACTCCTGCTAAAGACCTACCTGTTCATTACTCACTAGAATAGTGACAGATAGTTTCAGACAAAAGAGGATCTTGAAAAGATCAGGATGCCTCTCTACAGTTCTAAGTCAGGCTCCCCAGCCCTAGGCAAGGGGGTGACTTCAGCCCCTCTTCTTCCCCTATAGGTAAGCTCTTGGCTTTGCTGGCTGCTTAAATCCCTGTTTGAGATGCTAACTTTTCCCTTGCACAGAATAGAGCACTTGGGTAATGGGAGCCAGTTGAAAATAAAGACAGCGAGACCTAATGCCACTAACCACACTTGGTGCTTTCTGTTGTTAGTACAGAAAGTGTACAGATTTAGACAAAATAATGTGCAAACTACATACTTCTCTGCCTAAGTTTCTTCCCCAATCTCAGGCATTTCTCTCCAGGTAGATCCTCTGGGATGTTGTCCAACTGTAATTTCTCTTCTGAAGCATGATAGTCTTTTTGCTTATCTGTCTTTATCAGCTTCCTTTGACTTTGGCTAGTCCTGCAGTCAGAAACAAGTCAGTATGCTCTTCCTCTTCCAATCTCTTTTTGTTTTAGTCTTTCTCAGAACCTCTGCTATTCTTCAGTCCCCATAGTAACACAGAGTTCCAGTATGCAATCACTAGGGAAAGTCACCTGCTCTAAATTCTAGTCCCATGAAAGGAAGCAAACAATGTAACCTTCTCATCACATACGTAGATCATAGAGAAGATATTTCAGTGACACTTTCTTCCAAAGACAGACTTCCAAGAGGCAAGCTCTTGTTCTCGTCCATAGCATAAGATATATAATTGTAGGACGCATTTGTTTCTGTCTGTATAGACATCTTTTTCATGCACTGGAATGTCATTATCTATGTTGTGCAATTGTTAGCACAGTCCCTGGTATAGTATTGGCACGGGGCAACTGGTTTTACTAAAAAATTCTTGGGAACAGTTTGGGAGTTTGCTAATACAGATGTCGCTTCACAGATATAATAGCCCAAAAATTCATAAATTGTACACGTTCCTTAAATGTTCATTGTGGGGTTTATTTATTTCCCATTTTTTCCACAGACATAGTATGGCTTTTCCAGGAGGAATGTTGGACCATCACTTTGGGTTTTTCAGGAAAATAAGGGCTAAAACCCAGAGATAATGGCACAACAGAGATCAGATGCCTCAGAATTTGTCACTGCTTCTATACAATTGTAGGTACAGATTGGGGGTGGGGGTGGGCGGGAAAGGACAACTAATGTCCCTGACCATTATTCAGGTGCTATATCAGGACCCCAATTTTTGTTTTATTACTTTAAACAGAAACAAATTTTTGTTATAGTCTTTGATCCCTGAACTGTGTCCGTATTCCTCTGTGGTCCTACTGTCAACTAAGAATCCAAGACCTAGCCATATACATCCAAATGTGCAGTTAAGGTCTCATTCTGTATGTGAATTCATGTCCCATCTGCTTAGGTCTTGTCTAACTGAGATTTCTACAGTTTTACAGAGTTAAAACCATATCATGTTATTGCTATATAGTATCTTCCATTATATAATGAATTTCTGGACATTTTAAGAAAATATTTGTCTGTTCTTATACAGAAGTATATTCAGACAGTTTATTTATTTTTCTCCTGTCCAGTATTACAGCAACTTCAGTAGAGTAGCTTCAGTACTTCAGGGAAAATGTTATTTCATTTTGAATTTTTGGTTGGTATATTTTCACTATACCAAGGGTCATGACACATAACCACTGTCAAATGAGGGACACAGCTGCCGAACTGCTCCCTACACAACTGATCTGTGGAATAATAACATGCAAATAAAATCTGGAAATTTTATTGTAAAAGTTACTTTAATACATTGTTTTTAAATTGTGGGTTATAGGTTAAAGTGAGAAGCTCTTTACTTTTCTCAAGCATAATATAGAGCAGTCCACTCATATCTATATTTACACATTTTGCTGTTATATAAACACCTCCAGGAACACTGGATATTGATGGATATTGTTTAGAACATAGAATAGTGAATGGCTTGTTATGAATAATTTATCTAAATCCTTTTCTTATGGCATATCTGTGAGCAGATTGCAGTTCTTTCAAATTTATTCAATATTCAGAATTAAAATAGCTTCTTAAAAAAGTTAGTTCTATGGACTGAATACAAATTGTTTTTACGGAGTATTCGTGTGTTGGATGCCTTGATCAGCAAAGGCACATGGTATTGTTCTTATTTCCTGATTGGATAAACATCCAAGCAGCTCTACTGCAAATCCTCACACATGCAAACATAAATTTAGATTTCAGGTTGTTTTCATAGATGTGACCTTGTATTCTCTGTTTGCAAACACTTTCGCCATAAAAATTAATTTTTACTGGCTTTAATAGAAATAAACACAAAGTAAAAAATGTGACTGACAGGAATGCACAAAAAAAGCCAGTCAGATAATTGCAGAAAATATTTTGTATTATCTTCCTTGATCTGATTTATAACCATTAAATTGTTATTATTTTCTTTCTTTTTCCTTTTCCATAATTTATGAAATAAGGTCTGCAAACTGTCATTTATTATGAGTCTTCTGTCTCCTCTGTTTACTGAAAGATCTAAACCTGTTTTTTCTGTGCTAAATAATTACATGTCCTTTTCGTGACATTTAAAAATCAATAAAGCATAATGTTTAAAAGAAAAGTCAAAGCATGAATTTTTCATGGACTTTTCATGGACAGATTAATCTATAATCTGATTGTTCTGAATATGACTACTTTACAGGCACATGCAGCTAACTGAAAGGGAATCTGTACAGTCTTCCTTATGCATCCATTTCTTAGTGTGCTTCTCAAGAACAAAAACTTATATGGCCTATGCCTTGTTCACATTCTGAAAAGAATTAACTTACTACCTAGATAAAACTGCTGGGGTTCCTGATCACCTCATTTTTCAGATTAGGGACCTGTAAGAATGCATTACAGCCCTTGTACAGCCCAACTTTTTCTAACCAAAATGAGACTGCTGTCCGGTTTTGACATATTCATATGGCCAGGAGGTCTCCTGGTTATGTGAACTCGTAGTCTGAGACACTAATGTTCAACTAGGAAATTTTTATATCAATATGTATGTAACAACATTATTATAATTATTAATAGTATTACCAGTAGTAATAACAGTAATAAAAATAATGTTATGCTAACATCTATAGAATCAGCAGATTTCATTTTTTAATTCATCACAAAAATATATGCTAGGAGACAGCCACTGCCTCTGACAAGAGGTTAGATGGAGTTTGAAGGAGACTACAAAGCTATGAAGGAATTCTTAGATATCACTGGGAATTGTGCTGTTGGGCTATTAGAGCTCCTAAGCCCCCTCTCCTTCCTTTGCCCTCACAAATTTGCAAAAGGAGAAAAGTTTGACAATAGATAGGAAAGAAAAGGAAGGCAAAATGGTTGGACTGGATGATCTTAAAGGTCTTTTCCAACCTAAACGATTCTATGATTCTATGATAAAATGACATGTCAAAGGTTACAAAATAATTAAAGTCAAAGGTGTTAGCAGAATATAATTCTTCTATTTCTAGTCCTGTGTACTACCTATTGGCCCATAATACACTTGTAAATCTTTCCACATAAATCTCTGAGGCAGCAGGAGGAATCCTCAAGACAACTATCCAGAAGGAATCCTATTTTTGTTTGACAGTTTTTGACAAAAAGCCAATCCCACTTCAGCCTCTCTTATGAATATATACATAGATATAATCCTTTAAATGTAAATAACATTTTCCTTCTAAGGGTCTCCAAATGCTTATCAAACACTAGATGCTTACATTGCACAATAGTTTTAGGGACCTTTAAAGAAGCATCACTTGACGGAAGAAATTTCTTATTGCTCTTTCAGCTTCCACTAAACTCAAAGTTGGGTGATCCAGTTCAAAGGTTCCTAGACCTTTACACTAGAACTAGCCAGACCATCTGCCATCCTCTAGCACATGAGGGATTCTGTACTTTCAAATGGGTGAGGTGCTGATAACCTTTTAATGTAATGTTGAAGTTTTATAGGAAAAGCAGAATTTTGAAAACAGGTTACAGTAGCCATTTGTCTGGTATATTTTCATCACTTTGTAACAGTCTTCCTGGTGACATAATATGAGAGATGCAACTTGATGTCTGTGTTTACCCAAACTGTCTGAATTTCTGACTCCCTGCGTGTTTCTTTGGTCTGCATATTACTGTCTGATAGTCAATGATAGACCAAGCTTACTCACCTCTGAGTATAACTTGTAAACACTTCTGGGTTTTGGAACAGGTGAAAGCAGTATGTTGGTAATGTATCTATGGAAAATCCCAGACAATTGTCAAATTAACTACAGTTTTCCTTCTAATTGGTGAATCCCTCAAGAAAAAAACTGGTTTTGTCATGTAAAGTATCTCCTACAGAAAAATATTGCCGAAATGTATGAATGGGCTTTACAGTTTTCTCCTGTGATGTATAATTTATGCATTGCCTGCATCAAAGGCAGCATAAAGGGATATTAATTTTTTATTTTTATTTTGTTTACAGTCTTGTATTCTTCAGTTCAACCAACACCTAGTTTTTGTTTTCAAAAGAACAATATTGCTTCAGATGGATAAGATAAGTAAGACTTTTTGTATTTCCATTCACAGCAATGGAAGTTTTTAAATTGATAATATTGTAAGCATTAAATGTCAGGAGGGCAATAAATTAACAGTGTTTAAAGCCAGTAGAGATATTGTATCAATTACTGTGATATTTACCTTAGGATCTCATTTCATTAGGCTTCAGTAGTGTCCATGACTTGCTCATCTATTTGAAAAGTATTTCTGTATTGGAAATATATTTCAAATACTTTTAGAAAAATCTTAATTTGCCAACCAGCTTTTATAATAATAATGAAGCCTAAAGCTGACATCGGACACCACTGAAGAAACAGGGTAGCAATAAATGTTCTTATGGAATGAAATACATAATAAAAACATCATAGTTTAGATTTAGTTGTTCAACTAAATTAATCCAAGAATGGGAGATCTCCGGCAAGCCTCCTTTCCAATCACTTAGTTGCATTTCACACTACAGCCAAGGCTACTAGAATATACTGATGCTGGATTTTTAGAAATTAGAAATAAAATGCGTTTCATTAAATGGAGATAGTACAGAAGCAGGAACTTGAAATTAAAATGAGCAGTTAACTGCAGAGGGGACATGATCCAGCAAAAATGTACATTTTTTTCTTTGATTTCTATATGTTTACCACAGGAATGTCATATATATGGCTAGAGCTCTTACCCCCAAATAATCCTTTTAGCTGTGTGAAGTTCTTTCCAGATTCAAGCCTGATAAATTCAGCATCTTAGTTATTCCCCAGAGGAGCAGTTAGGAGGAAGTATAAGTACAGTTTTCTTAGCATCTTAATCCAGTTTCCCTCCTAACTCACATATGGGTTCCTGCATGGAATTACAGCTTCCCAATTCTTTTTTAGAACTTCTTCCATAGGTAACAGCACAGTGCACAAGTCTGTCTGTCTACTTCTATGGCATAAATTAATAGGACACTAGAGGACTTCCCCCTCCAATCTGGGATCTTGAATGCTTGCCTTAAAGAACAAGCATACTTTTCATGATAGAGTATAACAGTGTACAGATAATGGACTTTTATTATTAGCCTCTTGCACTATATATGCTTAATGGTACCTCCCCACATGAAAACTCCAGAAAGGAGGAAATTAGAAAAGCAAAATTTCTTGGCCCTAGCTGTCTACTCTTTCAGGCATATAAACAAACACTTTGATTTCCATCAATAAAAAGGTAATGACTTCTATGCAATAGGAAAATGAGACTCTCTGGGTCTGGATTTGTTTTCAGTAAGATGGACAAATACCATGCACAATCCTATGGCTTTAAATGCCATGAGCTACTCAAGGGACAGGGAAGTTTCATGTCAGGTCTGGTGCCACAGAGATTTTTGGCCCCCTACATATTCTTTCATACAGGCAGCTCACGTTCTCCATCCCTTTTTCCCATTTGGTTAAGATTTAGCCTTTCATTTCTCAATTTTAACAGCAGCTGATCATGTAAAAATAAAGAAAGAAAATCTATGAACTATCTGACTTGAAAAATGTTCCCCAATAGATATTACTTAAGGGAAGAATTAAAAAGAACAACATCAAAACTTAATGTAGAAAATTCCCGCTGAGCTAAGAATTTTGTGAGTACTCACATACTCTCAGCTATGTTGAGGATGGGCCAAAGACTGTCTCAATGTACCATCAGCACTGTTTAATCCTTTCTACATGGTTAAGTGAATGGTTCCTCTCCTAATTTTGAAACTCTTCCCAACGTAATTATTTTAACAAAACTGACGATTCAGCCTTTGGAATTTCTTCAGCAAATCCTTTTCTGATATTATTTATTATTGCACTTACTGCAGCATATAATTTCAGTGACAAGTGTATCTTGATAATGTAATTAGATACTACTAAGCAATTGTGTTTATGTGACTGCTTTTTCAAGTTCTCTTGCAGGTAAAATGCAAGTCTCAGAAGACTCTTTTAGTAATAATATGATGCTATTCCTTCACATATTTCTATTTCTACTTGCAATTAATTTCCTCAAATTTCAGCAACTGAGCTATAATTTTTCTTGCCAGATGTGTGCCTTGGTCTAAATTCAATAAAATTCACACAAAATAGTTCAGCTCTACCCAAAACTGAAGTGTGGGTAGAAACTCTTTTCCCTATGTTTAAAAACCATCTGGTGAGTATTTATTCACAATATCAGAAGGACACCAAACATTGGAACAGAAACTAATATTTTACTGGAGATGTAAAGCACATCCTTTTACCTCTCCAGTGAAAATAAACCTGCAGTGTTATAAGCCCTTCTAAAACTCACGAGTCACACATTATCAGACAATTATTTTGAGATTGACTTAAAGGATATGCATGAGTTACACACACTTCTGTCTGAGGCTGGGTAAGTACTTTTACTTAAGCCTCTATATAATGCAATCATTCTGAGGGCCATCTCCATGGACGTGAGTCTTCTACTCCCTTGCTCTGAAGAGAGCACTGAACCTAAGACTAACCTAAGAACTGACAGTTTTCCACCTTGGGCTCATGACCCAAACATTCAGAATAACCCTCAGTGATGCTAAACTTAGGACATGAGGCAAAGGTAGTGGCAAGTCAGTGGCAAAGCTTGAACCTGCATTTGCGAGTCTCCATCATTCACCTTGGTAAGCATAGAATCAGCCTTTCATGCTCTCTAAGCCATGGATGGCTCTTTCTTGTGAACTTGGCTTCTTATCTTAATTTTTTCTTTCATCAACATAGCTAAATAAATCTGAAAGGACTCTTTCTGAAGGTCAAACAAAGCAGCCACATGGGTTCTTGGCTTGTATTGGAGAGCCACTGCTTCACACAGAGTCCAAAATATGGGGTTTTCTTTTGACATAGTAATTTTGGGGTTCAAAGCAGAAAAGGTCTATTAAGATGTGGCAAAGGAAAATGTAATGCTTAAAAATGCGTCTTCTAGATGACTAAAATAATAGTCAAACATCTATCTGTACAAGATCAAGAAGGTGAAAGGTACATAACTTGTAAAAAAATATTTCCTACCTCTTTATGGCTTAGGGTTCCCAGGAAGATTTTGTGGTATTAAACCATCAAAAAGACACATAATCCTCAGACTGGCATATGGCTTTGCTTATATGCAAAAGTAGCTCAACCACAAAATCCAGAAAAAAGGGACTAGAATTATCCTGGTCAAATGAAAAATTTATCTGAAAAGTCATACATTGACAAAGCTAATAGAAGCTTGTTAATGTGAATGTTAATGCCTAAATAGCAATGGTATACTTAGTATTTGCAGAGCTATTCTGGCCATCAAAAATTACATAAAATGGGTCAAAAAAGGAGTAAAGCTTAAAACTATTAAGTAACAAGTAGGTGAATATTCTTAGCCAAGAATATTCCAAATATCCAAAAACACATCCAAAGATTGCTTCTGGTATTCTACAGTTTGAAAAATACTCTTCTGTCAAAAGGCTAGGTAAGAAAATATGTTCCTAGGAAAAGTGGGATTATTAGACTTACTTTATAATCAAACAGTTTCTAAAAGACAGTGTCAGGAGATGATATTAGCAGTCCATGACAGCTGCTTGGTCTGTTAGCATTACTGTCTAACCCCATACTATTATAGGATTTAATGGGAACATTGTAATTTAGTGAGAAGCAGGAGGGTCTACCCCAACAAACTCCATCAGAGAATGCATGCAATAAGATAGCATTAATTAATAACATAGAATGGACTTGGTACTCTTTAAAAAGAAGATACTGCTCCAGAATAGATTCAACCGTCATTGCACATGCCTGGGAAACTCATGAATATATGCTGCTATTAGAAATATGCCTTATATTTTTATTACTATAAATCTGCACATAACCCATTTTGGAAAGCTTTATATCAAAAGCCAAGCAAAAGTGGCAACAAAAGTGTATCTGAATTATTCCAATGTAAATGGATCTGAGAACACATTATTACTTTACTTCCCTAAATCATATGCTTTACTGTTTTCAGCTATCTACTACTTGCTTTCCCTTAAACATGGAAAGTGTTTCCTGTAGTATTCCAACTTTTCTGAGTTCAGTGTTAAAATGCTTATAGGAATTAGCAGAACTTTTCTGGGTGCAATTAGATGCTTGAGATAACAAAACATTAAACAGGAGATTAATCGCAAAATATATTCTCTGCTTTATCCTTTGAGATAACTGCCTCATGTTTAACAACTGACATTGGTGATTATGTGTGCTGGTAATTCAGATCTTAATGGAGTTCCCTGCCAAGCCACCCACAGCAGGAGCTGGCACAAGGCCTGTGCTGTGGATGGATCAGAAGTGGCATGTATATGGAATCAAGTAATTTTTGTGGTGGGAGTGACAGCTGCTCGGTGTTAGCTGAAGGTGTGGAGAAGAAAGGACTGCTTTGCTCTGCCTGACCCTCTTGTGGCAAAACTTATACCTGGCATAAATGTGTACCATACCACTGAAGCCAATTAAACTGTGCCTGTTTATGCCCTGGCTATAATTTGGCCTTTACTTTCAATCTCATTAATAGAGTAACGCAGTTGAGAGCCAGTCATTCCTAACCAGATATATATTTTGCTACTGTCTTGCTAATGCAGACTTTGAATTTCTGCCAAAATGCCTATACCAAATTTAATTGAGTAAATATTGGAATGAATTTGAATTTGAATCATAAATCCGTTTCTGAGGAAGCATCTTCCAGTACCAGCTTTCCTTTGCAGGTGATCTTTTCTCACAGGTGACAGGGAGTTACTCATTCTTGAATCCTTACTGATAGGCAGAAGGCATCTTCCTGGTCAGCTTCTATTTCTTTTCTCAGTTCGTGAAAACCTGTTGTCTCTACTGGCATATTTATTGCTGCTCTTGCAGATATATGAACTATACCAAGCACAACCTGACCACAGATGGTATAAAGCTCACTTTAATCAATCTCTTGCTGTGTTCCTGGAATCAGAACTGGCCTGGCCCCAACTTCATAAGCTTGTTATGTCAATGCCCAGACTGTACAAAATAGCAGTTGCATGGGGTACTAATCTGTTTATTTTAGTCCAATGAGCTATAGACTGTTTTCACAATACAACTTTCACATGAGAATATGTTTGTTTGCTGTTCACTGATACTTTGCTATTTCAGGAGGCCCTAATCTGTCCAGCCAGGGTGATTCCAGGGTGTTTATATTCCTCATTTCCGAGCAAGTAAGCAGATGATATAGAAAGCTTAGATCTGTAAAAAACCCGTTCTAACTTAATTTTGTGGAAATCCTTTGCTTAGATATAAATATTAAAGCAGCGGGGACTGGCCTGATAGCAAACTGGATAAGACTAGTCTGGAGAGAGCTGGCTCCCTTTGGCATCTGGTGAGGGACATGCAGGGGCAACGTCTGCCATTGTCTGGCACCCAGCAGCAGGTGAGCAACAGGCCTGACTTTTAGTCAGGGAGAGTGCTGTGGGTATGAGCCAGAAGAGCAGCTCCTTTAGAGGTCCCTTTCTGACCTGCTTATAGGGGCGTGGTTGGTAACAAAAAGACGCAACTGAAATTCCACCAGCGTTTCGCAACACTGGTCTGTTGCTCGCCATTCAGTTTGGAGCCTGTCCTGGTTTTGGCTGGGATAGAGTTAATTTTCTTCCTAGTAGCAGGCATAGTGCTGTGTTTTGGATTTAGTAGGAGAATGATGCTGATAACACACTGATGTTTTAGTTGTTTCTAAGTAACGTTTATACTAGTCAAGGACTTTTCAGCTTCCCATGCTCTGCCAGGTGCACAAGAAGCTGGGAGGGGGCACAGCCAGGACAGCTGACCCAAGCTGGCCAAAGGAATATTCCATACCATATGACATCATGCTCAGTATATAAACTGGGGGGAGTGGGCCAGGGGGCAGCAATCGCTGCCTGGGCGCTGGCTGGGCATTGGTCAGTGGGAGGTGAGCAATTGCACTGTGTATCACTTGTTTTGTATATTCTTTTATCATTATTATTATTATTATTATTACTTTCTTTTCCTCTGCTGTTTTGTTAAACTGCTTTTATCTCAACCCATGGGTTTTAACTTTTTTTCGATTATCTCCCCCATCCCACCAGGGTGGGGGGAGGGTATGCGAGAGGTTCTGTGGTGCTTAGTTGCTAACTGGGGTTAAACCACAACAGAGATGGCAAGAGATGGAAAACTTCTGCTTATTCCATTTTAATACTGAGCTAGATTTGAACCCAGGCCTTAAAAGTAGTTAAAGTGAGATCATTATTTCCAAGATGAAAATGGGGATGTAGCACTAGGGTCTGCAATGTATGAGATGGAAAATACTTTTTTAGTGCATTGATTTCATTTTTTTAAGCTGTAAGTTGATGTTTTCCCAAGGTCTGGAAATTAAAGTAAGTCATGGAGAAAATAGGGTAGTGAGTAGAGATGAAAACAGACAATCAAATATAAGCCTTAAACAAATGCATCATGTTCTTCTGGAAGTTATCCTGTGCCTGTACAACTTACTACACAGATGATATCCCTTTCTGTAGCCATGTCCTTGGACGGACAGAAATTTCTCTGTACATAATATGATACACTAAAAGAGAAAAATCAAATTTCACAGCTTATAAGAAAGCATTCAAACATAAAAGAATATAAAATCAGGTTAAAATATCAATTGAAATAGTGCCATGTTTAATTTCCAAAAATCCTCTCAATATACGTTAACAGATTGCATGGTGAGGTATATTCAATTTTTAAAATTACTATAGAATCTGAGAATTTTTTATGTATTTTACTAGGTTCTTACTCAGGTCAAATCACCATTAGTTTCAGTAAGATTCTGATTTTGAAGATCTAATCATGTCAGAACAATACAATTTTTAAGGTCTGGAAAAAACGTGTCTAAATATAAAAAACTGTTAGTGATATAAAAAAGTAATTTGCACACAGGTCCTACTGACCATGACGATGACACAAAAAGGTGGAAAATACAGCTCGTGGGAACAACATCCTCTTCATCATGACTCTCACAAAGTCAGTACAACATACTTTTCTTGAATGGAACTTCTTTGGCATAATCCTGCAAGATGCTGAGGGCTCATAAGACTACTAAAATGCCACTCTTGAAATAATGGCTTTAATAATTTCTTTCTTAATTTCCCCACCTGTATGATATGGCTGATAGGATTCAACAACTTTTGTAAGGTACTTAAATCATCCTTGGATGCAAAGCAATCTGAAATGCAGTCATTCATACTGTGCAGTAGATCCTAAAAAGTTCTTTCTGTGCTTGTGTAAGGTGTAGGGTGGTTGAGGAGGGACAATGCCACCTAACTCTTCTGTTCCTAATATTAGGAGTAGTTATGAACTTCATATGACAGCAGCCTTTAAATGGTTGTGCATTTTTTCTGTAATGTTTTCTAAAGCTCTCTTGAATGTACTTAAAATGTTGCCTTAGAGCATCCTTAGCTGCTTATTCTTTTCCCAGAGTAATGCAAAAAAAGTCTACTATAGGCAAAATACAGTCCTATGTATGCTGCACAAAAGCCACAAAATGGCTTAATCTGATGTGCATAGAAAATATGATTGTGGAACAACATAAGGTGAATTTCCACAAGGCAATAGGGTTATTAAGAGCAATAGATGCATCTCAACATCAAAGACATCCCATCGTCTATAGTACATTCAAAACCTTGTGAATTTTATGATTAATTATATCAAAGAGTTATAAAATCACAGAAATGTTATTTAGACAGACTTTTGCAGGTCATCTAATCCAACCTGCTTTATGCTTTAACATAGGAGATCATCAGTGTTTAATTAGGTCAGTAATGGCTTTGCCTAGTTGAGCCTTGAAAATCTCAAGAGATGGAAATTCCATCATCTGTTCCAGTGCTGCAATACTCCTTACCAAATTTTTTACCTAATCTCCAACCTCAGTATTCCAAGCCTCAGTCTGTGGCAGGCCAGTCAGCCTACTTGGTCCCCAGGAAAATAATGGAAGGAGTCCTTTCGGTACACGTTCCTGGGAACAGAAGGGAGAAGAAGGTAAGTGGAAACAATTGGCATAGGTTTACCAAAAATAAGTGTCTGACCAACTTGATTGCTTTCTACAATAAAATAACAAGGTCTGTGAATAAGATGACAACAGTGAATATAATTTACCTTGACCTTTTGATACTGTCGGAATATTCTTGAATTCAAATTAGGACATTACAGTCTGGATGGGTAAAAAGACAGTTGGAGGGTAGTAGGCTCAGAGGGTAGTGGTTAATGGGTTGTGCTCTGGTTGGGCTGGTAAAAAGTGTAGAACTGCAGGGGCCTGCTCTGGGACCTGTTCTGTTTAACACCATTATCTTGAAGAGATGACTGAGTGCAGTTTCTTCAGGTTTGCAGATCACACTAAAATGGAGGGAACAGCTGCCACGGTTGAGAGCAGGACTGCCATCCAAGGTGTTCTGGACAGGCTGAAGGAATGGACCAACTGGAACCCTATGAAATTCCACCTAGACAAATGCCAAGCCCTGCATCTTGGAAAGAAAAATGCCTGGAAACAAGAAAGGCTGGGCAGAGGCCGTCTGGGGAGCAGCTCTGCTGAAAAGGACCTTTATAGACAGCAGGCTGAGCACGAGCCAGCAGTATGTCCTGGCAGCAAAGAGGGCCAACTGCATCTTCAGTGAAATGAACAGGAGTATAGCAAACAGATCAGGGGAAGTTCCACTCTACTTAGCATTCATGAGACCACAACTGGAATACTGCATCCAGTTTTGGGCCCCCCAGTATAAAAAATATTCTGAACAAGTGAATTCAGTTCAGAAGAGAGTCACCATGATGGCTGGGGCTGCAGCATTTGCCCTATCAGGTAAGGCTGAGGAAGCTGGACTTGTTCACCCTGGAGAAAGGAAGACTTAGAAAAAACCTAATAGCAGCCTACCAGTACAATGAGGATGTCACCAAGAGGGTGGTGTCAGGCTCTTCACAGTGGTACATAGTGGGTGGATGAGATACAACACGCATAAGTTGAAGCAAGAGAGGCTCAGACTGGACATAAGGAAAAACTTTTATACAATGAGGGCAGTCAAATGATGGAACAGGTTGGCCAGGGAGGTTGTGCAGTTTCCATCCTTGAAGGTTTTTAGACAGACTGCGTGAAGCCCTGAGAAAACTGGTCTGACCTCACAGTTGACTATGCTTTGAATAGGAGGTTGGACTAGAGACCTCTTGAGTTCCCTTCCATCCTGAATTATTCTATTGCCACTTGTTGAAACATTTGCTGAGAAGAATTTGGCTCCATCATGTTTATAACTACCCTTCAAGTGTTTCACTGTCCCTTAGTCTTCTCTCTGACAGCCCAAATAAGCTCCCTTAACCTCTTCATATAGGCTGTGTGCCCTGCGCATCTTGGTAGGTATCCTTCAGTGTCTTTGAGAGTACCAGTTTTCTTTAGAAACAGGGACACTGTTAGGGACAGTGAGCAATATTTGTTTCCTATTGAACTTGTGTCAAATCTATGTAATTGCCTTTCACCTGTTCACCTTTCTCATAGACACTCCAGCCCTTCCCACAGTAATGCTCAAGAATAAATTTGCTTATGTAAGTAATCAATGAAAAAACAGTGAGATGACTCAAGTGTTTTGGACATACAGGTGTGCAAATTTTCCCTAGGCCCAAGCTGAAAAATGAAACAATTAGTAATGCACTATGAATACAGTGTCCAGAGAAACAAAAAGAGAGACATATGAAAACAAAGACTAAAACAAGAAGCTGGAATTCTATCTCTGTTCGAATTGATGACAACATTTCACTGACTTCAGTACAGCCAAGATTTCATCCACTTTTTCCAAAATAATCTTTCTCAGAGATCACCCCTAAATTGCAAGCCTATATTTTGTGAATAATAAATTGCTCTTGATCTTGTCCACTTCTGGTTTTGCTGTCTGATAAGCATTATTACATGTCAGTGTACTAATCTTTCATGTTTTTCTGCTCACAGAGGAAAAAAATACAGTCTGCCTTGGCTGGAAAATAGTATATAGAACATGTTCATCACTTTTACCCAGTAAGACATTTCTATGCTAGTGAATCACAAGAGCCCTCAGTGCATCTGTATATCTCAGGCTATTCCTTTCCTCTGGAGTAGTGCTGTATTTCAGGCATTGACATTAACACCTAGCAAGAAACATATCAGGCCTTATTGATGTCAGATGTGACACACTGATGTGATGTGTATTACAAAGTAATTTCCCTTTTAAGAGAGCACAGAAATAATTTTTTTTTTGGTGCATGTAGAAAAAGTTGCAACTTCAAAAAGACTCTTTTCATTTTCAAGGAATAGGCTGAGTAATATCTTAGTGCTGTCATAAAAATGAGTTTGTGCTCTAACTTTAGTGACCCAATAACTTGCAACACCAATATCATTCATCACACTGTCAGAAAGAACGAACCAAGGAGGAGGGAAATAAAACATCATATTATATTGTAAAGCCAGTATTTGCAGTTGCCAAGGGAGCAGGGTACCCACCTGATTGGTGTCTAAATATCAGATCATTAAATATATTTCAGTTAATAACTGTAATTTTTAAAAGATTATTTTTTTAGTCTGATTTTCCTGGATAGTGTTGTTTTGCTTTCTCTCCACCTATTTTAATAAGAAGTCTTTCAGTTTAGGCTCTAGGTGAATTCTGAGAATATTACTTCTCATTTTTGATTAATATCTTAAAATTATTATCTCTTTACACTAAACTTTGCTGAGATGTAATTTCTGAGCTGATTTAATATAATGGATCATTTTTCCTTTGTTACCAAACCATTCAGAGAAATGCAGCAGATTTAATCTGCTCTTCACTAAAAGAAATTGATGCAGTGTCACATGGGATGTTCATTAAACTGGAGAAAATGGGAACAAGTAGAGGAACTGTATGATAGGTAAGAAACTGACCAATGAAATATGAAAAAGAACTGAAATGAGATTTGTCTTCATAGAAGAAAGTTATTGGTGAAGTTCCTAAAAGGTTAGTCTTGGGTCTGATGTTATTCAAATATTTCATTAGGGACTTGGCACAAAAGTGTCAATGTGATAATGAAATTTATAGATGATACAGAATTGGAAAACACTTTAAATACAGAATATCATGCGGGGATGGCTGAATGATTCTGAGACTGGAATAAAATATAAATGGGACAAAATAAAAAATTCAAAATGCAAGACCAGGCATTGCAGGCTAGACCCCAAAGTCTTCTTAGGGTATAGTCTGCTCTGTTTACCTTCCATTTTAGTTGTATAAAAGCACACAAACTTCTAAAGGTAAAGCTTATATCTATCTGGTCAATGGAGAGAGGTAGGTGCCTTTGAAGTCCTCATGAGTGAGATCATATCTGCCTAATTTAGGTGCTTAACCTTGGACAAACACATCCTTGCACTGGAGATAAATCTTACTACTTCATTAGATACCTAAAATGAAGGTATTAACTAGTTACCTAAGTTAAATGAACTGGATTCATCCCCAGGAGCATATGGGTTTGACATGTGAGACCTACCAGGCTGGAAACTAAAATACAGAATTAAGAGCCTTGATCTCTCATGATGTACATGATGTATTAGGCAATCCAGAAATGACATTGTTGACTAAGGAGTCTTGTTAAACTACTCCAGCAAATGCAGGAGTTAGGAAGGGAAGCATGTCAAAATCACGTTCCTATATATAGCTTAGGCAAGAATCCTCATTGGATTTCCTTTTCAAATTTACAGACTGAAGGAAAAGGAGGTATCATTTAGCACTGTAAGGGTTTAGGAGTAAAGCACTTTCTCCAGCTAATTAGAGATGGGCCAGGATGGACTCAGGTATAACGTTAAGTCATGAATATTTTTAAAGGGACTGATGATCCTGAGGTAGGTTGTTTTACACACACAGATTGCCTATACAAACTTCTGTAAGTCAGGAATCTTAAACTTTCTTGCATCAGACTCTTATTCCTCTATTCACAGGCATGTCTAGAGGTTTATCAAGTCTGGAAGTGACAGATAAGACTGCACACTGTACTTGTAATTTCCTTATTTGTAAGTTGCAATTGAGACTCAGTCTCACCAAATTTTTATCTTTTTCCTGCCCTTGTGTGTATTAAAAGAAAAAGTGACTGGATTTCTGTAGCAGCAATAACTACTCAATATAACCTAGCCCATCTTGTATCTCTTCTGCCACAAACAGCATATTTAATGCTATCTCTAATGTTTTTCAAATGCTGTCAAGTGAGTCTTTTCCTGTGTAAGATACCACACAATTAAAGGGCAAAAAAATGAGGAATGTAGTATTTCAGTTAGTAATATTTTGTTTACTCACCTTCATTGATTATTTATATTTCATGTGCTTTGATTGATTTTTATATGTTTCCTGTGGGTTTAAAAGATTTATTGATGGTTGTTAGTGTTAGAACACTAACAAGGGTTTTGTTAGTGCCTTAATTGTTGTTAGGCTGGAGACACCTTTTACAAGGACTCCAGTAAGGACTGTCCAGCGTAATTAAGAGTAATAAAATTGTTTTTTTGCTTGCTTGCTTATTTAAATAAAGAAGGAAATGTTCATGATTTTATGAGTCAAGACTCTGTAAAAAATACCACACAGTGCAAAAGTTTTCAAGACGCTTACAGCTGGCAGCGTTTTGTATGCTCTGATATGCCAGGAAATACTTGTACTTTTGTGCGTGGTATGGGACTGAATAACATGTTTTTTCCCAGGTATGTGGAGCTCTTGGATAACAAAACTGCACCTCTTCAGAACCTAGGCAAGTAATTTGGGATGGTACTACAGACATATCATCTCTTTTTGAGCTGGTTGGGGAATCTACATAGAAAAGTGCATTTAGGTGCTGTCAAACACTTGTGTGTGCCTAAATCTCTCACTAGGTCTAGTTCTGTGTCCATGCTTCAGAGAGGTTAATTACTTATTTTTGTGGCTCACTCTGTGGTTAGGCCAACCTTGAATAGAAAAACACAATCCAGTGGGAATCAATTAACTTAGAATTATTTAATAATTATTTTGTTTCCAAACTACTCATAAGCCTCATTAACTATCCTCAGTGAAAGCCTTACAGAGTGGAAGGAAATAGCAAATTTCTACATAACCCACTCTCAAACTATAACTTTAAAATAGGAAGTAAGGAGAGGAAAGAAGACAAAGCACAAATGGGTCCAAAGTCTTCACTGCTGCCATTCTGTAAACACGAGATGTCTTTTGTGAGAGGTCTCTACAGGACATATTAGCCACATCGATACAGTTTTGAATAAAATTAGGAAGTCACTATGGTTCTGCCAGTTTTACATTGAAGCTTTTTCAGTACTAGATACATCTTGAGGATTTAAATATCCATTAAAATGATCTGCTTCCTCACATATCAAAGTAGGAAAGGTATTAAAAAACCTGCTGCCAGCTTGAGTTAATGACTAATCCAATAATGTTCATGCAATGCCAGGGCAATTAAAATTATTTTTAACATTTTAAAATTTGCATTTAAAAAAAAACCTAACCACATTTTCCTACCTTCTTTACAACCCTCTATTTCCCTTGCAGATAAGCCATATTCCAACCTTCACTTCTTTTTTTCCCCAGGAAATGATTATGTATTACCTTTTAAGGCTCTAAATCAGCACTGTAATGATACAGTGAAATGGCTAGCTCATTCCAATAAAAATATGGTGGTAGAATCAGACTGTAAAGTTGTTAACTCTTCCCTCCTCACTTCACATTATATTATAACTATGAACATATGAGCACATCTATGAATGTGCAATTTTAAAACCTGCAAAATCAAAGTTTAATCTACATATATTTAAAATAAAGCTTCCAGCTAACATAAAATATAAAACTGTTTTCCAGAGAGACAGTTTTCATATGCCAAGTCAGGGGATACTTCTCTGTTCTCACATACTTCAAATTTTTATTACTAGCCAAAAGTTGTACTAGGAGAAAGAAGGATGGAAGTGATGGGTGTCACATATGTGCTCTCACATCACAGCATGCAATCAGCACCAACAGATGTTTAATTTTTCATTTAGGATGGAAGTATGTTCATCCCTATTGTGATGAGATGTTACAGGTATGTTGTTAGGTAAGAGCCCTTTTCAGAGTACTCAAGGGGAGAAGCATCATTATAATTACACCTTCCATATATCAAAGGAGTAGAAATTAATCATGTGTCTTTTAACCAATTTATTAATTAGAACATGTCTTTTAGCAAGACATTCAGTTTTCAATTCAGTGTAATAAAAAAATCTACCATAGTTCTTGTTAAACAGTCTCAGTGGTTAATTGCCTTCACTAACTGTCTTACTTTGAATTATAATATAAGCATCAATTTCTGGGTTTGGTAAACTATCTCTTTAGATTATGTTCCTACCTTAAGATTAGGTATTCTATATAAAATCTGGAAATTATATTAAAGCCCTGATCTTCTGTTTGTGAACTATTCAAAACCTTATTATTTATAATGGCAACTAGGATTAAAATTTAATCTCTGATATCTTTCCATAAATAGCATAAAACTGAATAGTACCCTGAATGGATTTATCTTTTCTATGAAAACCCAGAAACATACAGAGAGCTTTGAAAATATGTGCATATTTTTTTTTAATAAAGTAACCAAAAGAGGGAGAATTCATGTTCAAGAACACTGCCTACTTTAAAAAACAAACCAGAACAAAACTAAAAACTTCCATCATATTTCATGCCTACATATGTCAAAAAGGGTGATCTCTTTTACTATAGACATTTTACAGATAGCGAAGGTCTAAAGCCTAAGTATCATGATTCTCTAGGGCTGTATTTTAAAATGCTGTTATGTTGTTTAATATTTTACATCCAGCATATCATATACTTCACAGCAAAATATATATTTGGTCTATTCCTACAGTACTTGGCACCACTTCTTTCACCCATCCTGCATGTCTACACTGGATCAATTAAGCTTTTCATCTAAGCGACAGTATTCCATTCAGTAAGGCTACCTGAAAAATATGGATAAACTGTGAAATGACCACTACCACATTGTCAGCTCTCTTATAGTGTCACTGAGAGGAGGTTAGAGAAGGCGTTGGCCTTCTAAATGCACTCTCACTGTTTCCCATTAAATTTTGACCGGCCAGTGCTAATTTCCATTTATAATGCTGAAGTTCTTCTGTTGGTGCTAGTGTCGTGGAGATAAAATTAAGAACCTACTTTCAGTTCTCCCCATACAAAGTAAGTATAAACTGAAATCCATAAGTAATGTTAATTAGAAGTTCTTGCCTCATACTGCAAAGACTAATTTTGTAAAATTTCACATTGATGTAATTCTGTAAGTGACTTACATGACTAACCAGATCTAAGCTAGATTAAAGTTAGAATCCACAACACAGATAATCTATTTAGGACAAAGTGTTCTATCAATATATTAAAGAATATTATATATACTTCCTTAAGAACTGATTATACAGAACAAATGCAACATTTCTCACCTAAATATCAAATCAGAGGAAAATCTGAGATTGTGGTAATGGTAACTTGTGCAACATTTAATAAAATAGTTTTTCATCCCTTTGCATTAGCTGCTTAAATAATCTGCCCCAAATTAATGTATTGTTAAACAAATCACATTTGGGAACATTTGATATTATTTAAGCTATTTTTTTGTTTATTTTCAGAAAGTCTATATATTATAATAGTGAAGACATTAAAACAAACCTCATAGATGGGATGTAGTGGAAAAATGAAAGATCTTGCCATCGGTTTGAAACAGGTTTGACATACAGTTGGCTAAATCCAGATTTTCTGTTTCAGGATAAAGGCTGATCATTATTTCTGAACCAGAATGGGAACAAATCTTTTCAGAATTCCTATCAAACATAAATGCTAAAAATATTTTGGTCTTCGAAAGTTTGATTTTGGAAATATTTGTGGTGCCTAAGAGGACATGTCAGCTCATGTAACCGTTGTCATAGATGTATCAGGCAAATTCATTTCTCATAGAATGTAACATTCTACGTCACTCTAGGTCACATTCTTCCTGTCCTTTATATGCTGTCTGTCTGCCAATTCTAGAACTCAATCTGTCCACTGTTGTAAGAGATAATAAAAAATGTTTCTACAAATACCTTAACAACAAAAAGAGAGTCAAGGAGAATCTCCATTGTTTATTAGATGCAGGAGGGAACATTGGCACCAAAGATAAGGAAAAGGCTGAAGTACTTAATACCTTCTTTGCCTCAGCCTTTAATAGCCAGACCAGTCATCCCCAGGGTACTCAGCCCCCTGAGCTGCAAGACAGCCACGGGGAGCAGAAAGGAGCCCCCATAGTCCAGGAGGAAGCAGTTAATGACCTGCTATGCCACCTGGACACTCACAAGTCTATGGGGCTGGATGGGATCCATCCGAGAATATTGAGGGAGCTGGTGGAGGAGCTTGCCAAGCCACTCTCCATCACCTGTCAGCAGTTTGGGTTAACAGGGGAGGTCCCTGAAGACTGGAGGCTTGCCAATGTGACGCCCATCTGCAAGAAGAGCCGGAAGAAGGATCTGGGGAACTACAGGCCTGTCAGCCTGACCTCGGTGCCAGGGAAGATTATTCAGTGGTTCATCTTGAGTATGCTTAACAGGCATGTGAAGGTCAACCAGGGGATCAGGCTCAGCCAGCATGGGTTCACGAAAGGCAGGTCCTGCTTGACCAACCCGATCTCCTTCTATGACCCGGTGGCCTGCCTAGTGGATGATGGAAAGGCTGTGGATGTCATCTACCTGGACTTTAGTAGAGCCTTTGACACCATCTCCCACAGCATTCTCCTTGGGAAGCTGGTGGCTTATGGCCTAGGCTGGTGTACTCTTCGCTGGATACAAAACTGGCTGGATGGCCAAGCCCAGAGAGTTGTAGTGAATGGAGTTAAATCTAGTTGGTGACCCCTCACAAGCAGTGTTCCCCAGGGCTCAGTTTTGGGGCCAGCCTTGTTTAATATCTTTATCAACGATCTGTATGAGGGGATTGAGTGCGCCCTCAGTAAGTTTGCAGATGACACCACACTGGGTGGGAGTGTCCATCTGCTGGAGGGTAGGATGGCCCTGCAGAGGGACCTGGACAGGCTGGACTGATGGGACAAGGCCAGCTGTATGAAGTTTAACAAGGCCAAGTGCCAGGTCCTGCACTTCGGTCACAACAACCCCATGCAATGCTACAGGCTTGGGGAAGAGTGGCTGGAAAGCTGCCTGGCCAAAAAGGACCTGGGGATGCTGGTTGACAGCTGGCTGAACATGAGGCAGCAGTGTGCCCAGGTGGCCAAGAAGGCCAACAGTATTCTGGCTTGTATCAGGAATAGTGTGGCCAGCAGGAGCAGGGAGGTGATTGTCCCCCTGTACTTGGCACTGGTGAGGCCACACCTCGACTACTGTGTCCAGCTTTGGGCCCCTCACTACAAGAAGGATGTTGAGTTGCTGGAGCATGTCCAGAGAAGGGCAACAAAGCTAGTGAAGGGTCTAGAGCACAAGTCTTATGAGGAGCAGTTGAGGGAACTGGGGTTGTTTAGTCTGGAGAAGAGGAGGCTGAGGGGAGACCTTATTGCTCTCTACAACTCCCTGAAAGGAGGTTGTAGTGAGGTGGGTGTTGGGCTCTTCTCCCAAGTAGTTAGTGATAGGACAAGAGGAAATGGGCTCAAGCTGCGCCAGGGGAGGTTTAGATTGGATATTAGGAAAAAATTCTTTACTGAAAGAGTGGTCAGGGGAACAGGCTACCCAGAGAGGTGGTGGAGTCCCCATCCCTGGAAGTGTTTAAAAAATGGGTAGATGTGGCACTTTGGGACATGGTTTAGTGGGCATGGTGGTGTTGGGTTGATGGTTGGACTCATGATATTATAGGTCCTTTCCAACCTTAATGATTCCTAGTTTTTACTTTCATTAAAAAATAGTCCAGCCATCAAGCCAGGAAACATGAAATTATTACTCTCCCCTTAATTGGTTTAGTGGTGGACTTGATAGTGTTAGGTTAATGGTTGGACTGGATGATCTTAAAGGTCTTTTCCAACCTAAATGATTCTATGATTCATTGCAGTTGTCTATGGTTTTCTCTCTGCCATTCGTTCTCTCAGTCTGTGTTTACCTTACACGCACTGTTTTCCATGGGAACATGGCCTACTGCCTTTGCCATTGTTTGTGTGGTGATTTGATGGCTGGGCCCAAGCATGCTCAGCTGTACATCCTCACTCACTTCAGGTCATTGACTTCTTTGCTACAGAGGGCTGTCCACTTTGCTTGGCATTCTCCTAATTGACAGGGTCTGACATTTCTCTAGTGATGTCCAGATGACTAAAACTGTTTTTCTAGCTCATCAGACTTTGCTCTGTTACCTGGAAAGTTGTTTTGCTGGATCCAACACTGGCAGGTAGGGATCCTTTTCTGTTTGTTTGCCCTTGCCATCAGTTTCTTGGATGTCTTTCCAGGGGATTATGCATGCCTACTGCTATCCATTATGTTTTCAGATGCCCAGATGCCACTGAACCACTTGAATTCTCTTGCAATGTGTTGCTCATTTCCTGAGTCAATGTCAGATAGGTCAGAACTTGTAAAATCTATCTTTAGTTCCCTCATCACATATTTTGCCCTCCAGAGAGACTCTCTCTCAGAAATTTGGAAATTAACCTTCTGTCATCCATATATTTCCTAAATCCTGATCTGATGTTTTCTAGGTTTAGTTGAGAATTTGGTAAGGCTATGTCTTCTGTATTGTTTGCACTCTTCTCACTGTTCAAACATATGCCAAATAAGCTTGCATACCCAGATGTTAGTCTACTTATGTCCAGAGTGAAACATATATTTTTCTTAGGTCTGCCTCTAAATCTGCAAGGGCTACCTGTACAGTCCCCTCAGCAATTGGGCATATTTGTTCCTTAAGATCTGTCCATCCATTCAGTATCCTTCTTAGTACTTTCATGAAGTAAGGGTATGGTAGCAAGCTGATGGAATCAATATTTTGCTTTTCAGAGCTATCGTCTAGAAATCTTGTTTGTGCAACCTTGCTAACAGTTGTCAGAGGCAAAATATTTTCAGTTAGAGGAATTTTACTTAAGCTTTATTGAGAATAACACAAACTTTTGATTACTGATTCAGGTACTGAGAAAAAAAGGAAAACATACACAATTAAACACTAATACTTTCCTCTCCTCTCCCCAGGCTCAACTGCTCACTGCTGCCAGTTAACAAGATTCTAGTCTTCCAGATGTTTCCACACTGCATTAGCCACCATCTAGGAGTCTGTATGTACATATACTGCGGCCAGTGATGCTCCTGAACATGTTCCAAGGCTATTTTCAAGGCCATTACTTCTGCAAACTGACTAGAGCCTCCAGTGCCTTCACAGGTGGCAGCTTCTCCCATGGAGGGATTCCAAGTAGCAGCTCACCCCCTCCTCATCCCTGATGTAATTTTACAAGATCCATCTGTAAACAAACTCCATTGTTTGTTTTCAGCACTTAATTCATCATATGCTGAGGCTTCAACAGCCTGAGGAATTTGGTTTCCTCACATTATTGATTTACTGGTTACAGACTAATAAACTCAGCTAATCCCAGTCTGGAGCTTGAACCAGTACATGCCTACTGGGTAAAGACAGCACGCATTTTTGCCACATAGCACTGTTTACTCTTCCACCAGTGGATTTTGAATCTTTGAACAAAAAATTCAGAACAGGTAGTCTAGGGTATAACCACAGTGGCTGCTCTGTGCCTAACTTCAGTGGCTTGCAGAATGACCTCATCTGCAGTTTGAACATCTTGTTCCACAGAAATGTAGTTATTTTTGGCTCTTTTGTAGCTCTCACTCCAGAATCCCAACAGCTTGCCTCTCATTTCCTGAGGGGCTCATTGCCACAAGCTCCTGCTCTTGTTGCCACAAACTGTTGTTCTTTCCTGCATTGGTATGTAACAAATTTTTTGCATCGCTCTCTTTGTGGATCAGTACTAATGTCATTGCATGGGCTACCTCCTGCTTGACCTGATCAAAAGCTTGCTGCTGTTTCTCTTCCCTCTCAGATGACTCTTTTTTGGACGTCCCTTGTTATACAAGTTTGGTCAATTGGCTGTAACTGGGGATGTGCTTACACCAATATCTGTTAATGATCAAGAAGGCATTCTTGATAATTGCAGATGCGCATTCAAAGCACTTACTTGAGCAATTTGTTCAGCTGTGATATGTCCCTGTCCATATGGCCATGACAAACCTAAAAAATATATTTCCTGAGTGGGCCCTTTCAGTTTGGAACACTTAATGGAAAACCCAGCACTAAAAAAGTAATGATTACCTGTTGACATTTTATTGGGTGTACATGACAAGGTTGGGGGAGGGCTGCAGTGGTGGCTTCTGTGAGAAGAAACTGGGGTTGCCCCATGCCAGACACAACGGCTTCCAGAAGGCTCTGCAATGGACTCACTGCAGGACACAGCTGAGGAGTGTTGGTGGTGTCTCTGTGAAAACATATTTGAGAAAGGTCAAAAACCACCTCATTGGATGAAGAAGAGGGAAAAATAAAGAGCAAGAAACAACCCTGTGAACATCAAGACCAGAGAAGAAGGAAGGGGAGGAAGGGGGCGGGGGGAGGTGCTTCAGGCACTGGAGCAGAGATTTCCTTGCAGCCTGTGAAGGAGACCACAGTGGAGCAGGTGGATATTTACTGAAGGACTGCAGCCCACGGACACAACTCACACTTGAGCAGGGAAAAATGTGAGAAGGAAGGAGCAGCAGAGAAGAACTGTTATGAACTGACCATAGATGCCTATTCCTCATCCCCTCTGTGCTACTCAAGAGTAAGGGAGAGGTAGAGGAGTCAGGAAGGAAGGATCCTGGGAAATTAATTTGAGCCTGGGAAAATGGGGGTGGATGAGGGATAGGTGTTGTTTTAATTTTTGTCTTTGTTTCTCACTACTCATATCTATTTTAACTGGCAATAAATTAAATTAATTCTCTCCAAGTCAAGTGTGTTTTGCCCGTTACAGTAACTAGTAAGTGATCTCCCTGTCTTCATCTTGACCCATGGACTTTTTCATGTTATTTTGTCCCCCTGCCCTGGTGAGGAGGCAGAGTGATTGAGCAGCTGGGTGGGCATCTGACTGCAGTCCAATGTTAACCTACCACATCCTTTACGTAGTACTTCTGGAGTTGGTGTTCCAGTTAATGCATCATCAATGTAAGGGAAATATTATCTGGAGATCTGTTGATTTAAGTTTTGATAGATGATGCCAAGGTGGACAGTAGGGCTGTGTTTGCACCCCTGGGTCAGCTGCTTCCAGGTGCACTCCGTTCCAGGTGAAGGCATATTGGGGTCTTGCTTCTTCAGCCAGAGGGACTGAAAAAAATTTTTTGCAACGTCCTTTGTAGCCTACAATGTATATTCTTTGGTTTCTAGCTTGTACAAAAGGTGCAACATGTCTGAAAACACAGCAGATAATAGGGGTGTGATTTCATTCAAAATTAACACCTACTGCTAACTGCCATTCTCCAGCAGGTTCTGTACATGCCAAAGAGGATTGCTGTAAGGTGAATGACTCTTTAAGTGTACTCCTTGTTTTTCCAGGTAATCAATTGTATTTTTCCAGTGGCCCCCTTGGTCAGTTTGGTATTGCTTTTGGCAAATTTCTTGAGTTCCTACAGGAACAACAGCTGTGTCTATCTCATAGAATCACAGACAGGCTGAGGCTGGCAGGGACCTCTGGAGGTCATCTGGTCCAAACTCCCCCACTCAAGCAGGGTCACCTAGAGCTGATTGCCCAGGACTGTGTCTAGATGGCTTATGAATATCTCCAAGGATGGAGAATCCACAACATCTCCGGGCAACCTGCGCTAGTGCTCGGTCACCCTCACAGTGAAAAAGTGCTTCCTTATGCTCAGAAAGAACCTCCTGTGCTTCAGCTGGGGCTCATTGCCCCTTTTCCTGTCACTGGGCATCACTGAGAACTAGCTCCATCTTCTTTACTCCCTCCATTCATATATTTGTACACATTGATAAGATCACCCCTGAGCCTTCTGTTCTCCAGGTTGAACAGTTTCAGCACTCTCAGGCTCCCCTCATGTGAAAGATGCTCCAGTCCCTCAATAATCTTAGTGGTCCTTTTATGGACTCTCTCTAGGATCTCCATCTCTCTCTCGTATCCACTGCTGGATATCTCTCTGTATTCAAGATTTTGAAATCAATGCCTGTTGTGGGCAGACAAGTCCTGACTTGGAGAATAAAGTTTAATTTAATTTATTGACAACTGAAATAAATATTTTTATTACTGATTCAGGTACTGAGGAAAAAAAGCATAAACAATTAAACACTTAAACACTTAAGAAACAGCTTTTCTTCCCCTTTGCCAAGCTCAAGTTCAGTCAAAAAACTTTCTTACTCCCTTCTTAGTGTTGGCTCACGTTATTTGAAAGTGGGTTATACCCAGTCCATCCCAATTCCTCTTTTGATGTGATGGAGAGTACAAGAGGTTGCGAGGTGGTGTCTAATGGTTTCTTTCTGCTACTCCTTGCTTCTTACTTGTTTTGAGTGGCCAACAGTCCCCCAGGGGTGTCTCTGGCTCAACAACATGCCTCAGGGATGTTCATGCCCTGGTGTGGCTTATCCATGGGCTGCAGTCCTTCAGGATTGTATATTGCCCATCATAGAATCATAGAATCATAGAATGCTTTGGGTTGGAAGGGACCGTTAGAGGTCATCTAGCCCAACCCCCCTGCCGTGAGCAGGGACAGCTTTAACCAGATCAGGTTGCTCAGAGCCCCAGCCAACCTGACCTTGAATGTTGCCAGGGATGGGGCCTCTACCACCTCTCTGGGCAACCTCTTCCAGTGCTTCACCACCCTCATTGTAAAAAACTTCTTTCTAATGTCTAGTCTAATTCTATTCTTCTTTAGTTTAAATCCATTATTCCTTGTCCTGTCACAACAGGCCTTATTAAAAAGATTCTCCCCATCTTTCCTGTAGGCCCCATTTAAGTATTGGAAGGTCGCAATAGGGCCTCCTCGCAGCCTTCTCTTCTCCAGGCTGAACAACCCCAACTCTCTCAGCCTGTCCTCGTAGGAGAGGTGCTCCAGCCCTCGGATCATTTTGGTGGCCCTCTTCTGGACCCGCTCCAACAGGTCCATGTCCTTCTTGTGCTGAGGGCCCCAGAGCTGGACGCAGTACTCCAGGTGAGATCTTACCAGAACAGAGTAGAGGGGCAGAATCACCTCCCTCGACCTGCTGGCCACGCTGCTTTTGATGCAGCCCAGGATACGGTTGGTTTTCTGGGCTGCAAGCACACATTGCCGGCTCATGTCCAGCTTTTCATCCACCAGTACCCTCAAGTCCTTCTCTGCAGGGCTGCTCTCAATCTCTTCATCCCCCAGCCTGTACTGATACCGGGGGTTGCCCCGTCCCAGGTGCAGGACCTTGCACTTGGCCTTGTTGAACCTCATGAGGTTCTCACAGGCCCACCTCTCCAGCTTGTCCAGGTCCCTTTGGATGACATCTCGTCCTCCTGGTGTGTCAACGGCACCACTCAGCTTGGTGTCGTCTGCAAACTTGCTGAGGGTGCACTCGATCCCACTGTCTATGTCATTGATGAAGATGTTAAATAGCACCGGTCCCAGTACGGACCCCTGAGGGACCCCACTTGTCACGGGTCTCCATGTGGACATCGAGCCATTGACCACGACCCTCTGGATGTGACCATCCAGCCCATTCCTTATCCATTGAACAGTCCACCCATCAAACCCATATCTCTGCAATTTAGAGAGAAGAATGTTGTGGGGGACTGTGTCGAACGCTTTACAGAAATCCAAGTAGATGACATCCATTGCTTTTCCCTTGTCCACTGATGCAGTCACTCCTTCATAGAAAGCCACTAGGTTGGTCAGGCAGGACTTGCCCTGGGTGAATCCATGCTGGCTGTCTCGAATCACCTCCCTGTCCTCCATGTGCTTGAGCATAGCTTCTAGGAGGATCTGTTCCATGATCTTCCCAGGCACAGAGGTGAGGCTGACAGGTCGATAGGTCCCAGGGTCCTCCTTTCTTCCCTTTTTAAAAATGGGCACAACATTCCCCTTTTTCCAGTCAGCAGGGACTTCACCTGACTTCCATGACTTTTCAAATATCATGGAGAGTGGCCTGGCAACTACATCAGTCTGTTCCCTCAGGACTCTGGGATGCATCTCATCAGGTCCCATAGACTTGTGTACATTGAGAACATGTACATGGTACATGTGTACATGGTGCTCCATATCATGGAGCACCTCCTTCCAAGAGTGCACCTTCAGCCATATCCGCAACAACATCTCCTTCATCTTGTTCCCTCCATAGTGGCTGCTGCTCTTTCTTAAACATGGCAGAGCCATGGCAGTGGGGCTCCTCTGGCTGGCTGTGGTTTTGGTGCGCAATAAAGCACGCACACTGGTATCAGAGCCAGCCAGAACTGGCTGTGACCAGACAGTTCATGGTAGTTTATGGTCTCCTCCCGCACCAGTCACAACTGCTGCCCATGTACCAAAACCCTGCCAGCTATGCCAAATACAACAATAGAGCCATTTGTGAGCAATACAGTGTTATGCCTTCCAGACTGAAGAGATTTAATATCACTCACTGCATTTTATCTTTATTGCAGCTTCTTTATGGAACTTTTTAAACACTGATAATGTGACTAAATCTGTTATATTTGTCTTAAAAATTACTTCTGGAAAGTGATCCACAACAAAAAGTGCCTTTAAGAACCATGTCTTTAAGTATGCCCCCTTTTACAGTTCCTAAAGACTTACTAGTAGATGTTGCTTTCTACCAGTGACACCTGAAACTTCATTTAAAAACAGTGTATTGCTGTTCTAGCTTCTGAAGAGGTAAAGTTCTCTAGGATTAGCAACCCTCATATGATTTCATGTCTTTTTTCAAATGCTGCCCCTTGCTTTCTATTTCCATATCACATCATTATATACAAAGCTTCTCAAGAGTTCATGGTATTCTGAAGCTAAGGTATTTAAGATAATTAACCACCTCCACAGATTACTGGAGTCATTTCCCATTCGTTACTCTGGGATTCCTTTACTTTTCTCAAGGTTTAAGGTAAAACTGGAGACCATCACCTGTCAAGAAATCATGACTGGAGTAATATCACTGAATATTCAATTTATCTGCATTCTGTCTACTATTCTTCTTCTAGTATCTGCACAGGAATTGCTATTTCCTTGATGTCATTTTTTCCCACCTAATAAATGAATGTATTGACAATAAATTTTATATGATTGGGTGTCATCCTGTTTTCTGCTGATATTCTTCCAATAGGCATTCAAATTTGGTGACATCTGCCAAAATATATAGCAAAAATTGTCAATGGTTGAATGGTTCGTATGGTTCATTATGACAGAATTCATTTTTATATCACAAAAAGTGAGCATCATTTTTCTGGAGAAGTTGGACAGCATACCCGTGTTGTCCATAATGATACTGACTTCTTTTCAGTGCTATCTGAAGTGGTTTGGGATACTGCCAGGTTCTTCTTCAGGTTATTTAAAGATTTTGTTTGTTTGCTTTTTAGCAAGGACAATTCATCCTGTGCTAGTTTTTGATGTAATGATATGTCTTTGTAGGTTTTCTATTCTCTACTACAATTCTGTCTCACAAGGTGCATCTGGGCATATATTTCCACTTCAGTTTACTCTATCAATGACTATTTCCCTTCTATTTGGAGATACTTTTTTCTTATATTATAGTTATTGTTGCACAGTTTCTCTTAAACTTTGTTATGTGTTACATGTGACCTTTTTTCAATTATAAGCAGATGGCAGAACACTCAAATTTGTAAGTATCTGGTACCCATATTGCATCTTAATTTCAAGTAAAAAGAGTATTTTTCTCCTGTCTTACTCTGGATGTGATCACATATTCTACTCTTCTGCTATTATTCCTGCCAACAGCTTTGTCCTTTTCCCTGAACAATGCAGTAGAGGGGGGAAAAAAAAGGCTTTGTTCTTACTGTTTTAGGTTTATCTTCCCTTTTCATTTTCCTGTACTGGTTCATATGTTGCTTTTAAACTATTGCCTATGCAAATTTTAACTTATGGAAATTCAGGATATGCTAGAAGTTGACTCTTTCCATGGTGCCACTTTTCTGTCTTCCAAAGTACTTCTTTGTGCACTAATCAAACACTCTTTTTAACTCTGGATCTGACAAAACTCCCCGCCATCATGAATAATGTAACACTAGTTACTTTAGTTACATTAACTCAGTACATAGATGAAACCACATCAGATTTCTAAAGCCAATTTGATTTTTTATTAAGAAAACTCTTTATTAATTTATTTACATTAAGTACAGCAAGAATCCTAGCTGTAAATGAGCTGCTGTCTTGCTTTCTTCCTTCAAAATATGTTCTGCCATAACTGCTACTCTTCTAAGTCTAGTGTTACTCTGGTTGCAAACTAACATGGTTATCAGTATGCTTAACTATGATGCAGACAGCAGAGTTGTCTTTCAGTAGGAAAATCAGGTACTCACTTTCTATTCCTGTGTGCTTGTGTGCTGTTGCCAATTCTTACTGTATTTAAGGTGCTTTTCTTTAAATATCAGTTCTCAGAGGTAAGCATTTTCATTTAAATGATGCTTGCAGAAAGAAGCTGAGTAACGTCTTATGGCCACGATACAGCAGTAACAGGAAGGATGACAACATGATTACTTTGAAGGAGTAATTTAGAAGCCTAATTTAGAAACCACTCCTAGGATGGAGGATGGTAGGAAGGGGAGTGTGAGTCATGCATCCACAACATTTTAAAATTTTGGTGGTGCTGCCCAAAGTTATTAGGTTAAATTACACTGTTTGAAGTCTTCTTATATCTGGTAAGTCAAAATACGTTGCAGAAATTTCAGGAAATATGGGCAAGAACAATTAACTGCTATTGGCATATATGAATCTGTGACAGTTTAAAATATCTGGGGTCCTTTCCCAACCAATGTTTAGTTCTCTTGTGATGTAGGCATTAATATCTAAAATCAAAGTACACCACTTTGCATCCAGTTGGATATTTATTTGCCCTGATGTTGTATGGGGCAAATAAGTGACTGGAGAGGAAGAAGAAGATATATGTCCTGGTGCTCTGGGTGCATTATTCCCCATTCTTCCCTCTAATTTGTACTTCAGAAGACAGCCTGGCACAGGCTGCTCTGTGAGGTTGGAGCAGGGGAAGTTCCACTGGTAATTCAGCTATATCCCTTCCCTTGGGAGGGATAACATTTGGGCTGCCTCCTCAGGCTGTCCTCCCCTTGCAAAAGCTCTGCCTACAATTATTATTTAGGAAAGTTCCACATGAGGTCAATACAAATGTCACCCAAACAAGGATATGTAACCCTCCTTTAACCAGACACATTCTACTCTGTCTTACACATCCACTGAAAAGACCAGCTTGTGTCTCATTATCTTGTAAAACACTTCAGGATATCTTGAATGTGAAAGAGAGTGAATAAAACCAGATTTTATTAAATTTAACCTTTGAAAAAAGAATAGAAAAAGAAAGCCAAGAAGAGAAGTCAAGTCATCAATATGGGATAACATACAAAATATTTTAGACTTCACTGTCATCCATTTGTTAATCTGAGCTGATAAGTTTCAGTCTGTGGAGAAACAATTGACTCGGAGGTGCATTCAGATATGGTTGTTCTGAGGATTGTTTCTTATTGTTATTATTTTAACTTAGTCCTCTGAACAGAAAATGGAGAAAAACAAACCCTGAAGCTGCTTTACCTGTTATTTTGTTCATAATAATATAAAATTATAAAACTATTAGTGAAAATATAAAAGAAATCTTAAAATTATTTCCACTTCACTAGTGTGACACAACTATTTTCCACCTTTTAAAGAAATCTGTATTTAATGTGAAATGAACATTTCTTTTAATATGAACACATAAAATCCTTTTCAAGGAGAATCACCAAAGTCACTTGTCATCCAAAGGGACACAGCCAGTGGCTTTAATTCAGAGTAGCTTACTCAGAAATATTATATTTGGTATCATTCTGACATTGCTCTGCAAGCAGTTTAGGCTAATAATGTTTTTTTATAGTGGACCCAAGGCAGTTTTCTGCATAATGGCCCAAGCATATTCATTGTATAATTCAACACCTGATTGAAAAATACTTTAAGTTTATAAAAAACAGCTACCATTTGTACCATTCCTTCAGGAAATAACAGTAGAGGCACATAAAGAAAGAAAAGTAGTGATTGTTTTCATTCCTTTACTCATCTGTTTGCTTTATATGGTTTCAGGAATTATGTGTAACTATATATTATATATACCTATATATACCTAAGAATGTGATTATGGAAGGAGATTGCAGGCAGGAGAACTTAAAATTCTTTCAGACTTCAAACACCTTGCTATTAAGCTGAGAAAAGTGGTCTTGTGTGTTTTTGTCTTTAGCACAAATATTTCATATTCCTCCATTGTTCCATAAAGTTGCACAGTATAGAATGTCTTCCATGATACAGACTGTAGTGAAAACATCTAAATTAAATCACCATGGATCAGCCTGAATTTCTGATTAGACTGCTGAAATAATAAACTATATGTGTGTGTAGGTGTCTTGTCAGACAACTGAATGTCACCACTGTATGTACATTTGTATATGTAATATATAATCCAGAGAAAAAAAAATATTTTAATACAGGAGTAGAGTTGGTAGTGTGTGTCAGCAAATGAAGAGTAAGCAGCATTTTGCTGTTGGCAAACTTTGCTTTTTACCTTTGCAGAGGATTTTTCTATACATTTTCTTACATTTTAAGAACTACCAATTTATACTAGAAAACTGAAGTAAGAAGCTGTCAGAGAATATTCCTTTCATAATTTCTAATGACATAAAAACATGAAAAATCAGCCTTTAAAAAATAAAAATATTTTAACTGTTGAGATCAGATTTGTTACCATGCCAAACAATTCAGACCCCAGTAAAGCTGCATCGATAGTTATTGTACCTTTCCAGAGCAGGGCACACTGGTGAATCTAGTCTGTCTTTCTAACTGACTTTGCAAAGCTTTAGAGGACTGCATAAGTAAAAGCAGTGCGATGTGAGAACTGGGCAGAGAAAGTCACATTTTGGAGTTCTGCATCTCCCTGGGTTAAGGATTTCAGTCTGTATTTCTTCTCTTATTTTTCTGGTACCTTGTGCCTTAGACACAAAAAGCTGGGCATGGCAAAGTAATAAGGAACCTTTAATGATTATGGCAGCAAGAAACCACAGCACTTTTGAGGACCATTAACTACCAGGCACCGAGAATTCTTGAAACAATCGTTTTGGGTTTTTTTTTTTTTTTTTTTGTCTGAGTCATCTCATCATAGAGATGGTTTTCTGAAGATTAATTCTTAAGTAAAAATTATCTAACTGTCCCAATGGCATTTCTTGCCTTAATTTGCTGAGAGAAACTAATTGGTAAATCATATGGAGAAAATGAAGACACTGAAATAAAACCAAAAATTCTTAAAGGGAATACTTTAGCTTATAAATCAATGTATTTCTTTGTACCTTTTCACCAGAAGTTATTTCTACTGGCTAGGCTAGATATTTGGGGAAAACTTTTCAGACAAAGAAAATTAGCAGAGATTGTGATTTAAGCACAAATCTGAATCACAACCATCCTGTCTATGATTCACTGTTTTTCAGTTCTGATTTTTTAGAAATACATTATTTAATGATCTAACCACCTCTGGCATCATGATAGCACAATTTCAGACTTCCAGAAAATCATATAATAGGTAGAGAAAGCCTACAAATTTGGACTCATCTTCAGGAAAAAAAAAAAAAATCAATTTCTTCTAAGTATATCTTACTATATCTATACCTATAATTATGTCTATGCTTTGGCTTCTTGTATAATCTGTGTAGAAAGATTCTTCCAGAGGTGGTTCAGCATGTTAAGTTAAAGTCCTTGTCATTCAGGAGGAACCTCTCTCATTGACTAAGAAGCAAGCTGTGGAGATTATCCTTTTTCTACTCCACCTCCTGCCAAGTGTTAGTAACTCCAAAAAAGAAAGCCCACTAATCCACTTAAAATGGACTTATAATGTATTTTTGGTAGAAATCTAAAAATAAGTCAATCTTCTAACATAAAATTATTAAGACTATATATTTGTGCTACTTGGATTCTGATCTTGGTTAGAGTACTTAAGGTCCCTTTCAAAATATGGTGCAAAGAACACATCTCCCAAGTTGTTGAACGATTAATTTGAAAAGTTTCCATATGCAAAGAATAAGGGCTATTAATTTACTGAAAGTTTACCCAGTTGCTGAGGTGTACATAGAAGAGGCTTATACTTGCATAAGAGTGAGTATTGGCTTTTGTTGTTTGTATGAAACCTTCCTACCAAAAATCTTCAGGAGTGAATTTGTAGTGTTACTGTCAGGACCGTGTAGTTCTTGAGAAATAAGGCTTCACATAACATTTAATAATGCTCTTATAATGAAGGTATTTTTGAATTTGTGAAGACATGGCGACAGAAAAAGCTTTGATTGTAATAAAGTAAGGGGTTCATTTTAACTGTGTTGTAGCTGGATCTACAGTGTAATGCACTGGACATAATGTTTTAACACATACCTACCAGCTTAAGAGAACATGTGTTTGTAGATGGAGGTGGAATTTATCATTTCAAGATTATAAATTCAAATCTGTATTATTTATTAATGCTTTACAATCATTGTTATTGAAAACTTGTTCAGAAGCCGATTGCTGGGGAGTAGCAAGGACCAGTTGCTCCCTCAGGACCGGGGGCTAAGGAGCCCCTCCCTCTATCCCAGAGAGGTGGCAGGGCAGGTCTGAAGATGGCAGACAGATTCACCCAAGAGTTTGGACAACCAGGCAAGGTCATGTTGATCAAGTTGGTCTGAGGTTAAGGCAGGTGGACAGGTCAGGGGGGTTGGGCTAGAGGATCTCTCAAGGTCCCTTCCAACCCAAAGCATTCTATGGTTCTATGATTCTATGTCTGGTGAGGGTAACCAAGGGTAACACAGTCTGGGGCATTGGGCACCTCCCTGGGGTTGGGGATGGGGACAGAGAGGGGCGTGAGCCTGTGGGTGGGTAGGGTAGGTCTGCGGGGAGCTGACAGCCCTGGGGGGCTGACATGGGGTCCTGGGCCATGGGTAGGGTGGGGGACTCCCAGGGGAGCTGGGAAGTGGCAGCTGGGGCTGGTGGTGCCCTCGGGGCCCTGACAACAATGTCCAAGGCACTAAATAAAGTAGATGGCTTTCCTGCAAGATTATTGCATCAAAACTTGACTTGGACATTCTGGAGGTAAAAACCTTCTAGGCTTTCTAGCCCAAGTTTTAGTATTTAGATGTGTTGGTTTTTTCTGGCATACATACTACCTAGAGGAGATTAGGGTAAATCAGAATTGATGCTGATATCATGATCTTTCAGGACCAGGACTATATTTTGGGAAAACTATATTCCCAAAGCTGTACATTTTGGGACAAAAGAGAGACGTTATGGACTTGTCTAAATATTTACTCAGGCAAAAGGAAAAGGTGGTTTCATATTCCATTTCTCTTGTTTTCAGGCACCTATCACAAGGCACAAGGAATTCAGTAGTCCTCACATGACAGGGCACCTATGCCGTGCCAGAGAGAAGGCTCAAGCAGAATATATTCCCCCGTCCATCTAGTGCAACTGTTACAATCTTCTAATTTACAGTTTCCTGTGTGAATTCCTCCTGGAGCACATATCAATGCTACTTTATCTTCAGGATTAATTCAATGCTACTACTAAACCCTATTTACTCAGCATCTTTGACGTCACAACCCAGGCATTTTACCAGCATCTCCTCTGGCATCTGGAACATATTTCCATTTAAACTGATTTGCCTATAATTTCATATGTTTGTTTATTATTTCCTTAATTCATTTCAGACCTTGCACGTAAGTGTATGTGTATATAGTAACTAGAGTTATCATTAAAACTTCTTTAACACTGGGATGAAATTTAGAGACCTTTATTTCTACTTTAATTGTTCAAATAAAACTGAAAATTTAGTTCTATAACTGAACATAGATTAGCTGAATTTGTTGTTTCCTAATAATTGCATGTTGTTCTTATTTCAGAAGAATATTCTAACATGTGCCTTTTTGTTAATGTTGTCTTATTTTCTTCATTTCTTCAAATTTCTTCACATTTCCTCTGCTTGAAAGGCCCAGACCTCTGAGAGGCCTGCCTAATGCCATAACTACTGAGTAATGTCTCTTCAGCTTTCCTCAGTTGCTGTTCCCAGGATTCACATATAGGTAAAAGCTGTTTTTCCTTGGAGCAAAGCACGCTATAGAGAGGATAATTTTGTCATAATACCAAATGGAATAGCACTTAAACAAAATTATGTATAACCTTTATAAACTATCCAGATTTAGTTCTGGTTTTATCTGTTAAACATGGTTCAACTCTTTTCAAACAGGCTAGCAATATTTTGTTATGGAAGGCTCTGTTTGGATAAATCTACAAGCCTGGAAGGTCTTCAAAGTACTCATGAAGATTATTTATTTTCAAGATTTCTTTTTTAAGGTTTTACATGTTGTAGACAACAGACAACAATTGTGCAGGGAATAAAAAAGCTCTCTGGAGCTCACTAACTTCTGATGAGTGCATTGGGATTGTTTGCAAAGACCTCAGTTGCTGCTTCTCTTCCCTAGTTGTGAAGAGACCAAGTAATGTATCACTTATTATAGTGACAAAACCTAAAGAAAATAATGTTTTTTGGGCTTGAAAATAGAGGGCTATATGTTACATGTACATGCTAAAGCACAGAAGTGTGTTTTGTGGTAATAAGCAGAAAAATAAAAAGCTCTAGGTGAACACCAACAGACTGTTTAAAAACTTTTGTTAGCCATTGCACTCCAATGACTATTGGCTATCAGCATACAGCTTCTAGATTTTCTTAATTCATTCAGTACTTGTTTTGTTAAAAATGTGTTCTCTCAATAAAAGTTCACTGGAAACCAATAATACCTATTTTTCACTCAGCTTTAATCTTAGTTGTGCTGAGCTTTATCAGAACTGCACTTTCACAGAGTTCAGCTAAGCAACAGTGAGAACAAGAATATAGGAGCCTAACATTGCTCCGACACTCTGTTTTAAAAGTGTTCAAATTCTATGTTTATGAATATTCTTAAAAAACAGAACAGATACTGACCCTATAAATAAGCTTATTGCAAATTATTCACATCACTAATAATTCGTTTCTACACTTAATTTACACATAGTCAAAAGATAATTTACTGATTTTTTCCACCGTTTTACCCTATCTTGTTTACATAATCGATATATGAATTAATTATATAAATGAGATAGTTTGCTGATGAGATCAATGTGTTTTATTGTATTTTGCAGATGATTTAAGCGTATATGTAATTCCACCAAAACTTTCATAATATCTGTATGGGCAGTTTTGCATTAGACTTATCTAGCAAGACAAATGAGCAGACTGTTATAAATAAATCTGTAATATGTCTGAATCCCTCATTATAATTTATCCAGTACAAATTGGAAATGGTACTGTATTCATCATTTTCATATACTTTCTGTATTACCCAGGTTTGCATCAGAAAAGCAAAGCAAAACAGATTTCAGAATTTCATTCCTAAATGAATTAAAATGATGTTTTCACTTACTGTAAAAATTACTACTCATTTCACTGGATGTGAAATGCACAATAAATGTAAAGCTCTAAGGAATGAGGTGGGGAAGACAAGTGGACATAGGGCAATATGGTGTCAGTCTCCCCACTTCAGGAGTATTCTTTCAGCCATTGCTTTCAGTCAAAATATTTTAGAAAGTGACTAACTACTGTTTTATCTCTTCTACCATTCTTTACTCACTTTTTCCTTCTCATACTGTAAGGGGTGGTATATGCTGCTAAAGGATAGCTTTTTAAAGACACTGGTAAGTCTTTCTGATTGGTACTCTGCAGGTCAGGAAGGGGTTTTCTAAATAAGATTGAAACTGGTGATGGTTTGACAACTACTTTACTTTCCCAACTTCTTTATATAAGTAAAGGACATTTTAATTAGTAGAAGATGTGATTACTAAAGACTGAAGGGCTACATCTCAGGTTAAATTACACTGGGAAAATAGGGTTCCTGAAGTCCTTTACTTACAAAATTGTCATTTTGACATTCCCTTTTCTCCTCATGGAGTAGAGGGTCAGCGCATCTGAAGATGTCTACCCTGGGTGTTAGTTTGTATGCCTGGAGTAGGAGAACTGAAGAAGCAGAATGAGTAGTGTTCCCAGTTCCCAGTCTGGAGTCAGTACAAATACCCTGTCACTTATATGACTTCCTGTGCCTTTCCTTATTCACTTAAATATTTTAATGAACTGGAATGTTGTTATTTCAGCTAGATTAGCAATGTTATTGCCCTCTAGTGGACTTATTTATTTACAATTGTATATATTATGCTGAAAACATTTTGAAAAATATATGGTCTGTAGCAGAGAACAGTGAGTCTGAACCAGAAAATGTCCTTGATTGAAAAATATCCCATGAGTTATTTTTTGCAAGGTATGTTGAGGATTATAAAATGTAAATTATATTGGAAGACAGGAAACTTCTTGTATTACATTAAACAATGACTAAAGTCTGTTGCAACAAAGGTTCAAAATCTACCCAGCAGTACCAACCACGCAAGTATAGCATGACTGCCTAAGGCCCAAACCATACAAGCAGACTGAGTAGATGACTGTCATTTCAGCACTGCAGCGTGTGTGTTAATCAGTCTCAATCACTCTTAGCCATTATTCATGTTTTATTGTAGCTTCAATGCTTGGTTAAATTTCTGAAATTAGTCAGCATGTCAAACTCATGCGGTTTCTGTTGGGGACAGAGAGCAAGCCTTGGATAAAGTCGTATCAAAGAAAAAGTAAAGGGTAAGCACTGGAAAGGCAACAAAAGAAAGTCACAAGTATGTTACAGAATTATCAGGGTAGCATGCATGGAATATAACAGGGTTTTGAATGACATTATAAAGATTAGAATTGAAGGGATCAGTCTAATAAAGATAGTTAAAGTGAGCAAAATGTAGATAGATTTTAAAAAGAACCCACTAGAGTAAGTACTTAACTCATTGACTTCTAAAAGCATTGTTTAATGAACCTCACTTACCATTGCAAATTGCACTGAGCATCAATCTGCATAGTTAGACCCCTTCAAATGCATGTAAATGTGGCCTTTATATCTAAAATGAATTATATTTTATATATTTTAATTTGGAACAGGAATCAATGAAAGTCTCTTTGGGATAAGATGTGTCAATTTTTATGTAATATGGATTAATGGGAGTAAAACATGGCTTCACAAATAGCACAAATTCACATGTCGCAGCAATTCTAATATTAGCATAATTTGGTCATTTAATCTGTTTAAACATCCAGTGGGTGTTGTTTTAATATTCAGAGGCCATCAATAAGACCTATTTCACACAATAAGGAGCAACATAAATATTTATTAAATGACTCATTATTTTTCTAAACCATTTCTTAGCACATAGTGAGCTTGAAAGCTTGACTGAGAGAGACTGATTACTGTAAATTCCATTGCTTATGCTTTGAAGTGAATGGGATTACTCTGGATTTACACTGCCAAGGCCCTGAGTGCATTAACAGCCTTTACCTACCTTAAGCAGCCTCACCTGGACCTTCAGCCACCCGCTCTGCCCATGGGCACAGGGGTTTCATTCTAGCTCATGCCTGGACACCCAGACCTGCCCTGAGTTATGTTGTAGGTGTCCCTCAGCCCAGAACTGTCTCCTGCTGTCCTGGTTTGAAGGGTTCCTGGATAGACTTTGCACATATGCTGTAACAGCCTTGTTTCCAGCCCTATCTCCTGCCACTCCTGAGGGGATCCCTGGTCTCACCCTGGACTTAACTTACTATGTCACCTTATCTGGGACTGGACTGTTGATGGACCCTATCCCTCTCACCACCCTGCCCTGATGCAGTAGGGCTGTGCCTTCATCAAGGAGGGCACTGTCCTGCCCATGCCATACCTGCTATCAGCTCTTGGGTCATCCTCTTCAATGGACCAGTTGGGCTCTTGCTGCTCCCTGGCAAACAGGTGAATAAAATGAGAATTTTTTCCTAACAAATTTACATCCAGTATCAGTAAATTAAGCCCGAATTTATATTTGCTTTAATTTTATGAATCATGTTTCATGTTTCTGAGTTTTAAGGGCAGAGAGGACTTCTACACATCACTCAAAAAGCATTAGAGATAATTTTTTTCTGCAATATATTTCTTGCATTATTTTGGATATTTTCTAATCTGGTATTATTCTGCTTCTGTCATACACAAGCCTAATATATTCCTAAAAATCACCTTTCACTTATAAACACATTTCACTGTTATTTTGCATCTACAGTTTAAAATTTCAGATTGCATAATTTGCCAGCTATGGTCTCACAGCAACCGTTGATTTAGGAAAAAAATACATTGGGATCCCCAAGTAAAGTCAAAAGCCTGTGAAAGAAGAGGCTTCCACAGCTGAAATCTAAAGTTAGGCAAACACAAACCATCCTTGGACTATCTGGTGCCTACCTGGGAGTTAACATCTGGGGGTGAGGGAAGTGCACAACATCAACCCGACAGTGAAAGTGTGGGCAGATACTGTATATCTTATACATTCTCAGAGAAGAAAGCAAGGAAATGGAATCTGGCAAAATGGTGCTTTGCCTTTGCCATAATAAAGAATCAATCAGTTCAAGTGCTCCACAATACTGATATAAAGCATCATATACATGGCTTCTAAGAGTGAGCAAGGTGAGCAAGGTGAGTGGTGAGATGTGTGTCAGTCATGCACGCAGTTCCATCCCAGTACTATTCCTGGGGTCAGACCGACTATAAAATGCTCTGTATGCAGCTGTTGAAAACGAGGAAGCATTTAGGTGGTCATAATTAACTGCGATCCAGCACTACATTATATCAAAAAATGCCGCTAAGGTGGATTCCTCATATTAAGGAATCAATTTGCCATTCTCACTGAGTTTAAATTGTGTTTATCTTGTTAAGAATTCAATAAAATTCTATGAAATTATAAAATTGACTCTATGAATAAGATCATCAGAATCCAAATTTATGGCAAAATTTGTGAATAAGAATCTAGGACTAGTTTTATGAGATCTTGAGATAGCCAACTTTAACTGAAAATTTATTGCAGGCACTTCCCATTGGATCTGTGGTTTTATATTAATTAACCTGATATTTAAATTTTCTAGGAAGAAATATGTACGTTTATCTCATAGCAAGATTCTATTTTTTTGTACTTCATGGATCTTAGCTTATTTCCAGCATGAGAAACAAAGTCATTTTTATTTGGATGTGTCAAGTAATGCTGATGTAGAGTTTGCTTGATCTCCGTGGGCTACATTAATATTGTTTGTTCCTCTGTGTAGTTTGGTACATTAGTGTAATTGAAAGAGAAACATTTTTTTCATCAGTTGACCTATCTTCTTTTCCCTTCCCAAAAATGCAGATGAAGTTTGCCATGTTACATTAAACTGTATGTATTCTTTTATTTTAATAGATAGGCAACATGCTCCTCTACCTGGTGTTAACTTTTCTACATCTTTTTATACTCAAAATCTTGCTCTTTCCTCTGCCTCTTAAAACATCCTTATTAACTCAAGGCCATAGCTGGTATATAATGCATACTTTGAAGAATATGTATGAATAAATATGTACTGGTCAATTAATTGTCCAAGAAATTTCTCTTAATAGAAGAGGCACAGGAGACAAACTTCGAAATACAGCAAAGTATAAAGGCAAATATTTAACACACTAGGTGAACTCATATCCCTGGGTTGTAATTCTATGACAGACCTCCCTTTGAATTTCATTACAGCCAGGATTTCACCATTTTCCTTATAAGGAGTCAAAAACTGTTTTCTGCACTACCTGAAAATCAGACTTGGAGGGCGACAACAGTTCATTTCTCAGTAGGGCAGGGAGGTGACTGGATTCAAAGATATCTTTTCTTTTATCTTGGTTTTGTTTAACATTTTCCTAGTATTTTTTTCCTTGCTGTTTCAACATATTCCTGGAAATTTCTAGACTAAAGATCTTTTCTTCCAATTCAGTCAAGCAATAATAAAGCCTCATAATTCCACTTCTTGATCTCATCCTGTTACTTCATTATTCCATCATTCCATTGTTCCAGCCGACGTTCTCAGATGGTATCATTTTTCCTGCTTTCTCTTGATGCACTGACATCTCATCCTTACTACATATAAACAATCTCTCGTCTACATCTGAAAAGGATATTCCCCCATTCAGCTTGGCTCATCATTTTTTTATCACTCATTTTCTCTTTTCCTGTTGCTTTTATATTTTCCTGCTCTGCTCTTTCCTTATTATGGAGCAATATGAAAGTGGCCTTCAGATGGATGTCACAAACACAACCTGCCACTCTGAACACAGAAGAGATTGCTTCTTCCATTCACCACAAAAGTGAAAATGTCTCCCAAAGAATGAGGGAACAGGCAGAGGCATTAACAGGAAATGGTGAAAGACAGCAATGCCTGAGAACACTGATACTCTTCAGGGATGTACCAGAAATTGTAAGCTCATGTTCTACCTCTCTGCTGCTTCTCCCTCTTATAATTTTTTTCCCCACTTTATTCTTTTGCTTTCCTTCCTCTTTTCTCTACTATCTTATAGATAATTTGAGCTCTGTAGGTAACTGATCATATCTTCTACAAGCAAAAGGAGGGGTAGCATGAAGGGCAGACTTAGTTTTACCCATGACCTAGTTCCAGGAAAGCAATGAAGACTTTGTATAGGTGGAAAAACTTTAAAATTTGCAACCTACTATTAGCAAAACTCTTCCTGGAGCATTCCATTACACTATGCAGGAGTCCCACATACAATTAGATATAAAGTAAAATTATCAGAAGTACCTGAAAGTAGAAGAAGCCAAAGTTTCAAACTGTTCTAGTGCACAACTAATTATATAATTCATCAGAGTGCATGCGGAGGCAGCAGTGAAAAAGGATAGCAACACAGCTGAAAAATTTTTAAAAAAAGTGTCATGACTACATTTTTAAAGAATTAATTGTTCGTTTTTCTTCATCTTAACTGTTGGTGGCCGAGATATGAGAGATGCAGGACAATCAGAGTTAGTTTCATTTCTTTAATCTTTATGTCATAAAAATCACAGAGCAAATTCATTTTCACCAACTTGGTGAAGTAGTATACATGATTTTAGGATGGGACTTCTAGGGGGACTGTGTAAATGGGAAGGAGATGCAAAGATTCTTGCCCTTCATGTGCACTCCTCAGAGGGTTGTTCCCCACTTGGAGCAGTATGAAGTGGGAACAATTGCAAATTCTTTGAGTAAAATGAATTAATATGGTAAGAGAACAGAAACATGGGAAAAAAAATATTATCTTCCGTCTCCCACCAAGGAAATTATAAGTAAAAGACTTTGACTGGAGGTCACAGAAATAAAGCCTCTGGAGCTGCTTCAGCTTAATTCCAGATAATAGCTCAAAGGAGGAGAGATGGTACTAAAGAATGGCATTAATATCCTCACACATTTTAAAAGGGGAGATCTGGTTCCTGGGACATTTTTTTGTTTGTTTTCCATTTACCTGCAGCTGATGAGGTTTCCAATTGCAATGTGTTTGAATTGCCATGACTAGTTTTGTTTACAGGTACAAGACTCATCTTCCTTAAACATTGTCCAGCATTTCCTTTAAATGAACTTCTTCTTAAAAATAGCTAACTAACCAAATAAGTACAATCCTGCATGCTAATTCTACTTCACTAGAATATTCATAGACAAACACAATGAAGAAATACAATGCTGAAGTGAATTCATTAAAAAAAATAAATGAATATTTACAGAAATCATTCCCTGTATTCACTAGATTACCCTAATGAAAATTACTTGCATAAAGAGTAGCTTACTCAACATAAGGTCATGCCCTTGCATGCCTCACTTTTTTTGTTGTTCTAAACAGCACTGGTGTCATATTTTGCTTTTCTATGCCATACCATCTATTCCTCTACTCATGTGAAAGGTTTCTAGCCATATGGGCTGTGAGTTGTTTATATGGCAGAACATGCTCAGAAGTGCTGTTTCTTCTTCCTCCCCGTCTTCATTACTGAAACTAAGTCAGTAGTCTTCCTGGCTGTAGACATTTAGGCCTAATAAGACACATAGTTTATTACAGCAAACAGCAAGCAGAAGAATGATATGGTGAGCAGTATCACTGCTCATCTTGAAATAATCCCTTTACAGCTGCATTAATAACAGGGTGGTCTTTAATAATGTGGACCAAGGTTCAAAAGTTATCCCATTCTTGCATTTTTTCCCCTCCAAATAGCAAGTGGCATCTATTCCTGAAAAAATAGAAGGGCTAGAAGAGGCTATCTATGTTCATGTACCAGAAACACTTTATCTTACCTACTTAACTTATTCATCTACCAATACAGGGAAAACAACATGGAAAATAAGCTGTTGTGGTCAGTATCTTTAACAATTAAAGATTGACAAGTTCATATTTTGAGAAGGGCAACAAGATACCTTAAAAGATGACTACAGTCTGATTATTGAAATCTGCATAGGGTCCAGACAAACTTTACCTTTCTCACCTCTTTAAAGGAAGGTTTAGAGACTATACTGGTAACTATTATGAGGAGCTATGGGTTTCTGAAAATGAGATCACTTCCCAAAGCTGTACATGCTGTAATTACATCACAATCATATTATTGTCATAATGTTCTCAGAATGTCAAGCTCATACCATTCCAAGCAAGTACACTTTAATCAGTAAATGAAAAGCTTTTAGTTCCAAGAGCTAATATCACCTGTCAGCAAAAATGGAGAGAATACTAGTGTTTCAAAGAGTAGTCCTGTTAGTCAGCACACTAATATGTTACACAAAAGCTCACAAAACTTCCCATCATGTGAGGATCTTCCCTGACAAAAAAATAAAACAAGAAAAATCGAGAAACTTATCTTTAACAAATTAATGTAAAGTATGAACTGGAAAATGCAAATATTTCTCTGTCCTATATTCATTGTCAAGGAGTGGAACAAGAAATAAATTCTTTCTATGGAAAACAAATAGTTCTATACATATTTAAATCCAGATCAAATAAAAATTTGCTGTCTGTTTAATATTGATTGCATTGTCTACCTATAATGAATTAAAAACATAATTCAATGGGTCAGTCATTTTGTCAATGTACTCTGCTTTGAGGCAGGACTAACTTGAAACATTTGTAAAACTTTCATGACCTTCCTAAATAGCCTCTTCCAATGTTTACCTGTTATCACAGCAAGGAAAAAAATATGTCTAAACTAAAAGTCTTGGTTTTAAATTAAGTCAAATTTATCCCACAGTGATGGGAAATGAATGTATGCTTTTCATGATACTTGTACAGTTTCACAGATATCACTAGTATGTCCTCTATACTGTTTTCCTTTCTAGGATACACAAATCCAATTCCCAGTCTAAACCAAAACCTTTTCTCATACACTTTTAAATCTCTGATCACTTTGTTGCTACTTTCTGTTTGTTTTCTCTTAAAGAATGGTCCTCAAACCTAAACCTCTAGCTGAAACCTTACCAAGACTAAAGGAAGAAAAATTATCAGAGTTGTCAATTTTCCATAAACCATTCCCAGAATGACATTTACCTAAAAAGGAAACATCTTATAACCTTAGTTCAGATTATGGCACATCTATACTATTCTGTAGTCTTTCTTGTATTGCTCTTCCACATTGTGTATTTGCCCATAGAGTATCTTTCCCAAGCATGGTACTTGTATTTGTCATCACTAAATTTAATCAGATTTGGGACCTTTTCTCTGACATACACTGATCTCCAGAATACTTGCAAACACCACAAATATTGTGCCATTTGCAAATTGCATAGCTATGTCCTTCATTTCATTGTTTAAATCATTAATGAAAATATGGAACAGACCTTCAGAGAAGCTGTTTCCCTGAATGGCTCAGCTGGGACAGAAATGCACTACCTTTCCAGTTTGACACAAAACTATTGAAAACTGAACTATAACAATATTTTTTCAACCTCTTCTGGTAATTTCATCTAGACTGTGTAAAATTAACATGATAGTATACTGTTAAGGAGCTGGATTTCTAAAAGCTGTACATTAAGAAAGGAACTTTTTTGTCACCTAGTCATGCACTGTCCCACATTTTTAGACTTAAATCCCTGCTGCCCTCCATGAAAAAAATACTAAACTGATTGGTGAATGTACCAAGTAAAATGGAAATATTTGTTTTGTCATGGCAACAAAGTGCTTTGGTGGGGAACAGAGCATTCAGCTAATACATACAGAGCAAACAGTTACGTAAATTTGGGACCTGGACCATCAAATCTTGAAAACACAAAATGTGAACTATTTTGTTCCTATGGGAAGGTAGGAAAATGGAGATTCCCAGGTGCTAGTTCAATACCATCATGCCAAATGTCATTGTATGAAGTACTGTCAAGTAACCTGAAATTTCTGAGGGCTGGAAAAGTATGTATCTGGTGATACTACTTTAAAGAAAAAAGTTAAGAATATGTGGCATGTCTTGGCAAACCATATTACTTACATCGTTATGATTTAAAAGGCAAAAAGTTAATAAGAATCCAAGGAACTGTATAGCATGATTAGGAAAAAGGCTTAAATTTTATTAGGTATTTGTAAAATACCATAATGAAAAAGCGCCCTTAATACATACCAGAACCACTTTTGAATACTGAAGTAATCTTGTTAGACTGCAGACCTAAGTTCCATAGACTTTGCATTTACCTGAAATTCATATTATAAAAACTAAACAATATTTAGTTTTCAAAGTTATTAGTGCTTTTCTTGTCGCATATGCATTAATCTGTTCTCTTATGTTTTAGCAAAGTATTTGGTTGTACTGTGCTACAGGAAATTATTTAGATCAAATATAGATTTCCTGAGACAGGTCTTTTGGTAGTAAAAGTTAGTCCCATTGAAAACACTGAAAGTGTCGGTCTACAGCATATTGACCTGAATCCTCACCTGAATGCTGGAAATGCGTCTATCTTCTCTACACTTTTTTAGAGCTGAATTCTTAAGAAAATTATTTTTAATTCACAGCTTATTTGCAGAACATTTACTGGAAATTTCCAAGTTTTGTATGAGTCTGCATAGCTTCATAAGTCATCTGATTGTTACTTATGGTCCCTGACCATTTTCTATATGTTCATATACTTACAGATGTATTTGAATTCCTCATCTAAATGTAAAATTAGCTATTTTCTTTTGACTATTGATCACTTACATGGTGTGAATATAATTTTTTCTCTGTGGATTTTAGATTTTTAACCCTTTAATTTTAGTTTTTGAATGTTCCTATGATAACTTTTGCTCAGAACTACATTGTCTAAGGAAGAAAAACAACTAGAAAGCTTAGTTATACACTTAAACACTACAACTATATGTATCTTAACATCACTTATGTAAAAAATGAAGCACAAACAGCATATAAATAAATAAATTTCCAACTATATTCTTTTATGAACTCCAGTCTTAAAGCTGTAATGATAATTAAAGGATAGACAAGCTCATTTATTTGGTTAATAAAAAAGGGTAAATTCACAGATTTGATGCTCCAGACTGAAAACTTACAGCCAGTAAAATGGAACTTGCTCAAATAATTAATGAGAAAATTTCTTTTACTTGACCTAATCTCTTTTATCTCTGTTAGTCCATATGTATATATACGTTCTCATAAGCATACCATGCATATGTTTCACATTCATTTTGTTCAATGCTAAACGTGGATGAACATCATGTATTTGAAGATAAGCACCTGTACAGGCTTGGGAAAAGCAAGAAGCCTTTGTCTCAGAACTCCACCTCTCACTTTACTTTCTGGCAGCTTTCTGGATAGTTGTAATAAAAACCTAGACATTATATTCTCTTTATTAAGATAATCTGGAATTCTGCTTTGTGTGCTCCCCCTCCCTCTCTCTCACACACACATGCATGTGTGCATGCACACATAAACACACTCACAGAATAGCAACCTTAGTATGTGTGTTACAATGAAAAAACCCACATATTTCTACTGATGCTGTTGTCATCCTCTGTCCTCCAGAAATTTTACTCATCCTGACAAACACGGGAATGTTCTAAGAAAATGTGAGAAACTTTCTAAAAGGTGCAAATGCTTTCATCTGCCTTTGGGTCAGTGAGAGCTGAAGGTTTGAAAGTCTACTAAAGGCCCCTCACCTCATAAAACCCACTCACTATATGAAGAAGGTGATTTTTCACTATGAATGACTGGACAGAGTAACAACAGTAATACTACTAAATAATATGAACAGCAAGAAAGGCTTTCAGAGCAGTTAATAAGTAGGGCAACTGCAATATCAATCAATTAATGTAAACTGTGTAAATCTCAGGTGATGACTGAACAACTAAATAAATAGGAGTAAATGCACTTTTAAAAATAATTATCTATATTAGCAAGTCCCTTTCTAATTCTCCTATTTTTACTTTCTTTCATTTCTTTTCATCCTTTCCACCACAGGACAATGAAATAGATGAAGTGTAAGCCCAGTGTTTTCAAATATGCCTGTGGGATAGATTTGTCCAGTTTCCATAAAAATTAATGAGAACTAGGTGTTCAAATCTGTTAGGTTGCTTGAAATTTCATGCTGAAAGTATGAGCACTATTTGGAAGCCTCTCTCAAGCTAAAGGTCTAAGCATAATTCTGCCTCTTCTTCAGTCATGCATGAGTAAGAACATATGCTTCAGATCTCTACTGGGAGCCCCCTTAATGATATGGAAATACTGTATAGCCAGTTCTTGTGCTTTTATGAAGTGTCTTGCAATACAGAAGTTAGAAGAAAATAAAATTGAGAAGACCAGAAAAAAAACAGAAGGAAGTCAGAGGAAAGATATAAAAACCTGTATGTCTTAGATTAAGGAAGATTAGAAAATATATATGTTAAAAATATATAAATAGTAGTATAAATTACAAGGACCAGGATTGTGTTTGTGCTCACACATTGTACAGAGCAGAATTGGGGGGATAAAGGGGTGTTGCAAAAATCTTCAGTAGTTTTTGTGTGACTTTTCTATGCCTGAGTTATACAGGTCACATCAAACTGAACCGGTACAACTTTATAAAAGTCCACACCATAATCTAGCTACTTTTTGTGTGTTCCTCCCAGAATACAGATATAAAACTGCACTGCTTATCTCAGTCTTTTGAATCTTTCCTTCCCTTCACCTTCCCAACTTTTTTCACTTTGGGATAGGTGGGTTTATAGAAACACACCCACACTTCAATATTTCTGCACTTAAAAGCTTCATTTCTAAAATTTTTAAATGTTGCCTATTAGACCATCAGCATTCAAGTTAAAAAGTTGAAAATGACCAGGGAACCTTACTATCAGTCTCATGAGAATGCGCATTATTTTATAGTCCTCCTTGACCTGACCACAATTTCCCAAATGACAAAAAATTAACCAGTTATAGCAAAAGGATGCTAAAGATAACCTTGGCATGGAAGTAAAGGTTGCCTATAAAAGAGAAAAACAAACAGGTTGTAGTTGGAGGAGTAGAGACACAGAGAAACTGAATCCTCCGTGTGTGATTTTTCCCCTCTCACCTGAATACTTGTTTCTATCAGATAGGTATCTGTCACTTCGGGTGTATCTGTATTGCAGAATGGAGCAATATATAAGCTTAACCTTGAGTGAACCCTCCTGTTTCTTGCAGGCTGGCCTCTTCACATACATTTTCAAGGGTGCCCTTTTAAAACACATTTTCTATTGTTAACACTGCTTTCTTTATAAGCACTGTGCAGTTTTCTTCTCTAAACAGCTCTTCTTGATCCAAAATCTCATATATGAATGGTATAAACTAAAATGATCCTAAGGAGTCATATGCCTGATGCTTTCGGGGGGAGTCACTCCAGTTCTTGGGCTACCAAAGCAGCAGAACTGCTTTTTAGAATCTAAATTTTAATTCATGCAAAAGCAAATAAATAAAGAAATTATGCTGTGATAAAGATATCCTTGAATGTATATGCCAAGTATAGTAATTTTTTCTTGAGTCTGCAGAACAATAGCTCTAAGAGATGCAGTGATTTCATTAATGACAGTGGCAATTAACTCTGAAACTCACCAATGATATTTAAATGTTAACATTCCTATCTATTTTACTGCTACTCATTTTTCCAGATGCATCCAATCCATCTATAAAATTCCACAGCCTTAGGTTTACTCAAGTGCCAGATGCATGCTATTTCTCCCAAACTCCAATTGCCAAGACTCATCTTTCCCCAGGTAACACTTCCAATATTAATTTGTGCTGCAAACATACAGAAAAAAATGTACTTAAATAGTGTCTTGAAAGCTGAAAATAGACAACATAAAATTAATTTCTGTGGACAATAAAATAAATGAGACAGGTTGTAAGTACGGTTAATTTGGGAAGGTTAATTAATAGAGTAATTCAAAAAAGGTCTATTTTAACAATGTTGATGTTGAATTTCCAGCCAGGTTAGAGCATAACAAAACCTGGGATTATTACCTTCTATTTAAGATTCAACTTGATATGGAGTTATGGAGGCCTTTGTGTTTCTGTTATTGAAGCCACCTAGTAACAGACCTTTGCACACTTTTGAAACATAGTATTCATGACAGACACCTGTTTGTTTCTTTCTTGACCAAATCTTTTAACATTTCTAAGAGGACTTTGTTACTTTGCAAGCCATTAAGCTATGCCAGAGTATTCTCTCAGAACAACTTGTGCCTTCCTCCTCAAATCTGTCAGACTCACCTGTCACTGCTCTGCATTATTTATTTCTGGTTTGCGTATTGTGTTCTTCTCTTAGCTGTTAACAATATCAATCTCATACACAGGGCACCTTGTAAAAATGAAGGAGATAATATTCAACACGAATTGTTAAGATCTTACAACAATCACCAGACTGCCATTCTGACACTATTGTAAGCTCAGTGAATAATCACCAGTGCAGTCCAAAGGACAGCTGGACCACTTGTAAGTCTTTGGCTGTAAAGAACCCTTTAGTTTGAGATACATATGTTGGTAAACTGCTGATGCGCTTGATGCTTGAATGGGCCTTTCTTGCCCTGCAGACTTAGCCAAAAATCAGAAAGCGTGGAGAGAATGCATCAGGAGTGGGAGAGAAAACAGCAGCATGAAAATTGTCATAAAGTAGAGAAAATAAAGTTTGATATGAGGTGTTACACAGAGTAAATAAGTAAGGACTTGGCTGTTTCCATGCACTTTTTGGATCTATTCTTCACTAACCCAATATTAACTCATGTTCCTAGAAATGTTCTTATGAAAATGTTATTATCAAAAAAGAGATTTTTTTTTTTTAGTTATTATTGTGTACTTCTTGATGTTTTTCTTCCAGGAGCCATTTCTCTTTCACATCTTATCTTCTTGCTCTTTAAAATGTATTTCCCTGTCTTCAGCTTCAGAATTATATTTTCTATACCTATTTCTCTTGGCCACTTCTCCTGCCTTCAAGACATTAGGAGATACCTGCTGTACTTGCTGAAATGGATGTTGTCACCACAAGGACTAAAATAACTGAAGGCCTGACAAATGCCTCACAGAAGAGATTTTACCCTCAGAATAGCTCCCTGAGACAGAGAAATCGTATTGCAGACTAGGAAACGATTGGTTAGATTGGGTTAGATTAATGTGATTTGTAATTCCCTGAATGAGCACCAGAGTAAGATAACCTGAGTTGCCTCTGCTTTGTGCAGACAGTTGGACCTGATGACTTACAGAGGTCTTGTTGACCCTAAATTATTCTATGATAATATGACTCTCTGAATTAGAAATTCCATTTGTAATTTCATTTTTTTTTTAACATTTTTACACTTTCAGCCTTTCTTCCTCTCAGTTCACTGGCTTCTTGTGAAAAGTTGCAACCAAACATAAACAAAAATATCCTGAAATATTACTGACTTTTATGACTCTAGAAATTTTCCTTATGAACCTACATCAATTGTGTGTGAGGTTTTACACTGTTATTTATATTTCTCTTTACTTAGGTTCTTTATAAAGCCATTCGTGGAGCTGTAAGACAACACAGTAAAGTGCACTGGCAGTATAAGTCAGTATTACTTCCTGACCAGACAGCCTTATGCCTACAGTGAACCTTGTGTAAATGAAGAACCACAGATACCTGAACACAGGCAATACAAGTGTGATCCTGGCAGGAATACATATTCAATGCGATATTCCCTCCTACACTGTTAAACTTGTGTGTTGCCTTTCAAACAAACAGAATTCATATGGACACATCTATGGAAGTCTCATTCCACGAGTAAAAGGCCAGGTGTTTAGCACATCTTTTCCAAACCAGAACTAGATAGAGCAGTGTGAGATAAATATAGATGTGTGAGATATGTGTTATCTACCCTCAATCTTTGCAGTTTATTGTATCTTGTAATGAAGCTCTACTCTCTTTAAAAGTTCCAGCTGGTACTATCTGCAGCTAAGCAACACAAAATACAGAAAGGACAACATGTAATATTTTGATTTTTTAGCTATCATATGAATTTCTGTTCAGAATTGATACACAGTAAAGTGGAATATTTTTGCCCTGTGTTCAAAGGTGGGCATTCAGATGTTTAATGACATCTATGTCTGCTTCTAGTAACCATCCATTGTAAACCTGTGACTGTAGTCATCCATAAAGCATATATTCTACAGAGTCTAAGAAACTCAGCAAGGTAAATGGACTGGTTGGGAGCACAGGAGACAGACCTCTTCTGGCCTTTCAAAAAGGCTAAAGTTTTAGAACTGAATGGAAATCTCAGTTTTTCAATTTTGCTTCCCTACATACCTGTTCACTGCTTATTAATTACTGCTGCTAACTGCCATAGGCAAGAACAGAAAAATCATATTGGTATTTGATAAAGATAAAAATCTGCAAGACACTTATAAAGTATATGACTTCAATCATTCAACTACTTCAACAAAGAGCTCCCATTTCTTTCAGTTGCATTTTGCTGCTCCCTTCCTTCTTTACTTGTTTACTTATCCTTTTATCTTTGTTGCTTTTTTGTCTTTTCTTGAATCTTTCTCTTAATCCCATACATACACATCTACAAACAGCTCTGTGTATGGAGTTTTAAATTCTTTGCTATTTCTCTTTACCTTCTTACATGTCCCATGAGGCTCTGACCCTACTCCTGTATGTTCCTGCCCACAGCTTACTCATAAATATTCAAAGCCCTTTCCCATCATTTCTGGCATTTCTTCCCTCACACAATGATTCCTGAATTACATTTTTCACTTCAAAGATCTTCTCTGTCCTTCATATACCTTGTTTCTTTCCTTGGCACTCATATTCACACATCGCTACTCTCTTTCCTTACCAATCTCTTTCTTTACCCGTGTGGTCTCCCTCTCTCTTTCTCAAACGTGCTTACAAATACTCAGGTGCTTTCATTCTCTACCATTCTATTCATACCATTGTTTTTCTTCTTTCTTCTTCTAATGGATACAGTGTAAAGGAGGGAGGTAGCTATACTCATGGCCTCCTGCTTTTCACAGTAAATAGCCACAGCAGTCCTGACAGGGCAGATTAATGAAATTCCAGTTACAGGAAATCTATTTCCATTTCTGGGTATTACACTAATGACAGACTCTACAAAATACACCAGCAAAAATAGAACTCATGCTCACTCAGAGCACAAACAAGAAGGAAGACCCTTAGGGGAAGAGAAAAACCAAAAACGACAATATAAAGTTAGTGAGTTAGTGTTCCTTTTACACCAGTTACAGTGATTAATTCATAGAGTAATAAAAGGAAAGAAATTACTGATATACTAGAAGCAAAAAAGTTTACTAGATCTCATAATACAAGCCACTGCCCTAGGAATGGAGAGAGGATAGCTATAATACTCTTGCCTGTCAAACCCCTGTATGGAAGAGATTCCACACTCCCACTAGGTATCTTGTTCCAAATGCTACTACCATCACATTTTAGAAAGTTTTGTCTAAGATTGAATCTGAACTTTCTGAATAATTTAGTTGATTCATTTTTTCCTTCATCCCAAACCCAGAAAGAAATAAATATCTGTCTTTTTCTCAGCAATACTTTCCATATAAAGAGACCATTTACCCTCAGTCTTCTCAAACTAAATAAATAGTGTTCTTTCAACTTTTACACATACATCTTACTTTCTAAATGTTTCAATATTTTGTTATTTTCCTCTGGACTGTCATTAGTTTGAGACCAAACACAGTTGGCTTCATCAATTCCTAGCAGAAAAATGATTTGTCCCACCAGATGTACTGCATACCTATTAATACGCTCCACAATGAGACTGTCTTGTCTTTTTAATGGTAGCATGCTGCTGACTCATATTTACTTTATAGTCCATTACAGCCCCCAGATTCTTTTCTGAAGTGCTACTGTTTTACCAGTAACCTTTTGATTTTTCTTCCCAAATGTAATTTGCATTTGTCACTATTAAGTTTCTTCCTGATGGTTCCAAGACATTTCTTTAATTTGTTAAGATCATTTTGACTTCCGATACTGGCCACCAAAGTGCCAACAGGTCCTTCTAGCTTGCTGCCAGCTCTATATTTCATGATTTCATCATTCGCATCACTAACAATCTGAGGGACAGAAAACCCCTTTAAGATGGAGCAGTTAACATGAAAAAAGTATATCACATAAGGAATTCTGCTTAAATACTGTTACTTTTGGTTAGGCAGAACATGACTTCTTCAGAGATAACTGCCTTACCCTTAAGATATCAAATGATGGAAAACCTACCACATTCCTAAATCCTGCTACTAGGTGGTGTCAAAATTTTATACATCTAATCTGCACGTGTTTTAATTCTGGCTGTTGACTATCTGAGTAAGGAGACTTCATCTGTCAGATATGCCTTTTACTTACAGGCTGTTTGGTATCATGATCAAGTATCTTTGCATCTTTTTTGATAACCAAATGAGTAAAAATAAGACATAATTTCAAATCTTGGAATTTTTAAATTGCTTCTTTCTTTTTTTTTTTTTTTTTTCCAGTAAGCTTGTTTTTTTCCCCCCTCTATTTTCCCCAAGGTGCATTGTTGCACTAGCTTGTCTCACTAATCATAGAATGCTTTGGGCTGGAAGGGACCTTGAGAGATCTTCGAGCCCAACCCCCCTGCAGTGAGCAGGGATTGAACCTGTGAACTTGGCATTATTAGCACCATGCTCTAACCAGTGTTGTGCATCATTCCACCCTTGACTGGATAACCCTGTTAACGTATCAAAGGGCTGCATAAAACGTCCCATTAACCATCAAATCACTGCTGGAGTGGTTTATCTGCCATAATCACAAGGCATTTTGAACATCATGATATCCAGCATAAAGTTTGTTTGCGCTATAGGTATTTCACGCGTTGTTTTCCCTTAAATATATGACCACATATTTGGACGCATTAAAATAATTTTTCAGTCAACCCAATTACCCGGATTTTGTCCGGCTTGTTTATACCACTGTCAACTACACTCTCATGATCTCACTTTCTGTGAACTTGGTCAGCGGTGACTTTGGATTTTCTTCCGAGCCGCGGAAAGAACAACTCGCCCCGGGACACCCTAATGACTCTGCGACGACCCTTCCCCGTCGAGGGCCGCATTTCGGGCGACTCCCATCTCTCCGCCTTAAGTCACTGTCCAAGAACTTCAATTTGCCGCTTACACGAGGGGCTCCTCCCTCGCCGCCCTCCGCCTCCGGGCGTGCCGGGAGAGGCTTCGCGGAGCGGGGCCGGGCTGTTGGGCTCGCCCCGCCGAACCGCAGCGGGGCTGGGACGGGCTGCGCGGCCCCGAGGCCTCGGTGGCGGCCGCGGAAGGCCGCGCCTGAGGGACCCCGGCCCCGCCCCGCCCCGCCCGGCCCGGCCCGCCCCGGCCCGGCGGCCGCTCCCGCAGACCGCGATGGGCGGGCGTTCCACGGCCGCTTAACCGGAGCGGCGTCCCCATTCCCCCGGTGCGCAGGGAAGCCCGGGCCGGGCGTGTGGCAGCCCGCGGGCACACGCACCGCCCCGACCGCACTCGCGGCCCGCGGGAAGACTCGGGGCGCTCAGGCCGCGCCGGGCTCTGCTCCGTGAGGAGGGGAGGCCCGCCCTCCCGGCGGGCTCGGCACCTGGGCGGCTGCTTCGGCACGTTCGCGTGAGGAGGGCCGGCCGGCCCGCCCGCCCCTCCCGGGCGCCTGCCGCCCGCTCCCGGCCGCCGCGGGCTGCCGGCCTGGCCAAGCGCGGCCGTAGGGCGGTGGCGCGGCAGGGCCGCCCCGCGGGCCCGTCGCTAAGACGCCTACGGGGCGGGGCCATGTAGATTTCGGCTGAACATTCTGGAGTGGAGGGGAGCGGCGGGGGGTGAGGCCAGGCGAGGCCGGGAGTCGAGCCGAGCCGAGCCGCGCCGCGCCGCGCTTCGCCGCCGGCCGGCCAGGCCGGCCTTCCCCGCGAGGAGGCGGAGGCGGAGGGGGAGGAGGCAGGGGAGGAGAGGAGAGAAGGAGGAGGAGGAGGAGGAGGAGGAGGAGGGAGAGGAGGGAGGACACGGGGAAGCGGTTGCTGCTGCTGGGCAGAGAGGAGTCGTGCAGGAGCTGCGGCTGCACTCGGACGCCACATTCCCTCCTTAAGGGGCTGGTGGTGACGATGAGCGAGAGCTGACCCTGCCGCTGCCGCCGCCTGTGCTGTGAAGTGTCTCCTCCTCCTCCTCCTCCTCCTCCTCCTCCTCCTCCTCCTCCCCTGCTGTGGGTGAACCTGCGCTACGGGCTCTTCACCGACACGGGGGGGGCTGGTTTGTGTGTTTGTTTAAGGCAAAGAGAGAGAAAGAGAGAGAAAGAGAGAGATCTTCCATCCACTGAAGCACAGTTCACTATGATCGTACTCGCATTCAGCACTGGAAGCCGGTTGGATTTCGTGTCTCAGTCCAGGGTGTTTTTCTTGCAAACCTTCCTTTGGATTTTATGTGCTACAGTGTGCAAAGCGGAGCAGTATTTCAATGTGGAGGTAAGATCAGCCGTATGCGTGTGCGAGCGTGTGTGCTTCCCCTTCTCCCTTCCCCCTTCCCCCTTTTTTTTTTTTTTATATCCCCTAAATAAAATAAAATCAAATAGCCAGCCAGCCATGTCTTCCAGCAGCCAGGGCATACGCCTGTGTCGGCTTTCTTTCCAGCAGCCGGGAGCTAGCTCCCCTCCCTGAGTTCCCCCGGCTGATGGATGCGTTGCAGCCGGCGATCCCGTTATCCGCGGCAGCACAAAGCGCGGTGCTGAGCGCTGGAGCGCAGCCCCGGCCGCCCGCTGCCCTCGCCCACGGACGACGGGAAACCCTCAGCCCGGGCACAGAGGGGGAACCTGGGGCGTAGTATGTACACGCAGCTCGGGGAGGGCTCTGTGAATATCTTGGACCTAAGATATCGCTGTATCGCTGAGTTTCCCCAACCTTTTTTTTTTTTTTTTTTGAAAGAAGAATGAATGAAAGGGCGTTATGGGGACAGGAGGAAGGAAACTTGAGATTGTGGCACGTTTCTTTTTGGTAGAGTATTGGACAAAATAAGACTTTTTCCCCATTGAAACGTAACAAAAAGAGTTGCCACTAGAAACAGTGAAACAAGCGGCATAAAGGTGCACAAAAGTTAGAGGGTGTGGAGGACCAGGAAGCAGAATTTTTCCAAGTGCAGGAGATTAAAATGTGGGGATACCTAAATGGGGCAAATCCTAAGAGTTTGCAGTGACAGTGAGAATTCAGTGGACATCCATTTCCAGTCGCTCTTCTATACACTCCCAGTTTTCCCATTTGGGGTTTTTACGTAGTGCTTTTTATTAACTAATGTTCCTTTACTCACGTTATCATTTTTGCATATATTCTTTCCTCCTTTTCCCCCTCCTGTCACTCCATTCGTTCTGCTGTGATGCTGTGAGCCCTTTTTTTTAAATCTGTTTCAATGTGATGTGTGTATTTCCCTCTTCCTTTCCCTGTCTATTCAACATCTTCATCCTTCTTGTTATGTGTCTCTTTAACTTATACATGCTCTTTCAACTTCTAATACATAATTCTGTTTTTTTGTTAGATCCCCATGTTCCTTCACTTTCTTCTGTCCTGCCCACTCCAAACTTTCTGCTGCACCCATACACCACCCTCACTCATTCTTTTTTCTAGTCTCTTTTGTCTCCTGTGTTCCCACAGTTCTTTCTCTCAGAGAAGTCTGTGTCTTTTCCTCTGTCTCGCACATATGCACACTTGCTTGTTTTATATGAGCTCTTGTTCTTGCTCAGTGACACTCATTCTTGCTACCGGCTCTGGCAAGACTGCTCCTGCAGATGCTCCTGTGTCACTAGACTGTCTCCCTTTTCATCTAAAGTTCTTACCTGTAGTTCTTCTGCCTCTGTCTCATGCAAGATCACCTCAAATGTATAAAAAATCACTTCTTCTTTCCTCATGTTTGCTTTCATTCTAGTCTTTCCCTCTCTACAGGCAGTTTCCCTTGCCACATGCAATCCTCCTCTCAGCTTAACAATACACATCTATAGCTTTCCTCTTTGAGTTGTATCTCTCCAGAAAGTATTGTCTATTTACTCCATCATCAAGATCTCTGCTAATTATAAACCCTAGGGTTTTTTTTCCTGTGTCATCTACGCTCTAGTCACTGTTGTTCGTTCCTTATCACAAATGTGCATCTCTGCTTCTGTTTGATTGTAAGCTCTTTGGGGCAGGACTCATGCTTTCTTATATGTTTATGTGGTGTGTACCATGCTCGAGTCTGGATTACAGTTGTGAGACTTTTGCTATATAAATATTAAAGTCACAGATTTCAGAGCGCACATTGAAGTTTTATCCTTCTTTTGCTCATGTCCTCAGCTGCCTTCTTTACTGATGAGCAGGGGAAGGCAGCGTGGAAGAGAGGAAGTTGCTCTCTGTCTCCTCTCCAGGCTTCACAGGCTGGCCCCCTGCAGGGTATAGGGAAGAAATTCCAGCGACAGAACTTTCTCCTTCCACAGTAGTCTGCTTTGCTACCATCTGGCTTTGCTGGAGAGACGGGCGGCAGATGGAGCTAGTGTGGGAGGAGAAAAAGATTGGTTTAGTCAAGTGGAATATGAACAGGAGGCCAACTCCAGTCAGAAGGAGGTTTTATGAGGAAAGAAGGGAAACACTTTCATTTTTGCCACCTCTTCCGTATGGAAAAAAGCACATTTTGAGGGCAAAGGCGATATCGGGAGCAAGAAACACTGCTGGGTGGAATGAAGTAGTGTGTGTATGTGTGTGTGTGTGATAAGGATACATATTTCTGCCTTTTGAAATATGCCATCTCCTGTTCTTCCTCCCAGCCCTTCTGAAACAAAGTGTGTTGTCATATGCCACCGCTCCCAGTCTCTTTTCATATTTAAGTCTTGGAGCCACAGTCTGGGAGCCAGAATAGTGTTCCAGGGAATTAGTCTAGTATTTGAAAGTTGTCCTAATACAGGACTTTTCCCTAGGCCACTGCCTTTGACCACTGTCAGGGACACGGTCCTGGGCTAAACGGACCTAAGATTTGCCCCAGAACAGCCATTGTGATGTTCATATTGTTTGGCTAGTGCTAAAAATTCAACTTTCTTTTTTGTTGGGAACGGCAAAGGCTAAAAGCATAGGAAATTTGAGGCAAAGGACTTGGCAACAGCATGTATGTATCGTGCTGTACAATCCGCGTCAGCACAAGTGCATAAAACAGTTGTACTTGATAGTAAATTGTGAAAATATGACAAACACTTCTTATGACAATAAGAATAAATATGTGAAGTAGGGTTCAGGAAAGAAGTGGTGTACATTTAGTTGAATGAAATGTCACTGAACAAATGCTTAGGGTGGTTGGAAAGCATATTTTTTTTCGTTCTTTCTTGTCTCCAAATAAAGTACAGATAATACCTGTGGAACGTTATGAAATGCAGAGATAATTTCTTTTCTCTTGTTATTCTGTCTCATTTAATCCACATTCCTGACTGATAAGCAAAATCTGTATAGCAGTGTAATATTTTTTTGTTTGGTTGGTTTTTTGTTTCAATGTGGGTTTGTTAGGCTGTGAGCCAGGGCAATTCTTAGGAGATATTGTTGTAGCTCAAAGATACTAAATAAAAATATTATCTTTTAAAAGAAAAACGCTAAGCTGAAGTTTACAAGCTTGTATGAACATTACCTTTCTTCCTTATAATTTTGTTGTCCCTCTGTAAAATTTCTTTTAACCAAACATCTACATGGATCAAGTCCTCAAGCTTCCGCTGATAGCTGAGTTGTCAATCCTGAAATGTATTCATGTATGTACTATTTCATGTAATAGACACAGCTGAGTAGAATTCAGATCATGAAGTACAGGACTCTGGAGGGGCACACCGGCACTCTGGATCAGTTAAAGCTTTGTGGTAAAGCTGCATGAGGGATGGTTGTAAAGTGGTAGTTTAAGTAACGATGAAGATTAAGATTCGCATACTCTTATGTGTAGGAAGATTTTAGCATTACTTTTCAAAGTTTAGAAACGCACCCAGTTTGATTGACTGTATCTGTGATAAGGGAAACACTAGAGACAAAGCATGCTTCATCATCTCTTTCCTCAAGCTGGCAGTTACGCTCTATTTTCCTTCTTCTAATGCTAAATATATAGACTTGAATCCCTAGAGGAGATCTTAAAATGACTCTTATTTTGGTGTGAGCAGCTCTTTAAAACAATGCAGTCTTTTCTCTCCTCCCATTTTCGGAGTTGGGACAGTTACATTGCATATTGTGGAACAAAATACAGTGGAATCCAAACTTCTGAAAAATACCATCAGCTTCCTCCCTGGTATTAAGTGGCTGAGAACCCCGTTGTTTTCATTGTTAATAAACTTTACAATTAGCCTCCAGCTCCTGCTGAATGGTAATGCATGACCTTTTCTTCCATAGGCTTTGAGTCTTTTAAGCTTAAAACCAGACCAGTTTAATTCTTCGGTTGGTAACTGAAAAGCAATAAACTTTTGGGAGGGGAAAAAATCCTCCAATGTCACCCTTACACACCTTTCAACTAGTGGGCTTGGTTGTCAGGTTTGCAAGCACAACACAGTATTTTTATAATTTGTTAAAATGCAAGCTCAAAACTATGAGGAAGCAATTAAGGTGGTTTGGGTATAAACAGTGCCATGTGTCCTAAAAGGACTTTACAGGGGTCTTCTGAATTGTTTTCAGTTGCAGTCAGTATGCATGATTCTCAGTTATTTAAATTCTGAATCTCACTCTTGCATAAGGTATCAACTAAATGAATTGGGTTTTTGTTAGAACAAGAAGTTCAAAGTGAAATTATTAGAAGGATGGAGAGTAGTTATTGAATCAGGTCGTGGAGGTGGTAAGTGGGTGACATATTAGTCAATAAAAATATAGACATAGTGTGGTGTATTTCCTATTTGATTATTGAGGAAATACAGATACATAGAAAACCTCCTGTAAAGGCTTCTGTTAAGCAAATATATCTAGATAAGGAAAGTAATTGGCAAGTTATGTGTCTGATAGGCAGCAGAACACTTTTCTGTCACAGAAAGCAAATACCTACTATATAATGAACTGGCTCTCATTTGATATGAAGAAATACATGTGGAGACTACAAGTTGGCAGAGTGCATTCTCTGCTGTAATTTAAACAATAATTCCTGTTTACAAAGATTCCAGTAGATCAATTTTCCATTGTGAAGTATGAGATTATTTTGTGTTACTACTGTTGCAGGGACATTTATGGATTCTGTTGCCTGTATGTTTTTTTCAAAGACAGATTGAAAAGATGGTCCCGGTTCACAATTGACATAGTATGTTAGACCTTAGATGCAAGATGGATTTGTTTATAATTCTAGTTCATCTTGGTTTTGTATTGCAAATTTTTGATTGCTTAGTGTCTAAGCATCACAGCTATTAGTAGGTCTCAATTCTACTAGGGAAAAGAAATAAAATGGTTAAATAAAGAGATTTATGTAATCACCTTATGTAGTGCAAGATAAACCTACCAAAACATGTATTCCTAATGTTTTCTGACATGAGATCTTACCAAAATAAATACACAATTTATTAGCCCACCAAGCCCCTCTGAACAAGCTCAAGTTCTCGCCCCTTCTGTTATTCAGAAGGCATAATGTAAAACTCCTGCATAAGCATTCATTGTTTCTTCAGAGTGGATATACTGTGTTCTTTAACTGGTTTAAGATTTATGCTGCTCTTTGTCAGTTTTATTTGAATCCATCTGAAAGGTCAGTGCTTGCTCTAGGCACCTCAGCTCTGCTTATGCACTCAGCAAGACTGAGCTGTAAGAGTTTATAAAGATAGAATGTGGTATTATATAGATTTTAAAACATTTCAAACTGCATCTGTTTTCTGTATTTTAAAGCCTCTCATCCTTCTACTTTACTGAATGATCTTTTTGTAGAGTCAAACACTGGAGGACCCTGTGTTGATGCTTTTTGAAGATCCTTAAAGTAACAATGTAACTTTTGTTTTTTAACTTAACCTATTTAAATTGCTTAATTCTTCTCACCTCTCTGTTCTGGATTCCAGTTTATTCTCTAACCTGTTCACTATCCTCAAACTACTCTATTGACCATAATCTGAAGGAGCAGGTTGAGTCTGTTTAATTTGTTATCTGTGATACGTCAAATGACAGATTTGGTTTCATTTTGTATGAGGAAGACCAGGATAAGTGCTGCAAACATGATTTGAGTTGGCACTGAAATGGATTTGAAAAATAATTATGATTAGAGCTTTATCCTTTAAAAAGAGGTCATGCTATTTGGAACCTTTATTTATTGGTTGCCTGGCAACGGTTCATTCATGTTCCTGCTTATCATCATTCATTATAAGCATCTTTGCTGTACAGTGAGAGCAATTAAGTGGCAACAACTTATTTATGTGATAAATTAAAATTGACATAAATTACAGAAATAGAAAAAAAAATATTTCTTTAGTTTTACTTAGTAACCAGAACTGTTGGTACAATGTTTCTCTACTTATTAACAGCTGGTTTATAGCAGCTGAGGTGTTATCTGTACTTCAGCTCTGATCATAATGTTCCTAGCATACCTTTTGAGTTATTGCAGCACGTAATTGACTTAGGGGCTTGTTCAGGTGTTTTTGTCATGGTTAAAGTCACCTGTTAATTTCAAGATCAAGGCTTCAGAGTATGAGGAAACTTATCCCCTGTTGATTTCAGTGCTTAGCATTAGGCAATCCAGTCTCAAGTGCTGAGGCTTGAACCCAGTATTGGGAAAGGGGTTTAAAGTTCTGAGATTAAAACTGCTGCAACAGGGGATGCGCAGCTGAAGCAATGAGCCACAATAGTTCTGCAGAATATTAAAGTTACTTGATGCTTTCTCTCTGTAGAACAATAGCAGTTTTTATTACACTGTGCGAAAACATTCATAAAGCATATTATTTGACAATTGTTTTGTGACTGTGGATGAGAAATATTTTGCCTTTTGTATTAAATCTTTATGGATCATACCATGTTTGACCCTTGTGTGGAATGGGATAGTTGTGCTATGGAGTATTCGTAGAAGATGTCTCTGTACATTGGGAGGAGTATTGGAACAAATTCTTTATGGCTGCATCTTAAAAGAACATCTGTCACTGTAGGGCCAGGGTGGAAGTAGATTTGTCACTCTGCTGCTATGTCTTTGTAGCAGTGGATTTGCCTCTATACCGGACAGCTCAGAGCTCAGGGAAAGGATGTCCCTCTAGTACCGATGCCCTCCACTTTGAGCTTCTGATTTTATTAACTCACCAGCACTCTTCATACCAGGCCGTGGTTATGGGGGACAAAGTAACTGCTGTAAGACAAATCTATATCGATTTTCATCAGCTTTTCCCACTCACATGACATGTCTGTAATACATGAAGATGCTGTTATATGTTTTTACCTTTTACAAAACAACTGAACTGTTTTCACAGTTGTACAGATAATTTGAAAAGAAATGCTAGCCTCAGTAAATCTGGTCTTTAATATTTTTTCCTCATGATCTTGTAGAGAAACAGTTGTTTTATTTCATTGGTCCTGTTCATTTTTGCTGACATGTAATCACATTTCCACTTACAAGTGTGAAATACAGCTTGGTGAGGGGGAGACTTACCTTTTTAGAAAATTACCAGCCGAAAGGCAGATGGAAGATTATCAATTTCTTTAAAATGTAGATAGCAATAACAGAAAAACAAGCATGCCTTTCAATGGGAAGGAACATACTTCTTTTAAATGTGTCAGTGGATATTTACAAAGTGTACCAAAGAGGAAATTGCTTCCTCTCTGTACTGCATCTGGATCTGAAGGTGATGATCCTGTCATATTTTTCTTTCTTACCTCAGACGTTGGTTGTGTGATGCTCTTCTAGGAAATGGCTTTGACCCACTGAGAAATTGACAGATTGTGTTTGTTTACGTGTCATGGTTTACATGCTGTACAGAATAGTAATAAGGCATTTAATTGCAAGTAAAATAAATTATCTGTCTTCCACACAATACAATCTATTATTATTGCTAGAAGTAATAATATTATATTGCTAACTGTACAGCATGATTTTGGTTTTGGCAAGTAAGGTGCTTTTTTTTTCTCTCATACTTCTATGTATTTAAAAAAGAAAAAAAACCCAACAACCCAGGATGTTTTTTGATTTTCCTTATTGATCATGAAATGCTGGATTCTGATACTTTTGTCCTTCATTACTCATACACGGAATGTCAGCTTTGGAAAGGTCCTTATTACCTCTTTGTTGCATGTATTTTTAAATATGTAGGAAAAAGGAGGTGATGTGAGTGAGTGACTGAGGCATTGTGCTGGGGGGCTGGAGATCTGGGTTGTGTGTCCAGTTCCATCATGAATCTTCGTATTGATCACATAGCTTATCCATCTTTGTAACATAGCTTCCACCAATGTGAACTGGACTAATTGAAGAGTATTTGTTGCCTTTTCCAATATGTGTCAAGAATAATAGAAGTGGTGTAAAAGAGCCAGGAATATATCTTCATCATTCATTTGTCTTGGGACAGTTTCACTTGTTTTCATAAAAAGTAGTAGAGGCATATCATAAAATATAAATACTGCATTTCAATTTGGTCATCTGTGTAATAATTCAAGTAGTGAATCTGTTCAAGAGACAAGTACCAGAGCAGAAAAGGTGAAAACCATGTCTATAAACTTCAAACCCTGGTGGTTTGTTTTGTTTTGGTTTGTTTTTTTAAAATGTAAATACCAAAACTTGGTAGAGGACATTGTTAGTAGGATTACATAAAGGATGTCATTAGATGACTGAAGATACAGAGTATTGCATTCTCTTTCTGAAAGAAAGATGGAATAAGATACTTTTTGTTACCCAAATATGAAAACAAATAGTTTCCTTCAAAATGTATTTAAATAAATGTGAAAGTTTTAACAAATAAAATGGATTTTGGATCAGATTGTAAATGTTTCTCAATGCAAAATTAAAAACTGTTCTATTTTTGAATGATTATACTATTAAGTAAGTAAATTGTTCCACAAATATTCGTGTTGCCTTGTCATCACAGTACCAAAGTTTATCCTCTTTTGTTCGAATATTTGTGGATTTTTATGAAATACAATAAAAAATTGGCCTTTCACTGCTCCAGGTATTTATGTTTTTTATTAGACACCACTAATAAGCAGACATGCTGCTCACATACCCCTGGATGTTAAAAACTTAATGGTGGGAGGATGAGGCACAGGGGAAATAAAGAGATTTGCTATGCTGACATGTTAAGTATGATATAAGTGGAAACTGAATCTTGTTCTTCAAGGTTCCTGTACCATGAGTCCATGAGTTCACCTTATGACCAACCTACCTTCCTTCCCTCCTTCCCTCCTTCCCTCCTTCCCTCCTTCCCTCCTTCCCTCCTTCCCTCCTTCCCTCCTTCCCTCCTTCCCTCCTTCCCTCCTTCCCTCCTTCCCTCCTTCCCTCCTTCCCTCCTTCCCTCCTTCCCTCCTTCCCTCCCTCCTTCCTTTTCTTTCCCTTTCTTCTTTCTTTCTTGTCTCTTGTTTTCACTTTATTTTTCTTCTTTTTTTTCTTTCCTCTCAGCTTGTCTTCCTACAGACCATTGCCTGCAGCCAAGGAAAATCATCAGTCATTATTGAACCATAGAATCAGAAATATTAGAGATAGGAAAGACTTACCAAGAGCCTATTTCTCTGCCAGTACGTGGTTGCTAACTATTGTATATTTGCTGGAGTTTTGTCAAATCAAGTCAAGTTTTAAAATCCACAGTGGTGGGACTTCCAAAATTGGAATTGAAACAAAGCTGGTAAATGTACAGTAGGGAAAACTACAGTGGAAGAATTCTTTTCAATAGACTTTTCCTTTGGCTACTGGCAACAACTTGAGGTTGGCTCAGGTTAGGCAATTTCTGATAGAAAGTGATGCCTGTTCTATAATCCAAGATGATAGCAGCTGTTTATGAGCATAGATGGCATGCACTGATTGGTAATTCAGTGTATTTCTTTGACTTCACAGAATGAAAAATACAGGAAGGGCAGAGAGAAATGAAGGACTGATTTAAATTTTCACTCCCTTTGAAATTGTTAGTGCAGTTGAAATCGACTAACACTGCCTGATTTTAAAAGATACGTAGATGTGTATGGAATGGATTGCTGACAATGTCTCAGGAGGGTTTGACTAGTTTATGATGATTTTCTCGAAGTACTATGCCTTGTATTTAAGTATTACCACACAGTGAATAAAATTGGATATTAGTAGGAGTGTTATAGATATCTAGATAATATGCTCTGTTAAAAAAAACTTATTTTGGAATTTCACATATTACATCATTAGTGTGGTTACAAACGCGGACGTAAAGATGTTCGTGGCACTGGCACATGTGAGCTATTATAATGTCCGTGCTTTACAAATTGTGTAACACTTCACAAACAAGGATCTCCAGATATTTTGTGTGGGAAGGTTGAGTTTGTTTGCTGATATACATCCTGATGATGAGATTTGTGCAGGGTGATATGCATGAGTATATTTTCCAGTGAGTGTGCAAGCTATAGAGTTAGTTTGGGAAAGGGATTCAGTTTGAGAGAACAGTACTTAAATTTAGGTGTTCAAATGTGCTGTACATGTTTCCTATATATTAGTAACAGTCTTCTCCCTGAAGTCAATGAAGCAGAGACTAATTCAGCCAACCAACCAGGAAATGTCTGTATCAGAGTGACTTGAATCTTTTTTCTTGACTCTACTGTTGGTATTGACTAGTAGCATGATTCAGTTACTTATATGTAAGCATCCAGCACCATTTAAGGTGAGACGTGCACAAGGCTGGCAGAAATAACATGGGACCTAAGAAAGTGTCATCTTTTTACACTAGCAACAGAAAGCCAGGCTGTGTCCTAAGTCACCTCAGAAACTTCTGTTTAGGTACCTGAATCCGCTTCCTGATGTTAAGTGATGGTGGAGGGTATCGAGACACCTATATCTACAGGACCCCCCCTAGGTAGACACTGGCATTCAGATGTCATAATGTGGGGTTGAATCCCTTCCCTCTGCAACAGTGGGAATCATTACACTTGTCTAGGTACCTGGTGCTGTTTAGGCCCTGTGGTCTATGTTGCTTGACCTCTAGATAATGTTCCCGAAAAGCATGGGCCTCCTGCAGGTCCAATGCCATCTGCCATCCCCTGGATAATGTAGATCATGTAAGATCACACCAGACACCTGTACTTCTGAAAAAAGGAAGAGCAGAACTCCATTTTTACGGTAGTACAATTTTTACCCTGTCACTCTGGTGCCCTGCACATTATTAAATATATTTATCCCTTAGCGCAAGAGGCTAACACTTTCTTACATCTTTAGATCTCATGGATTTTAAATATTTAGTTAGGGATATAAAGAACACAACACTTCTCCACTAGCAACAAGGCAGTTTTGCCTTCAACCTTAACAAGACTGGGTCTGGGCCTGTTTAAATCTGTGTAAAACATGTTGCCTAACTTACAGAGAATACTTCTGGCACGTTTTATAAACTTAGTGCTCCTGACTGTTATTTCATGCCTTACTGTAAACAATTTTAAAGGCTGTCTTTCCTTCCTAAATGTGCAAACCTCTAAACAGCTATTTGTTGCCTTTGAGGAGAGAAAACAGAATGTTAAGCATTTTTTTTTAAAGTAAGTAATTAGAAAACACATTTTAGAATAAGCTTGCTAGATGTCTGTTGTCTGATAGACAGTCCCCTAGAAGATAAAAACGTAAATGACATTTTACTAATTTCTTTGAGTAAGAGCCATAGGACCTCAAGAATAATCAGCTATATTTTCAAGTACTGTTGTTATGTAAAGTAAAATGTGCGTTAATTCAACAGAAATGTAAATTTCTGTGTTAATACCAGAATTTAGATCTCATCATAGGCAGGTATGTAATTGAATTGATTTATGTATACTGCTTGCTTTAGGTCTTCAGAACTGTGAAATTAACTGGGTCAGAATAAGAGTGTTATTGGCCACCTTATGTTTATATGTTTGCTTATTTACTTATTTATAAATCCAAAATCTGAAATACCTGAGTATGCTACCTGATGTACTATTTGAATGAGTTTTCTGCTATCATGTAATTATAGAGAGACTACATCTGCTGTTGATTTTTAGGTCTGCATTTGGGAAGGAAGAGTGGTATATCTGCAATCTTTTATTCCAGAAGAGCTTCCTTTGTAATATTTAGTTCTGCTCTATTGTTTTGCACTGACAGGCTCATTTAGAGAAAAAACAGTATTGTAGTTCCTTTGTGAATAATCCCATCATTTTTCCTGGCTGCCAAGGGAATTCACTTTTTCTCCCAGCAGTCAGATAAAGATAGAGTCATTGTTCTTCATAGATTAATTGCTTAGATGCCTTTTCCACTGAGATATTAGAGAATTTTTCTCTACATGCAAGATCTTTCTAAGGAGGTGATGTCAATTTAATTTGGACCAAAAGATTTGGATTCTGTAGAAACATGTTCTTTCCTTTAGCTTTGCTCAAAATAAAGATTCTGTTTCATTAAAAGTTTTTTAAAATGTCTTTATGAATATTCCCTTCCTTCCCTAAATTTTCAGCAGCAGAGGAAATCATTCTTAGGATGAAACTAAGCTTTAAAAATGTTAGAACAATACTTTCTGTGATGTTTTGTAAAAGTTACGAGTGACTAAGGACAGGAGAGCCTAAAGCAACTATAGCTTTTCTCATGTTCCAACTGTAATACAATAGAGAAATTCATCATGCCCGTTAGCTTTAGCATGATAGCTAGAAAAGGACAGAGTGGGACTTTTTTAACTTTAAATGTCCTACAATGTAAGGGCTTTGTAGGTGTCAACTTGTTTTTAGAAATAAACCAGCTACCTGTGTAGTTGAAAATTGTTTAATGGTATCTGGTAAAGTATCAAATAAAAAATAATATTTTTTTTTTCCTTTGGAACAAAGAATTCACAGAGTTGAAAGAAGTCAACAGCCTTCAGATTTATATAGAAATGGAGAGTATAAATACGTTTTTGTTCCATGGTTTCTTTTTTTAGAGTTTGTACACTACCATGTTTCAGTGATAAGAAACTATTTAGAGACAGGAAGAAGGCAATCCACCCACATTTGATCTATTTTCTTTTACATAACTGCTATTTGTTTACTTACTTACCTATATTCCTAATAAGAAATCTGTGTCTAGTGGTGTTGATTGGAAAACTTTGATGAGATTCTAACTTTATGGAATTGGTCAGATTGTACCACTAATTTCATTGGATCCAAGATTTTACTCCAAGCTGTTTGAAAAGCACTGAATTACCAAACATTAATTAAGAGTATGTATATATTAAATACCTAAGATAAATATTGGTGTGGAAATCCATAATCTTAGATTGTACTTAGAGCGTAAAGTTGCTACAAAAAGAAGTGGAGATAAACTATCTATGTGTAAACTGAATCTTGTAGTTAGAAGAAAGTTTAAAATCACTAGAGGAGTGGTATTCTTGAACCACTTTCCAGAAAGAATAGTAGGGGTGTGGTGTGGGGGAGAAAAAGTTAACTTGTTTTGAGATGGGATCTAACTATTTAATGAAAGGGGTTACATAGTATAACTTCTCTCATCAGTGGTAATGGACTGGATTCCTTCCTTGTCCTACACCCTCAGTCTAACAGTAATTTTCTTCATTCAGTGAGGCTGATGGCTCTACTGACAGCCATTTACTGTAACGTTTATTCTTCTGCATTAGTTGTCTACCTTAAGAACTCTATAGCTATTGCATTAGACCAAAAATGTAGACTATATTGCATCAATTGACTTCTCCGCTTCATTGCTTTTTGTCACTTACGCTATTCAGACACCATGTGTGAAAGTCTCTTTTTCCAATAACATTTAATTCAATGCTGTCAATCGTGAATAACACCTGTGGAATCAACCAGACTGGGTTGAAAAACATAAAAAGGCTTTTGGAATATTGTCGTGGTTTAGCCCCAGCCAGCAACTAAGCACCACGCAGCCGCTCGCTCACTCCCCCTACCCCAATGGGATGGGGGAGAGAATTGGAGGAGTAAGAGTGAGAAACACTCCTGGGCTGAGATAAGAACAGTTTAATAATTGGAATAAAGTAAAATAGTAATGCTAATAGTAACAGTATAATAATGATAATAATAATAATGATACACGAAGCAAGTGATGCACAATGCAATTGCTCACCACCCGCCGACCGATACCCAGAGAGTTCCCGAGCAGCGATCGCTGCTCCCTGGCCACCCCCCCCAGTTTATATACTGAGCATGACGTCATATGGTATGGAATAGCCCTTTGGGCAGTTTGGATCAACTCTTCTGGCTGTGCCCCCTCCCAGTTTCTTGTGCGCCTGGCAGAGCATGGGAAGCTGAAAAAGTCCTTGACTAGCATAAGCAGTACTCAGCAACAACTAAAAACATCAGCATGTTATCAACATTCTTCTCCTACTAAATCCAAAACACAGCACTATGCCTGCTGCTAGGAAGAAAATTAACTCTATCCCAGCCGAAACCAGGACAAATATTTTTGAGTGTCTTCTGCTTTTTGAGCTTTTGAGTTCGTGTCGTCTTTTTTTTTTTTTTTTTTTTTTTTTTTTCCTGAATCATGGATGAGAAATTCACAGTGAAAGAAGAAACTGAATATTTTCATTATATCCAGTAAGCCAAGTCTTCACAAGTCTTCAGGAAACGTACCAAATATTTAAGATGAAACCTACCTAGCACTAGCCACAGAGCTCACTTCATACCCTTTTTTCAGTTTTGATTGTCTTCAAAATTGTATTTGCTGCTATTTTTGCTGCTGTTATAACTTGCCACTTCAAAAGGTCAAAATACTTCTAACTGCTGACAAGCACTGTTTTTCACTATATGATGACTACTAACTTTATACAACTTGCATAACACCATTAAACTGTTTAACAGTGGCTAACTGGCTGTTCTTGTGCAGCACTGTTTGCTTGACCATGGGAGAAGCCTAAGTTTGATTCTATGACTTAGCTACTGATTGTTTGCAACAGCAGGGACTGGGTAGTTCTCCAGAAATTTAGCTTTTATTTTTACAGGTACTGCGGTTTCTCTAATGAGAGAAGAAAAACACAGATTTTACTGCATTTAAACTGACTTTGTGATTTTGTACTCTCAACTTGGTATTTTGTAGCATCTGTGAGAGTCAAATAGAGTTGTAGTGAGGTAGGACGAGTGTCCTAGAGGTTCAAGATTAGACCTCCAAAAGCAGTATATTAAAATACCAATATCAGTTGTGACACATATTTTTATTTGTAAACTAACAATAATTTGTGAACTAAGGAGGTTAATTTAGATAATAGTATTTAAATAATATAAATGTATTTTTAGATAAGTATTTAGATAATATAAATCCTCCCTCCTCCTATGTAATCAGATGCTTTTTCTCTTTCTTTTTATATTCTTTTATTTTGTTGCTTTATTTTGTTTTACTGTGATTGAGATAAATGAAATTTAAGAAGACAGGACTGCTTAGATAATATTTTCATGAGAAAAATGCCAGAGACTGATATATATTCAATGGATGTTGATTGGAAGGGGGATGACACGACACGATAGACAGTTGACTGCCTAACAATATAAATTTAAACTTCAGAACTTCCATAGTGATTCTCTTCACGCACAAGTCAGGAGTTAAAAATCAGAGGATGGCCTTTGGAAGACCTGGCAATAGGGATTCTGCTTGTTCCAGAATGCAAATAGAGTTCACCATTAGCTTAACCATATATGTCTATAATGGGGGGTATTTTAAATCAGCTACCACATTACTTTCCTATGATTGAGAAAACATTGCTTCGGGTAGAAAGGAGACAGCAAGTCATGAATTTCAAAGTAGGAGCTAAACAGAAACACACTGTTTTATGTCAGATAAATGCAGTGGATGGTGTGGCTCTCAGTTTTGAAAGAACAGAGGAGGTAATCCCTTCAGGCGTTGCTCTTTGCTTGTATTAATAGGGTTAGAGTCAGCTTTTGAGGTGTAGTCCCACAAAGGGTCTCTCTAAAGGTAGTGGAATTAATTTAACTCATTATGTCCAGCTCGGATGCAAAGCCCTAATCACGTTAATATTGGAGACAAAAAAGCATTTGAAATGCAGTCCCAGATGACCGTAAAACCCTTGTCTTATATAAGATGAAGCAGAGTCTGTACAATGAGGTATCCCTTGAGTTCACTGTGAGTTTCAAGTTATGCCACATGGATTTATGCTGAATGAACACAGTATTGGAAGACTTTTGAAAGAGATCTGACTGTGTTTATATATAATATATTAAAATAATAAAACTGTTTTTGCAGGTTTTCTGGAGAGCTCTATGTAAAAGTGCCAGTAAGTTTAAATTGCTGCATTACAGACCTAACTGAAACTGGTATAAGTCTTCAGTGTCTTTAATTTTGTGGAGAAATTTCCAGCACAGATGGTAAACTGAAAAGGTTTGCATAAACTTTCATATCATGTGGAACTTCTGTCTCTTTCACCTGTTGATTTGCTTGATGCAAGATACCAAGCTTATGACAAGTTAACTTGCAGGAGTTAAGTTTCAAGATAACACGTCATGTTTCAAAAAGTATAAAATTCGGTATCAGAGTAACTCTGTTCATATTGGTAAGCTAAGTAACGCCAGAGAAGTCTTCAGGCACTGAACTCATCTGTCTATGTGGTTAAATTGTTTTAGGCATGGTTTCAGTATGGACCAGCTAGCACTCTTACTGACCAGGGACAACCTCCTGAAGGACTTTAATTCAGGCACTCTGTGTGTTTAACAGTATGGAGGTGAGCTGTTGTGCCAGTAATTTTTTCATGCTGGAGAATGGTCTTAGGCACATTTAATTTAGACATGACCAGTCTTTTTTGTGGGTATTCTTAAATGAACTGATCCTGATGCATCCCTCTTGGTGATTCACTCTGTTCAGATGAGATTTGAAGGGGAAAGGTCCATAACATCTATGTCCTTGTTACCTTTTGTTGCAGTTTCTCTCAAAAAATTTTGATGACAGACACTGTGTTGGAAAACTGACTGTTCTGTTGTTTCTTTGGTTTTGCATATCAATATTTTCTTTGGACTTGCATCACCCAGGCATCGCAGACAAAGGTTAGCCAAGACACTTCTATGGTAGAAGGAGAATTTAACTAGATTTAAAGACTTGAGGATCAGAGCTTTATTTTGTATCAGTCTGCAGCAGGGTCATACTAGTGTATTGGGCCAGGGATCTGTCAGGTTTTATGTATGATCTAGAAGAAATACCTTCAAAAGCCTGAAGTAATTTTATTGCCATTTGTTGCATACATTAGACTGAGAGTCAACACTTCATTAGTCTGCCCTGCATTGTATTTCTTCTGAATCTTTGGTTTCTTATGATTGTGTTTTTCTTGGTCATAAGTTTGCCTTACATTGACTGACTGTTGAGGAGACAGACATGCTTTTTTCCATCATTGGCTCTAGAATCGTTAGTGGCAGGGCAAGTTACCCAACACTGTACCCACGCTGATCAAACCTGAGCTGGAGAAAGCAGCACCCAAGTCTCCAGGTGAGAGAATAGAGTCAGCCGAAGCAGAAACATTAATTGTTACCTCTGATCATGACCTATGCAGTTGGTTCTTGTGAAATGCTTTCCTGCAGTTTATATGTTTGCAGTTCTGCTTTGCAAACTTCAATAAGGTTGCAGATTGTGGATGGTGCAAATGTTATGGTGCTGCCTCACAGTCAGGTCCGTATCTCTGGGTAAAGTCTCACAGTGGATGAAATTTTGCTGGAAAACATGTCCCCTTTAATGAGAAAACCAAAGGCCCCTTTGTAGGATGTGGACAGTTGTATGCTGGTGTTTATCTGGGATATGATTCAGGCAAAAGAAGCAACCAGTGCTTGGAGTCTCCTGTGCTGAAGGTGAGGTGAGGTAAGGTAAGAGAGCTTTCCAAGGCTCCTTCACTGTTCGGTAGTTCCTGGGACCGTGAAGGAAGAATGCCACTGAAAATTGATTTGAACTGTATTTTTGTGAACTGAGCCAGGATGATCAACTTGTGTTATGTACTAGCAGCCCTCTGAACTCCTGTAGTAGCAATGATCTAGCATTATTAGCCTTTAAGACTACATTCAGAGTAGTACTTAGATGGGGAAAAATGAGCCTTCCTTTGCTTTTTTCCTTTGCATTTATCTTCGTAAAGCTCAGCCTGGTACATAGCAGAGGACTTTAGCCTTGATCTGGGAAAGCATGCTCTTGAGAACTGTGTTTAGGGAAGCTAGACCATTCAGTGTCTTGAAAAGGAGAAAGCCCAGAGTGGCTTTTTGTCATTGATATTACTAGCCTTCTCTGATACCCTGTGAAATACTGTCTTCGGTATAAACCGTGTAAACAAAATCAAGCTATTGATACCTATTGTGCTTATTACTCCTACACAAGTCAAATGTTTTCTCTTGATCTGACACCCTCCATTCTCATTTTGTAAGCCAGTTCTTAATCTGTATGAGCAACTTTTCTAATGTCTGACCTTGTAGGTGAAACTGCTGTGTGATGCAGCATTAACTCATTTGAAATCAAGATAAATAAAATGTTCATTGTGTCACATTTATCACCTGTCATATCAGCAATAATACATACAGTCAATTTTCCATGTGTAGGTTTTTTATGAGTTTGAGTTACTCTGGCTGGTCTATGCAGCATACAGTTTTAAAGGTTTGTAAATGAGGCCATAGCAAGCATTTCCAATTTCTGTCCTAAAAGTGAAACCAGAGTTACTGGATTGCAATTCTTCAGATCCTCCCTTGTTCTTTTATGTAAATATAGTTATTACCATATAACATATGGTGCTTCCTCTCCCCTTTTTAACTTCACTTCTTTATTCTAAGTAGAAGAAAGCATATTGAAAATAAAACAATACTAGCGACAATGAAATTCCTACAGTGAAATTGTGTCCTGGCTGAAATTAATGGGACTTTCACCTGTGTGTGGCTGTGGTTTCAACTGGAGCACTTGTCTTAGAAAGCTTTCAGTTCAAGTGCAAGGGGACTATGTCTGAAGCCATGGACTCCTGTCACCAGCTAGAATGTTTCATGTTGCTTTTGCTCTGTACTCTTCACTCATGGGATTAGCTAACATCAGTGCTATTGGTTGAACACTGTAGACTATGGGATAACTGTAATTCAGGGGAGTATTGCTTGCAGGATGATAATGTGGGTAATTTTCCAGAAATGTTTCTTGTGTGCTTGGCAAAGTAGCTTCAAGTCATTAAGACTTATTTCTTTTATTTTACTTAGAAAACATTAAAAGACAACAAAATATCAAATGAGACAACACAGATACTTGAACTGGGGGAGACTTAGCTAGGGATCCTTTGAATAAGGTGTCTGACAATTTTCAAGGTAGTGCCTCAGTTTAAGCTGCTTACAGGAGAAAGTGGCAGGTTGTTATCAATGTGTTTAACATACCTGTATGTACCAGGTAGATATATACCAGATCACTAGAGATATTATCATGATGTAAAATGAGGACACAATTTCTGCATCAACTTGAAATTATTCTCTCTTAAAATTAGTCTAAATGATCACCAGCAGAACAAGGTGTAAATGTTGTTACTTTGTCCTAGCCTCTTTGCTTGAACATCATACTGGGACAAATTATTTGCTCTTCCCTTCTATGTGGAGGAGAAGGGTGTGAGATATATTGCACCACTGCCACTCCACTGGCATTAGCAGTGTTACTCCTCCTTTCTTTGGCCAAGGACCAAGTGAAGTGTTTCTTTTAAAATATGAGAGGCTCAATGTCTCTATTGTGACGTATAGATCTGTGATACTGTTTGTCTCATGTAAGGTGTATCTGTCCTACAGTACAGATTGAAACACGGATATCCTGAAACTACCATTGATTCTACTTGCTCTGCCTGCTAGGTAAAGATACTTGATTGGGCTCCCAATAGCAGTCATACAGTGCTATGCCTGACCCAAAAATCCCCATATCCAAAGATAGAAAATTAGTATGTGAATGAGTAGATCCAGACCTATATCACTTTACTCCTTTTGGTTAGGGCCTAGGGGAGGTCCCTTACTAACTGGGAGGTCCATTTACTATATTTCATTTTGCTAGTCAGCCTAGCATTTTGTTAAGCAATTGTCATGGCTTAACCCGAGTAGGCAGCTGAGCCCCATGCAGCCACTGGCTCACTTTCTCCCCAGTGGCATGGGGGAGAGAATCGGAAGACTAAAAGTGAGAAAACTGGTGAGTTGAGATAAAGACAGTTTAATAGGTAAAGCAAAACCTGCACACGCAAGCAAAGCAAAACAAGGAATTCATTCACTACTTCCCATTGGCTGGCAGGTGTTCAGCCATCTCCAGCAAAGCAGGGCTCCATCACACATAACAGTTACCTGGGAAGACAAATGCTGTAACTCCGAATATCACCCCTTCTGTTTCTTCCCTCGGCTTTTATTGCTGAGCATGATGACATATGGTATGGAATATCCCTTTGGTCAGTTGGGGTCAGCTGTCCTGTCTGTGTCCCTTCCCAAATTTTTGTGCACCAGCCTGCTTGCTGGTGGGGCAGCACAAAAAGCAGAAAAGACCTTGATGCTGTGTAAGCACTGCTCAGCGATAACTAAAACTTCCCTATGTTATCAACACTATTTTCATCCCAAATTCCAAACATAGCATGGTACAAGCTACTATGCAGAAAATTAAGACTATCCCAGCCAAAATCAGTACAGCAATTAAAACAGTGGAACCAAAACATAGGTGTCTAGGATTCACAAGTGCATAGGAAGAAATATGGAGTGTCAAGATGAAATGAAGTTGTGGTGGTAGTCTGGAGGAAGAGCCTTACATTCTTCCATAGTTGCCTAGCAGCTAAATATGACTGTATTTTATTATTGCTGTATATAAATGTGCCCTTGTTCAAAATGCTTGACAAATGTCAGCAAGCAAGTTCTCACGACGACAATAATGCTGTGTAAAAGCATTATCTCTGCACTTTCTGTAGCACCTTATAGGACATTTATTGAAACCTTGTATGTATATGCTGGAAAATATTAGTCATCACTCCAGACAGACTTATCAATCACTCTGTCACAGTCCTATCAGTCTTTTTGAGTCTCCAGTCTGTACTGCTTTCACGTTCTAGACATGCTCACTCTTTGGTTAAAGATCCCATTCAGTAAAAGCCCACCATCCCCGGTGATTCATATGAATCTATCACACACCAGAGGAGTTATCTCTGGTTTGGTGGTAAAGTCATTGGGCATCATGGTATGGATCCAAAAGTTCTTGCTCCAGAATTCTTCCTCATATATACTAGTTCAGGTATAAGTGGGATGTTTAATAATTTGATCTGTGTGATTAGAGGTGAGCCACAATACTTCATGCTTGTTGATACTAGTATATTTGTTCCATTCTGGCCTCGTGAACTTCAGCAGACCTTTGACAAAAGTATGCATTCTTACTTTGTCAAATGGGATTTTCCTAGGATGCTTTTGTTAGCCTATCATACATATGCAGATGAGGAAACTGATGTCAGTTAATCTGTCCAAACATCACTGCGAGAACCAGGATCAGATGTCGTTGTTAATATCTTTGGAAAAGCAGTGTCAGACCACTATGTCACACATTTTCCTAATAATGAGCTTAAAAATCCTTTGTACGCTGGCACGTAAGCCACACTCTCTACAAGGGTTACACAGGATAAGAAGAAATGTGGATCAAATAACTAACAGCAGACTGCATAAGGGATGCTAAAGGAACCAGGAGATGGAAAGACACCCAAGTAACCATAAAGAAAGGGGAAAATGGCCTCCCTCTCTTTAAAGGTGTGGCCTCCCATGGCAGAGGACAAGGGCTTGTACATTCTATCCCATTTTTCCCTCCCCCTAAGAGCATACAGAAGAAAGAGGAAATTGCTTTGGGACAATATGAAATTTAGTGCAACACATGTGAACAATTTTTTCTCTACCTTCTTCTGTGTTAAAAGGATCCAAACCTCTGTAAATGAGATTTATGTCCACTGTAGGACTCCTGTACAGAGAAGATTGAAAAATCAGGCCAGTAGCTGAAAACCAAGTCCAAAAGAACGAATTTCCGATGTCCTCTATCTCCCATGTGATCATGATAGCAAAAGAAGAAACTGTATGTCAGGAAATGTGATTTTTCTTTATTTCCTTTATTTCTACAACATATACCCTCAGCAGCCACTGAATCCATCTGTAACAACGTTTCTAGCAACTTTTCATGGTATTTGGTTTCTTTATACTTTTCCCCATGTCCACTTATGCTGTGTTCTAAAGGAAAAATGCATCAACAATCTCTCATTTATTCCTTTTCACATTTTAGAAATAAAGCAAATTAAGTGATACATATATATTTTCTTTTTACAAGTAACAGTATGTAAAAACCAGAGATTTATTAACATCAATAACTGCAAGGATTTACAGGAGTGTAAGTGCAATATTCATGAAACAATAGATCAATTTAAGGCAGATGAATAATAACTTTTCCCAAGCTATGTATGTTCAGGGGAAGATAAAAGGCCTGGCTCTGGCATTACATGAAAGCTGAATCAGAAGCATCTCTCTTCTAGTCCATATAAAATCAATGTGGGCATCAGAATCATTCAGCACATTTCCTCAGATGTCCAACACTTGCTGGTGTTTGTGTTCCTGTATCTGGATTTTTTACACATTCATAATGAGGTCTTCAGATCCATGATACTCAGGCTGTTCTGTGTGCAGCCTTGGAGGCAGACCAGACCTGTCAAATCCAATGGAAAATAAATGTAATGGCTAGCTGGCTTAGAAGGCTGCACTTAGATCATCAAGAATGAGAACTCCACCCAGAGGTCTGCCCTCCTTCTGTAGTGGAGTTTGGGCCTCCAGCAACAGAACATGCTATCCCTACCTGAGCTGCAAGTCTTTAACCTTTGATTTTTTACCATTTCATAGTTGAGTACAGGCACTCTACTTGTTCTAATTTTCTGTCTAGAATGCTGTCTAGAGCATCAGCAGAGATTTTTTTGTGATACAGTAGTCTCTTTCTAGACAAGGGAACTTTGGTTCTTTGTGTGGTGAAATAGTGAAAAGATGTCCCACGTCTTCTGTCCAGTAAATATGTGATGATAAGAGTCAGTCACATGTTAGTACCTGGATTTCTGGATTGTTTCATGCCAAAACATTATTCTGGGGAAAAAAAATCTCTAAAACCTAAAAGGGTATGTTTTTGAACTCTTTTACCTCCTTCATAATTATACAGCAAAGACAAAAGAATTACATCAATATCGTGGTTTTTGGTGGGTGGACTGGGATTTAAATTAGGCCTGGTGGTTCTGAGATCAGGAGTTGCCTGACTTATCTCCTCAGATTTTTTCAAGAAATGCGCTGATCTCCAGTTCCTATCTATCAGCTTTACCTCGGGAGAAACTGGTCTCAAATTCTGTCATGTGGTCCTCTGACTTATGCACTTGTGCTCTCATACTGTAAATTTTCACATTATCACCTATAGAGAGCACACTGTGGCTTACAAAGGATGTATGTATAGTACTATGTTGCATTAGTGTGATGTCAGCATTCTGCAGAATCACTTTTTCCAATAAACACGTAAGCTTGAGGATGTAGGAATGTGCTAGAGGGAGTGGTTTTACATGGTTTCTGGAATAAACAGGCTTAGAAGTAAGAAAAAATCAAGAACTTCTAGGAGGTTGCAGAATGTAGTTTGTTTTAAGGTTTGTACTTTATATATCTAATAAAAACATGACCAGGCTGTCGCTTTACAGGTGTTTTTGGGTAACAATAATTTGATGTTTAATAACAGGTGCCTGGAGAGCAGCAGCAGCATAGTCAAAAACAGCAATATGTAGCAGGAAAAAAAAAGAAAGAATGCAGGTTAGAAAGTTAAGCCAGTCTACTATAAATAATTCAGAATAAATTTTCATTTTTTCATTGATAAAGTGTACAAAAATGCTGTTTTCATGTTAATGAAAAACATTAATTGCGAAATAAAACAGCACCTCAGTAAACACAGTTCAAATGCATTTTTGCTCTTTGAAGTAATTTTTTGCATTTCTGACTACTATTTTTTTTTTTTGTTTAGATAATAAATATGCCTTTCTTTTTAAAGAATGATGAGACAACTCTGAAAATCAGCATTCTACAGCAACTATATATGATATGAGGGTAAAGGCAATCAAAGCAATAAATCTTATTTCTTTGTTAGGATTTCATTTTACCCCTACAACTGTAGTTTAGTAACAAAAATGACTTTTAAAGAGCATGTATCATTAATAATTTGCCATCTGCAATGTATAGGATAATCTGTTTGGAGAGCAGCAATAGCTCTTACTAATAACGGGGGGTTAGTACTTCTCTCATGTAAAATAATAGTTGTATCAGTGCAAATAGGAACTGCTTAATGAGTCATTTGTCACTTAATTCTTTCAACACAGTTACAGCAGATGCTTTTATATCCTTATTTTGCTGCTTCTTTTTTGTTTTTATTATACCTATTGTTCACTGGTGAAATGAGCACGGCTGCTCAGCTGATGCCGTTTTTCATAGGCTGTCTTGATAAGGGAGGGAGCGGGGATGAAGCTGCATGTAGGTCTCCATGGCGACCTTGGTCTTGGCCTGATGCCTGCAGTCTGGCCTGCTCACAAAATGCCATGCCCTGATGAATTATTTAGCTCTGCTGAAGAAAAAAAAATGCAGTAACAGGCTCCTAGTGAGTAACTGAGGACAGCAGTGAGGTGACATCAGTCGGCTTACACTGCCATGCTTGAGGGTTCTCACCAGCTAGCAGAGGGATCAGTTTGCTCTTCCTTTTCTTAAGGCTCTGATACTAATCACTGTCCATGTTGGATACGCACATTTTGTCAATGGTTATGAACAGAAAATAACAGAATAATAATTCTGTAAGTCGATAGTATTTTTTCCTTTAGTGATCTTTTATTATTAAACCAGAAATAATTACACCCCAAATTGTTATGTGTTTCTGTGTATTTAGATGATTGCATCATCAAAGAGCATTTGGTAGTTGCCAGTTTGGCAAAGTTAACTGACCTGTATTTTGTTTCTGCATTGTTATTTTGCTTGGATTACATGCATCCAATCCACAATGCATATATGCAGTTTTGGGTTTTGAGGCACACTTGCAGGTAGGGAATTTAAGTAGAATAGACAGAAGCTATTGTTATTTCTAACAGTATTATCTACTGCAAGTATGAAGAAAATTTTGAATACTGGGGGAAGAGGTAATGTATCAAGTGTACACTGTTTGATTTGGCACCTCAGACTTTGGAGACAAATTTTACCAGTGAGCCTGATTTTTAGAAGTTCAGTCTATAAAGCATTATTCATGTGCATGTAATTCAGGGCAGAGTACCATTGCATGCATGTATAAGACTCAAAAGCCCTCTATTTCAGAAGAACTCATAATTTTCTTTCTAAGGGTGAGAAGATTATTTCATACTACCACTGACCAAATCTCTGTTCATGTTGAAAAAGTGAAATGTTTCAAATTTTTTTTTCCCTGGCCATGGTGCATTTTTGCATATTTTTGAGCCATACAGTAACTCATCTTACGACCCCTCTCTGTACAACGGCACTGAGTAAGGATTCCAAATGAGCTGTTTGACGGATTCAGTGGGGACTATGTCTGTGTTGGGGGGTGGAAGTTCAGGTATATTTTGTTATTTGACTCACCGCCTTTCAGTTTTGACATGGCAACACAGTATTGACCTTCTGCATGAAATCTGAACCTGCAGAAGGAACATTCCCTACTTGGCATACTGTATAATTAGTCTGTGTGAGTCTTGAACTAACCTGGTGAAACACTGCCAGTGCTGCCTCTCATCATCAGCGGCTCACAAAGCAGTGGTGTGCCTAAGCTTCACTCCATTCATCTTTGCAGCTTCAGCCTCAACCAGAAGGATCATCCTCTTCACATCTCTGCCAGCTTGTGAGTCCAAGGCAGGACTCAGAATGAAGTGGCTGAGATTACTCTGTCCCCTTGCCTTCTGCTTTTGTTTTAACCAGAAGTAACAATAACTAAACCGAAGCCTTTCCTAGCTAATGTTATTAGAAGTAAAAAGCTGCATGTTAGTCATTAAATCCTTATTGTGAAAGACAGTAAGTCAGTCTAATAATCTCATTTTGCCTTGGGACTCCCATTTCTTGAAAATAAAACATGGAACAGTTTGCTAAAGGGAAAATTGTAGCTTCTCTGCATTTCAAGAAGTCACATGTCAAAGTCTCCTGAGTGTAGCTAACATATTTGCATCTGCCAGCTGCAAATAAAGATGAATTAGTAAATACAGAGCTCAGTTATAATCTCGAAAATACAAGAATTTGAAGACCTTACAAAGTCACGGTAAAGATATACAGTATAATTCAAAGGCAGACAGATAATGATATAAAAAAAAAAAAGTAATTTTTTATCAGGCAAACATACCACAGTAATAGAAGACTACAATGAAGAAGCATTGACGGCTTCAGCAGAAAGGAAACACATATTTCTAACTACAGAAAATTCTAAAGTACACATTTTCTGTGAATAATCAACAAGTACTATTCTTTTTTTTCATTAATGCTTAGTTACCAGCTTTATTTTTCTTCATTTATAGGAATATTTGATATTCTTGGGGGAACCGATTCTGAATCTGGGAGTGGTGCTCTACATAAGGCTATTAGGTAGTTACTTATAGTTGAAATCTGGAGTTTATGTACTCCTTTCTTTTAGATTATATTATTTTGACAGGTGGAACATCTGGGTATTGTTATTACATGGATTATATTTACTCCCAAATAATCAAACATGTAAGCTTATACTTAGCTTCACTTTTAAAGTGTTACAAAAAACAACTTCAAAATTTAAAGCATCTTTGTAGAATCCACTGAAAATAATTGTCTGTGTATTAAATAAATTCCTTGAAATACTATTCAACAGTGAAGATAAATTTCATTATAAGATCTCATTAGACTGATCTCATTAACATTAGTTAGAGAATTTGTAGTTCTAAAGAAGGTACTGAAAGATGGGAATGGATTCTTTTTGCTTTTAAAGTAATAGCATGTAAGTAATATATTTTATTTTCTGATATGCTTATTTTTAGATTTTTTTATAGTATCAATTCATCGGTTCTGATCATTTGCATCAATCATCCAAGGTGATGGCCATCCTGCTAGTGCCATGGCCTAAAGTGATTCAGGACCCTTCACCAGCTTTGATTACTAATAGTTACAGTGATTTATGAGAGGTGTCCTGACTTTTCCAGCTCTAGCTTTCGAAATAACCTGGTGTTACCTGGTGGACATGTGAAAATAAATTCTACCAGCAATGTGGTGTGTGGCTTTGGCTGTGATGTTTCAGCATTACTTTTAGTAAAACTGACTATTTTAATAGCATCTCCATGTGCCATTTTGCACTGTTGAAATAGTTCAATTTGCCACTGAACCTAGTGAAGAACGGATTTCAGTCTCCATATCTTTGCTGCTCTTTTAAACACTTGAAAGTCATGGTCAAAATACTTCCCTCACTGTGTTGAGTTTATTGCTGAATGGCTCAGCTATGTTTAGAAGTCAAGAGTAGAACCTTTAATCAGTAGGCTTAAAAATTTATCATACCATTAGTTAAAACTGATTTGTCAATGGTCTAGCTGTATAATGTGGTATTACATTACAATATTCTCCATGTTTTTTCTTATGTTTTGTTACTTAAAATAGAAGCGTCTGGAGTAAAGATGAATGGTATTTTAAAGAAACATGATGAGGTTTGCGCATCTTCAGTCTGCAGTTGCGTTTAACGACGAGTTCCTTTAGGATAATGTGACTTTACCTATGCCATAGGAAATGCATTTTGTGCTTCTTGAAAAAAAAACATTTCCTTTTTGAAAATACTATAATAATGTCAAGCAAATTTCCCCAAAACATTAAAAGCCTGTTATCCAGTCTAGTATATTATTTTGGATGTTGTACTGACATGTTTTCTGAAACAGAGAACTTCTTTTGTAAGCCAGTTTCAATTTTATACAGTTTTTACTCAGAGAAAAATACTGTTCAAGTGCACTGCTACTACACTTGTCATTTACATCCTGCATAAAAGGGAAGAGAGTTTTGCCCCAAGTTGTCCTGCAGAATTAATTCCCATGTCCCTAAATTTAAGGAGGAACTGAAAGAAAATATCCTAATTAACATTTAATGCACTGTATGATCTCATAGCTCTGCTGAAGTAGAAGACTGTAATCCATAATTTAAGAGTGTGAAATGCACTTTCTTTACTTTATGCAATTAAACTGAACATTACTTAAGAAATACTTTTCATGTGTTAGGCCTGCCTTTCAAAAAGGCGGCACAATTGGGATATGGAAGGAGAAGTTTCTATTGTAAATTATGACTCAAAAAAAGACACTTTAACTCTTGTCTGTTAGTGCAGTGGACTGAATCTCCTTTAGCAACTGATTACCTTAATCCTCTTCTGGTATTTTCCATCAGATTAAGTTGAACATTTGCATGAATAAAACTGAGAAAAAGAAGCATGGGATGATTCTCATGATGCATCTAAGCTGCTGTAGAGACTGCAGAGGGGAGTGAGCTCTCAGGGCAAAAGACATTGCCTGGCATGGGTTTGGTGATTGGCACAGCTATAAAAGAAATTGTAAGAAGGGAAGCAAAACTTAGTGTATGGCCTGCACTGCTGGACAGTTCCCCTCGTGCTCCGGCCCTCTTAAGCTGCCCACCTTCTTGTTTGTGTTGCTCCAGAAATTGCTGCTGGTATGGGTAGACTTTTAGCATTACCAGAACCATGAACATTACCTTGAAATTAGCCTACATCATTCAGTGTGCTGTTGTTATAATTAGAAAGGAACAATTTCAGGCTGACTTGAAAAGCATACACTTCAAAAATACATTTATAAACGCTTGATTTCAGTTAAGGAATAGTAAGAATAAAAAGTAGTTGAGGAGTATTACACAGCAGTGTCATGGTTTGAGACCACACTGAAAGTGTGGAGACTAGTGGGGCTGCAGAGAGGTGATTGGTGCTGTGGCTTTGGCTTTCCTTGTTTCAGATAGCTGGCTTTAATCTGACTCCATTATTCATGAGGCACTTCTTATTCCTTCTGGTAGGTGACTGTCTGACAGCAGTCAGAGGTGAAAGTTAAGGGGGTTGAATTCTTGAATTGATAGCCAAATCCATGAAGTTGTAAGACCAACATACTAGGTACAGCTGGATTCTGTTATTGGTTGTTTTTCTTGGTGGTGGTTTTGTTTGTTTGTTTTTGCCAGAAACATCTTAAGCTTTCCTGATTTGAGAACTTACTTTTTAGTGTCACGGGACTCCAAGTCAGCCACAGCTGTGAGGCAGATGTGTGTAGACTGTTCCCTTACAAGGAACTCTTCAAAGAAAACCAAAAGTCTTTTAAATAAACAAATAAACAAGTAAATTACCTTTAGGTTTTATTAGCATAAAACTAGATTAGTTAACTTCCTAAGAAAATTCAAAGAATTTAGGAAAGGCAATAGAAATAAGAAGGATTTATAAACAAATGCCTTCCCAGAACTGATCCTTGCTTCCAGAAAACCCACTGACCTCCTGACTCAGCACCGTCCTGTGGGGCCCCCAGGGCAAAAAAAAAGGCCCCATCAGCTCTGAAGCCTGGTTATCTGCTCCTTGCAATTGTTTCTTCACTTTTTAAAATGAGTTGCTGGCTCCCAGCTCTGTACTGCTATGCAGGTTCCTTTTGCTTGACCTTTTTCTCTTTGAGGAGGCTCAGTGTCTTCCCCAAGGAAGGACCAATATCCCCTTTTCAACAGATTCCATCCCAACAAGTGTTCATAACTGCCATCAAGAATGAAAACCAAGAACTGCCCATCACAGCTTGTTCACACTACAAATTTATTTCTTAGCAGTAAATGAGACAGGTAAAGGAGCAAACTCTACTCCAGCATGGCTTGATAGAACTGACATGAGCGTAAAGGTGCTCTCTACTGGTTTATCTACTTCTAGATGTGGAAGCAGGAAGTTAAAAAGATACAACAGTGTGAAGAATCAAATGTAGAGACAGTATAGCCATATCTAAATCAGAAGCTGCAGTTGTGTGGATATAACTACTATGCTAAAAGAACCCACAAACCAAAATTTTTATTATTCTATAATCTGTGTATAGAATAGCATTAGGTATATATGCAGAAACTGGCAATTGCAGAAAAAATTCAGAAAAATACTCGGGCTTGTGTGTGAAGTAATTTCTTTTTCTATTTCTGGCCGTGCATGCTTTTAAAATTGTTTTCATTCTCTTGTGCATGCAGACAGTTTTGTGTTTTCATCTGAAAATGATCCTACTGGATTTCAAGGAAGAGGGAAATGCATTTCATTGGGGGGTCACTTCTAAATATTCCTTCAAAACACACTCAGGCAGATGTATTTCTCTGTATAATGCATAATGAGACTGTTACATAACTTTTATTAATATGATGATCAATTAACTTTTTTCTCAGAAGAGAGATTCTTAAGAGCACTGATCGTGGTACCTGAGAACATGTCATTCAGTCATTAGTGTGTTCTTGATTGTGCTGATCTGTCTGTGCTTGTGCATATGTGTGCACATACAGCTCACGGGGTTGGTGATTATGTACATGGATGACAGAGTTTTCAGGGGTCAGTCTTATGAATCCAGAGTCCTTATTCATCCTCTTAGGGACAGGCTATTTAGTGTCCAAGAAAATGCTGCAAGTTATTTCTTTTCCTTTCATTCACTGCAGAGTTTGGCTGGTGAGGTGTGTAGTTTGGACATAAGAAAGCACTTCTGGTGTGATGTGATAAGTGACTGTTTCAGAATTGAGCACTTTTCCCTCTGAAATAGGTTACATGGATTTTGTAAGGCTTGCTTGATGTGCAACTCCAAATGAAAGCAAACTTTCAGTTTCCATAGAAATAAGTACAGCATGTGTTTAAAAACTTTGAATCATGGCCCTATTTTATAATATCAAAAGAGATTTAACAGCAATGTAAATCTGTGTGCTGAAATTGCAGGCTACTTGCTGCTTTATTGCTATCTAACATTTTTCAATTTCTGGAAATATTTGTATATGCATTGTTTCTCTGATTTTTGAAAAGAATTATTACATCAGCAGCTATACGGTAGATTGAAGCTGAATATTCATTCATTAAAATTACTGTTCATGCTCACAGTTCAAAGTAAGAAAATAGTAAGTTTAATATCTAGTTTTCATTTCTGATGGTTACGTGTGACAGATAAACATTGCTATCTGTCTGAAGCAAAGACAGTGCAAAGCGGCTCAGAAACTGAAAGGCTGTGTATGAAAAGCTGTGGCAGAGCACCATACTGGGCATTGACTGGTTGTTATTGGAGAAGATGGTGGCTGTGTATGGAAAAGTAAAGAGAACATAAACCCAAAAAGAGGTGTGGAAGTTTCAGCATAACTTGATCGACACAGACTTTCCAGATCTGTTTGTTATCCTGCTAATACATCCTTATGCATACTGAAATCTTTGAAGAAGTGTCTGGCAAGCAGTCTGTGATAAACTGAAGGCTGTCAGTCAGAAATTGAATCCAAAGAGAAGAGAATTATTTAAAAAGCAGACACTAAGTCAGTGAGATCAACATTTCTTCTGAAATAACTAAGGTTATATGGAAATGGATAGTTTTCCATTCCTTTGAGGATATGGAAAGTTTTGCAGAAGCCTCTTCTTGGTTTGTTCAGTAATATTGCTAAACTAATATTTGCACAGACACTGCGCAGCTTAAGTGAGAAAGGCAGGCTTACAATCGTTAATGCAATGTGATTTTTCCTTCTCAAGCATTGACAGCTCTTGTAATTTCTCTAGTTTTAGGCTGCTTGCATGCCAAAATTCTTTAAAGTTGAACATACATGGCAGTCCTTGCAGTCTAAGAACAGTACATAAGCATACCATTGTCTTAAGAAAGTGGCATGTCATGATAGAAGTCCAGATATTTCTGAGAGAAATAATTACATAATGTTGTAATTGTGATTACATTCTAGAACATTTTCATCTAATTTTTCATCATTTCTATTCAAGAGAGATTGTGTATCCCTTCAACAGATTTTACGGTTCAGGAATCTTGAGGGGCAGCTAGATAAGCAGTCAGAAAAAAACCTGAAATGTTACAATTGATTGTAAAGTTAAAGCAGGCATGGGCATAAAAATGATAATACTGATGCCCTAACCAGACATTTGGTATTTTAGGACACCATCTCAATGAAGAACAAAAATTGAATGTACAGGAGGAAAGTATGCATGCTAAGAGAGGCTTATCTCTTTCCATAATTCAGTAGACATAAGACTCAAATCTGTTTTCAGATCTACTGAAAACTTACCAAAGAAGTTCCTAATGTCAGGGTAGGCATTAGTGGAATATGAACTGCTAAATTCATCCACCCTGCAGTGTAAAGTGCTCCTCAGAGTACCGGAGTGCCACTTTTCAAAGTGTGAAAGCATAGCTTTTGAAGGTGAAATATTTGGAGCAGGATGCAGGGGAAGCCTCCAGGTGAAGGATATGAGTAACAACTGGCTGTTCTGGTCAAGGAAAAGCAAGTACTCTGTTTCTACAACTGTTTATAAAACTATTGGACTGCTGTGGGTTTCAAACAGCAAAGAGATTTCTTGGTAAAACATAGAGTAGGAAGATGTGGGAAATCACTGCAAGTGAAATAAGCTTGCGTTACAAAGACAAGAGGTTTTTAAGACTGAGAAAGCTCCAAAAGTTCCATGTATTCATGGTTCACTATTGGATCATGTTGTGATTTGGGCATCTGCCTGGAACAGAAGCTGAGAGTCATGTTTGCTGATCACTATGAAGTGCTTCATAAAATAGCCTGAATCTTAGCCAGTAAGAAACCAAGAAGCTGTGATAGTAGCCAGGGCTCCACCAAATGAATGGATTGGTTTGGGGGTTCTGAGTCAGTTCAGATGGGAAAGCTCATCATCCAAAGTGTTTCAAAGGGCATGAAGCAGTCTAGGTTCAACAAAAAATACACCACCTTGCAAATTAAAATCCAAGAGAAATCCAGTGTCAGATCTCAGGAACTCTCCTATGTTCCCACAACATGATGCAGTGGTTGGTCTAATTAGCTGTGGCAGAACACTTCCATAATGCAACTATACTGCCTCCAGTATTTGAGCTAGCTTGTGCAACTGCACATGCAGCATTATATCCTGCTGACATACCTTGGAATTCAGCTTACTACCTATGCAGAACAAGTGCATTACAGTTCAGAGCCAGCCTGCATGGAAATTCAGGTGACCAGGTAAAAATACAAGCAGAAGAGTAGGTGTCTATTTTCATTAAAACCATGTTGTGTGTTGATGTGTCTCACTGCTTTCTGCTGACACACTTTCCTGTTTCCACCATGCTCTACCTCCCTAACGTTTCATAGCAGAGCAGCCTGGCCCTTGATTTTTACTGAGTGAAATGGAATGGATTGGTTAATCCTAGTCTCCAACAGTATCAAAGCAAGTGTGGCAACTGTTCCACTGATTGTGTTGTGTTGCTGTGTCTCATTTTCTCTTAGGCTTGAATTATCATGGAAAGTTATTTGGAGGTTGTGTAGTCAATACCTGTGTCTATGCATAGAAAATCCCCCCCTGAGGTCAGGGAGGTTTGAACACAGCTGTTCTAAATGAGTCCTTGTGAGGAGAAACATAACACTTCCTGGGATCAGCATTAATTACCTCAATACCAAACTTCTTTCCCAGAACCTGTAAAATTCACCTTTCCTTGGGCTACCAGTTTAAATAGGAGAAAAGACTCCTGACTGTCGCTTCCTTCACTGGACCTTGCAAACAAATGCCACCTGTCGGGAAAAATTAGTAGAAGCTTGATATCCATCCCTGGTTGTTGGAAAAATCAGAATAATTCATTTCTTCTGGCACAGGTTGTCTCAGTTCTTTCTTCTCTGCCTTTGTTATTCTTTCTTTCTTTATCTCTTCTTCCTACTCTTCAGCCAAGGGTTTCTGTTCTACCTCCAGCTAGAGACCAGTGGTGTTGGTTCTTACTGCGTGTTCTCATTCACATAAAACAGTGACAGTGTTACGGTAAAAAGATTAGCACATCTCTGCAAAGCTTAGTATTCTGCCTCTCAGCCCCAATCTGTGAATCTTTTTATCCTCCTTTGAGAGCAAAACTGGAAGGAGTCAGTCACACATGGAATTAGGAATTATAGGGAATAGGGTTTATTAAAAAAGTCCAAGTAGGGGAAGAGTCCTAGAGCATTCTGTTCAAAATCAAAGGCAATACCAAAAATTAAGAGTCTGAAATTGACCTCTCTTAATATAAATACTTCTGAGTTTAGACCAAAAAGCATAAAGGCCTATGTTCACACTGAAAATGAGAATGAGATCTATATCTCAGTGGCTAGAATGGGAAAAGAGTAGCCCTCCTATTTCATGATAATCACGTGTGCCTGGATGTGTTTCATTTGGCATGGTTTGTTAGAAAATTAAACCAAGACATGTCATTAAAAGATTTTATTTGATCCCTTTAGATATCAACTGAGTTAGCAGTTGTTCTACTGAAGGAAGATGTGTTACTTTTTCATTACTGATGATTAGTTATGGAATGACTGTACTGCAGGAAGAAGATGGGAACATGAGTGGCAGTTTTCAAGCAGGAATTAACTACTGACCTACAATATGTTTTAGTGATATTAAAAAATCTGTAGTACATATGTAACATACAGTGCTTTCAAACATGAAAACATTTTTCTTTTGTGTAATCCCTTTTAAGAAAATATCCAAAAAGCATTCTAGCATTTGAATGGAAATTCAGGCGGAATGTTAGCACTTGAATCAAAAGAGCATTCTTCAAAAGCCTTGTGGAGGGCTGACCACTTACCTACAAATGTTTGGAAATTATATCATTTTGTGCAGAGTTCTCAGGACCTATAACCCAGTTGAGGTTTATGGAGCTTCACAAACAAGGAATCCTTAAACTCTAATCTTCTCAGCATTCAAATTTAATTTTAATAGTCAGGTTTGAGCAAATTTGACTGCATAAAATTAGAGGATCTCTTTTATAACCAGTGCAGTTGTGCTGGTTTTGCCCTAAAACAGACAGTACGAAATAATCCATTAGGTAGATATTTATTACAGAGAAAATAATTCTGATTTACAGAATGTTAATCAAAGGCAATCGTGGGGGTGAAAAAATACAGCATGTCTAAGAGATATGGTTAGAGAGTCAAGGCCTTTAAGGATAAAAATATTTAAGGAAAATTTGACTTTCTGGTTTTCTGGACAATCCATCTCTTATAAATAATTTCCTTTCAAATATTTGATGGAACACAGCTTGGTCAAGTGGTCTTCACACGAGTGAAGAACGTTAAAAGCAGACATAGTATACTAAAATTGAGGTTGTAATAAAACAAGAGACTATGTCATTGATTAATCCCTGTTGTGTGAGAACATGACATCACTGCAGAAATCTCTAAAACTAATCTCTAATGTGGTCCTGTCTTGGGCTACCTCTGTCAGTAGCTGTCAGTAGAGCTCTCATTTTGGATGCAGACAGTATAAGAGAGCTCTTAGAAGACAGAGCACTCTGAAGACATTTTTATTATATTGTTGGTTTTATGACTTCAGTGAGAGCATTTCCTGCTCAGTGCTTTTAGCATAGGACAGGACAAGATAAAAGCCAGATAGAAATTTTTTTAGGGAAAAACATGTGTTGGAAAACGCTAACTTGCTAAAACAGAAACATTTCCTGAGTATGATTTCTTTCTCCACTTATTTTCTTCTGTGATGAAGACTCCCATGAAATAGTGGATGAGTTTATTTTTCTGTGTCTCTGTTCCTTTGGGTAAATCCAGACTGGTGATAGGTAGTTTCCTTATCCCTTTTCTGAGGAAAGTTAGAGATAAATTCATGTCATTCTTCCTTAATTTTATGGCATTCATATTCTCTCTTTCTTTTTGTATTTAGATACATATTCTAATAGTAGAGAATAATAAAGGCCATATTTGGTGGAAAAACATCTATGGAAAAAGGAATGCTGGCATTTGATTTATTGTAATAAATTTTAATGATGTCATCCTCTTATGGTCCATGATTGAGACAGGGACTTTGCTGGAAAGCATCTTTCTCTTGATGTTTTCCCACCTTTCCTTCCAGTGTGTATCAGCAGCATTTCTATTAACTATTCCAATGACACAATGGGAGATGGTGGCTACAGGGAGCACCTATCCCACTGGAAGGTCCTCTGCTCTAAAGACTGCAGCTCATAGCACAAGTTGCTAAAGTCCATTTGTGCTCACTTAGTATTTGTTGAAAGTGCACCGCTGTGAACACACCTCATAGCGTAAATTGTTGAAGTCTGTCTGTGCTCTCAATATTTGTTGAAGATGCATGGCTGCGAACACATTCTGAATTTATAGCCTGGGTGTTGTGGATGGTGCTGGTTACATTACTGCATTCTAGCTAACAGAATAATTTCAAAGCATGGTAGCCATTTGTTGATAACTGAGGTTTACACTGATTTTATTATATTTTCATTGAATGTATTGATCCACTTGCATAAACAGTGTAAGGAACCAAAGAGCTCCAGGAGTCTCCACTCAATTTGCAAGTTAACATTCTTAGGGTTTTTTTTAAAACAATATAGTCTTCTAAAAAAAAAGGATAAACTTAGGCTGTAACTCTTAACATATTGACTTACAAGGTGCCTGGCATGTGGAATAGTAACTCCCTATATTCATGCCACCTTGTCAGTGTTCCATGAGGCTGCTTATGGTGAAATCACTTAATCATTTGTTTTATAACTTAGAAAGGCTAAGAGCAGAAGGTGTTATTACATCAGATAAAATGTTGCTATGTACTGCAGATGCCATGCTAGTACAAGATACACAGTCTATGGGGACATCCTCCCATATGGTCTGTAGTAAGCTAAACTCTTGGCTGATGCTGATGCCCACTATATTTTGCATTTTTCTGTAAGTGAATATAAATGCTGATTTGTAAGACCAGAGCAGTCATTTATTTAAAATTTATCTTCTGGATGGCTGGACTGAGTGTTGATTTTGGTAGGCTCTCTCACTACGATATTCAGTTATTTTTCTTTTCTTGTATGTCCACTGAAATTTAAAATGTGTATGAATCCTATTAGGGGAAAATAGCATTGTCTTTTTACAGATGCTATGTTTTCATTCGACATGTTGTTTGTGTATTGAGCTTTTATTTTCAAAGTGTTACTGCACATTTCATTTCTATGTCTGTATCTTGAAATGCTTGTACTCGCTCAATATAACTGAATGCAGCTGCAGAATTTTATTTAATCCTGTTGGATAGCACTTCTTTGACTGTTTGAGTCTTCCAGAATTATCTATCTGTGTTTATTTTAGATTGTTCAGAATATGATTACTAGTCAGGTTTTTTATAAGTAGGGACCCAAAAATAGGCTGCTTTGCCATATTCTTGGGTTTGCTATATTTGCCTTTTCTTTTTTTTTTCTTTTTTTTTTTTTTTAAACCAGCTTGAATACCTTACCAGGAAGATATGTAAGGAGTTCTCTGCTATTCAGTTGTCTGGTTCTAATGCTTTACAGTGTGTCAAATCACTTAATATCTGCTTCCCATGGCTGTGGTTAAAAAGGGACTAAATGTCTACCTAATGAAATGTGCCATTATAAACCAGGTTTTGATGTCTTGCTTGATTTTATTATTTCGAATAGAAACACGCTGAAATTCCAAAGAAGGAAAAAAGTGTTGCAAGCAATTCTCAAATTCCATTACAGTTTTCATCAACTATTTTTTTTTTTATCTGTTGTTTGAATTTCCCGTTAGTATCACAGTTCTATGTGGCTGATGAGTTTTGGAAAGTGTCTTGGATGATATTTCTTGTGAATGGAGAAAATTTTTCCACCTGAGAAGGTATTTTTGGGGTAAAATCACCGTGGCCCTACCTTCCTTTGGTGAAACAGACTGCATCAGCTGAAGTCAACTAATGTACTTTCCTGTAAGGAGGTGAAGGCAGAGTTCAAAGCTCAAAGAAAAGGTGATTTTGCTTTCTCATCCAGAGATTTAAAAAACCTTTATTTTTTTAAATAGGCATAGCTATTTTTTCACTGTTATACCTAGAAATTGCTAAGGTGAACATGTTCTAAAATATTATAAAAGCTCACTATGGCTTCCTGTTTGTTTTTTTTTTTTTTCCTTTTCCTTCTTCCCTTTTTCTGTTCTCCACTTTCTGCCATTATCTGTTTATGTTACTCCCTTTTCTACAGAACCTTACCAAAAATCCTACTCCCATAATGCTTTCATAATGGTCCTGTGTCCCCAAACCTTCTGCCTTCTCTTTCCCTTTCATTCCTCAACATTTATCTCTCAATATTTATTATTCCTTCCATTGTATTCCCATTTCACATTGTCTCTGTCCCTCCCTGGACACTGTCCCACTAGCTACCTTATTCTGTTCTCCATTTGCAAAAGCATGTCCTGGCTGGTGAAGTTTTGGTAACATCTCAAATGCGAATGTTGGATGAAGCATCTGCAGAATATGCCCTGCTTGACTGCAGGCACAGCAGGTGAAGCAGATATCAAAGCATAGCAGAGAAATGGTTAAGAAAAGTAAGCCCTCCACAGGTAGGTCTGGCAAAAGATATTTCAATAATAAATTAGAATACCGATATATGCTTAAAAATGTAGAATAGGCAAACTCCTGCTAAGAGATCAGTTTATGGGGAAGGGATGGAGAGAAAGCAATTGTGTTAAGCTCACCCATATAAACTGAAGAGAAACATGCTGTTCTGTGCATTTTCTTGGCCTATTACAGCAACAGACAACCTGCACTGCTTATCCCAGAACTCATCAGCTAAAGGCAGCTGTACCTGAACCTCTGACCTTAATTTAACTTGACTGGGCCAAAGTGGCTGATGAGCTACTGAAGAAGTTTAATCCCACAGTACCAGCTAGCTAAAGCTATTGCTCTAAGATTTACTATTTGAAAAACTATACTTTTCTATCTGTAAGTGACTGCTGAGTCAAATACATGTAATTCCAAGATGGACTGCAGTTCCATAAATGCGACTAACTGCCTGCTACAAAGTGAAATACCTTGGACCAGCTCTAGTTTTCTACTGAAACAAATAAATTATATGGAAGATTTTATTATAGTTTTTAAAATGCTAAGCACTTTAGCCAAAGACTTTTAAAAAAAATAAATATTTCCACACAGGGGCATACAAACAAGAATTTTTGTTGGCAAATAACACCTCTGTAAAGACACTTTTTTTTCTTAGTTAATGCAATAATAGCAGAACTCGGGGACCGTTCTCAAGGTCATTCAGCCTTCCTTTTCCAAATGCCTTTAAAGATCTATATCTGCAAGTAACTAGAACTATGCATTTGTAGGGAAACTTGTAATTGGCTCCATGTATCATCCGTTTACATCATATTATGGATACAGAATTATTTGTCTGGTTAATTTTTTCTTTGAGACATAAATAATTTTTATTTACTAGTTAATCCTTACATTTTTTCCTCTCTGTTTTACTAGAAACAGACTCCTCAGGGCATGAGCCAAGCAGTGTTCAGTAGTACATTAGGAGTACAAGAAACAAACCCCAGCTTTTTATTCAGGTCCTCGAAGGTAATGTGATCAGACTACTTTCATTCAGTGTAGCCAGAACTCAATGAGATATTAGTCTGGTATAACAAATTTTTTATGTAATAGTAAATGTCAGACATCAAATCAGGCTCAGTTGTTGAGTGTTATCTTGTGCTGGGTTATGGTCTTCAGAATCCCCTTATCTAGGTTGGGTTACTCTTCTTTTATTGTGTTATGAAGTAAAGATTTTTAAAATCACTATTTCTGTGGAGTACACAGAAGTTATTTTTGGTTCTTCCTTTATTATGCTGATACAGTTAAACAGCAATCACTTTTCCTAGAGCTATGCAAGTATCAGTCAAATGATGGTAGTATGCAGACAAAGATATATGGGAATGTCAAGACACTGTGCAAGTTGCAGTTGCTCTTGTTGTTAAACAAACGCATACACGCAAATTTCACTTCTGTTCAGGGCACAAGAAGAAAAATCAATATTTTCCAAATGGTGGAAATATAAATCAGTGTAAATGTGTGAAAATGTATCTCTCTTGCTGTATGTTACAGTTTCTAATGGGTTGTTGCAGGCAGTGCACTGGAAAATATGAACAGGTATTGATCATTTTCTTACCTAAAAATAATAGAAGAGTACTGCTAAAGAGCAAATATTTTTTTTCCTTCAAATTCTTTGCTGATATTTGAAATTCTTTCCTCGGTTTCATAGGGTATAGGTTTCTGAGAATGTGGAGTTCGAAATGCATATGGTTTATACACTTTATACATTGAAATGCTCATTTTATTAACAATGGACAGCTATAACTTTATATAAGCATATAAATGAGGATAATTTGCATGGTTAAGAACCAGCACTTGACTGAAATTAGACAATAAAGAGAAGGAAGCCATTTTTGATGCGTAATGGGTTTGGTCTGAATGACTTCCAGTCTAGTCTTTGCAAGGGCTCTGTGTGATGTGTGCCCAGATGCTAGAACCACACAAATATAATAAAGTAGGTATCATTTTCTGACAGGTTTAACTATACTGTGAACTCTTGTTTGAAACACCATTTGCAGAAAAGGAATGAGATCCTAAAAGAAATGCTGCAGATTAAAAACAGTTATATAGGGCCTTCAGATCTGATATGCTTTGCAAATTCAGGAGGGTAAATATCACTTGCAATATAGTTGACATACATACTGCTATATGAGAAATAAAGACTGTTCGTAGCCTCTGGTTTAATGCAAACACCACCTCCTCCCCATTAATTTGAAATAAAAGGGCTTTGTACTTTTTGTATGGGATTCATTAAACAGATCTATAGGCAGATATATGGCCTCTACAGAATGATAATCAAATGTTGATGTGACAGGGAGTTTGTTCACTTAATCGCAAGTTGTGATTCTTTCTTAAGCTTAATTCTTTAGTTCTGCAGTTGGTATAAAGATACTTTTCAAAACATGTGGCACGTTTTTTTACAGAAACGTCCACAGAGTTCCATCAGGAAGCTTTAGTGGGAGGAGAGTGCAGATTCAGTGGATTCCCCTTTAAAGGTATTATGCATATGTAAGCTATGTAAGCTATGCATATGATAGCATGTGAAATAGCCACTGTATTGGAGATATATATATGTTTTTTTTCTTTCTCTTGGAGGGGCTGGTATTTGTACTAAATAGATAAGATTTCTTCTTAACCCTTTAGAAAGAAATATGATTTTTTCCTCTTCAGAGAAACCATAACAGCAGAATAGATTCACATATACTACAAAGCATTAATTTCTCCCTGTTTGGAACATTTTATCCACTCTTCTTTCCTTCTTTCTACCATTTACTTTCCACTCAGCACTTTGTGACACAGTGAACCATTGCAACTGCTTTTCAGTCATTCTTGCTTTTATTATGCTCTATCTTTTTTTTTTTACATTTTAGATAGGCAAATAAAAAGAGAACCTTTTAGAAATGGAATAAAAATGACAGAGGTATTTGCTTCCTGGAATATTGGAATCTGGAAGAGAACTTTTAAGTTCCTTAAAAGTGACTAAAATTAATTCAGAAGTCTCACAATGCTCTGAAGACGTAAATGAGTTTAATTATTCCTTTGTGGCATGGCCTTGTAAAAATATTGTGAACATTTTTGCACTGAACTACAATATATGCCTGTTCATTCCAACTTTTTATGCACCTGAGTGCTTGAGAGTTATGAAAAAGGGAACATATTTACTTTTTCAATAATTCTATCATCGGTGACATGGTTGACGTTATTCTCCATTTCTAAAGAGTTTAACTCCTCTGAGGTCATATTGGATGTTTGAATGGAGAAAGAGGGTAGTCACACATTCCGGGAACTTTCAGGTTGCTTTTCTGTATTGTGCTGCATTGCAAAACTCAGAAGGGCAGTTTGGACCACATGCTTCATTCTAGGTCAGTTACTCAGGTAAAATGTCCACTATTTTATGGGACTGGAACCTTGCTTAAGAAAGACTATTGTTACCCACCCCTCAGTGAGATACAGGTGTGAAACCATTTCCTTCCCCCCAGATAGTGCAAGGTTCATCCACAAGCAAATCTTAAATCTCCCAGTGACCTGCACCAGCCTTGGAGCACAACTGCTTCTGCAGTCTATGTCCTGGTACTAACCTTCAAAATTTCCGCAAGAAATTCTCAGCTTTATGCCTTTTAAATAGACCCATTGACTTACATAACATCAATTATATTCTTAGTGGTTAAATATCTGGTTGAATTACAATCTAATGAAACACAATAGACTAGTTCTAGGGGTGCCCACCCCCTGAGCTGGAAGACAGGGAAGGGGAACAGAATGCAGCTTCCGTAATCCAAGGGAAAATGGTTAGCGACCTACTACACCACTTACACACACACAATTCCATGGGGCCAGATGGAATCCACCCAAGGGTACTGAGGGAGCTGGTGGAAGTGCTCACCAAGCCACTTTCCATCCTTTATCAGCAGTCCTGGCTAACTGGGGAGGTCCCAATTGACTGGAGGTTAGCAAATGTGATGCCCATCTGCAACAAGGGCCGGAAGGAGGATCCAGGGAACTACAAGCCTGTTAGCCTGACCTCGGTGCTGGGGAAGGCTGTAAAATAGATCATCTTGAACATCATCATGTGGCATGTATAGGACAACCAGGTGATCAGGCCCAGTCAGGATGGGTTTATGAAAGGCAGGTCCTGCTTGACTAACCTGACCTCCTCCTATGAGAAGGTGACCGGCTTAGTGGATGAGGGAAAGGCTGTGGTTGTTGTCTACCTAGACTTTAGTAAAGCCTTTGACACCATTTCCCACAGCATTCTCCTGGAGAAACTGGCTGCTCATGGCTTGGATGGGCGTCCTCTTCACTAGGTAAAAAGCTGTCTGGATGGCTGGGCCCAAAGAGTTCTGGTGAATAGTGTTAAATCCAGCTGGCAGCCGGTCACAAGTGGTGTTCCCCAGGGCTCAGTATCAGGACCAGTTCTGTTTAATATCTTTATCAATGATCTGGACAAGGGGATTAAGTGCACCCTCATTTGCAGACAACACCAAGTTGGGCAGGAGTGTGGATCCTCTTGAGGGTAGGAAGGCTCTACAGAGGAGTCTGGACAAGCTGGATTGATGGGTCAATGCCAATTGTATGGGATTCAACAAGGCTAAGTGTTGGGTCCTGCAGCTGGGTCACAACAACCCCATGCAATGCTACAGGCTGGGAGAAGAGTGGTTGGAAAGCTGCCTGACAGGAAAGGACCTGGGAGTGTTGGTCAACAGCCAGCTGAATATGAGCCAGCAGTGCACCTGGGTGGCCAAGAAGGCCAACAGCATCCTGGCTTGTATCAGAAATAGTGTGGCCAGCAGGACTATGGAAGCTATTGTATCCTCCTGTCCCGCACCTCGCCGGCACTGGTGAGGCCACACCTGGGATACTGTGTCCAGTTTTGGGCCCCCCACTACAGGAAGGACATTGAGGTGCTGGAGTGTGTCCAAAGAAGGGCAGTGAAGCTGGTGAGAGGTCTGGAGCACAGGTCTTATGAGGAGGGGCTGAGGGAACTGGGGTTGTTCAGCCTGGAGAAGAGGAGGCTCAGGGGAGACCTTATTCTCTACAACTACCTGAAAGGAGGTTGTAGCAAGGTGGGTGTTGGTCTCTTCTCCCAAGTAACAAGCAATAGGACAAAAGGAAATGGGCTCAAGTTGCTCCAGGGGAGGTTTAGATTGGATATTAGGAAAAATTTCTTTACGGAAAGGGTAGTCAAGCATTGGAACAGGCTGTCCAGGGAAGTGGTTGCATCCCCATCCTTGGAGATGTTTAAAAAACGTGTAGATGTGGTGCTTGGGGACATGTTTAGTGGTGGACTTGGCAGTGCTAGGTTAATAGTAGGACTTGATGATCTTAAAGGTCTTTTCCAACCTAAATGATTCTATGATTCTATGATAAACTATATCTACAGTACACAATGCTGGGCATTATTAGGATACAGTTAATGAAGAGAATATTTAAAATATGAAGGCAAGTGTTTAGCTTGGGAGGCAGAATAATTTTATTACATGATTATAATTGAGCACCACTCCTGATTATACGTATATGTCTCTTAATAGGCATGCTATGCTGTGGTGTCTGAAGCTTATATTCTAATTAAAACTTCTGAAAAGGTCTGACAGTGAGAAATACAACTATTTAATAACCTAGCCATCATCTTGATCTGTTTAAAAACACTTTGCAGCTGAAGAATGATTTTAGGAAAGTCAGCCAGGGCTTATTACTTAAATGATTGATTTTTTAGTTGTTGACCTTGGACACTACAGCTCAGTGCTGCACCTTTAATTACATGGCCAAGTGCTGCAAAATGCAGGTGTTTGATTAGGTAATCAAGAATTTAACCTCTGACTACCTAAGATATTATGAAAGGTAGAAGTTCTTTTTGTGCAGTCAGAATAATTAGCTGCCAAAACTAAATTTTTTGTTAACACAGATGATACTTTACCCTTAAATATTTCAAATGAGACATTTATTTACGGTAAAGAGGTAAGGTTTTCTATTGTACTTGCATACTTTTTAAAAATATGGAAAAGTAATTAAACCACTAATACAAGCAGACATTAAAGAAAGCAATGGGGGTGTAATCATTTATACCCTTATATAGCCTGGGTTTACCCAGCAGGTGAAGGTAGTTGCCTTCCTCTTTAGTTGGGACACACAGTGTAAGTGTGATGCAGCTGCTTGACTGTACTGCCTCTCCACGCTTTCTTGTCTCCCTCCCATCTGCCAGCCCCTCGTAGACCGTGGCGACATCCATTCTGGTAGCACTGTCCTGGATGCTCTACTACCGTTTGTATAGCGATGTGATCTCAGCCCTTACTGATGATGCTCTCTGTAGCAAGAGCAGGTGACAAATTGTTATTGAATTTTATGCACAGAAATATGCATCTGCTTTTTAATGTTTCTCGAGGCACATCATCCTCAACTGAAATACAGTGAACCTTTATCCACAGTGAGTTTCTAGAAATTGAAAATGGCCAGTCTCTCCAGAACTTATCTCTTCACAGTGATTAGAGAGAAGAGCATTCTCAAATACTCCCAGTAACCTCCTGCAGCAGCCTTTGAGCACAACTGCTTGTGCAGTCTATCTGCTGTTGCTAATCTTCAAAAAGTGTGTAAAGACATTTTTTTCAAACAAGTTGTGCACCTTGAGTTTGCATCTGCCCAGAATTTGGAGAATTTGGGGTAGATTCCAGATATATTTTAATATGTATATAGGATTTATAAATATTATCAAGCAAATAATCATTTTTAATAAAGGTAATTACTAATGTCCACATTTACTGATGAGGGCAGTAGTCCAGAGAAGTGATTCTTGCCATAGTTGTCCATTTGCTGTGTACAAGTTGTATCAATATTACTGGGGTGAATGCGAGAGAGAAACCAGCTTTCTGGATCCCATGCTGAGAGCTGGAAAGGGTGTGGGACATGGGGTGGGGAGCTTTTTTATAAACTTGTTACTTGTAAACTGATTAAAGCAATTGGAAAACAGTAAACACTGAGCTATGAGGTGCTGTTTTTACAGGAACACTCTTTGGAGTGGAATCACCCTTTAAAATTGACTGTAGTCACTGGTTCAAGCATAGTTTGTTGTGCTACATACTATGCCCAGATGATGGCTAAGGCTTCACCAGGGTTTCAAGTCCTTGGTACTTTGGAATTTTTTTTTTCTGTGTGTATGCGCATGGTTTTCAAAATGCATTTCGGTCTTATTTTGAATGTGATTGCTGCTAAGGCTATAAGAGTTAATTTTCCTAAAAGAAAACTATTGCCCAGTGTGGGAAGATGTGAGAGAGAAAAGCAGTGCTATTGGCATTGATTCCCTTTGGGAACAGCGTGGATGTTCTCTAGGCAGGGCCATTTACTCTGAACAGCTCTCTGGACAGAAATCCAGTAGCAAATGACAAGGGCATTAGAGCAAAGAGAACTTCCACCGAAACAGCAGAAGTAAGAAAGATTTAAAACGGCCATGCTCTCTAGACAAAGAAGGGTATTTTTGCCCAGAAATGGAATACGAAGGGAGAGAATGAACATAGCTTCTGGATGAACATAACGTTCATTAGAAGTCTGAGAAGTAAAATTACATTCAGGAGGTTGTTGTTTCCCTGAGGAGCTTAATTCCCTCTCCCTTTTTTAAAATTATTTTTTTGCTTATTTTCTTTTTCAGGAGAACAACACTTCCATATCTTTTAGAAATTCCTTTGCTGAACTTGAGTTCTTTCTGTTACCAACTTGTTCTTCTTTAAGAAATTAATGATAAGCCAACATCTCTGTTATAGCCATGTGTTGTCTAGGAGAAATTTATTCAGTTAACTATGGCACTTAAAAGGCTTGGAGGGCTAGTTCCAGAGTTGAGGCAGTTGAGTCTGAGGATCCTGCTGGAATAGCGACAGATTAGAATTTGCGCTTGAGAGCGCCAAACTAACCATGGTTATCACCCACTGCTTAAACAGAAGGAGCTTTATAGCAAGGTATATAATTCTATCACAACAGACTAGCTTTCACTGAGAACAGCAGAGCTGAACCAAGCTGCAATAGGGGGCTTGGTTTTGACATTTTTATCAATAATGGATCCATTTAAGATGTGTGCTTATTGGATAAACACTGGAAGAGAAAAAATATATTGCGGATTTTCAGTAAGTTAAAGAGGGAATAGATTATAGGCTTTTCAATTTACTGTTTGCATAGCTGAAGAAACAGAAGACAACAGATTGAAAGAAGTAGCTCTAAATATAAAGTGAAAGAGGTAATACATTAGAGAGTACTTTGCCAGTCCATTGAATTCACAGGAAATCTAAACTTTTTGACTGCACTTAAAAAAGAATAATTAATGTTTGGATACTGATATTATTTGTAGGGAAGCATTATGCGGCAATAGATTATCAGATTTCTTTAATGCCTGAGTAGACATTAAAGAAGAATTTAGAATTTTCACAATGGAAAACTGGATGCATGGATGAAATGATCTGCTTTGTAGAATATGTAGTGCTGGCCACTGCAGCAATATTTTGCATATAGTTTGCATATAGCATGTGGTTCAATTAAGTAGAATCAAGCAGAGTTTGGAAATGAAGTTTAGACCTCTCAGAACAAGCAAATGAGGAAAAAAAATGTTTGTCATGTTTGTCTCTGGTGGAATTGTGTCCTTCACTGATTTGCAGTAGTAAATCTGCAATGAAAAGAAACATCATACTAATGGGAGAAACAGGGGTGTGGACTTCAGCCAGACATGTTATTTTCTTCTTTCTTTCTTTTTGTGCCTTACTTGTGCATTTCCCCTGTCACATAAGAAGATTCTTTTTCAGTGCCTGCAATTAGGTGCCTACTACTGTCAAGTGTTCCTACTCGGTTATGTGTAAGGAAACTGCCTGTGCTACATGAGTGAACTAGTGCTTCTCATTCTGCATGCATCAGTAATATTTGAAGCAAATTGGAGTGGTCCGTCTCCTTTGGAGAAAAGATGTCTGTATTCAGTAGCTATTTCTTGGGTGTAGCATCTGTCCCAGATGGGAGCGATATCTCTAACATCACTGCTCATGCAAATGAGTTTGTTTAAGTTTGGAAAAAGATGAATAGGCTTCAGAGTTACTTTGCTCTTTCACAGGAGTAAAGAGATGCTCCAGATGCATCTTTGTGCATTAGATCTACTTAAAAAGAGTGCTAATAAATCAATTCTCACTTTTAATATAGGTCTTTTACACTACAAAAGAGGAGAGAAAAACAGTGTTAACACTAAGAAACTGTGATTGTAGAAATACAAATTAGTGTGGGAATTGTGGGCCTGCAGTGTACGTACAACTGCTTTTAACACTGTATCTGGAAACTAGCATTATTTCTAACTCAGTCTCTTAAGCACAGATCAATGTTGTGCAGGTTAATATGGGTAAGATATCTTTTCTTCCATAACAGGAAATGACAATTTCTAGTCTTGCGAATACTTAAGGCAATGAGCGGAGTATACTGGAGTACTTTTAAATAAGGTGAGAATAGATTTTATTAGTTTTATTTTAAGACACTGAATTTTTGTAGGTCATACGTATCAATGTTTCACAAAGGAGATTTACCCACAGCTGTAATTAAACAAAGTCAGAATTCAAAACATGATGGTGCTGTAGTAGTCTTAATTCGTGAGAGCTGCAAAACAGATACTTGCTAGCATATTGTTTTCAACTAAAAAGATAAAACCTTCTCTTGCTTAACTTACACTTTTAATATAGTCAGTTAGGTAGGCATTGTACTTCACTAATTGTTTTGAAGGAAAGAGAGGAAATTTAATGCCAAGGTGGCACAGCAAAGCACTGGAGTCAAAAGTTCTGGATACTTTACTTGACTTTACCCCTAATCCATCAATGAAAAATGAAAGATATACTGCATATGTAAAATTATTGTAAATAAAATTTCTGGGTTTTTTCATCATGAAGCAGTTGAAGACATCTGTTATGCAATCATATGTAAGTCCATTGTAATAATTAACTTTAAGCTTTTCAGAATACTATTTGCAAAATGACGAATATATGCATAGTTTACAGAATTTACAGCTTTCTCGAAAGAGTGTTATTTATCTTAGACTATTAAATAAAAAAGTTATGGGTTTATGGTAGATTATCAGGTCTCAGTCTTCTTTAAAAAATAGACTTAAGGGGACTGAAAATACTGTATCATGTAATGATTTCAAAATCATCCTCTCTCATAAGAGCACTCTGGACATCTACAGGTTGAACAGGAAATCAGACTTCCCAATTCAGCAGCTGCAGAAGAATCGTGAGATTATATTTCATTAGATGTCTAGAGGCAGAGCATGAACTTTTGCATGAGCAACTGCCCTTCATTCACTTCTGTTGGTCCATTGGTCAAGTCTCCCTGTGTGGCCTCTGAGTTGCTGTGGAAATGACCCAGAGGGAGCTAGCAATTATCTGGAAGGCAATTATCATAGCAGTCAAGTAAATGCTGAAGTGGCCTTGTTTGCACCCTGGCTATAAAAAAAATAGGGTGAATTTAGTGTCTGCTTAATGACTATTGCATATCCAGAACGGAATCTAACGTTTATTGAGAATTAGCTGGTTGCACCCTGTAGAATTCACCACATATAAAAAGAAAATGGTTAGCAGGTCTGTACATTGTGAGTGAAAAGTAGATGGAAGGGTACCATATACTTTAAAAAGCTACAGTATTACAGCAGTCTTGAAGTCAAAGGCAAAGTTCCCCTTAACTTCAATGAAAGCAGCGTGGTACCCCTGCAGAGTAGCAGGGTTTAGATGACAGCATATTTTTCAGTCTGAAAGTGGATCAGCACAGTTGTAACAACAAATGATACAAGCTGATATCTTAATATGTCAGGAAAAGAGTCAGTTTTGAGGTGAGTATATAGATTAGGAACTAGATATATGTCTTTTTTAATGTGGTTCTGATAGGTTGTGGCTGGATTTATAATTAAATTGGCTTTGTTGGAGGAGTCCATGATGGGCGTTTTCCATTCAGGGAATGGGAATTGATTGTCTCTTCAGCTGATCCGGAGCTCATCTCTTTGATCTAAAATCAGGACAAATAAAGATTTGTACAACTGGCTCTACAACTAAAGCAGAAAAGTGTCACTAGCTGACTTACTGAGTAAGAATTTAAATATAACTTCACAGTAGCAAGAGCTATAAACAGGAGATGTATGTTGTTCAAATTCACCCTTACAGCAGCTATTAATTTTTTTTCTTTCATAAAATGGTTGTAGGCTTTTTTAGGTGCAGTCTAAAGCCATTAGTGTGTGAAATTAGTATAATTAACTTCTAGATGTTTGCTAAGAGATATTGATATATTGCTTGATGATGACTCCTGTTTATTTGTATCTAAAGCTTAGTGTTTAGCCTTACACGTAATTACTTTTTATTTTAGGCTAACTTTTCCAAAACCAAATAAAACAGGGAACAAAAAAAAAATTAAAAAAACCCTCTTCATTCTTCTGTAACATTTTCTGTTGAAATGTGGTGAATTCTAGAGTAGGGGCAGATGCTTTTCCGTAATGGTCTGAAGGCATCTTTCTTATAATTTATTTGACAGTATGAGAAAAGCTATTTAGAATTACTAAATATAACATCTTTGCCTTGTCAGAAATAGAAAGGTGCAAATTAATCTGAGAATTAAACAAATACAAAGCTTAAGGATTCTAAGTGAAGCAAAGAAACAACTAAAAGCTGGTTGGTAGCAGCATATGTTGCCTTCATTAAACTCATGCCTCAAGCCCAGTCAATCCAAAGAAATAAAGTTTGGTGAGCCAGTTTCTACCATGCACCTACTATGTGAATGTAAATCTCTTGGGTTTTGGTCCTGTGAACTATTGCAGGTTCTTAACTTAATGAGATAAGAAGTTAAACAGATGTAACTGTTAATAAAACATAGAAATCTAATCTTTAGTTAATTCCATGTTGTGTTAAATATGACCTTGCTGTTGTTTTGTCATGTTAGTACATGATAAAATAAAATTTAACATATCCAATTTCAACTGCACTTTTCAGAAAGGAGCTAGTGAGGAAGAAGTCTTTCAGAATTTGTGATCACCTACTTCCTGTGTGAGCATCAAGTCTCCTAGTACAAAATAAATTTGCAGGGAATAAATTACAGGTTGCTAGGAACATTATGTGCTTTCCTTCCTGTGCACTTTCCATTCTACAGCCTACAGATTCTTGCATGTATCCTGGAACTGACTCTGAAAGAGTTCAGGACTTTATTATAATGATGAAAGGCAGATTTTTTTTTTTAACTTAAAAACTTTAAGTAATAAAAGTACACGTGTCAGAAATGAAAGATATTGTTGAGAGTGGTTCGTCTAGAAAGTTTGGATCGTCTACTCTAGACAAAAGAATTGTGACATGATCCGTATTCATTTGCAAAACAATCCTTTTACTTAAATACCTGTAATGGATAATTCGTTCTGCTTTGTTTTATGGGATTCTGGATTTCAGGGGACTTTTTTCAGAATTCTGCTTTGGTCAGAAGTTCTCAGTACAGTTCAAACCTTTTGCCTGTTATTGTAGCTGTGATTCATGGAACCCACTGCTGGATAGCAGAGTATGTGTTTTTAGTAAAAATTTATGCATAGCACAATGACATTTAGTTTGCTGATAAATCTGTTGTATGGAGAATCTGGTAGCAAGGATCTGATTCCAGTAAATTAGATTACATTTTAAAAAATATAACTTGTCTGAGTGCCTACAACTCATCACAGTAAGAATTGCTTTTCAGATCTCTCTAGCCTGTTGACCTCATTTTGATTGAGTGATTTTCTGTCTCACAAGCCTGTTAGCTAAAATGTCCCTTAGTTTTTGACAAAGTTTGTATAAACTGGAACAGATTCAGCCATTGTTTTAATGTTCTCCTTTAAGTTTCTTTAGCATCTTAGTGTAGTTCTGTGAACAAGATTTTCTTCAATTTGTAGGGTGAACTTTGGGAACATGTCATTGAATTTCTATAACATTTTCTGCTAATAAGAGAAAAAGCTTTGTTCCTTTCTGGTGGAAACTGTGAAAACATCTTACTTTGTTGGCTCAGGCAGTGTAGGCTACTGCAGAAACAGATCAGAGCTAACTTATTATTTTAACATCAAGGATGAATAAATTTCTTTGTAACAAAATCTAAGATGGATTCAACCTAACATCTGACCCCTCTTTTTTTTTTTAATCTTGAAATTCTTGAATTCTTGAATTTCCCTTGAAACTTGTATCACATACCTTTACTGTCACTTTTTCATAGACTACATTACCCTTTTCAAAACTTCTTTTCATTATTTTCATCACTACAATGTTATTTCAGCTTTGAAATTTCTAGTAAATTGGGACAGTGAAGTGATGACGTTACAATGTCCTGAGGAAATCTGGATCTTGTTGAAGCTAGTGTGTCTTTTGTTGATTTTAATGTTCTCCTTACTTTTAGAGAGTTATAAAGTTTGCATTTCACCTTTTGGCTTTACCAAGCATGTTTGTGCAATTCCAAAAGTTATTGTGCTATAGCTTATTTAAGTTGTCTTCTAGTGAAGAGATGTTATCTCTCAGTATTTAGATCTTTGCAGCTTCACTTCCTCTAATTTCTATGTATTCTCCACACCAGAGCACACTACTCATTATAAACTGCCATTATCTAATTCATCATTAAATTATTGAAATGAGCTAAACTATGAAAAAATTGTTTCTCCATTACACTCTATTCAGCACAGCGTGAGAAAGCCAGTTTACACAATCTCTGAAACAGAACCAGATTAAAGCACCTTTGGAAATCATGGAATACATTAAATGCATTTTGACTCTCTGATAGGTTTTTTTTATAATGCTAGCTATCTTGTGGTGGGAAAGACTTTACATCTACAGTGGGGTTTTAAATTTTTAAATATTTTTAAGCACGTGGGAGCCACAATGATTGACATCTTCATAAATGTTTATACTGTAGAGAGATTGTTAAATTGCCAAGCATTTGCTAGTAACAGTGTAAAATAAACCCTCTCTTAAATATTAAGCTATACTGCAGAAGGCTGAAAAAGTTTTAACTTATCAGAATTGTTTATAAAACAATTACATACTGACAAATTCTCATATGAATGCAATACTAGCATGATTAAATGTAAATTAACTAATAAAATGCAAATAATATCACTGTACTAGTTGCAGAGTCAGTGTTTCAGTTTCTTTGGAGCAATGTGAAACATGAGGAAAATATTGTGAAAATATTCTATCTTATTGGAATTTACTATTTATTGGAATTCTTTTTTCATTTAATTTGATTTTGGGACAATGGAGTGCTACATTTCTGACTCAGATGCCAAGTCTAAGTTAGTATTACTCTGAGATAATAAAAACAGCTTTATACGAGCAATGGGTTTAGAATTTAAATGGATCCTTTCAAATTTTTATTGCATTTTACAAATATATATATAAAGCAAAATAAGTAGAGACTTTATATGTTTTGTTATCTCCATTTTAAGAATACAAATTCTGTCTTTATTACCCAGTATATATCACTGTTGAAATATTTGCATGTGTGGATGTATGTTTTTATCACTATATATGCTTAAAAATTATATATAATATATATGATTATTGTATTTTCTATATAGAAAGTTTTTACAGGTTCAGTTTTTCAATAGATAGGTTTATCTTGAAAAAAAGGTGTGAAGTATATATTGCAAAATGCTCACCTCCTCAAAGACAAGCTTATGATGGTAGGAATCAAACTGCTATAGTGGCCCTTTGGATATTTCTTACTATGAGAACGGATGAATTTATGTATATATCCTTTTTTGCTCCAAAGCGTACTCACTGAGGAAGTAAGCTTCCTTCACTAGTCTGCTGATCTAAAGAAAAGACTTATAATCCCATAAGTTATCTGTCATAATGAAGGTGCTATGCAGGTTACCACAAAATTGCAGCTGAATGTTGTAATGTCAATGGTATTGTCAACTTTCTGTTGCAGATATAGCCTTGTTGCACTATTATCTCCATGCTGTGACTTCACTGAATGTAATAGCAACTAGTTACACCACATATCATCCAGTGTTCTGAATGCATACTTTCAGTGCTTATTTAATGTAAACTAGTTAAGTTATTTTAGTAAAGTCCCACATTTTTTCGTTATACATTTTTGTAATTCAGAATTTCCTCACAGTTCTGAAGATAATTTAATGAAAATTCCAGTCATAATGAGATCAAGGGACATGACTGACAGGTATTCACACCATACCTAGTACTTAAGAAAGCATAAAGTTATTACAAATAGCATTTCTTAGATTTGGCTATGACTAAGAGATTTCTGAAACTGAATGACAATCTGCACTTGGAAGCCAATTTGGCTGAAAGTGACTGTAAAATGGCAACGTTTGTGGTTTTAGGAAGAAGCAACCATAGTTGTAGAACATGAACTGACTTCAAAAAAGCATAATTTAATGAACTTTGGGACCTAGTAGAAATGGTCTCCTGGGAGGATATCTAAAGGATAAATGAGTGGAGGAGAGCTAGCAGTTACTGAAAGAGAATATGTTAAAAGCAGAGTCACAAACTATCACAATGGGGAGGAAAGACAGTAAGTATACTCAGAAATATGGATGCATCAGGCTACACAAATAAGACACATGAAAGCTTTGGAGAAAAAGTTCTGAAGGTGTTAGAATGATAGAATGATATGTCAGAATGATAGAATGATAAAGGACAGTGCTGGTCCATTGCTTAGCAAGAAAGAATAACAAGAAACAGAACAAAAAAATCCCCTTCAGTTCTGTAGGCATGTGTTTAACAAAACATTACCAAGTAGGTACAAACAGAATTGGGAGGGACAGTTTAAAGAATATTAATGTGACATGATGTATTCATGTTGACAGAATCCAATTAAATTTGCCCTTAAGTACTTAGAAAACCTAGCCAGCTCAATCCGTGAACCATTAGCAAACGTAGTACCTAACTTTAAAAAACAAAAAATAGACTACTGTAGAATGTAGATGAAGCAGTGTAATTTCAACATCTGGAAAGTTACTGGAACAAATTATTAAGCATTCAATGTGTAGGTACAGAGAAGATAATAAAGTAATGAAACCACCTAGTATGGTTTTGTCAGAAACAATCACATCAACATACTCTAATTACTTTATTTGATGGGATTTCTGGGTTAATCAGATGTGGGAACAAATAGGATTAATTTTGACTTCAGGCAAGGTTTCTGACACTGTCCCATAAAGGAGTCCATAAATAAATTAAGACAATATGATCTAGATGAAATTAAGACAAGGTGCATAATTAGTTGAAAACGATACTTAAAGCTGAGTTATCAATGTCTGACTGTCAAGGAGGGTGGACAGTGCTGGGCCTGGTTTTGTTCAACATTTTCATAAATGACTTGGTAACAGACTAACAAGTATACTTCATATAATTTATGGATGAAATATGAGAGTTTGGAAACATTTTGAACAATAGGAAAGAAAGATCATTATCTTGGAAAATTTGAGATGTTTTTTATCACTGCGCTGAAATTCAGCAATAAATAAGTGTAAAATGTTTAGGGGGAAGAGTGAAATGCACAAATACATAATGAGGATTAAGAACTAGGTATTTATTCTGAAACAGTATCTGAATGCCATAGTGGACCACAGAATTTGTCAGCTAAAAAAATAATGTTTTTTAAAAACAAACATCAGATGTTATTCTGGTTGTATTAACCAGAATGCTATATGCAGTGTAGGTAAGTTAATAATTTTACTCTGGACCTGATAAAGACTTGACTATGAAGTAATTTGTCCACTCTTTGCCTCCACACTTTAGAAAAGAACTTAAAAATATATCATGCTCAGAGGAGAGTAGCAAAATTACAAGAGGTATGGAAAATTCCCTTTTGAGCAGAGAAGACATTTAATCTAAATGGTGGAACTCATGGAAACAGACTTTCAGTATGTAAAAGACTGTTATAGTTAAGACATCCATGTGGATAAACAGGTAATAATTAGCTTAGTTTTCAAAAAAAACCCAACCAAACAAAAAACCAACCCAAAACCCAGAAGCAACAAGCCAATCAAAGCCCAGTGCTTTAGATGTAGTATTGGGAAAAACCTTCACCTTTGTGAATGAAATGCGGGAATGCTGGCTAACAGTAAACAGTGTGGATTCTCTTTCACTGAGGATTTGTAAGAAAAAAGTCTGTCCTGAATAGTCTAGCTGCACTTAACTCTGCTTTTGCGATGTGCAAGTGACTTCTTTACTCATGTGCACTCAGCTAGCCTTCCTTTTTTATGATTCTTTGCAAAATGCTATGTCAAAATTCTGGTTTTGCCCCCATCTCTATTCTTTTTAAAATTCTATTTGGTTTAATGTGGCTTTTTAATTTGGTCTTTGTATTTGGGGAACTGTGGACAGGTTACCTCAAATACGATGCCTTCCTAATTAATCAGTTATTTCAAATAGGTTTACACATATGGAGGCAGGGAACAGAACTTCTGAATCATCTTAGTGTGAGTCACTTGCCAGACTGCTGCTATTTATTACTCCACAGATACTCTCTCTACGGTTTTGCATGAACACTTTTCTGTCTTGTGGATGGTCCAGATGTGCATCTGGAGCACAGCAGTCTCTCTGCTGTGGACTGAGAATATCACCTCTTTAGGCTTCAATCATGTTTATTTTGGGGCTATTTGATAGAAATGGAAGCCACCATATCTGAACACACCACATTAGAGCTAGCTGGAATCACAAATTTTGTCCTGTAGGCAATTCCAGTATTTTGACATTTGTTTTCTATCTCCCTTACTAGATTAGATCTCCTCAATCACATTGGTTTAGTTTAGGTGAGACTGCAGTGCCTCATGGAAGATGTAGTTCAGACAGGCTAACAGGTATTTCATCACTATCTTAGAACAAATTGTGCTGGGTATTCCATTTGCTTGTATGACTTTTCTACCAGAGTCATTATATAAGCTTTGATAGAGATATTCCTGATTTGTGCCTATGTAAGCAAGAGAACCATAAGCAGATTGTGTCAAACTGTGTGATTCAGTAAGAAAACAGGGTCTCATTTCATAATTGGGAGGGTTTATTTTAAAAAATATATTCTCCTTTCATTTAAAAGCTGAGAGGCTTATATGAAAGATGGACAGGTTTTATTTTCATTGATGATGAAATTATTTTCCATAGATACCCCCATCTTTGTTACTTCAATAAAGGGGAAAAAAAAAAAAAAAATATCCTTGGCTGCGGTAAGTAAAGACATTGCTTCAGGAGCAGTAGTAATGTAATCTTTTGTTTATTTTGCTCCTGCACACCTGATGGGATAGTTAGAAGTATTCTGTTTTTTAAGCAGGATTCTTCTGTTTTTCACAGTTGAAGTGATTATGTAAAAGAGTTGTTTGTTTGGGGTTTGTTGGGTTTTTTATTATTTCTGTCAAAACAGTCACATTTTCCCTTTAATACATTATATTCTGGTTGTAACAGTTTATTTATTCTGAAAAATAAATAGTAGACCACCATGTCATGTAGTTTTTCAATGGAAGTTTACTAAAACTATAGAGTTCCTTGAAAGCATGTAAGTATTTGCTGGTTAATGGATAATGAAAGCAACCTCATGCAAAACTTCTGTCCATTTAAACAACAATAGCAGTCATATTTCTTCATCCATTGCAATGTTTTTGTTTCTGGTCTAACAAATGACAAGTAGAGCTTTCATTATTCATTTATCTTCATTGATTAGTTTTGCATTTCAGTTCTCTTTGAGATCAGATACTTCAACCTGGTTGTATTTTTTTTTTTTTTTTTTTAACATGGCTGATGTCCAGTAGGTAAATGGTGGGAATTTCCAAATCGGTCTTATAAGGTAAATGGTGGGAATTTCCAAATCGGTCTTATACTTGTTTTTACTTTATAGCAAAACCTGCACAGATGCTTTCTTAGCTTTTTATGAGTTTTCATGGGTCTTATTTGCAGATTTTCTCCTTTTACATGGGAAGTGACAATCTAGTATTTACCTTTTTCTTCAGTCCTCAGCAAGAATAAATTATTCTGCCTTCATTTCCTTTCCTTTTCTCAGAAGAGTGGGCAGAAAAACCTAGGAAACTGGCTTCTATGAGATGGATACCAGAAGTACCTGTCTGGTGGAAAATCCATGTGAGCTTGCTTCCTTGTCCTACCATAACTACCACTGAAAAGTTTCTGTTGGTGGGGAAGTGTGGAAGGTTGCTGTCATGGCATTCATAGGCCCTGCAAGCACTGAGCTAAAATAGGAGCACCTTATCCAGCAGGCCCTCCCTGCTTTCTGTTCCAGATAGCTCTTCAATCATTTTGACCTGTGTCTGCATCTATCATAGCTAGATTTGGCTTGTCAGTCTACTTCTAGTAGTAAAAGTCAAGCAGCACTAACACCAGTCTCCCTGCTGCAGAGCTGCATCTACCATGTTGGCTTTTATCTGTGACTTTAAAACTCCTCAGGGCTTTGTCCCTGTTATTCAGTATAATTATGTATTTTAAGCACTATGTAACTTTTGGCAGTATCAGCTTATGTAACAGAATGCAGAAAAAATATTTTTTGATAGCGTTGGTTGTTTATATTTTTTCATGAAGCAGGATGATGTTTCAATTTATTTGTTTGGATTTGTGATAAAGTAAAATTGTATTAGAGAAAGCTTTATTATACTGCAACCTCTAGTAAAGCAGACATGCCATTGATTAAATAATTTACTACTTCGCCTTTTTCTTATCTTTAATTGGATCTAGCCCATCTCAATTGGGCAAACAGGGCTCTTTGAAGTTTTTCCTTTATGTCATTTTCCATGTGTGGCAACAAAAAAAAACCCCTATAGTTAATATATAACCAGGTTTGAAGCTTATTATGGACCATTCTTATAACAGTAATTAAATGCAATATTAAAAAAAAGAGCAGTAGAAAGCTCGGTGATTCTTTCTCCAGTACTTTGATGTAAGTCTTGCAACATGGAGGACCAGTTTCTTCCCTCCATTGCACCTGCATAAGAAAGGAATGATTCCACTAAAGATGTCTGGGTTAATGAGAGGATGATCAGGTCTGCTGTTTACCCAAGGTCTGTGAGGATGGGGGAGAGGGGGCCTGTATTCTGGATATGCTGATTTTACAATGAGTAAAGTAACTGAAAAAATAAGGAAATTAAAATTTTGTAATTCTTCCCTTGAAGTCCCAGGATTTTAGGGCCTTCTTTACTTTGATATTCCTGGTTAAAAGCCAGATTGTGCCTATTCTAATAAGTAAAAGAGAGTCATAGTAGTAGTTTGGGTTTAGTCAGAGCTAGCATGACCTCTTACCTGATCCAAAAAAGCCAAAGAGACATTTTAGAAAAAGGTGACAAGGGTAAGCAGGAATTGCGAGAACAGAAATTAAATCAACTTTCTATTATCAATTATCTTGTCTGTGTGTAGATCATGATGTGGGTTCAGTCAGCACAATTAACGCTGCTCTGGCCTTCTTGCATGTGGCATCACTCAGAAGTCCAAAAGCCATGTGGAGATGGTTGTGCTACTTTCTGATTTGAGCTGACTCTGCAGTTGTGTGTCATTAATGAGCCTTCCAAGAAAGAGAGACACAAAGTGCCAGGAATGGGGGAAGGTGAAAGAAGAGGGAGTTGTGAACAGTATCAAAAGCAAGAAAATGGATCAAAGGCATAAAGCTGATAGATACCACAAAATGGTTGAAGGCTGGAAGGCATCTTTGGAGATGATCTATTCCAACCCCCTTGCTCAAAGAAGGATCAGTTAAAGCAGGTTGCCCAGGGCCATGTCCAGCTGGATTTTTAATGTCCTTGTCCTTAGGAATGGAGACTCCAAGACCTCTCTGAGCAACCTGTTCCAGTGCTTGACCGCCCTTACAGGGAGAAAGATTTTTCTTATGTATGAAGGGAATTTCATTTATGTCAGTTTATGTCAATTTGTACCCCCTGCCTCTTGTCCTGTCCCTGGGAACCACTGATGAGTCTGCTTTCATCTTCTTACTCCTACTCATCAGTTATTTATAAACAATGTTGAGATCCTTCCTGAACCTTCTTTTCTCCATGCTGAACAGTCCCAGCTCTACCAGCCTCTTCTCATACAGCAGGTGCTACAGTCCCTTAATCATCTTCATGGACCTTCGATGGACTTGCTCCCATGTGTCTATGCCTCTCTTGTACTGGGGAGTCCAGAACTGGACACAGTAGTCCATGACATGATAGGAAATATATTCAAGGTGTGGAAATAGGAATCCCCAAAAAAGAGACAGCATCAGAAGCAGGGCAACTGTACCTGAGTGAGGAACAGCCTGGGCTAGTGATCATCTATATCCACATGGTCCTAAGCAGAGCTGTCTCAGGTGTTTTTGCACCTTCAGCAGAAGTTTTATGGGAAAGGGATTTTTTTTTTTTTTTTTTTTTTTAAAGCCCCAAAAGCAAAACTACAGAGGAAATAGCAAGGGTAAACAAGGAGTACTCTGGAGTATGGACTTGCCTTTTTTCCTTCACCCAGGAATGGTTTGCACACAGTTATATGAATGCTTATGGAGTATGTGAGAGGAGGAAGAATTAGAAGAATGAGGAAGTGTCTCCAAGATATTCTATGGGTGTATTTAGGGTCTATCATGTGGGCTCTGGGAAAGTGCAGTGTGAGTAATGCTGAGTGCAAAAGATCTGTGCCTATATTGACATAATGCTGAGTTTGATCTGATGTTTTGTTTTTTTTTTTCTCAGGAGGGCTTTTTTAATTCAGGCTTAGCTCTATGTAAAGCAGGTACATCTTGGCTAGCCTACAGGGTGGGCAGAACAAACTCAGCATCTCCTGTAATGCACTGTGTAGATTCATGTGGGCTGTTGCCAGAAAGGCTATAATCTGCTATGGAAGCTGTTGGCATGGAAAAGGCAGGGAAGGAGGCTGGGGTAAAGACCGAGTGAAGTGAGTGAGCAAGTACTGCACTCAAACTTTGTGCTTTGAAATCCCATGGTGGGTAGTGAAAGGGGAGAAAAGGTAAAATTGTCTTGGAGTTTGTGGAGAGGTCAAATGGGGTGTAAGTAGGAATACTCCAGAACTGCATAAAAGTTGAAGAAGGCAGAGGCAGAGCTTTGAATGTAAGTCTAAGGAAGCAGAGAAGGCAGGTGGATGACAGCAGGGAAAGCCTTAGGAAGAATATCAATCAGGTTTTCAGAGACAAGTGGGCAAATAAATGGAAGCAAAACATACAGTCACAAAAGAATATAAAATACTTGCTTTTTAAGAAGGAAGACTTTTTAAATAGCTAGTTCATGAAGGAATATCTGATTCTTCTAAACCAAAATGTATTGCAATTTATTTAATTCACAAAGAAGCTGTGGTGAAGCAAGGTGCTGTTGATATCAACTCTCTCTCTATTCCTACTTCTTTATAATCAAAGGGCAAAGATTTGAAGTTGTTGAAGATTTTCCCAGCTGCAGTTTCTCCCTTTACAGTATAATTACCACACAGCTGCTTTAGAGCATACTTCAGGTTGATCATATGAATTTAGTTCTGCTGATGGCTGCCTGCATGTTTTTATTTGGGGAAGCTTACACATGTCATTCTGTAATGGTTCCTATTTTCATTTTAGGTCAGTATGCTTATGAAGGCAAACAGCTAGGTGCACCAGGTGCAGGTGTGAGAAAACAAAGTAGAGGAAGTTTTCCCCTTGACAGCAGTGTTTCTCTTCTGCAAGATACAAACCCTATGTTTCCAAATAAGTCATCATAACACTCCTGAAAAAAGGTGTTATACTGCAGCATTATCATTTGTGAGGCTTTTGGTCTTTCGTAGTGGAAGTCTAAAGCCTATTATATGATTGGAAGGTGGTGGGGACTTTAAGTTGTGAAGTGCTGTGGATGATCTTTGGACATATTTGGGTAAAAGTGCCAGGTTACACGGTAACCAGCAACAGTAGCACAGGTGTGCTTTTCTGGTCTGAGACAGATCTGACTATAAAATATAGTTCTGACTTTCTTGCTTCTTTAGGATAAGCAATAGGTAGCTCAGTTTTGTATTTGTTCTTAGAGTGGAAACATTCAAGTGCATATATGTTCCGTAAACTCCACAGAGCTGTCATCAACCTCCAGATGCCAATCCACTAGCTGTTCGTGTTTTTTGAAATTATGATGGCTTCTTTTCTTTGTGTCCAAAAAACCTTATAGAATCGTAGAATCGTTTAGGTTGGAAAAGACCTTTAAGATCACCCAGTCCAACCATTAACCTACACTACCAAGTCTACTCTAAACCAATCAAGGGTAGACTAGACTAAACCATGTCCCGAAGTGCCATGTCTACCTGTTTTTTGAACACCTCCAGGGATGGTGACTCCACCACCTCTCTGGGCAGCCTCTTCCAATTCTTGACCACCCTTTCCGTAAAGAAATTTTTCCTAATTTCCAACCTAAACCTCCCCTGGTGCAGCTTGAGCCCATTTCCTCTCATCCTATCACTAACTACATGGGAGAAGAGACCAACACCCACCTCACTACAACCTCCTTTCAGGGAGTTGTAGAGAGCGATAAGGTCTCCCCTCAGCCTCCTCTTCTCCAGGCTAAACAACCCCAGTTCCCTCAGCCGCTCCTCATAAGGCCTGTGCTCCAGACCCTTCACCAGCCTTGTTGCCCTTCTCTGAACATGCTCCAGCACCTCAATGGTTTTTTTTGTATTGAGGGGCCCAAAACTGGACACAGTATTCCAGGTGCGGCCTCACCAGCGCCGAGTACAGGGGGACAATCACCTCCCTGCTCCTGCTGGCCACACTATTCCTGATAGAAGACAGGATGCTTTTGGCCTTCTTGGCCAACTTAAGGGTTTTGGTTTTGTTTGGGAGTTTGTTTTTTTTCCCCTGCCCTCAAATGGAGAAAAATGTTTGACAAATTGATTTGGGAATCTTTACAAATATGAATAATTTATAAAAAGTCAACTGGCAGTAAAGCAAGCAACTTAAACCATATATGGCTTATGTGTCCCACAGAGTGTAGCTGAGGAAATAAGCATCAAAATGGCTTGCACACATCATAGGTACACTGCAAATGTTTCCTATAGGCATATATTGGAACCTATTTAGAACCAACTTAATTTTTTGGCTTGGAAATACCTTTGTTTATGAAGATCTTACATAAATTTAAATTCATACTATTTTACTGTTCTTGTCTGTTGCATCTTCCATCATACTCATATTGCACTTCTCTCTCTGTCTTTCTCCTTTCCTTCCTTTGAACCCATTTCTGAAGTTTTCCCAGACAGCCACCATTTCGTGACATACAGCAGAGGGTTCTGGGAATTAACACTCTCCCACATGAGATGTGATGGCTCCCTTTGCTGAAATCTTTTGTACATTATGTTTTGCCCATGGAAGTCACCTTCTACAAGCCAGTTTATCCCAGAGATCTGTGAACTTACATGGCAGTAGCTGGGTGAACTGTGAATGTTAGGTGATCAAATGTTCTGAGAAAGATTCTTGAAAGGATGAAGTAACAGTGTAACCTGTATGAAACAGCGGAGAAAACTTGGAGTCAAATTTGTTATGAAATTAGATATCATTCTGATTGGTTAAAATTGCATGTCATTCTTAACTGAGGTTAACTCGATTTTTTTTGTAATATTCCTTCACAAGTATCAGCAATATTTCCCTCTGTGGGATGTGCAGTTTTTCTGATTTACATATTCTTATATCTTAGAGTTGTCAGTTTGCCTAGACACTTCAGCTGTATCTGTTCTGCTTTGCTTTTGCTTGAAATACTGAAGTGTGTATTGGCTGGGCAGTATTGTAAAATACGAGTCTGGCTTCATTGTGCTGTTTTCAGAGGCGGGCTCTTTAATTGTATCTACAACAAATAGCTGCATATTATGTTTCAAAAGCAATAGCAGAACGTTATGTTATTTTAAAGAGACTTTTATCACAAAATTAAAAGAGAGAGAACCTTACAATTGAAATTTAAATTTTATCTGTCCTGTTGTGTTTCTGGAGCTTTTTTGTCTGCAACTGTGCTAAAGACAATACTGTCAAAGTAACTGGAACTGGCTCAGAGACTGATCTGCCTTGACAGTTGTACCATCTGGAAGCTCTTATCTTTTGTAAATGAAAGATGTATTTGGTTTTTTTCAAATAAGAGGTATTTTGATTTAGAGTCACAGCTGTGGCCAGGTAGTGCTTAGCACATCTTAAGTGGTGGATGGTGCAAACATTACTTCAAGCCAGGTTGTTTCTTATAAAGCCAGTCTCTGAGTGCAGGTGAAGACTCTAAGGGGTGTGCTTTGACTTGCACTGGTTGCCTGTGATCCCAAAGGACTTTTAGGACAGCAGTGGTTTTGCTTTCTTTTGCCTGGCTTTGCTGCCTGATGTATGTTTTTTAGCTGGGACTGGGGAGAGCTTGGTGCAAGCTGTCAAGATTGGAAGGTTGAATACATTTCATACTCTAAAACGTATGTGAGAGTCACTGTTCATTCTGACTGTCTGGAAAGCACTGACCTTAAATAGGAGTGTGCAATGTTTGCAGTAATTATCATTGCACAATAGATGGGACAGCACTGTAATGCAAATGTCCTAGCTGGACTTCTTCATAACTAGTATGGGGCTACACCACTTCCAGCAATGGGCTGTCATCAAGTCTGAATTGATCTTGGATATAACAGAACAGCTTGCTAGCTGTTGTTCTAGTCCAAAACAAGGATTACCAAACTGTGGCATACCTTTTTTTCACAACTCATGCATCACCTATTTTAAAGCAGCATGCAAAATAATAGCAGTAAAACAATAATCATATGCTCCTATTCACACAGGGGTGAATGACAGCTGTTGGGTGGCCAGTAAATGCCCCCTCCTGCACCTGTGCGGAGTTTGGCGCAGAGATGTGCCAGCTGCCACCATTGCCATATGGGAGAGGTGGGACAGGAGACTTCCTAAGTGCGCGTGTGACTCAGCACTGACTCTGCAGGAGCGGCAGCTCATTAGACAGGGGAACCCCTGTAGAAAAAAATGACATATTAGAAAATGTCACAACCAGGGGGGGCTAGCTAAAGAGCTATGAGGGATGTCCATGTGTTTTACCAATAATTGCCTTGCTTTCACATGCTTGGTTTTGGTTAAAGAAGCCTATGGCACAACCGATGAAGTAAAACACACAGTTTAATCTAAGGTCAGCCTTATGTGATTCCCTTCTCCCTACCATTCCACTGGGACTTACGAGGTACTAAACCAACATGCATGAAGAGTGGCATCACACTGTCCATGTTGTGTCCACATCACACTCCACATTTTCTTCGGAGCCCTCAATTTTGAAGCATTCTTTAAAATGAAATTAAAACAAATAGTGGAATTTGAGGTGACTTTTGCAGATTAAGCTCATTAGGTGGCACTAGCGCAGCTAAGAGATGGGATAACCTTTAAATCATTCTCATCATATTTGACTCACCTAACAACTGCAGACATATTTTTTAATGACAGTGACTAGAGCATCTTCTTCGCACTCCAATGTTATTTCATGTTTGTGCTTCTACCTGTAGGCTGCTATACTAGATAGTTCCAGGGGACTATCTAGTCAGGATGCTAAATATGGCTATTACGGTATTGTTGTTTTAGTGCTAATAAAATGAAAAGGAGAAACAACTATACATGGATGAAAGAATTAGAGCAAATAGTACTTCTAGAAGATATAATCTGTTTATGGTAAGTTATGTTGGTAGTAAAAAGATACTATGAACTATTTAAAGAAACAAGTACATTCTTGAATTCAGTGTTACTTGAGTGTTCCATCCCGTCAAAGAAATAATTATCATCACATGTAAAAAATTGTTGTATATTATTTCAACAGTGGAAAGTAACCAAAGATTTGGAGCCACATTTATACTCTTTTGTAGACTTCTGACTGATCAGTTAGAGCTAGTGTACCATAGAGCATTGTACCATAGAGATCAAGCAGTGCTTGATACTGGTTTCAATGGCAGCATGCCCCAGACTATCACTCTGTAGCTTTCTGTAGCGTTACTCCTGCTGTTTTTTCTACATTATTTGCCTTAATTCAGAATGGGGTTCATTGCATCCATACATACTTCCTTGTACTGTTTCTACCTGCCTTTTTCATAGTTACCTATGTAGCTACAAAGCTGGCACCACCAAAAAGTAACACCGAGCTTCCTTCAAGACTCAAATGTTGCCTGATTACTGTAGCTATTTTTCTGACATGTCCATGGAAAAAGTTGAACTCTGAGCAAAGCCCAGTGTAAGTAATTCTACCTTGCTGTCACATTTGAAGAGGCATACAGAAGGTCAATGTGTTCCTGCAGAGCAGAAGCACTGAAAAGTTGATGAAGGGCATTGTCCGCATAGACAGGTTCGAGTAACTCATAAAGGAATAAAACAATTAAGTAGTTTCATGGCCTGGAGGTTGTTGGACTGAACAACATTGTAACTAGTTAACCAGAATTTAAATTTATACCTATTTTTTAATTAAAAATAGACTTTTTTTAGAAGTATATTGAGGCGTTATAAAAGCTGTGATTTAAAGAGAACACTGTTTCCTGAAGTATTTTTTCTGACAACTTTTGTAATTCATTCTTTCTGTGGTATCAAATGGTTTGAAGTAGTCTCCCAAACTGGAGTATTATGCAGATTTGAAGGTGAGACCATCAAAGAAAAATCAATATTTGCAAACATGTTAGTGCTTGTTCATAGAATTTTGAGACATTGCCCTGATATTGTGTGATTGATCAGACTAAAGGAAAGCATTTTCTTCATCCAAGCTGCTGAATTCCGTTGTGATGGATGCAGCAAGCAAGGTTGTCCTTCTGCATTGACCTTTCTAAAGCTGAATGTGTCAGATTCTCATCACAGATGGCATTGCTTAGAGGTTCTTTGTCAGATCCCTTGTCACTGAGATTGTGTTTGAATTTTGGGTCAGTAAAATATAGGCTGGTAAAAAACTTGAGCATTATTTGGGCATTATCTGAAAACATAACTCTCAAAATCATCTATCATACTATTACGTATCAGAAAGATAATAAAATTTTTGCTAGCAAAAGCAGGTGAAATGAGAACTGTCTTTCCAAAACAGGGGATATAGTTTATTTAAATTCTGAGAATATCATAAAAAATAGGATTTATTAATTCTTGATCAAAATGATGGTAAGCAGTTGAGACCAAGTCTAACTTGGTGCTGCTCTTAAGCATTTCACAAGAGTAAACATCTGGTGAGGCCACTTTAATCCCAATTTTAATAATATCCCATTTAGATAATAAACTTCTGACTTTCATGTGCTTTAAGCTAAGCCTTTCCTCATGTGCAAGTCTGCATGAATTTGTAACACACAGGGGAAGACATCTGGGTCTGGATTAATTCCATGTTTCCACAACTAAGTGTTGAAAAAACAACATAAACTTAAGACTTTGTGAAAACCAATGTGTTTGCAGTTCATTACATTAATTGAATCACAGTTATCAACAAGAGCTTGGGTGTTACAAGCAATATTAAAAGCATTACTTTGATACATTAAAGTATGGTGAAACACAGAATTCTTTTTCTAAGTATGTACAGATTTTGTTGTAAAGATGGAATACATTGAAATGAAAGCCAAGCCATTGTTACTGGGATCAGTGACAGTAAAATGGTAGTATTTAAGGTGAACATGGATGTATGGGCCTTGTCACTGATAACAGGACATGAAAAATGCCTGGTAGGAACTGTGCTTGTGGAGACTCCCTGCCTAAATTTAAAGCTTCTGCCTAGCTGCCAATTTGTGTCATTTTTTTATGCAGTAAAAAACTACCAAGTATATACCATAATAAAACTTAATGCCAGAGTAAACTGAAATGCAGTATGTTTTATCAAATGAAAGGCATTTTAAACAATAGAACAGGGGGAAAAGTACCTGTGAAGGACAGTAAGCAGAGTCAAGTGATAATCATTAAGGTATTTTGAAACTATGAGGCAGTCAATGTAACAGCAATGGAACTAAAATGTAAACCCACTGTGAAGTTCATAACTCATTTCTATCTGGCTGCAAACACAGTGAATGCGTATAAGGTATTTTAGTTTAATCAGCCTAGTACAGGTAGAGTCCGTCTGCAATTCCAGTTGGAAAAATCCATGCTTTTTGGTTTTGCTGCTTTATTAACATAAAAATTAAAACATTAAAAAAGAGAAACTAGATGTGGTTTTAATAGCTTACTATATTTTATATACCTTAGATATATTGTACTATTTATGTACATGGACTCTTGTATTGTTTTCATTCCTTGTTTTTGTTGCTAATTTGAGATTTTTTTTAAACAGTTCATATTCACAATCACTGTAAGGTTCAGTCATGTGCAACTATCTGTGAAGATATGCATTTTATGTATTTTTATATATTTTATAATTCTTCAGAGTAGTAATGAATAGTATACAGTATGAAAATATGGTTTTATTTGGGAAAAAACCCTTAACCATATAACCATCCTGGTCAGTTAGAAATATGTAATGAAGAAATACTCACAATATGTAGCCTGTGTACAGTTCCACCTGACCTACTGAGCTATCTTCCTGAAAAGGCCTTGATTTAATTTTCCAGGCTTTTGATTTTAACAGAATCATGTCCAGATTATAATTTGTTGTTTGCAACTGACACTGAATATGTGTTCAAGTCCACTATTAGATTTCTCAGTCTACCTCTGACATTGTGCTCTGGACTTAAACAGCTTAAGCTACTACTTGAGGACTTCTGAGGATTTGTTGTAATTATCCATGTAATTCTTCTCTTTGTGACATCCGTGAGCCTTGCAAAAACCTAGATGAATTCAATGTTTCACATACAAGAGTGTGGAAGACAGTTAAAAGATTTGCTCGTTTGGATCACAAGGGTGAATGCCTCCCTTGGTTGCCTGCTCTTCTATATAGGACATTATCTTGTTTACACTGTCATGTTATTTTCCTAATTTTTTTGTCTATGCTTTTTAAGCAGTTCATATTGACATTCACTGTAGTATATGCTGTCATGTGCAATCATGTGTGAAAAAGTTGGACCCAGGAAAACAGGAAGATGTAAAGTGACAAAGTTGAGTGTTAGTAGGGTTCAGACTCAGAAGAGAATTAAAAAATCATGACCCGGATCTGCATTCTTTTTACAGGGAAGGGAGAACAGGGTATTTATCAGCATGGGTTATACAATACCTTCAGCTTCCACTCAGAAATAGGGAAAAAAGAAGTTTGTGACATCTACTCTCTTCAGGTTTTGTCAAGCTAAATAAGCTCTTTGAGTATCTGGTTCACCATGGTCTTTGAAAAGTACTGCCAGATAGCTGGTGCTAAGTAGTTATCAAATTTTCCCTTATGGTCTTTTAAGTAAAGCACTCGCTCATATTCTCGGCTCTTCTCTGCCACTGTGTTAGACTAGAGGCAAGTTTGGAGCACTCCACCCTCTGCAGAAATAGTACTGTATAGAAGGAATACTACCTCAAGTAGTAGAATGCCTCCACAGAGAAGAGCACTAGTAACCATGTGGATTTGTATTTCAGTGGTTAGAATAGTAACCAGGACAATGGAACCAAAGACTGCTTATTGCTCTTTCTGTGAAAGAAATTTTCGTGCATACCTGTGTGACCTAAAGATCTTTCTGAATAGCAAAAAAACTGAATTCAAAGCAACCTGAGGAGTCTAGGATAATGCTTATGCTATCCAAGGAAAATGTGTTTGTCTCCAAAAATAAAACAGAGTTGCACTGTAAGTACTGCACTAAGACCAGTTAGGGAATCAGGTATTTTACAACAGGTGGTTTAAAGGAACCCTGAGATACATAAGTTTCAAATAACAGCTTTTCAAGCATGGAAATATATGATAGAATTAAAAATGGAAAATATACAATGAAACTGTTCTTCACATTTCTGTAAATTCACTGAAACTGGAAAATATTTAGTGATATTTATTAAATACTGTGAAATTCTGGATAAATTGAAGTTTTGGAGGGAAATCTCTGTATACCCTACCATAAATTTTTGATGGGATTTTTTCCAATGAATATATGCAAAAATGCTGGAAAAATAACTCAAATTCCTATATCTATAACACTAAAATAGGGAAAGATCCATTTTTAAGAACAGGTATATTTGGATGTTTTTTAAAAATAACTTGCAAAGATCTTACCTGGTATTTCACAGGTGAGAGCAGAATTTTAGTGGGAAAGAACTGAAGGTAATTGAATTTTACAAGCACAAAGATGAACAAATAGTAAAGCATTTTCATATGCATTTTTTCATTGATTTATTTTTGTATATATACATATATATTTATTTATTTCCATTGGTTTTAATTATTCATAGACACAACCCAGAGCATGCTAATTGGTACTGTATATTTTTTAATACTAGTACAATATAAATATATTTATTTGCTTAGGATTATGAGAAATTTGCAGTTATTTTAAGAAATTAATACATGATCCAAAGTACAGTGCGGGGACATATCTGTAAACCTAGTGAGTAATAAAAGAGTCACAGCCACAGATTTTTAAAGCTCTAGTATTTAAAAAAGTATAGGGTTTTTATTTTGAAAAAGTATATATTTAAAAAGAAGACAAATTATTAATTAGCTAACAGTTAAATACACCTTATCCAGCTAACAGTTAAATACACCTTATTAAGCTGGCTCTAATAACTGAATATGGAAATACACAATAACATTATATGTGCTTTCATTCATGTGGTTCCTCTTTTGCAAAAGACTTAAATTGTCCTGAAACCTTACTTAGTGGGTATTTTAATGTGTTTACAAAGCATTTTGTCAAACATCAAGGTGAAAGCAGTTCCATCAACTTCAGGAACTTTATAAAGTATCAGCATAAGAGTTTGCTCTGATGAATCAGGACAAAGCACAGTTTGTGTCCAAGAGAGTTTCCTTGCCTCGTCTCAATCTCCTGTCAGGGGCTTAATGGGACAGTTCTTTGCCTTAGCTCTGCTTCAGTTCCTCATCTATGAAAGGAGATTACCATTATTTCCCTGTCTGATCTGGTATAAGAAGAAATCCCTTAAAATTGTGAAGTATTCAGAGAAACTAATTTTTTAAGGTAATGTAAACTCTGTGATAGGTTTTTATGTGTGCATGTCCACACTGTGCTGAATTAACCTCTCCGTAATAAAACTTTTCCAGTCTTGTGTGGAAATTAAATTTTAAGTCAAGAGTATTTCAAAATTAGATTCTGTGCCCTTCTAGAAAAGAGCAGCTACTCTAGAAGCCTTTCAGAATGGCAGAATGGTGCCTGGGGGTACCAGATCCATACTACATGGAGAGGCACTTGATTTTTAAGCAGAATTTTCAATACACGATATGAGAATCAAAACATCATTTCTGAGAGATTTCAGATACTTTCCTGGTGTTACAAGGTTTCAATATTTTAAAGTTAAGAAGGAAAGGAGAATATAAAAATTACTGTCAGGAGAAGAAAAAAGAAGTCTTGCCAAACATTTCTATTATAATGCCGAATTGTGTACTACTTGGCACTATCTGAAAAGCTGCAAGACCTTCAAAAGACTGGGAGCAGAGACTTTCTATATATTGTTCTCACACTGATTAGTTGTAAGGATTTTACAAGATTTAGTTCAAGTGTTCCATTATAAAAGTGACATGTACAGAACTTGGTATGTCAGTTGACCTATGTGCCCTACAGAAATAAACAAAATATATAGCTCGTTCTGAGCCTGCAAGCAGATTTTAATTTTGGGGGGTTTGGGTTTTTTTTTTTTTTTAATCTTATGACAGAAAACTGGCTTTGGTTAATTTTGAAGGGATGTATATGCGTTTTCCACCTGTCTAGACCGTATATGTACAAATGAAGCCATTTATATAAACAGCCATTGAAGCAATATATCATCCCAGACCTCAGTAGCAGACTTTTGAGCCATTTCTCTTAGATTCTTTTTCCTACAAAGCAGTTCAGTGCTCACTAAAACCGCATGAATCTTTTCCAGTTCCTTCCAACCCCAGACTGGTCTATATTAGTCCCTCTGCAGACCTATGTCCTGTTATTTGTCAGTCCCTGCTGCTTTTTTTCATTAAGGCTTCTGCACTGTTCCCTGGAGGCATCAACTGCCAGACCTCCCAAACTCTTATGATGCATATCGCTTAAATATATGGCTTTCGCTTACAGTAAGCATTACCTCTTTGCTGTCACAACCACATGTGTTTTGTGGGGCTGAGACAAAAGTGAACAGGTACAAAAGAATGACTAATGATTTCTAGATCATGATATGCAAAAATGCAAGTCTAACAGCTACTGCCATGGTGATTGGATAAGTATCCCACCGCATCTTCCTCTTCATGAACAATTATTATCTCTAAGATTGTTAAATCTAGGAGGAAAATAATGTGAGACCTGTTCTCATAGAAGACTGTTGATCATCCTGCTTTCATAGTAAAGGACTTCCCTGAATGAATTCTGCTTTGAAATAAAGTACATCCACTAGGGAAAAGACAATCCATCCTGATTTTCAATTTGCCAGTGAAAAGAATATTTCTTACAACTTTGAAACTTATTCCATTAGCTACTTACCCTTGCAAGACTTTTTCCCACAGATTTTGTTGAGAAGTGAGTTTATGATAAGATTTTGAATTTATTTTGAGAGGGAGAGGAGTTATTTACTGAGTGCTATAGTACAGTTCTCAGAAAGTGTGGATTGGAGTGAATGGTTGTCAACATATTGAGGGCGGCAGGTGAAATTCAATGCTGATAAGGTAATGCATACTAAAGCGGATAATTTTAATTTCTCACACACATTGCAGATTTCTAAATTAATTGTAGTCACTGAGGGAAGAGACTTGGGCGATGTTTTGGACAGCTCAGCAAAACCAGCTGTTCAGAGTGCTACAAAAGGAAAATGCTAGGACATTTTAAAACAATTCTAAAAATTCTGAAATATGTTAATATCATTAAGCTGATCTGTTACTATTTTCTTACATAGTGTTTGTTAGGTTCTGAGAACTTCATCTCAGGAAGTGATTCATCAAGAAAAGACAGAATTCTAGAAAAGGCTGAGAAGAAATTTGAGGAAGGGAATGTCTTTTTGTAAGAGTCTGTATTAATATTGTTTCATTTGAGGAGACTAAATAGAATAAGAAAATAAGAATAAGAAAAGATAAACTGAGTTCTCCTATTTATTGTTTCAAAAATTAATGTGGATCAGTTGAAGTGGACAGTAAACTTTGAAGTTAAAATTCCTTTTTAAAAAAGCAGTCTTTAAATGATGGGGTGAAAATGAATTTACCCTGATAGCCAGATTATTCCATAATTGTCCAACAGGAATTTTTTACTAAGGCAGGACATGAAGCACCATTGAGACAATCCACTGTGGAATTTCCCATGTTTAGCCCCATACTTAGTTTCCAATCACTTATTGTGATTATCAGTTTATGTGATAGGGCTAATGATCCTGGCACAAGTACATGCAATCAGTTAAGATCTTTTGATGTCATCAGATCCTTCAGCTTTACTTTGCTTTCAGATCATCTGCAAAACTTACCCAATGCTGAAGCAAGACTTCATTTCTGCTCTAGAAAGGAGGAAAGGAAGGGAAAGGGAACTAGAGATCAATTAAATTTGATTAATCTAAAAATGCCACCTGCTAAAGACACTTATTTCATTAGGCATACCTCACCTTTTGGCAGCGTGGCTATGTGACCATATCTCACTTTTAATCTGTAAAACTGAATGAGGAGAAAACTTCAGTTTTCCACCTCGCAACTTTGGGTTCCTAAGAGTTATAATCCTGAACTTCATGGAAAAGACACATGAGATGCTTCAATGACTGTAGGTACCTTAACAACTAATGGAAAGTTGGTTATAGTTTCTGCTAAGGTTATGGCTTAGGGTCTTCAAAACTAGTTCTTATTATCAGGTGCTTGGTAACTTTGAAGCTCTGTCCTTCAGCAGTTGTAAGGTAGAACTTTCTTCAAGTTTGCATCAAGTTGCAAACTTGGTCTCCATCACTGCTTCTTCAGACTTTCTGCTATGAAGAGAAAGAAAAGAAAGTTTGCTGCCACTCTTTGAGCCTCCATTTACATTCCTGTGTTTGCTACAGGTAGCTTACTCAGCAATATGATTCCTCACAGCTTTCACTCTCTAGGAAGTTCTCATTAAAGTCTTGTTCATATCCCTGCTTCTCCTTATAAGATCATCAAAGAGCAGCATGAGCACTTCAAGTACTCTTCTGTAGATTCAGGAATTCACCTTTGCACCAGTTTCTGTTCAGATAATGGCTGCATTATTAAATCCACTATTAAAATAAAAAAACACTTGAGTCCTAATGATATATTTAAAATGCCTTTAAAAATAACCCAAGTTAGATTGTTGAGTTAGAAAGCCATTATTGCTTTAAAAGCTGATCTCATACAGCATTCCAAAATTAAAAGGTAACACTAGGAATTTCTACCTTCTAGTAGCATGACATTCTCATTGATAAAAAAGGATGGGTAACTTTACCACTTTTCTCAAACTGTATATTCCTTAGACTGGGAGGAAGAAGAAAGTTTACTTTTTGTGAAAAATTGCTTACAGGAAAAAGGTATGTGGCAAGCATGTGTTACAAAAATTGAACCTTAGATATGATGAAGGTCAATTGCACAATTTTAAGGTAAAGATATGATGCTTGATAAAAATGAAATTTATAGTGCTGATGTTTAACATTCACTCAAACAATACAAAAGGTCTTACCTGTAGGAAGTCAAAAAACAATGCCAAGTGTCTAAAATAAGTTCTAGTTTAGCTGACATACAGAAAAACAATGCAGCAAAATGAGAGTACTACTTCCATGATATCCACCACCTACTGGAAGATCTCAGTTGGAAATGTTTTGTGTGTCTGTTCTGTTTTGGGTTAGGATGGACTAAACTATGTATCCTAACCAGTTTATGCCACATCAGTCATAATCTGTATTTTTTTATTCATTATACATCGGTCACAGGCTGGAAGGTTTTTGGGTGTTGGTTCCTTAGTTGCAGTTTTGAGGGACCTTAATCCGGAGGAGAGCTTAATGTTTGCAATATGCATTCATTTGATTTTTAAACCTGTTTTCTCTCTCTCCCTCACTCTTCCCCCCACACCCCCCCCCTCCCCAGTAGGGTAAAACTTGCATTGTTCCTTTTCCCTAAGGTTTATTCCTTCTTCCTGATAGGAGCTGAGAAATCCAATATTCAGTTTGTCCATTAACAATTGCTAACTAAATCACCATACTAAAACATTTTTTTCTTGTTTCTAAGACCAAAACTGAAGAAAATGTGTAATTTTTCTCTTAAGCATATACATACATACACAGATGTAATGTATACATAAACATATGTATACATATGCATACATAAACAGTTGTAAACACCCTTTGCTCTAATACATGCAAAAGCTGTTCTTATTTGCAGTTTGAACCTGTACAAAAATGTATACATAATTTTGGAAATTTGGATTTAATTGCTGAATGGGGTAATACCAGCTCTAATTTTGCCTCTAGTTTATGGTAGACCAAGTCTAAAAAAAATATGTTAAACTGAAAATAAATTAATATCAAATAAAGTGCTGCTTGGGATACTTAAACATTAGGTCCACAGGATTAGCATACTAATGGCATTGCTATGAGAGTACAGGACCTATTATGTTTATTAATTGCAAATGTAATTTCTAAAATGTACTAGGTTACTTGTTTTGCATGTCCTTCTTAATTGCATGGAAGACCATGTCTCTTGGAAGAAAAAAACAGAAAAGCACGCATGTATAATTTTCCCTGGCCTTTTCTGCTATTTTGATTCTATCTGCATGTTTGAGCCAGAAAAACAGTGTATTTATACAAAAAACCCTCTACAGTGTCTAAGTGATGAGTGTAAGGAAATTATTTTCTTTTAGCAACTTATTTTTTTTATACAAAAGTATAGATAAATCCTAATCTTGCTGTTGGTTGATAGAGACGCTTGGCTGAGTTCTGAGTGCTCTAAGCACCCATCTGAACCTATGGCTATTGTGAGTACTCAGGAATTCACAGCATCAGGTCCTAATTAAGCAAAGCTAAAATTGTTCTATTACATTTTAAAATTGCAATACATATGACCGTAGCCCATAGGGGAGCTAATAAAAGATAATCCTGTGGCTTGCTTTGAAGCAATTACTGTATGTCCCTTTCTGCCTGCAGGAATCACCTTGTCACATCCCTTACTTGCATCAATCCACCACTTCCCCTTCCCTCCTTCTATTTTTGTCATCCTGCCCTTTAACAAAAATAGAGTTTAGAGGATGACATAAAAAGGAGAGTTGCAGATGTACTGAAATATATGCAGTCTTTCTGCTACTTGCAGAAGGATTACAAACAGCTGGTGAGTTAGTGTACTGCAAGCAAGATAGACTTACTTATCAAATGAAGTATGAGGACTTTTTTATCTTTATGAAAGTAGGAGGCTAACACAGCTAGCCTGAGTTGGTCATATTCTGCCACTAATCCAAACAAAGATGGTTTCAAGGAAAGGGAATGTTTACTTCAGAACTGATATGTCCTTATTATAGCAAGCAAGATAGCTTTCTCTACACTTTCTGTCTTTTTCCTTAACCTTAACATCTATGGCAGGAATCAATTGTGTAGATTCCATGGTGATTTGAAGCAAGGCTAGTGCCTTACCCATACTAAATTCACCTTTTCTTGCTACTTAAGATTTGAACTCTATACAGAAAAGCTACTGCATTCACCCATTGTGATCCATGCTAAAAGAGAATTTATGAAAGGTATGTGATCACTGTTGAAGATGATTTAAAAAAAAAAAAAGTAAAAATGTGTAACCAGTATTGTTACCTCTTCAGTTGTAGGGCACTGCCTGGCTCCATTTAAACTACAGGTACAAAAGGAATATAAGACAGGTGTAATTTGCATAAATTATCAGAGAGTATCATTAGAAGCAAGCATGTAAAAATAGAAGTGCTAGATTCTGATTGATCCCTGCCCTCCCTGTGGCAGAGTCATCTCCCACGGGTATTTTCTGAAGGGTTGGAAATGAAAGTGGGAAACATTAATTACAGATCAATATCCCATGGAAACTCCTCTACTGGACCAGCATTTTCAAAACTGGGGAGCAAGTCAGAATCTAGAAGAGGATGGAACAGATAATGACCTGGTTTCTGTACTTCCTTTTCATTGTTACAGCTTCTGATCAGCTAGAGTTACTTAAGTAGGTGGATAGATTATCTTCATTGGAAAACAGGAAGAGAGTGGCTGAAATAAAATGTTGCCCTTCTTCTTCCCAACTGGATGCATTGCTCCAAAGAAAGCATACATTTCAGGAATTTTACTTCCTTCCTCCTCTATTAGCTCCCTGGCCTCCTTGCAGAAGATAAAAGGTTTTTCTTTCAAATGATATTGTGTTGTAGTATTTACTTTGTTGTTGTTGTTGTTGTTTTCATTCGGCTGTGTGGACCAAATAAAGTAATTTGGGAAACCACAGTATTACTTTTTACGTTCATTGGATACTCTTCCTGTTTCTCCCTGGGAAGTGACAAACTGACGCTACCTGTAGATTTTATGTACTCATAAAATCCATGTTCATCTCCTATCTACAAATTTCTGCAGGAAAACATGAATCAGATTTTTCAAAGAGCTATTATAGTACTGAAAATATCATAACTCTTATACCAGCTTGATTGTAAAAAAGAAGGATTTCTAAAATATGGGATGATATCCAGCAAGGAAGAACATCATCTTAAATTTTACATCTTATATAACTGACTTTGAAAAGCAGAAGACAGAAAAAAAGATATTTTCAATTTAAAAGTGGGTTTAGTATCAATTTATATTTAAAAACTCTTTTGACCATGGGAAACAACATAGTGTGCCATAAAAGCTTGTATTGCAAGTAGTAGTGACATCATTAATTGCTGAAAAGGCATAGAAAGGGAAAAAGTAGAAGTAACATTCAACAAAATAAAGGAATTATCTGATTCAGTTAAGTACCTCCTGTTTCCACTGAAGGCAACTTCGCTGTTGACTTTAGCATAGCCAGTTGTTTTTTCACAGACACAGGCTTTCAAACACTGCTTATGTGTAGTACAGTATGAATTTACATGCAATGTTATCTGTAAAGGTGTAGCAAAAAAACCTATGAAGTATAAATCCACAAAAGATATGCAATGTGTTCATGTCTATTCTTTTGCTTTAATGCAAGTTTAGATTAATCCATAATATAAGAATATTCACGATATTGATATCTATACAGGAAATATTTGCATTGGTATTTAATGGATGTGTTTATGATTCAAAATATTATGTTTCTTATGTCTATAAAATAAGAAAAAGCTATTATAATGAAGAAAATTAAATATCAGTGATATGAAGGAAAAAAGTTTGGCCAAGTCACATTTCCTGTAGATTTTTAATTTGCAGTTCATCTACTTCACTGACGTAAACTTAAAACTGTATAAACTATAATAGTAAAGTTATTTTATATAGTGGATTCAAATATCAAGTGTCAGATATAGTTTGCATAATCATTTCCCCAAAGGAGCTTTGTAGCTTGACCTTTTGATTTTATTACAATGGACTGCCTTCCCACAAGCCTTTTTAAAGTAGCACAACACCATCTGTTGGTACATTATGTATTTATGTTTTTCCTATGTAAATGTCTTCGAACAAGAACAAAGTTTTAGTACTTTTATTAAGATAATTTGAAATAACCTATTGGGACATATAAAAAAGGTCAGTGCTGATTAATGTATCTTTCGTTAATACACTGTTGGTATTTTTTTTTTTTTTTACATGGCAGCATATAATTTATGATTGTGCCATAGAAGACATACCAAATAACCAAGATTTTTTACACTAGTGTTATAGTAGTATACAGTTTGTATTTGTCTGATGTAGCTGCTGCTGCTAATGATTTTACAGTCTATGAAGAAAAATCCTACGTTATTGTTAAATTTTACTGATATGAATGCCTCTCTCTTGAAATATATGATTGACTGCAATGATATTCTCACAGCCCAAAAATGTCTATGGCCATTTCCAGCTAGTGCCAACCTCTTCAAGACTTTGCTGCTTGTAGGAGGGTGATGGAAGTAGTGAAGCAGTCCTTATGAATTCATGATGAAATGCATTGCTTTGGTTGTTTAGCATATGTATGTGAGGGGAGATAGGCCTTTCTCTTGTGGAATCTAAAACAGAAAAAATGAAAGTCCAAGCAAGTTCTAAACTGTAGGATCTAAGCAGCAAACTGTTTCCCTGGTTGGTGTTCATTTCTCTGCTTGCTTTTAGAAATAGTGAAATAGAAGAAACAACTCTGCACTAAAATACTGTGAAGATAAGCATAGTCAAAATAATGCCAGCAATATACAGATGGATTAGACCAAAATAATCAGCTTGCAGGTGAGGTATTGCAAAGCTATAGGCATCGAAGATGCTAATACCAAGGCAATAACAAGGTGGGGTAATCTTCTGGAGTGTGATTAATGAGTCACTTTGAACTCCTTGATATATCACTAAACAACAGTTGCATTTACATAGTGTTTTATATGTTCCAAGCCCTGTCTGGATTCTTGCAACTCTGTACTGAGGAAAGTTCGAAAGCATCACTCATTCTTATTTTTACTACCACTAATGCCGGCTGATTTTCCCAGGAACACCTAATGGGCCTGTGGCTCAACCAAGATTGTTGTGACTCCAGCCTCACCGTTTTTGATATATGCCAATCACCTTGATCTGGCTAGTGGTGTTCTGGGATCCAGGCATCTGAATGAACTCCACAGTTCCATATAACAAGCCGTAGAAAACAGTAAAAGAAAGAGAAAAATCTAAACCCAGCAAAGATCAAGGATATTCCAGGTAGGAACACATGAGTAACCTCTCAGAAGATACACAGAGAGGAAGAGAAAGAGGAAAAAAAAGTAAAAGGTTAAATAAATAAAATGAGTCTTATAGGGACTGGAGGTTATGGAATCTTGTGGGCAATCTCCATACCCCACAATATGATGGTAGTCAAAGAAGTAGACCACAATTCTTGCAAAATGTGTACCAGAAGCCAAACTGCTTAGTTATCAGTCAAAAAGTTGCAAAATTACACCCAAGTTCTTCCTTAGTTTGAGATCTGTAAACAAAATGTGTTATTTAATAGGTATTGTAGAAAGAGAGCTCCACGGAGGATTAACTTCCTGGGACTTATTTTCATCTTTGAACATGAGGACTTCTTTTCCCTAATCTTGCAACACTCTGCTAGATAGGTTGCTATCTCCAGGACTGTCTCCTCAATTTTTTTTTTTTTTTAATGATTATGGATGACTACTAAGAATTACTCATTATTTTTTCTACTTGTTTAAAAGATTAAATTACTCAATACCCCTTGTACATAGGATTTTTTCATCTCTCCTTCCTATAAACTGTTCATTTCACATTGAACTAGATAGTGCCTGTTTCTGATGAAGGATTTGACTCTCATTCTTAGTTTGTTTAGCGTAGCACAATGGGACTGTTGCTTCTTATAGCAAACTACCTGACTCCTACTGCATAAATACTAATAATCAGTGTTCCGATGTTCATATTTCCTGCTTCTCTGCCAGTCCCTTTTTTGTCCTCATGTTAGAAGCAGTGTCAATGCCTTATAAGCCAAAGGTAAGAGGGTCTATGAAATACACTGGCTGTTTAGGAGTTTAAGTATGTAGGCATGTTTTCCCTCCTAGATGACTACTGTTCTTCCTGTCTTGGACATCTTGGAATGACACTGGGTACAAGTATATGAGTTATAATATCAAATGAAGTCTCCCCTTCTCCATGAGAAGAGTGTCTATCTAAGAAAATTGGTCACTATAAACATAATATGCAAGGAGTATATGCTTAGCCAAAGTTAGCAGTCTTCTGTTTCAAACCAAAGTTTTGCAATGAAGTCAACTAAACATTCTGTTAGAATTGCTAATTTAAATCAGCCAGCCTGAGGGCATATTCCTGCAAGCACCTATGCACCTTTCTATGTGTGAGCTAAAATAAACATGAACTTCAGTTTGAGAGTAGTGTACACAGTAGAAGAATCTATTTTTTTGTTTGACCATATGAGAATTAGTCTGGAGTAATTTTAGAGTAATTATTACAACAGACCTTGATGGTAATCACTATAAAAATATCAGTAGTGACTTACCTGGATTTCCAGTTCCTCAGGGACTTTTCCTTGGTTTGAGCCTGTATGAGCAGGATTCTACAAGTCTTCAGGATGTTACGATTTTGGGAGCTTCAGTCTAGAATTGCAGAATCACACAGAATGGCTGAGGTTCAAAGGGACCTTTGGAGGTCATCTGGTCCAACCCCTTCCTCAAGCAGGGCCACCTAGACCAGGCTGCCAAGGACCATGTCTAGATGGCTTTTAAATATCTCCAAGAATGGAGACTCCACTACATCTCTGGGCAATCTGTGCCAGTGTTCAACCACCCTCACAGTGAAAAAGTGTTTCCTTATGCTGAGAGGGAACCTCCTGTGTTTCAGTTTGTGCCCATTGCCTCTGGTCCTGTCACTGGGCACTGCTGAAAAGAGCCTGGCTCCATCTTCTCTACTCCCTCCCTTCAGACATTTGTTTACATAGATAAGATCCCCCCAGAGCCTTCTATTCTCTAGGCTGAACAGTCCCAGCTCACTCAGTCTTTCCTCATAGGAGAAATGCTCCAATCCCTTAATCATCTTCATGGCCCTGGAAGGTTTTTTTTTTTTTAGTGAAGCAGTCATGACTTATCCAGCCAGATTATTCAACACAGCATCCTTATCCCTGCAGAACGCTTCATATTTTCCTAGAAGCTATAGAAATTCTAGTAAGACATAAGGACAGTGTCCCCTAACATGCACTCTATGATTGAGTGTTTACATCTACTAGAACTGTTAGTTTTATTTGTGGAAGTGTTTCTACTGGTCTGGGTCCATGCCAGACATCTCCAGAGATTTCTGTTAGTCACTGGAGAAAATTTCCCTGAGCAACTAACAAATAAGGTCCACATTCTGAGTCAGTTATAAATGTGCATACTGTTACAGGGAATGATCAAGGTACAGAGAGTTTCTTTCCAGGGCAAGGATTTGTGTCATAGTTGTTATAACACTAACCCACTCTTGGTACAGACACTCAGTAGTAGTAGTGAATGAACAATGTATCTCCTGCCTTTGGAGCTGGGTAGTATCTGATCCCTCTTGCAAGTGTCTTTCAGAGTCTTTCAAGCACAGTGTTACGTCTGCCACTTACTGGTAGGTCCCCACCTGCCTGGGATCTGCAAATGGCTCTGTCGTGGTGCTCCTGGCTGCTCTTTTATGCCTTCCACTTCTGCTGTTCTCAAGCTACATTGTTTTTTCCATGCACAAGTGTGGCAGTAAAGTAAAGGATTTAGAATATTTAAACTGAATTTGAATTATAAATGAGAAGAAATCAGCAAACAGTTTTAAATATATTTTGCCTTTTTACATTTGCCACTCCTTGGACTTTGAGTTTGATTCAAGTCAATAACCAGGCAGAGCTGCTGGCCTTGGGCTGCAGTCTTCATTCTTGCAATGGAGTTACCTCTCACTGGGAGCAGGAGCTCCCTTTTAAAATTATCTCAGTCACCATACACTTGTGGGGGGAAATTCCAGACTCTGTCCGCTCTCTCCTGACTTCTTGTAGGAAGAGATGTACAAGATCATGTGTTAGTAAATCTGGTTTTGTACTACCTGAGACTTATATATGTTCAGTTCACATCCATTTTGTAGCCAGAACACAGAAAAAACTAAGTGTATACATACTAGAACAGTGGAGATGCCTCAACTAATTTTGAACTACCTAGCTGCAGCAACACTGAACTCAGTGAGGCCAAATTTATTCTCTTCTTTGGCCCACTATGAGCTCAACTCTACTACTTCTAGTACTGCATCTAAGTATTTACTATAGCGCGGTCCACAACCTAGACATCCCACAGACTTTTCTGAATTGTTAAGTCCTTGTTACAAATTCTGTAATCCACAATAAAGATTACCATCATTAAATGTGTCTAAGACTATGCCAGTACCACATCTAAATTGTTTTTTGGGGGATTGTCACAGAAATTCACAAGAAAAGAAGCTGGTTACTTTCTAGTTTAGGTCATTGGGGAACTAAATTTTGCAAGTTGGTATTCTGACTTTTTCTTTTTGGCATGTTCTTAATGACAAACAAGATAGTTGCTTGGTCTAAAGATGATTCCTTCTATTTAAGATCTTTTCCACCCCTCTATACAATTTCCAGGAAGTGGATTTGCTTGTGAGCTTCAAGCCATTCCAGACTAATGTATTCTGAACATGCAGACACTTTTTTAGCTGCTAAGGATTAGTTATGTCAAATTACAACCATTGGTAGCAAACCAATCATAACCATTAAGATACTGTATTATCTATCGTAATTCTTATTCTTATTTTGTAGACATTTCTGATAGACTAGGCTAGCCTCTCCTAGACTGTATGTTCTTGTTATACGCTTCTTTTTGGAAGTATTTTTCTCACTAAAAAGATACCATACACAATATACCCTTTCTGCAAATTCACATCAGTGTCTTCTGTTAAAAAAAGAAAACACCACCAATGAGGAACTGGTGGCTTCAGAGATACGAGGTAGGGAAAACAGCAGAATATTCCTGATAATGCTCTGTGTAAACACTTCTATCTGTCTCTGTCTATCTGGCTATCAAGTTGTCACTGAAAAGTCAGTTATTAGCTGCAAGAGTTAGGTCTGTAATTAAAACACACCATTAGCCATGATTAATTGGCCTAAGTGGAGAAATGACCTGGTCATATGGATACTAATTCTGGAGTTAGCTTATTTATCCATACCATAGTAAAAACCTTCAATCTCTTTTCAAAATGACATCAGCACTTGAACTGCTAAATCCTCTGGTGATCAGTGTAAGTTAGATTCTCAAATGCAGACTTTTTGAAAATATAAATCTCCTGTATTACTCAGATATTTTAAATCATTTCACTTATAGTGTCTTTGGTGGAAGTGTATTAAAAAAACAAAAGTCAAAATATTTTGATATTATGAAATCTCAGTTTTACTCAGTACAGACAGGAATTTTGTTTGCATGATAAAATCTAAAAAAGGAACAGGAATACATGAATGATAATGATATGCAGCTGCACTACTGAAGGTGTTTATGAAATTGTTTTGATCTGTGCTTTATTAGACTGTTTGATTTAGTGAGCTTTCAGGTTCATAGAACATAATTGTGCTGTAGCTTATACTATGTACTGTTGTTCAGGAACATTAATAATTTGTTGATAAGTCTCTTCTATCTTAGAAATCAGTAAGCTCTCTGAAACTCCAGTTATCTTCATTATATTCTTGTTTAATCTTCAATGATGATATATGGTTTTTCTTTGTTCTTAGTAACAGTTTGGTGTCAACGTACTGTTTTTAAGAGCACACTTTCTTCCCAAACTAGAAAAGATTTGAGTGATTGTAGTCCATTGGGTATTTAATACACTTTAAGTTAGCCCATGCTTTATCCTTTAGAGGAGACAAACATACAGCCATGTGCCAAAGTGCTCTCTATTCCATAGCCAGATGATCCGTATAGCATAGCATTAGTAGCACTTGCAAACTAAAATGAAAAGATCTTTCATCATGGCAGAAAACCCTCCAAACCTTAGGCACCTAGTCAGTGACATCCAAAATCTGGAAGGTGATACAGCTTGTGTGCTGAGCACTTACAGGTTCCATGGACTCCTGCAGAAGTGGCATGTCCCCAACAAACTCCTAGCATCTCTACAACTTTCATCACAAATGGATTCTGTTTATCTTTTTCCTTACAATTATGAAAAGAGAAGGTGGAATTATGGTGAAAGAATTTTTCTGGTGGAAAAAGTGTGTGTAAAGTGTGGTTTTATAAGTTTAAAATGTATAGATATATGGGACATAAGCCTTGAAGTTCAATTAGAAAAAATAATTTTAGGCTTTTTTTTTTTCCCGAGAAAATGAAGAGTTTGAGTGACCATGTTCTTCTGAATTACTGCTAAAAATTCAGCTAAACTCCAGTGTTTTTTAATAGGCTAACAATGGGGAAAAAACATACAGATCTAGTCCAAGCAGATGCTTAGTCAAGGTAGATTTTAGCTTCTAGTTTCCTGGAGGTTAATATGGACAATGAAATAAGATTAAACAAAAGAGGTTTCTTTAGTTTATTTAAAAAAGATTAGAAAGAGTGACTCACATAAGAGAGTTCAAATACATAAAAGGCTGCTGCAGAGGGGAAAGGAATAATCGGTTCCCCTCACCCGTAGCAGGTAAAATGAGAAGTTACAGGCTTAAATTATAATAAGAGAGATTCAACTTTAAGGCAAACTTCACAGCAGTAGGATAGTAAAGAGCTGTAATAGAGAGGGAAGTGGTGCAACCCATTGTCTTCCAGCTGCGTTTTTCTGTGGTTATCATGAGAGGTTACCATGGCTTTCATATTGCTGCAGGACAAGAAAGTCCTGCCCAAAAACTTCACTTGAAGTAACAGTATTTTATCTTCCTAAACTGTATAAAGGAATGGGACATATCATTGATTTTGGAGTCTGTGCAAAGGGTCTCTGTTGGCATCCCAGATATTACATGTTAGATGGATCTACTTCATTATTTTCTTGTTCCAAAACATCTAGATGAGTTCCTCAGGATGATAGATGGCTTGCCAATGCTGCATTGTCATTGCTGAAGTACATTAAGGCAGAGAGACATCTAATTTCAGTAGAGGGGGAGGTCATAACTTCTTTAATAGTTTGCCTCAAAAATACAAAACTGTGAGAAAATTGTTTTCCTTTGTTCTCCTGCTGTGTCTGCCTCATTCTGTTTCTTTTCTTCTTTGTTGTTTTACCCACCTATATATTTTGAACTTAATTTTAAAGTTAAGCTTCTCCTCCATATTTCCCAGCATTTGGACTATAGAATCTGAGGGGCCTAATAGAATCTGAGGGGCATACTTCAAGTATCTGGTAGACTGGGCCAAGGTCTTTCAAAATTTCTTAATAGAAAATCGAGGAATCTGAGGAATGCAACAGGAAACAGATTTTTTATTCTTATCTTGTTTCATGATCCTTTCTCGCAAGTACAGAACACTAGCAGCATTTAGTACTACTAAATGCTACTCACTCTCAAGCATTCTCCAGTTATTAGTCTTGGAGGTAAATTTGTCTGAATTTTCAAAAAAAGAAACTTGCTTTCAGAGTGTCATCTGACTTTCCGGTATGTTGGCTGTATCTTCTAGTTGCTCTTTTGAAGACTGAGGGAAGACCCAAGTGGTCTACTTCCTTTGTTCAATGATAGGGAGTGACTATCACACATACAGTATTTAACTTGTATTTAAGTCTTTTTAAAAGGGGAAAGGCTACACTGTCCTCTCCTGTTGTTTCTGAGCCACCTCTCTTTTCCTTTTCTGTGTCTGCAGTGGCACTCTGCTAGATTCTAGTTGGTCCTCTCTACTCCACTTCTTCCATGAGTAGTACTCCCCAAGGTATTTTTTCTGTCTCTCTTTTTATAGCTTTTCTAATTCAGATATCTGAAGGTTTAGCTCCTGGCAAATTTGGTTACTTGTAACCCCACATTTCTGTCTCCTTCCGTTATGCCACAGTGAGGATGGTTTCGAGTGGTGATAGGTGGCCTCACAAGCCTACCAAGCACTTTTGTGTGCCCTTAGCACCTGAAAGAGAGCTTAATTAAAAGCCCTGCTCTGTGTCTGCATACCAAATTCATGCTGAGAAGGTGGCGAGAAGGTGGCAAGAATGTGGCACCATTTTAGACAACAGTGACATGCTGTTCAGAATTATTTTTCTTCCCTGACCGATCATTTGTTTTAATATCACTGACTTGAGAAGAGGAATCTCAAAATTGCCCTATTCTTAAATATACTAATTGTAAATATTAATGCAAAGGGGCTCTACACACTGCATTGAAATCAACCCACTCTGTGTCAAACTTCTTTCTTACTTCCATCGTCTTTTTTCCCCATATTGTATTGCTCTTGCCAACCTTCCAGCTCTAGCTGGCCTTTCAGAGTTCTCTTCCAATAATGGAGGGCAAAACAGACTTCCTGTGCAAAGCAACACATAAACTAAATTATTTGTGTGATGACCCAAATCTAGCACAAACTTAGTGTTCACAAGCTCACCCTTGAAGCTGAAAAGTGCAAGAAGTCAGGAGTATGTAAGGTTGGATGTAGGTACTGATTGTAGCAATTCATTTATACTGGAAATAAAAGCATCTTCCTATATATTAAACAAAATTTTGTTCTTATTCTGAATAGCTCCTGTATATAGAGATAGCATGAAGGTGAAAGAGGTTAGGGTGGGTCTTAATCTTGTCTGTACTCTATCTCCCTGTTGTGTGGAGCTCACAAACATTGTTGGGATTGTGTCTGAACTGCACTATGGGAAGGTAAACCTGTTTAAATTAGAAATATCTGAGCTCATAGCCTGAAGATTTCCCCTACCTTTAGTGCCAGTTTGATCTTTTATTTAGACTGAGACAATATTTACCTATAATACACATTCAGTGTTAGTAAAGTGAACCATAGCAATGAGTTCATCCATCTTGAGGTTCTTCACTGGGTCCATAAAAGAGTGGAGTGCACCACCAACATGGTTAACCTGCTGTGGAACTGAATTGGGTGGACTCTGCAAGCTAAACCTAAGGCTGAAAATTGCAGACTACACAGTTTGGTGTTAGGCTGTGTATAAACAGTGTGTATAAACAGATAAAAACCCCAGAAGTGTTGTATGAGGCAGACAGAGCCCACAACACACTATAAGGGGAGAGTGGGTGGATAACATTCATTAATGTAATGATTCAGAATCTGTGAACTAGGATGTGATACGTTTGAAAGAGGTGGCTGAACCAATTTTTTTTTTTTGTTTATCCATTCATTTTTTTGAACAGAACAGAAGATCAGATTTATGGAGTCACAAGTACTTTGTTACTCGGGAGAGTGAAGCTGCAACAATACAATTTAACTGTGTCTTGTAGATTGGCAATATATGTACCTTTCATTCCAGTGAGCAGTTCCAGTCCTTAGAAGAGAAGCTAAGACATTTTTAAAGATGTATCGGTGCTCTCATTGCCTCGAAAGTCTTACGCTGTGCTTTGTATAGGCTAGATTTTGAGAATGCTTAGAAACATTAAGATAACCGCAGCTACTTGTTTATGAAACATTGCCTCAAGAGGACAGCATGTTTCAGAGGTTTTTTCCAGGTGTTCTTAAGATATTGGCTTTAATCCATAAAGCTTTCTGTTATTTGGACCATGCCTTCTCCCCCTCACTTGTACACAATTAAGAGCATAAACAGTTGGCATTATATCCATCTTGATTTAAAAAGGAAGATCCTCTTATCAGGGAGTTTCCCGTAAGTGGGGACAGACTCTGCTACTTCACTACCTGCTGTCCACCTGCTTTGCCTATAAGTATGCGATTCTGCTATTCTTCTCAGAAAGCTGAATGTCCCCCCACCCTCTCTTTCGTATTCTTTGAGAGATGACAACAATATAGTGTAACTGTGTGATAGCTATTGTAGACTTATTCTTGTAGTTGGTGAATGTTGTTATGTTCCCTGTGGACAGTCAATTATATGCGGCATATATTGTAGATTTTACATTTTCTCTGCTTTAAAAATTTCTTGAAGTGCCTAGAGCCAGGGTCAGGTGCTTAAGTTGTAACTTCAAATAAATAAATACATTAAATAAATAATTGTGAAGCAAGCAGTTTCAGACAACAGAGAGTGCTGGCTCCTGGGTAGAAAACACTGTAAGTCTTAAACCAGCAGAATCTTTAATAAAGGAGATGAAATAAAAGCTCCAAAGAATTTCTTCTCTGAAAAAACAAAACAAAACAAAACAAACCCAATCCCAAACTAAAAGGTTTTATGCTTGGTGAACTAGAAGTTTCATTATATATGGTACAGAACTAATTACTAGGGAGCATTTTATTTACCTCTAATTTCTATTTAATAGCCACTGCACTTGTCATTGCAGGTATGGTTACAAAAGTATGGCTACCTTCCACCAACTGACCCCCGAATGTCGGTGTTGCGCTCTGCCGAAACCATGCAATCAGCTATAGCTGCCATGCAGCAGTTCTATGGCATTAATATGACAGGAAAAGTGGACAGGAACACAATTGAGTAAGTAACCAGTACTGAACTGCTCTTGACTTTTCTGTTTCAAGCAGGGTAAAATAGAACTGGAAAAACTTTATAATACATGAAGCAGGGTGACCGGGACATCCAAATAGTGTTGCAGCTTCAGATGGGGATTTAAAATGTTTCTCTCTCTCCTTGCCTTTTTTTTTTTTTTTTTTTCATTTTCTGTATTTCATGGTAGCAGGTAGTCACCTGCCTAACTGCTGTCTGCCTCTGGGCATGCGATTGTAAAGAAAATGCTTCAGGGTTAACTAAAGAAAGGGCCAAAAGGTTATCAATGTGGAAGTGGAGAAACCTATTCAAAAATCGCAAGAATTCATTAAATGTTTCACAGTTGAAAGAGTCTTTTCTTACTGGAAAACCTTTAGTGTAAATTTCCTTATCGTCATTGAAAAAAATTTTAGCACACTCCACTGGCCCATTCATTTAATGTTTTCCAGTTACAAAAAAGCAGGTGTGGTCATTTTAACATGCAGTAAAATTTGATTAGTTTTGCATGCCCTTTGCGATTCTGAAGTTGTGTAAGGCTGGCAGCTTCTGATTTTACTGACAGACTGAAGACAGAGAAACTTTGGGAAACAGAGCTATTAAAAGACACTTCCAAACAACTCTATATTATGCCAAATTTAAAAAATGTGCCAGGAAAATGCAAAAAAAAGAAAAAAAGAAAAAAAGAGTATTAGCACACAATTAAGAAAATGTGTCTGGGATTAAGATTTGAAGTGCTTGTTGGACTCATTCCAGTTACAATGCAATAAAGGTCATCTTGTGATTTTACAAAAAGTTGCTTTACTTGAAAAGCAAAAAATAAAAAAATTGTACTGTCACTACATATCCAACATTTACTTTAGTGGAATATGTTTCTACTACTTCTCTAAAATGCTTTTGGGGGGGCAAAAAAAACCCTCCTTCTTTTCCCGTTTTCCAGCCCCAACCCAATGTGTTGTCATTCATTATTCTTTTTTGGTAAAGTAGCTGACATGAATGATTTTTCTATCATTCAGAGTTTAGGGAAGAGATTACCCAAAATGCTGGCAGGATTGGAAAAATCATTTTATTCCACTGGCACATGCATTATTGCATTGAAAATCAATAAAACAAAGCAGATTTTAGGGCGCCCCGAGGGGAGGTGAGCTGATCACACATCCCTCAGTTTAGAAATTTAAAGGACCTTGGAACATGCAGTGCAATATCAGTAAACGCCTTGTGAGAGAACCACTCTCAAAAGTATGTTTAGGATGCAATCTGCAGGGTGGAGAGGCTAGGCTTTTTATCCAGCTTCAGTGATTGATCCTTGAGGGGAGAGTGCTGCTATACTAGTCGCTAGTAGCCTACTAAAGACACATTAGTGACAGCTTTGTAAGAGGCAATATATTCACTAAAAGGGAAATAATCTGTTCACAGTTAGCAGTACAGAGAAAATAGAAAGTGGTAACCTAAGGAGAAGCAGAGGCCATCTCTTAGTTTAGTGTATCAGCTAGTGAGTTGGAAAAAAACAAACCAACCCAAAACTTGAATTGCAAAGGGAAGTGGTTTATGTTTGCTAAATTGGGCTTGTTGGCCAGCGTGTCAGCAAGGTTATCTTCACTTCTTCTGCTGTGTAAGAGACAAAGGAATCCATCTATGCAGAAGTCCACAGCATTAATTTTAGAATCTGGTCAATATTGAGTCTTCCAAATCTTTTGACGCATGATTTTCTTCTACACAGAAAGATATATTAAAGCATGGCAATTCTTAGGTACATATAACTCATGCTGGATGAATTCTGCATTTACTTACAATTTGGAGTTGCATTAACTTGAGTCAAGTTGGGAACAAAACTGTTTCTTAAAGACTTGTCACATATGCATTGGTGTTGAGAAAAAAAACCAAACTCATTAAACTAAACTGTGGCCTCAAGTTACCATCAATTAACACCACTGAATATTCTTGGGAGGTACGACTATGTAACAAAGGATATATTTTTTTTTCCAGTTGTTCATTTATGGCAGTATTTTGTCAATGTTTGAAATAATTTTCCATTTCATCTACACAGAAAGTATATATACTCTCTTTTGGCCGGAAATATGTGACAGTTTACCATTTGTTTCTCTGTGATTACTATGTTATAATCGCATACAATGCTGAGGTTACAAAATAAAGAGTACAGCAGAAACCTCATAAAAACAATATGTTCTCATCTTGTGCATGAGGATTTACCTGCTTCTCTAGCATGTCTTGAGAAGAGATTATGATGTGCCTCTTCATCTTCAGAAGGACAAACAATTAGAAGAAGTTATAGTAGCAACTTAATAGGAACCAACTTTGGGGATATTAACAGAGAAATTATGTCCTGCAGCAGCAGCATCAAAAGTCTCCTGGGGGGATTTTGTTGCTCTGAAAAGAAGATAATCCTTCAATGAGTATTTTGGTATGCATAAATATGAACAGTGTTCATCTTCCCCCTACTACTCACCATCCACTTTTTTTTGCTATATTGTTTAATTTGTTTCCCAAGTGAAAAGCATGATGCATGCTTATTGCTGGGGATAAGGAAGAGGGAGTGGTAGAAAGACACATCATTATAATGGCGTAAAAATATGAGGGACATTCTGAATACATAGAATCATAGAATCATAGAATCATAGAATGCTTTGGGTTGGAAGGCACCTTTAGACGTCATCTAGCCCAACCCCCCTGCCGTGAGCAGGGACAGCTTTAACCAGATCAGGTTGCTCAGAGCCCCGTCCAACCTGACCTTGAATGTTGCCAGGGATGGGGCCTCTACCACCGCTCTGGGCAACCTGTTCCAGTGCTTCACCACCCTCATTGTAAAAAACTTCTTTCTAATGTCTAATCTAATTCTATTCTTCTTTATTTTAAAACCATTACTCCTTGTCCTGTCACAACAGGCCTTATTAAAAAGATTCTCCCCATCCTTCCTATAAGCCCCCTTCAAGTACTGAAAGGCCACAATAAGGTCTCCTCGCAGCCTTCTCTTCTCCAGGCTGAACAACCCCAACTCTCTCAGCCTGTCCTTGTAGGAGAGGTGCTCCAGCCCTTGGATTATTTTTGTGGCCCTCCTCTGGACCCGCTCCAGCAGGTCCATGTCATTCTTGTGCTGAGGGCCCCAGAGCTGGACACAGTGCTCCAGGTGAGGTCTCACCAGAGCAGAGTAGAGGGGCAGAATCACCTCCCTTGACCTGCTAGCAATGCTTCTTTTGATGCAGGCCAGGACAGGGTTGGCGTTCTGGGCTGCAAGCACACGTTGTTGGCTCACGTCCAGCTGTTCATTCACCAGTACCCCCAAGTCCTTCTCTGCAGGGCTGCTCTCAATCCCTTCATCCCCCAGCCTGTATTGATATCGGGGGTTGCCCCTTCCCAGGTGCAGAACCTTGCACTTGGCCTTGTTGAACCTCATGAGGTTCACACAGGCCCACCTCTCCAGCTTGTCCAGGTAATGTATCCTGTATCATGACAATGTATCATGACAATGGCAAACCCAATGAAAATACTATCTGACGTTTGCATGGGGTGCCACACTATTTTCTGTGATTCATTTATATATTACCGAACACAATGATTCATTAAAAAGGATACTTCCAAAATGGACCCACTGTTGGCATCCTGGTCTTTCACATCCCTAAACCAAACATACTAAGTAGAAAAAGACTAGTTGTTGTCTTTTCTTAAAACTGCTATATGTGTTTATGTCCAAAGCATGGTTTGCAGTTTAAAGGGGTATGTTACAAACTTCTTGGTATACAGATAGAATGTGTATAGGATGCTGACTAAATCTATGTAATAGTAACAAAGCATTCATTTAATTTTAATCCTTTATAAATAAATAGCAAATGTACTTATTTGAATGCTCAGATGAGCTTCTAACCAAGTTTACTTCAAGGTTCCTAATTAAGATGTATGTAATCATACTTATGTGTGATCTCTGCTGTTTATGTATTAATTATCAGTCTCGGAGTAAGGGTGAACGGTAAATTTTGAGCTGTTGAAATCGACTCAGTGGTCTGTTTCATGAGTAAATGTTTTGTACAAAATCTATATGGAAGGTCTTGTACCCTCAGCAAACATCCAATGAGAAGCTTTGCAGACAAATCATCATCAGTAACAGGGCTGAAATACAGTATCTTATGCACTCTTTGACTCCTTCCTATTACTTAGAGGACTGTCAGTAAAAATCATGTAATAGCAGAGTACAGTAGGGAAGAGTAAAGATTTTAGAAAATATATCTATCTCTCCTCACAAGAAGTTTAAGGGTACCATTTCTCATTTTCTTAAATAAATATCTATAGTTTTTCTAACCACTAAGTCAAGCTGCACTAAGTCAAGTTGGACTCTCCCTTTTATTTTCCTTTTTTACTGTAACTCTGACAAAACAAACTGCAAAAGCCACCACCAACAAAAACATTATACAACCTAAGCAGCAGTTTTGATTAGGGGTAAACGAGGCGGGGCATTTAACCAAAGGTAGGGTTTTTTAATGTTTTGATTCCGTGTTAGACCAAAACTTTTTCCTGAAGGCTTAAGAAAGTGAGGAGACAGAAAGAGATTCTTCCTCTTAACCCCCGAGAACAAAATATGGTTAGGCAACTGGCTTGAGTTACGAGAAGTTCAGTTTCAGCACTCTCTCTGCTGGAAGAACATTACAGTTTTGCTGCATATTTTTATTTTAATCTTTTTCTGTGAGTCTAAACTGTTTTAATTCTCTTGACATAAATAGCTCCTCAAGATTCAAACTAATGGAGCTAAGAGAAGAATTTAATGTGACAGAGTCTACAGATAGAGTACATTAGTCACAATTAAGCCTCTTTATTGAGTACTGATAAAATATTAATTTTCAGGGGCTGCTGCGTAAAAGATTTCTACAAGTTCAGAAACAAACAGATGAAAGAGAGGCAAAGTTGTTATCAGTGTGCACCTTTTTTAAGTGAAAAATATTTATTTAAAAAAAATAATTAAAATTCAACAAGCAATCAAGAACATGGAAGACCTTGATCATGTACATTCTATGATTCTATGATTCTATGTTATGTTAAAAGCAGCTGTATTTGGAAGAAAATAGAAATGAATGTTTTATTTGTCAATTCCCCCCAGATAGAAGAGCCTATTACACACTAAGTATCCCCAAATGTCATGAGCATTAATGATTATTACTGATAGAAGTCTTCCTCCTAGTCAGTGTGAGAACAATTACTGTTCAGTTTAACATATTAAAAAAAAAGGAAAATTTATGTACCAGAAGTTGTTAACATTTTGCCTCATTTCTGTGCTAGAAAATACTGAACTCCAATGCCAACCATGTAATAATTTGTTTAAAATTCTGACTGATAAACTTAGCTCAGCTAAGATCTAGATGATAGAGGTGATAGCCCAACTCTTCATCTTCAAATTGCACCTTACTGTAAAATTTACATGAAGATAATTTCCTGAAAGCTAGTGAACCACTTCTGCAAAAGGCTTACATTTGATTTACATTGGGATTTATACTGTATGTGAACCACAGTCCCAGTCCTCATGTAAGAACAGCAAGAACATTAGTGGGCCAGACAGCATGACAACATGGAACATCCCCTGCCTATCCAAACCAATAAGGATACAAGCATAATGTGTTTGATAGGTACATACCACTTCAAAATCAATGCAAGAACAAATTGTGACTGCTTGAATTTCATAACATGTTATTTTGGGCTATGTTTTGTTTTGCTAAAAATGGAATGTCAGTATTTCTAGTAAGATAATACAATGTTGAATTTTGAATCTATGCTACCTACTGTTCTTGAGTTTTTGTATTGAATCTTAAGTGTAAAACATTTTATGCTAACTTTATTTTCTGTAAGAGTATTGAACCTTTGACATAACTTGGGAGATTTTTTTCAATAACAGCTTTGAAGATTAATTTTGAAATTCACAACTTGGAATATTAACACTTATCTGCCAGGGGCAGCCCTGGCTTACCAGGAGCAAACCAATGAGAAAACCCTGTATTAAAACAGGTCTTCATCAGTTAAGCTAAATAATTTAAACTTTTTTTTGGGGGGGAGGCCTAATTCAATTGATTTAAAGTCATTGCCCTTGAAACAATGCAACTGTAAGAGATGTATTATATATTTCGTACAAGACCCTGATATTTTTGTACAGTGTTTCTAACAAAATATAAGTTATTTGTTTTTGCTTTATTCCTTGCTTCTTTCTTTTGAGGTAGTGATATCACCTTAAGGTGAGAACACTAATCTTTTGTTACGTATATGTCTTTTTTTTGCAATGTGTGTGTGCAGTTTCAACAGCATAATTTAAATATACCCTGACATTAAAATGCCTTATAACTGCATGGTGATATAACATGCACTGCAAAAAAGTATTACTGACAATGTGTCTGAAAGTTTTCTGAGGTCTGAGGCAATTTTAATCTCATTTGCTGAAGTGTAAATATGATACCATTTTACTAAGAAGAATAGAGCTGCCCTTTGGTCTGTAATGAAGATTTCCTTCTTTCCTTCATTTTCTTTTATTTTTAGAGCAAATTAAACTTTTCAATACTATTTCATCCCAGAAATCGCTAGTGCCTACTTTGTTGAATTCACACTTCTTTTAAAAAAACAGAGGAACCTGAAGTAAAGTTGCAGGGTGTTTCAGCAAATACTGGTGGGATAAAGTTTTATAGATTTTGCAGTACTGTCTTTGCAGACACTAAGGAAAGAAGATTGTTTTCCTTGCAAATACAAATAATAGTCAACTGTTTTATGTGCCATGCATACTTTGTAATTATTCTGACCAGAAATTAGAGCAAATAATTCTGTGTTTCTTATTTGAAAAAGGTAACTGTGAACTCAGTGTCTTCAGTTCAGGCAGTCAAATTCATAAGTTTTGGCTTCCCCACTTGTACTACTTGATGGATGTGTCACCCATCAAAGTTTTTGCAGGCACTTCTATAGCCTTTATCAGTGCAAGTAGGGTGCAGTGCCATCTTGGCACTATTACTAAAATTTTGTATTTTCACACAGGCTGGTGAGCTTAACTCCTACTTATGAATTTAAACAATAGTTTGCTTATATAGCATAGCTACAGCATATATGAAGTGTTATAACTCTGGCTGTACTTTTAAACCTCTTCACACGGATTAATGAAAATTAGTGTGGCTGATTTTGACTGGATTAGCCCATCTCTAAAAATTCATTCAGTATGCTATATGGTTTGTCTTGTATTAGTAGGTGTAAAACTTACAATGTACATCTCATTCCTTGAGTACAGAACTGAAAAATCAATGATTTCATTAGACTGTGTAGTTTTTTATATACACACACTACTCCTTTGTACTGCAAATATTCCACAATTTCTTTTGGACAAAACAAGATGGTTTTCTTCATTTTGCATGTATTGAGCTAAGAATATCTACTGGAAAAGATGAAAGATACTTGGCTGGTTGTTTTTTTGAGTTTTTGTTACCTGTGCATGTTTTAAAAGGAGTCTGTGTTCTGAGATGACATTTCAAATGACTTTTCTGTCATCCAGTCATACATACATGCAGTTGCTGTGTGTATATTTATTTATGAAACAATGCTTAAATGCCATTTTAATGGTCAGAAATTCATTCATGCAAGCCTGAATACAGGGTATGACTGCTCTCGTGGTAAATAGCATCAGAAAGCTATAGCTTTTACATCAGTAATTATTTGGCATGATAGAAATAAAGTCAAATGAACTGGAAAAGTAACAGAGGACATCTGTCTTTACTTATGCAGTGAATATCTTTAATCTTACTATCTTCCTGATAGTAAATTGTTCTGCAGCTATTCAGCTCATATAAAATAATTTCAGCTGAGTTTTGTTCACTTTTACTCAAACTAAATAACCCCTTACACTACAAGTGAGAAACAGTTCAATGATACTGCTGTTGAACTCATGCTTTTGAATTAGATATCATTCTAATATTGACATATTTGGAATTCTGACAAATTTGAAATTTTTGAAATATTGGAAAACATTGAAATATTGAAGGCCACAGTAAAAATGGAGTGCTTCTGTGGAAAGCCTGGTGCTGCTGCAATGGTCATTTTTGTTGTTTGTGATTTAGACCTTTTCAGCTTGATTTTGTGCAGTGCATTAAATATTCTTGAGTTAAATATCTCCAGTAGGAACTTACAGTTGCAATGAGATACTCTTCATTGTGTGGAAAGAGAATAAGATAGAATAACTTAATAGTATCATAAAGTTAGTGGTTTCAGTATCTTGAATTAAAAAAAAAATTCTGGTAGTTGACAAGTCAAGGCTTGTTTAAATATTGTAACAATGAGACAAAACAGAAGGATCACAGAATACAAAAAAATAATTTAGGAACTTGCGATTTGACTAAACCTTTGTGTATATACTTTAACTTCACCTTCGGGAAACAAGCTAGTAATACAGACCATAATTACCTTGAATGAATCAGAATAAATTATTGACTGTGAAAGACTTGTCCAGTTGTGAAGTCTTTGTTCAGAGGTTGTAGCAAAAGAAAACTAGGAAAAATAACAGCAACGAAATTGGTTTCTGAATGTCATGGAATGCAATGAAGTTCTACAAAGTATACATCTGGTAACAAGATAACTGTTCCTTTTGTTACTCTTTCTTGCATGTAGACACATAATTGATAATACTGTAACTTCAAAAGAGTATGATGTTTTTATTAGTTGAGTACAGTGGTTATGATTTTTCTTTCATGTTGCTTTAACTATGTGGTGCTGTTTCTTGCAGCTGGATGAAGAAGCCTCGATGTGGTGTGCCTGACCAAACAAGAGGTAACTCCAAATTTAACATTCGGCGGAAACGCTACGCGTTAACAGGACAGAAATGGCAACACAAACATATCACTTACAGGTACCAAAGATATTCATATAGATATATAAATGTCACTGGTAGTGTTGACTAAATTTATAAATTTAAAAAAAAAAAAATCTGAAATAGTTTTCAATATTTTGAGAATCTTATTGTTAAAGTGTGATATAAAAATGCTGATTTGGATAACTCTTGGATAAGTATGTATGTGCTACATAAGAACCAAATTATTTTCTTGGATTAAAATTGCATGCATTTAGTAACCAGTAAATTCTCTGAAGCTTTCAGCATTGATTTAACACCCAATATGTCCTTAACCTTACCTTTCAACCCTTTGGGCAACTTCTCAGGGAATATTGCTCTGAAACTAGGAACGCTGTAATGAAACTCAGATCTCTAATTTAAGTATGTAAAATAGGTTATTGAAAGGAGTCAGTCACTGCAAAATGTAGGTGCCTACAGGTCTGTTCTAAGTACAAATGAATTTGATTATAGTCACTGACCCAGCCATTTCCTGCCTACGTGATGATGGGCATAGGGGTATGTGCGGGGGTGTACATCTGTATAACCCTTGAGTCTGGCATGTTGTTTACACAGTATGTTGCCTACTGTCAAAACTGATCTTTGCAGGGAAAGTTAGATACAAACTGTGTACTTGCTAGAACTCTGTCAACCAAAGAAAGTGTCATGTATATAATATAAAATCCATAATTTGTCAGCAAACCAAGGATTCCAATACAGCCTGTTTGAAAATTTACACAGCCTCATTGGGATTCCTGCAATATCTAACAAGGGTAAGTTCTGAGGGATAAAGTAGTTTGCAAATTCATTAACTGGTGCCATTATTCATGAGCCCATATAAGTACGAAATTTTAAATTCATAAGCTCTAATGGTCATATAGACTGTTCTTCATACCACAGTGAAGAGAGAATTTTATTAGTAACTGTGTCAATACTATGGCTTCTGTCTGAATTGGAGAATTCTATTTTAAGACATTACACACTGATATAATTACAAGCAATAGAGAACTGACTGCCTTGAGATTAGTATGTTGCATTGGCTGGAGTCCTTTATTGTTAATGTAAATGTAATGCATAGTTAGTTAGAATAAGAATGCCCACCTACAGCACTTTACATTTATCTGCATTTTAAAATTTAGATGTAGTGAGGCATGCATGGTCACCTACAAATATGTGTGTTTTTCTATTGCTTTGACTTGTACAGAGTCTGATTCCATTTCATTACAGGATTTTTTTACAATGGTCTAAATCCTACCACTTGTATATCTTCTGTACTGTCACCCAAAGCATTAATCATAATAACAAACGGTGCCTGGTATTAAACTATGTGGCAACTATCTAGTAATCTTTCTCACTCTGAAGAATTTATAGCAATTCTTTACCTCCTGCCTTCCCTCTTCTAAAATGTTCACTCACTTTTACAAGACCTCCAGTCAACCAGAGCTTTGAAGAGAATAAACCTATAATATTTTTCGTAGTGAATTACAGACCAAAAGACATTTGAAGTAGAAAACCCAAATTTTATTGGAATAAAAAATACAATATAAATATTTCTGAATTAAAAAAAACCTCAAAGCAAATAGGAACAACAAAAAAAAGAAATAAAATGCTTTATACATTTCTCCTCACCTGCTTTGTTCTTCCCAGCAATTCCCTGCTTACAGGCTTAACACCAGTTAACTGAATGACATTTTAAGTTGCTTTGTTCCCTAAAATTTTGATCATATCTCTAGCATCACTTGTCTGCTCCATTTTCCTCAGTGCAACTTCTCAGTCTCTTTAAAACCTGCAGGTTTCCAGCTGCATTGTTTGTCTTCCTGGCCAGTCAAAACTTGTAGTCTCAAATGTGCCTGCTAAGCAAGCTTAGTAATTCCTCCAAAGAAAGAGTGATTTCTTCCTGATTTCAGTGTTTGCAACCTCTTCCACTTTTCTGGAAAACAAAGCCAAAACCAAAATCCCACAAAAAACAGACCCAAAACCAAGCCGCTCCTCAACAGAACAGAAACACAGACTAAACAATAAAAAAGATGCCATCCATCACAGTTATCTTATCACAGGACTGTACTCACCAGCTTTTCTGAATAGAAAGGCTAATAGCAAAAAAAAAAGTATTTTGTGGACATACCTGTTATGTTAAGAAGAGACCAACAGATGAACAAAACATGGACATTAACAGCAGTTAATGGGTTTTCCTAAAATCATAGAATCATAGAATGCTTTGGGTTGGAAGGGACCTTTAGAGGTCATCCAGCCAACCCCCCTGCAGTGAGCAGGGACAGCTTTAACCAGATCAGGTTGCTCAGAGCCCCAGCCAACCTGACCTTGAATGTTGCCAGGGATGGGGCCTCCACTGCCTCTCTGGGCAACCTGTTCCAGTGCTTCACCACCCTCATTGTAAAAAATTTCTTCCTTATATGTGGTCTAATTCTATTCTTTATTTTAAAACCATTACTCCTTGTCCTGTCACAACAGGCCTTGCTGAAAGGATTGCCCCCATCCTTCCTATAAGCCCCCTTCAAGTACTGAAAGGCCGCAATAAGGTCTCCTCGCAGCCTTCTCTTCTCCAGGCTGAACAACCCCAACTCCCTCAGCCTGGCCTCACAGGAGAGGTGCTCCAGCCCTCGGATCATTTTTGTGGCCCTCTTCTGGACCCACTCCAACAGGTCCATGTCCTTCTTGTGCTGAGGGCCCCAGAGCTGGACGCAGTGCTCCAGGTGAGGTCTCACCAGAGCAGAGTAGAGGGGCAGAATCACCTCCCTCGACCTGCTAGCAATGCTTCTTTTGATGCAGGCCAGGACAGGGTTGGCGTTCTGGGCTGCAAGCACACGTTGTTAGCTCACGTCCAGCTTTTCATCCACCAGTACCCCCAAGTCCTTCTCTGCAGGGCTGCTCTCAATCCCTTCATCCCCCAGCCTGTATTGATATCGGGGGTTGCCCCTTCCCAGGTGCAGAACCTTGCACTTGGCCTTGTTGAACCTCATGAGGTTCACAGAGGCCCACCTCTCCAGCTTGTCCAGGTCCCTTTGGATGACATCTCGTTCTTCTGGCATGTCAACGGCACCACTCAGCTTGGTGTCATCTGCAAACTTGCTGAGGGTGCACTCGATCCCACTGTCTATGTCATTGATGAAGATGTTAAACAGCACCGGTCCCAGTACGGACCCCTGAGGGACTCCACTTGTCACCGGTCTCCATGTGGACATTGAACTGTTGACCATGACCCTCTGGATGTGACCATCCAGCCCATTCCTTATCCACTGAACAGTCCACCCATCAAATCCATATCTCCCCAATATAGAGAGAAGGGTGTTGTGGGGGACTGTTGAACGCTTTACAGAAGTCCAAACAGATGACATCCATTGTTTTTCCTTGTCCACTGATGCAGTCACTCCTTCATAGAAAGCCACTAGGTTGGTCAAGCAGGACTTGCCCTTGGAAAATCCATGCTTGCTGTCTCGAATCACCTCCCTGTCCTCCATGTGCTTGAGCATAGCTTCTAGGAGGATCTGTTCCATGATCTTCCCAGGCACAGAGGTGAGGCTGACAGGTCAAAAATATTTGGTGATTTTTTTTTTTGCTAAGGATTTTGATTGGAGTAGAGTAAGGCAAGCTTTTCAGATTTGCTTCTTTGTTGCTTATTTCAAGAAAATATTTAATATAATACTGTAAATGTATAAACTTTTATCAGACTCTGTGAAATCTGCAGGTGTGGAGTTCTTCTTTGTATGCATCATTGTCAAATAGGTGCAATTCCAGTGCTGAGGGGAGCCCTTTGAAAGAGACCAAAAGTTACATTTACCACTTACTATCTGTCTGGCTACTTGGTCTTAGAGTGTATCCTCAGATGCTCTATTTAAATGAAATAATTATCACATCAGGCAAAGCATCAAGGCATTATTAATGGAAAAATAGAATTGAGATCACATAAAAATGCATTTTAAACTGTGTCTACTTGTATTTTTACTCTAGCATTTTCTGTCTGTCACTTATTTTTTCTGCAAGAATTGCTCCTGGCACCTATTAAATTTAAATTAATTAATGTTGTTCAGAATATATTTCCTCTTAGATTGTCTCTGTAATCATGGGTAAGAGGTTCAAAACAGATACACGTCACATTTTTTCTACATTTCCATATTTTCAATTTGTAACTCTTCAAGCTGAAACAGTTCCCCAAAATCTCAAGATGGAGGTTCAAAGAAGTGACTTACTATGATAATTTACATTATGGTATTTTTGGCCACATATTACATTTTGGACTTATGTGATAATTACTTTTAGAATGTGTGTGCGGACAGTATCAAAATGCACATTTCCAGCATTGGGAACATCAGTATGTAATGGGCATTGTGCTGCATTAGTTATACTCTGTCTCCCTCAGGGAATGCAGCTTTCCACCTATTCGAACTGGTGAATAGGGTGTTTGTTAGAATTTCAGTTTCTAATGAAGTTACACAGCAATATTACTTACTGTATCTTTTCTGCCTGGTATAGTTCATGCTGGTATACCTTGTAAACATTATTAGTACTTATGTTATATACTAACATGACTTTTACAAAAAAGGAAACAGAAAGTGAATATTTGAATCTTTTTACCAGCCAGAAGAGTATAGGAGTGAAGGAGAACATCTAGAGTATATGAAAATTATAGCCCCAGTACAGAACAAACTACAAAGATCTTAATGATATGGTCTTGATTCTTCCTTAGTGTTTTAGACTGTATCAGGTTACACAATAACCTCTGAACACTATATAGAGTCAGAGAAGAAATCTATGAAACCTATTAAGGGATTTTTTTTTTTTTTAAGGGGGTGTTTACAAAGACACTTATAAGTCTCTCAAAAAACAATCACCTTTTCTTTTGCTAGGAAAGTAAATCATCCAGTACTTTAAAGAAGGAGCAACAAAGTGAATCAATAAAGCAACCAGCTTTGTAAAAATAGAACATAAATGTTTATATGTCCTTTTTAGACAAAGAATTTTTGAATATAAAGTCCTCTTCATCAGACTTCTGGGCATACTATTACTCATTTTAACTCCAGCAGTCAGTCATTGGTCAATTGCTCAGATTATTCAGTCTGAAGAACACTTTTGCAAATAAAATTGGAGAATGCTTTCTAAAAAGCCAAGCTTTACCTTGCATTAGAACCATTACTTAGATTTCATAACAATTTAAAATAAAATAAAATGAGAAATTAAAAGCTATTCTGCTTTATTTTGCTGTCTTGAGGAAGAAAAAAAAAAACCCAGTTTGATCGTGCAGCAATATGTAATAATTTAATTGGTGGAATAAACTTAACTGTAGATGGTCAATGGCTTCATCCCAAACCAACTAGAATTAATTTAATCTTTTTCTTGACTCCAGTGGACATTGGATCAAGCTCTAGATTAATGACTTTTTACTTTCTCAACAAGTTGGATACATCCTGGATTTCAGCTCTCCAAAACCTGACAGAAGACTAAAGATTTTGACATGTCTAACTTTATGCTGTCCTGTTAAATGAATTAATGCTAGCTGGGAGCTTCAGTACACAATGAAAAGTCTGATCTGGCTTGTTAACAATAGACTGTGTTATTTTTATAGTCTGAATGATCCATACTGTGTGGAATATGGAAAGAGAATTTTTCCTGGATGTTTAAAAGCCGCACTGAAAAGAAAGAAAATACCAAATTAAGAAAAAAACTTAGAAAATATTGTTGATTCAAAGTAGCAACAAGATTTTTAAAAAAAAAAAAAAATATTTTGAGTATACTACTACAGAGGAATATTTAGAAAATATTTCCTAAATCAAGGAATTGTGCACCTTATTAATCATACTTGTCACAAAGTCAGTATATGATGAATTTCCTTGATTTCAGTTTGCTCATGAATGAAGAAAGGTCAGCTTTGTGTCTATATTGAAATGATAACACAAGCTTTGCACTGTGATGAAATTCACATTGCATTATTTTTGAAATATATGGCTAGGGTATTTCAGCATCAAGACATGAGCATATTGTCTTTCCATTAAAAATGAAAAGCAGAAATAAGGGGAAATAATGATTATCTGCTTTTTTCAGAGATGCTGAGAACATCCTAACTTTAACAAATTTGTGAATAACTGAAATGTCTGAAAACTTTTCTTCAATATCCTAGCAATATTCTATGCTTTAATTCAGTTGTACCTGACTAATATATTTTGAAACATGACAGAAGCATTTACAGGATTGGGCTGCACTTTGATATAATTTTTCCCCTATGTACATATGAGGCCTACGAGACCTTAAGGTAGTGGAAATACCTAACTATATGCTCTGGAATCCTACCCTACCGCTTTAACTCAGAAACAAATTTTGAAGTCCTTAGCTCCTCTGTATCACAGAGCACACAGTTGTATAGAAAATGCATGTAGATTTATATTGACATGTGATAGCTCCAGATGTGGAAAGCATTCTGAGTGGCATGGTGAAGTTTTCAGGGTTCTCTGAAAACAGATGTTTTCAAAATGACCTACCCATGAGTTCTTAGTATTCCTACTTCAACGTTTTGCTGGAACTCTGATGATTCACATTTGCAAATCTAGAAAAATAGTAATTTGTACTAAAAAGACTACTTGTTTTCTATAATAAAGTGCTCATAAGCTGTTAGACTACCATAGGGCTTTAACTCTTAAGGACACGGATGCTATGACTCCTGACACTAAGCATTAGCTTTTTGTAGTAAGCATGGATGCAGAATTCGATGCTAATTAAGGCTCTATTATACATTCTTTTGTCATTACAACTGCATCTCCTACCAACTTTCAATCATAAATAGCATAAAAAATGCAATTCTAGTCAACCTGATGACACACAGAAAAATTTCCAGTATCTATCTACCTGGTATCTGCTAGTGCCATTATAGGCAATGTTTAGGAATCTGAATAAAATTGAACAGTTCAGTTCCTGAGTGTTCATTTAAGCATATTTATCCCTCTGTTAAAGCTTTCCCAAAGTCCAACTTAATAAAGGTATGCTTACCCTTTTCTTAAAGAACTGTGTTAGCAGTATTATATACCTTAGCATTTCTAACCTCTGAATAGAAGGGGGAGGACATGTCAAATATACCTAATAAAAGGAGATTAAATTACACTGTGGTAATTCTAAAATTTATACAATGAAAAAAGTCTAGATAACTGTAATTTTGAGAGAGGATTCCTACGTAACAATCAATTAAGCCAATTAGTTATGCTTTTTCACAGAGTAACTAACAAAAAAATGTTCTTCGCTAGCTGTATTTTTGTCAGTCTTTTTCATATAAAATGTGAATATTGTAGACTATCAGTTCTCATTTCTTTAATACTTACCTACTTCAGCAATCCTGAAATAAATAAATATTTGAATATCAGTGTGCTATAATTATAAATGTTTATGTTGTATTTTATTAATTTTAAAATAATTAGTAGTAAATTATGACATGGGATTACTTAGAACATCTTTCCTATAAAAGCATTTGTCTGTCAACTATGTTGCTAATCTTGGGTTTGTACCTTGGAAATCTCATCTTTGTCACTTTTTATCTCCTTTTAATGAGTTATGGGGAGAATATTACCCATGAAACCAAAGAGGCAAGAGAATTATAAATTGTTCTCAACATGGCAACAGTATGTTGACTTTTAATGTGAACAAGAAAATCAAAAGCAATAGTTCTGACTTGGGTTTAATCAGCTGGAGCAGGAGCTATATGAACCAAGATCACATTCTACATGAGAAACATTCTTAGGTTATAGTTACAAAGAGTTAGCAAAGTGAGACTGGAAAGAAGTTGAAGCTAAGAAAACCCACACCAGTGAGAGATTAATGAAGCAACTTGATAGAAAGTATCTCTAGAGAAATGGTGGCGCAAAATGAAATGTACCTTTGACCAGAGGTAATCTATTAATTTCAATAAAAGTAACAGTGGAATTTAAAAAAAAAAAAAAAAAAAAAAAAAAAAGCTTTGGTTCAGTTTAGGTTTGATTTACAGCAATGAGAAGGTAGTTTCAACAAGTTATTCAAATTTAAGCTATGTTTCAATTCATTTTATCTTAACTTTCATATCAAATACAGATCTATAATTGGCTTACTTCAGACAGATTACTGACTACATCTTTTTACCTACTTAGTTGAATTTCCTGTTCTTTTATCTTCTGTGTCCTTTCTTTCGTTAGAATGGGGTTTCCAATTTGTGACTTTGCTCCAAGAACATCTTGGAGTGTTTGGGAGAAATGGCATTGTAGAAATATTTTCCCCATTTATATTTAATTCATATATTTATTTTCTAAAAAAAAAAAAAAAAATCATCTTGCAACATTATAATTACATAATAATTCTAATAGCACTCATTAGTATCCAGTCTAATCAGCACAACAGGGTAGTGAGATATTGTTAATCTCGTACTCTGGATTTAATGCACAAATGAGCATAGAACCAATTTAAAACCAGTATTTATTATATGCAGTGGAGAATAGAGGTATCAAAGTCTACAGGCCATGAAGAAGTCTGTCACTGAGTTATTATAACTCTTGTGGAGGCCATTACTGCTAAGGTAAGCAGTAATAATAAGCTTTATGCATTTTGAGCTTTGTCTAGCCTTTGCTGAACTGCTTCTTGGGTCTAGCTTGGGTCAGAAGGGTTGATTTTATATACAGAATTGTAGCAATTTACATGAAAAATATAATGAGCTGTTCTAATGACAGCTCAGGAAGAAAAAAAGGAAATAGTGAAATTTAATGGCAAATATGTGCTACTTAATGTACTGTATTTAAATTTCAGATGACTGATTTTACACAGCCAAGTGAGGTATATCTTGACAGCCTTGCAAGGCTCCTGAAGTTGTGGCAGCCAAAAATGTGTCACTGAAACATGGATAATTTTTTTTGAGGATATTTTGGGGAAGGAGAGGGAGGGGAAGGAAAACCCAAAGCTTTTCTAAAATCAATAGGTCTCGGAATTTCGGAATAACAGTCTCCAAAACAAGACTCTTAAGGCTTCTGTAGAAATAGTAAATCAGTATGAAAACTGCATATCACTGGTGAAATCTTATTATTCTTGTGCAAGACATGGGTTTAAAAGCTATAATGCCTAATGTAACTATCAGGCTGAAAACCATGTTTGCATCAAACAGCAATAATAACCCCAAAATACTGTATTCAACTGATACATGGCTGTGGTCAGCTAAGAATAACAGCTTTCAAAATTTATACAAAGTGTCACTCAGTTTACTAGTTTGTAAAAAATGGCATTGAAGTAAATGTTTCATCTTATAGATCATCTTTTACTTATTGAAATACTTTCCCTTTGGAAGGAATTGTGAGTATGTTCTTCAGCCTCTTTATAAGGTTGCACTGCCGATCTGGTCAAGGTCAGCATTGGATCTTTCTCTCTATTGAACATCTTTTCTGTGAAATGATCAGTAGACTTGGAGGTTAGGAAAGTAATACTTAGGAAATATTGCTTTCTTATTGTGATGTCCTATGTCTTGCCATGCTGCCACCTTGCAATAGGAGCGGTTCTGAGTTGGCAAGTCCTCCACTTACTTTTATTTGAGCTCCATTATCTGGACATGTTGAGCATAAGATACCCAGTTCCTTTTTTTTTCTTACCAGTGACAGTTACCACTATTTCAGGTGACTGTTGGCTTTAAGGTGTAGAGCCAAATATAATAGGAAAAGGGTTCATATAAGACTTCATTTGCTATTGCAGTGATATGTCTAAACTGAAGACTTTTAAGAGATGAGTCCTAGAATCTCTGGTAGTTGATACATTGTCTGTATGGATTGATCTTCTTACTGTACTTCCCCTTTGGAGGTTATATGGTCAACACCATGAAAGAAATGTAAAATAACTTGGATTTCATATGTCTACATTGGTGAATTATTCTAAGCAAAGTTCCCAGATAAACGACTTCAACTTTCATGTTACACACAGTATTGGAATTTGCCCTCTTGGGACTGAACATGGCTTGTGTTAAACACATTAAAATGGACAATCATGTTCTGGAAAAACTCTTGTATTGGAATAACTACTGATTTATTTAATTTCTTTTAGAAGCTACATTTTTCAGTATAATCTCACCCTCTCCAGAAGGTTGTTTTGGAAGCCAGAAATCTGTCTTGTTTTAATACAGAAAGTATGCTTTGAAAAATCTTTCTTCTTGACAATGAACCTTGAGATGTTATTTCAAAAGTAATTCAATAGCTGAATCCTGTGGAAAAGGTCTCCCATCATAGGTAATCACCCCTAGTTAATGTGTGTGAAACTAGCACAATGGCTCAATTTTTCGTTTGTAATCAATGACTAAAACCTAATTCTGTTCACTGAAAAAGCAAGAAAATGTAAAGTGATAAGGTTTAAAATGTGAGTCAAGCCCTTTTAGACCAAGTAATTAATTTAACACCAATACAAAATTACAATCTGTTTTTATCCATTTCCTCATATCACATATAACAGCATAAGACCATCCTTTTGCTCTGTTTACATAACCCAAAGTATGACTATGACCCATTACTAAGATTCCTAAATGCAAAACAATAAAATAATAAAAAAAAAACCAACCTGTATCTTTCAGATGAACATTTCCTACAAGACAATATCAGTTTTGCTGGACATATTCTATTTTCTGTGAAAGCTTGTTGATTCATTTGCTGTATTCATTATATATAGCAAATAACAGAGGCTCTAATCCTTCAAAGAGCTGTGCTTGAGACAATGTATTTGCTTCAGAGAGCACACTGCAGGATTGACTAAGAGACAATTCATCAGTTTTGTAAGTGGTATTCTTAGCATAGCAACAGGTTAACTGCTGTCAAGTTTTTGGTAGTCGCAGTGTAAGTGTGCCTTTGTGAGATGTTTTGATTTAGTGCTACATGACACTCTGGTTGTAAAATACTGTACATTCTCAAGGGGCATAGGATGAGTAGTTTATGAACTTGCTAACTAAAACATCTCAAAAAAGTAATTCACAAAGGAGGGAGCTTTCAGAGAAAGGTTCTGTAGGGACTGATATTTAGTGCAGTGCATCAAATATCTTTTTAAACACCTGAAAATCAACACAACACTGATCATAAAATTAGTGATGTGTAAATAACTGTGAAGAAAGAGCATCATATAAAGCAATTTGAATCACATGACATTTACATCATATAGGGTAAGGCTATGCCTACAGATTAGAGGACTTTTTCTCTCTGACAGTGAGATCAGTACAGCAGTCCTTTGTAGTTCTGACAGAGTCAGTTTTAAAAGAACATTGCAAACTTGGAGTGAGTTCAATAAAAATCACAGAAAATATTAATAGACCATAATAAGAGATTTAAAGAGTTCAAACTTTTAAGTTCAAAGAGACAACAAAAAGGTAATGATTTTGCAGTGCAGAAATGTCTTTTAAATATCTTGTTTTTAGGGGGAAAATATGTTCTTAAAGCTCACGTGTGTGAAAGAGAAAGACAGAACAAGAATCAATGCTACAAGCCAGACAAATAAGAGAATAGGCACAAGTATGCAATGACTGGTTAAATCATCTTTGGAACAAAAAAGAAGTGGATTCTCTACAGTATACTATCTTCTAATCTGCCTTAATATCTCTTTGGAACATACATACCAGCTAAAAAGAAATAATGCTTTGGTTAGACTAGCATTATTGGACTCAATACAAGAATATTTTTGAGTGGAACTCAAAATAGGTAACTGTTTTCTACATGAAGCTATGAAGAAAATATTATATATGTGAAGTCAAATCTATAAAGTTAGACTTGAAGGATTTATTTCCATTTATATAAACTTACAAAACCATATAATCAAGCACATTTAATGCACCAAAACAAATCAATCATTCCAGGTTTTTTCATGAAAATATTTTTGTTCTGCATTAACATGCCATACTGTGTAAACTTACATAAATCTTACACATACTCTAGAACTATGTAATTTCTGAAATTTGTGCTGGACATTCAGTCAAGCACATGGCAAATGAACAAATAGCATCTGATTGCAGCAGTTTCAGAACAGACACAAACCTAACAGAGTTTTTGCTGGCCATATGAATCGAGTAAAAATGATGGAGGAAATTGAATAGGTCTGAAATTTATTATTGCCATTCTTTTCTTGAATTCGATGATAAAACCAAATATTTTTTTTAAGATGATTCCAGTATGATTTACTAGTAACTGTCACCCTGAACTCAACTGTAATTCTGAAGGTTTTTTGCCTTTCTCTTACGTGTGTCATTTGAAGAAGTAGTGAAGACTGAAATTTCTGTTTAAATATATATTTCTGAATTAGAACATAATTGTTTTTTATAAAATGATTTCTCTGATGATTTCTACAGTTTTATGCAAGATTTATAGAAGTAATCAGATTATAAAAGGACGTCTTAGCCTGTATTGAAATAAAAAGGCTTTGTTTCTGATAAGGAATTATCTATCCAGTTACAAATGAAACAAGAACTGTTTTTAAGGCTTTCTGAATACTGGTTGGTGGTCACAGTATGGAGCTCTGCTATTGTTAATTTTCATTTAACTGGAAACATTTTTCTTTTGATCAGAAATGACATGTAGTTCTTTAGCTGTGATGGATTCTAATTGTGGTCCAGGAGGTAAACACTCAGTGGTTGATTAATCTGGTTATCCCACTGTTAAGAATTTTTCATTTTAAAATATTTTTAATCTTCTAAAAATAAGATTTTTGTACTGCTGAGAGCAACCTAGCGAACAAATAGTAAGTCAGCATAAAGGGCTACACAGATTGACACAATAATTTTGCACCAGCTTGTTTAAAGATACTCTTAAAGGACATGCCGGAGTAGCACATTTTATTAAAAGCATGCTGCTTTTAATAATTAGGGGAAAATGGATGTAAGCAGTGTCACTTACCACTCTGCTAAATTTAATCTATTTAACGTTTCTCTGTTTCTTTCAGCATAAAGAACGTCACTCCAAAAGTAGGTGATGCTGAAACTCGTAAAGCCATTCGCCGTGCCTTCGATGTGTGGCAGAATGTAACTCCTCTAACATTTGAAGAAGTTCCTTATATTGAATTAGAAAATGGCAAGAGGGACGTGGATATTACAATCATTTTTGCATCAGGTTTTCATGGAGACAGTTCTCCCTTTGATGGGGAGGGAGGATTTTTGGCTCATGCATATTTCCCTGGGCCAGGAATTGGGGGAGACACTCATTTTGACTCAGATGAGCCATGGACTTTGGGAAATCCCAATCATGATGGTAAGACAAGATTTCAGTTTAAACAAAATAAATAAATGGCATGAATTTTCAGCTAACAGAACTATTTCCATGTTTCCCTGTCCCTAAAGTAACATAGTTTTCTTTCCTGAGTTCACATTACTTCAGAAATATCTTCAGTTGATTGGTCTATTAGAATCTGAGGCAGAAAAGTTTCTGTCTAAATGTAAGTTACAGTATGAAAACATGTTTCTCTTGAAAACATTGAATTCTTTCTAGGAACCTTTGTGTTCATTCAAACATTGTACTGTTGAATGTTTACATAAACTACTTGCATTTTGAAATTGTTTGCCATACAGATCTTATTTAGGTTTAGGGAAAAAGTGGAATGTTCTTTAGCAGTGATATAAGAGACGTTAAGAACATGGAGACTACCCACCAATACAGTGGATGCCAGTGTACATAAAACCTAGTCTTCTCCAGTTTTTCTTTATGCAGATGCAGTCAGCATTTAAAGTCAACTCTTAAGGATGCCATTCCAAGAAAAGAGTTATTGTTTCCCAATAACTTTTGAACGTCTTTTGGAATTGTTAATTCCAACAATAATTCCAATTTACTTAAGTTGTACATTCCCTGTAGTCAGTGACTTCATAGTGCAGTTGACATACCTAAAATTTACCAAATCAAGATTAAAGATATTCTTTAAAGTTACTTTTCACAGAACTATAATCTGGCCCTGGTCAAGCTCCAAGTTCATGTGACTAAATTACTGCCATTGTCTGGGAAACCTAATTTAAAGCTAGACTTTTCATCTCTGCAGAACAGTATCAGAGAAGAGCTTTTGTAGACATATTCTGTGTTTGATGCTTTGACAGGTTTTGGTTCCAAGCAGCCTCAGTTCTCTTAGTAGATCTCTCTAAGCCAGTTACATAGAGTCTGAGAGAGTCTCTTCAACAAACAATGATGCACAAAAGAGGATGCACAGATGCACAAAGAGGATGTTTCTGGCATACAAAAGACGATAAAGATGGCAAGAGGTGCAGAACTGTTGTATTTAAATGTTACACTGAAATTGTGAACAATGAGACTTTATCTGATTCCTTTCCTTTCCCTTTCTCACCTGAGAGTAAAATTCAGAGCTTTTTACGTAGCAGTATTTGTAGCCTGCAGTTTGCAACAAAGCTTTATGTTAATATTTCAGGAGTATAAATACGGTATTGTGACTGTTCTAATGGTGCAAGACTTCTGCTGTGCCAGGGTCAGTGAAGCAAGAGCAGTGTACTGCACTGTGAAAGCCCTTAGTAGCAGAAAGGGTTCAAGGAGCTTATTTCTTGTGGACCAAACCCTAGATTCTTACTGGAGCAAAATCTGTGGTATTGCACTGCTCGTATTTGCCCTTTTTACAAGTTTAGCTCAAAGAAGCAACAGTGGGAATCTTCTGCTCGTGCAGTTCAGGTACATAGTCACAGCACTGTGAGGCTAAATTAAGGTGTTTTTATGGGCCTCAGTGGGAAACCAACACTGCACATAATGTTCTGTGGTTTTGGAGCTAGTACTTCAAACACTCAGGAAAATCTACAGACGTGTACGTTGAAGTCAAGGTGTCAATTTAAAATGTGATAACTCTTCTGGAGCAGTTCCATATATGGATACTTTTAGTCTGTATGAAAGTATGCAAACTTATGGCTATCTCCTTCTCCTTTAATTTAAATAATTTTCAGAGTGCAAAAGGGCATTCATGTCTTTATATGCCTTTTTGTAGTTGAGTTTTGTAGAGCACTTTTCAAAAGCTATTTCTTGTATTAATGAATTTTAAGATATTTTGAAGGAAAAAAAATCAAGTGAAAGTAAAATGATACTGTTACTAAAAATATGCTTTTAAGTATCTTAAAACATTGAACTTTTATAATAAAAAAGTTTTGCTATCTATGTCATGAAGGTTTAATAGGTATCACTGGAAATTTATTCTACAAATTTAATAACTTATGTACTTTGGTGTACTCATATATACTTTTTTGAGGGGGACATATTCCTGTTAGAATGGAATAGTCAAAGTAGAAAACCCAGGACATTTTATGACTGGAAAATTTGTGCAAAATACATGACAATTAAAATAAATATCTTACCAATGTAAGTTTTCCGAAGAGTTTTGGCAACTCCTAGTTTCATTGTTGAGGTGGCATGAAACATGGATCTTAGGTCATAGCTATTGTCCAGAGAAAAGCCCTATGTCATTGTAACTCTATAAATTGCAATGTGTGTGCAGTTAATCTGTACATGCAGAGTGCCTATTTGTCTGATTGGTGACTTCCAGTTATCAGGTAGGCCAAATTCTGCTGATGGTCTTACTGCATTAGCTTACATCTAGGAATCCTGAAGGAAAGTCCAGATTTTTTTTTGTGACTGGAAAAAATTTCCAGGTGGAAAAAGAAGACAAGCATGCCATTTGGGACTGACAGGAAGAAAAGTCTTACAGCTCTCTTAGGCTCCCTATCATCTTGAGCTCAGTCTCAGAGCACTGAAAAGCAGAAGGTTGAAAAATATATTTATGAACTTAGCTATGAGTAATTTTTCCCAGGTGAGTATCATTTTCCTTTAAGGTTCATTGCTTCAATATTCCAATAGTCATCTTCATGTAGTGTTATTAGAAATCCAATAGAAGGGGAAAAAGATTTGGTGATTTATTTTTACTTTTAAATTAACTCTCACCCCAAAGGGCTGATTTGCTCTGTTTCCTATTCTATTATTCCAGAGTGATTTGAAAACATGGACCAACTTTGTTATTTAGCAGCAAAAATGCAAACATAAGATCATCTTGAAAATTACTAGCTTCATTCTCCATCTTGTACTGTTCTTCTAATGAAAATGATTTGCCTACTGTGTACCTCAGAAAAGACAGGCAACTTCTTGAAATGCGTTCATAAAATGTTGTCCTTTTAAAAATATTTTTCTTTCCAAATAAGTAATCATATACAAATTCAATATTCTGAGTATAGTTAATTCCTAAGATAATTTATCCTGACTAGTTAATTGCCGTGTCTTCATACTTTAGGTTTGGGGTTTGGGTTTAGTTGTTTTGTTTGATTGTTTGTTTTTTAATTATGTTTGCTTGATTTTCTTGTGTTTTGCTTGATTTTAATAATGTTCTAGACTGTAAGGACAGTTCCAATAGAAATACATCATCTCCACCGTGCAGTGCTGCTTTCTTTTGTTCTCACTTCAGTGGTATGGTTTTGTGGATCGCAGACCTATCTTATCAATCATGATCTGGGGAAGAGATCTGTGCTTTGACTCCTCCCTCATTCTGAGGAATGAATAAGGTTCTTGTAGGAGTAAAGACTAACGGGCCTGTCGCTCAGGAAAAACCTCCTGCCATACAATTTAACACTTGCACACTCTCTAAAATGATGTCTTTTGTTGCTTTCGTAATACCCTGTAAGCAGAGTACAGCTGGTACCTTAAATCCAGCTGAGCTGTAGAGGTGTTTTCTCTGAATTTCCTTCCATATTGCTGCAGGTGATGCCAGAAGTATTGGCCAGAAAGAAAGACAAAAAACTTGCCATCACAGGGGAGCAATGGAAACAAGGACAGGATTTCTTTTGCTAGGGAAGGAGGGATATACTGGAGGATAATAGTTTGGGGTTTTTTGCAAGGTAGAGAAATGGTAGTCTTCCAAAACTTGGGACAAAGTGTTTGTATGCACTGGACTGTAGCCTTCCTCCAGTCAGCTTTCATGTTCCTCTTGTTCTTTTAGTACACCTACTTTTCAAGTTGTTCTGTGGGAGTAGGCCTTTTCACCTACAGTAGATTCCATTTCCTTTATGGTCTGCCTAACCAGGCCTCAGTGTGAGATAACAGCCTTAGGTTTGTAAATTATTTGGGACAGGATAGTTTCTTCATGCATCTTACGAAGTACCTTGTGCTCCTAGGCAGTCTCATTTCTGGTAGCACTTGGCAACTATGGTAGAAGAAGAGGATGGAGGAAACAAACATTGAAGGTGAAACACTGTTCAGGAATAGCAAATCAGAAAGGACAGGAATATCACAGGAAAACATTTCACAATATATACACTTAAAGATGTAAAAAGGGTAAAGAATAAATAGGAGATGAAAATCAAGTTATGTAAGTAGCTATCTCAAAAATCAGCACTTATTAAGAAAAACTTTAAATTCTGATCTTCAGTGCTGGAAAGAAAAAGAAGTGGAGAAAAAAAAAGGAAAGGAAGAAATATTAGTATACCAGTCCTGAGACTAGGGAGAGATTTCATTGTCCCCATTACTCCAATCCATTTAGGTGATATACATCACCTAATTTTTTAAATGAAAAATTTATGGACAAGGAATAACGTACCTAAATCCAGAAAAGAACAATGACTTCTTGCTAAGAGTGGCAATATTTTGGAGATACCGTATTGTCAAAATCCTCAACAAAAATATTTTTCAAAGTATTTTTTTAATTTGCAGTATTTCAAATCACTGTGATGAAATTCAAAGTCACTGCAAGGGAGCGGGGCGGATAGGGACTTTTTAGTAAATTTTCCAGTAGCTAGCAGAAAAATCTTGTCCTATGTCCTGTCTTTCTGTACCAAAGCTGAAAGTGGTGTTGTTATTAACCTTAACAAGGCTCTCCCACATATTATCTTCATCTGTCCATTATTAAATCTGCAGCATTGAAATTTTTTGATGCACTGCAATATAATTAGAGGTTGAAATGTCAGATTCTAGTAGAACAAGTAGTGTGCTAGATTTCTGGCTTCATTATGGAGTTGTTAAGCCTCAGAGCCTATAGTCTCCTCCTCCCCTATCCTCCAAGTTACTGCAGTGTGATGGGCCATATATATTCACAAGGTCTTAGAGATAACATGCTTCCCCTACCATTAGACTGACAATTATTTGTTTCTACTTATATTCTCCATATTTTGTTCTAACTTTGAGCAACAGTTTTGAAAGCTCTTAATAATGTCTGCTGAGCATAGATGTTTGCTACTGGAAAAAATGGAAGGTGTATTTCTACAATGACTCAATTAGGAATAGGACTTACCTTGTAACTCCGCCTTGTTAATAGCATAGAGTAATGAAACAATAGAAAATTTCAGTAGGCCAGTTTTCCTATGTGTACTTCAGAAAATGCAAATTAGAAAGAAGTCAAAACATGTATTATATACAGTACTCACTAGATTTTATTTCATTGCCTCATTCCTGTGACTGAAGGTTGCCTATGATCTTCTAACAGAACTTTGAGAAACAGAGGAGGCACCATTTGATCTAAGAGCTGCTAAATGCAGTCTACACAGTGGGGGCTGCTTCTGAAGTGATGAAGTAGATATATGTCCCTTATTATAGGATCATTAGCTGCTGTATTTCGCAGGGGAAGTGTTATTTGCTTGTTTGTTTTTTTGTCTGTTTGGCTTGGTTTTTTTAAGGAATCCCTTGTAAAGCCTTGGAGTGGAAAAGAACTATTCTCAGTTTAGTTTTTAGTTTTCTCAGTAATTTAAAAGCGGACAATTTCAAAAGCTAAATGAATCTCAGACCCTTCACCATTTCTGAAGTAAGACCCAAGAGAGGGACAGATGAAGAGTCTGAAAACAATTTTCTGAACAGTGACTTCAGAGAAAGCTGTCTTATCTTTAGAAATCTGCATATCTAAACTAGTTCTGTTAGCAAACCCCAGAAGCCATTTTTCATGGATCAAGTTTGTGTAACATTCTGATATTCCCTGGCAACCCCAACCCATCAAAGCCAGGTTCCTTGACTAGTAACAATGCTCAGAAAATTCATTTTGGTAGATAATGGCAGGGAAAGAAAGAAAGGACTGTGATGAATTTTGCAGTTAATGGTCACTGCTACCTGCATGTTGAATGAAACACAGACTATTCTTATCAGTTGGGAATAATGACTGAGATGTACCTGTTCTTCTTCCTCACTATTGCCTTACGTATTTTCCACCAATGTCTTTTTCCTGGATTTGTTGAATGATATATTATAAACATAATTCCTATTAAATATAGGAAAGCTCTCAGATGGAATCCTAAAAATTATGGCAGAACGAGCAGAAAGGAAGACATTCAGAGAACAGGCCATCATGGATGAAGATATATACACACTATATTCTAATAGAGAGCAAAATCCATTACTGATACATATCATCATATATTTTATGGCTTTTTAATTTATATATTTCCTTTCTTCACCTGAGAGTGTATGAGAACATTTTTGCTATCTGTCAGAAGGTAAACATCTCTAACATAAGGCATAAACTCTTGCCCCTATTTCAGAAATTGCATTGTTTTATCAAAATTGATTTCACATTTGTCTGGCTACATGCACTTAAGTTAGTTTAAACCTTGTTTAAAGCAGTTATTTTTTCTGGAAAATTACTGAATGCATCTAAGCCTATTTAAGGGAGTGTTAAACCAGTTTGAATGGAGAGTGCACTACTTTTAACTAGATTAATTTAAGATTGACCTACTTACACAAGTGCAGCTTTTTAAAACAGCAAGATTTAGAAGTAGCTCTTGGGGAAAACAAGGATTTCTTGGGAGCTTAGATTTCAAGTGCATTAGACATGATGCTTAATGTACCAATTACTGGCTAAAATCTGACCATAGAACTGTGTCTTCCAGTGGCAGAAAATATTTGGTAAAAACTAAGTTTAAGTTCTCCTTAGATAAACACAGTAGATCAGTAATGGTAGTTTGATACTCTTATCTCCGTATGCATATCTGCAAGAGAAATAGAAATCAAAGTAAAATGCATGATTTTTTGCCTCTGTAGCAAATTTACCGAGGCAGATGCTGTACCATACTGAAATTCTGCAGAAACCAGTTCTTCCATCAAAGAATATACAATAAATAACAGCAAGTGAAACTTCATTACAGAAGTAATATATGTTTTTAACGTACAGTTACATTTAAATGTAAGGAGAGTATTACTGCAGAGTGTTTACATTCATGTGGAATATTTGTAACTTGTATGTACATGAAACTGTGTTTTTGGGAAAACAAAACCAAAACTTCAAGAATCTAGTAATTATCTTGTTAACTCTCCAGCATTCAAAAAATTATTCAGGTTTTGCAGGTAATAAAAAGAAAAAAACCCAAACGTGTCACTTTGTACCATGCTGCTTGTAGGTTGCCAAGTAAAAGCTTCTTGGACCTGATGCAAATACAGTATCTAGTGTAATGTACTTGGACTCTAGTTAGTGCATAGATTCTGCTATGGGCACTGTGTTGGCAGCCAAGAAAAATTTATGAAAATCCTGATCTCTGAACTGCATAGATCAACTTGTAGTAAATTTCTTTTGGCTGCCAGTGTGGTTGACACAGTGCAGGAGATATATGCTGCTGGAAATATGAACCAGTGGAGTTGTGAAAATGAAGTCTCCTAAGGGAGCTCTGTGTCTCAAACTGTGCTCATGTCATATGCTATGGCTAGGTATAAAGCAAGACGAGTATTTCAGATTAAAGGAAGTTCTGTATTACAATATTACCATGAAATTAATTTCATAAACCATAGTGCTCTTAATTGATTATATATATTTTTAATAAGCTCTAATCAATATCAGATTTGATCTGTAACCAAACAGTGTGGCCTTGCAGTTGGCACGTTTGTTTTCCAGTTCTGTACTAGGTTAAATATGTAAAAGATCAATATATTCTTTGAATGTGTATTATATTATACTTGTGTATATACTTTTAAATACAGAATTGCCAACATGGGTTCAGATCAAAGGTTATCCTACAAAATATCCTATCTCCAGTTATGGCTATTAACAGATACCTCAGGAAGAGAGTAAGAGCAGGGCAAACATATGGCAACAAAATCCCACCATATTCCCTCTTAGCTTCCAGCAATCTGTGGCTCATTGAATTTCTGAGCCACAGGCCATATTTTTGTGTTTAATAGCCTTTGAGGGATTTCCTTTCATGAATTTGTGTAATCTCTTTTTGAACTCATGTAAGCATTTGGTATCCACAACATCCTGTGGCAATGTGTTCTATAGTTCAAGCAGATGTGAAAAACTACCTCTTTCTGAATTTTGAACCTGCCATTGATAAATTCACCTTAGGTAGACTGATTCTCATATTGTGAGGAACTAATTTCCTAATTAGTTTATCTATGCCATTCATTATTTTATGGACCTCTGTCATATCTTGTCTCCAGGATAAATAGACCGAACCTGTTGAGTTACAGCTTTGTTTATATGTAGCTGTAAGGTTAAGAAAGCACAACTTCTATTTTAAACTGAATCAATTTGAGTGAAAAATGAGAGAATTAGCAATATTATAAAAGATGGCAAAACCCAACTATCATATTTATAACATTGCACAATACTGAAGATGACAAGGTAATATTTAAAAGAACTTTGCAAGTTGCAGACAAATGGAGTAACAATTGATTCTTTTCATTTCACCTTTCCCCCTGAAATCCAATTTAATTCAGAAGTCAACTAACACAGATAATGCTTTCTATTGCTAAATCTCAAGGCTTCCAGTATTTAAAAAGCAAACCACTGTTTCCCCATCAGTAAATGCAGGTTATGCTGATAGAACATAGCAGGGTAATCTGTGCTCAAACTTCCCAAACTTTCCATGGATTATACTTGCTTGGCATGCATATGCCCAGCTGTTCCATATCGAGTCACCCCAAGAGCTTACGTGAAATGGTAACGCTGAAACATTCAGTGTCTGCTGCATAAAACATGTCCTTGAAAGCATTATCATAGGATGCAAAGCTGCACTTGAGAATAGAAAGATCCCTTTGAGTTATTGAAGAGATGGAAAATGATTTAAAAATAAACCCTAAAATAGCCCTGGCTGGCTTGTGAGGACTCAGTCGTTAGACATAGGGCTATACAGATAGGAGAAGAAGTTCTGTCTGCTAGACCCCATTTACTGGCTGGAAGCCAGATGATGGAAAATATTAACTGTTGGCAAGGTAAAGACCTCATTTTTGTTGTTTTGGGAGAGTTTTTTTGCTTTCATGGAACACCTTCAGCTTTGAAAGCAGCACTTCATTTACATGTTGTTAAAAGGGAAATCTGTTAAACACGGGCAGTCAGTGAAAGTAGTCTTGTGGATGAATCCAGCCTCATGTTCTAGATGTGTGTTTAGCTGGCTGCTTTTAATACATCCCAGGGGCTATCAGTGTGCAATATCATGCTTTCAGCTTCCTTCTTGGCCTAAAATTGCCAAGTGCACTATTATGCAAACTGAAAGAGAGGCTGAAGAATATCTCAAGAAGATGGACTTGGATTTTCTTAATTAAAACAATGGAAATGTAGACTGTTATGAACATCTTATGTTGTGCTTTTTGTGTCCATAGAAGCAAGGTGATATTTACACTGTGGCTTAATTGCCAAACAGAGATGGTCATGATGCAGGTCATAAACCAAAAAAGACAGTGTAACCTGACCCACTAAATTGCATATTGCTTCCATCACAGTGTAGGTAAACATAGATCATTGCAAGCCTATGTGGAGTAGTTAGGGAAGCTGCAAACTCAGTTATCCATTCAAACTGCAACTGGAGGTTATTTCCCACATACTGGGGCCAGTAGAACAAACTGCTTGCATTTGCCATTTGCCTCAGTTTGTGATCAGCCAGCCTATCTTAAACTGCTAATGAAAAGTGTTAAAATGAAGCTGGCTGACTTTGCATGGATATACATGAGGAAAGACCACATTGTCTGCTACACCAACTTTACTGCCAAGAAAACTTCTAGCTGAAAGGCAGAATGGATCCTTGCAGACAATTTTGGCAACCATTGCACCTACATTCATAGAAAAAGAACTGCCTTTTCTTTTTTTTAAGAGGTCTTTGTCTCTAACAACTAATTATACAACAATGAAGATAAGTTTATCTTCCCAAACTGGATTAATTTGATCAGACACTCGTATTAGTATATTAAGAGTACTGAGTTAATATGGGAAATTTAGTTGAAAAATGTTTGTTAAAATTATTAACAAGTAGAAACTAACAACGTTGGGGTTTTTTTTCTTCCTTTTTTTCCCCCTGCAGTATGATAGAAAAGAGCATTAGGAAGGCTTTTTTGTTCAGGCAAACAGATGCATTTTGAATGACTGCATACATAAAATGTGGGCCAGCCCCTTCATGATTATTTTTATGACCCCACAACCCCTCACACATTGTTACTGTGTGGGAATGATAAGTTAAAAAAAAAGTAACACCTCACACACAACAAATAAATAAATCTAGCTCCTACCTTAACCTTTCCTCCTCTTAGAAAGAAGCTTAGCAGATTTTGAGTCCTGAATCTGACAGAGCTTCATATCATTCTTGTACATGACAGAAAGTTATAGAGAAAAGGGAAAGAAAGAATTTAACATATTCCAGTGGTTTTTTTTCTTATCCCCTAAGCATCTTTTTATAAGTGTTCTCCATCAGCCTACAAAGAAGCAATTTTTCTTTAAAATGTATGATATAAAAATAGTACTAATAAAACTAATGTTAATAATAAAGAAACTACCTTATGACCTATGAGATTTCACCCCAGAGACTAAATTTCAGGTTCTTGAAAGATTACATACTATGGTGGAGAGCTTGTGAAAAGCTATACTCTCAAACACGTTGGGTTAAAAAAAGAGAAAAATCACCTTTATTATTGCAAATAAGTTGAAGTCAGTTCACAACTAAAAAGTCACCGAAGGAATTAATGGCTCAATTTTTTTTTTTTTTCTTTTCACTCTGATCTGCTAGTAGAAATAATTTAGGAAAGAGAAACTATCTATGATCCTCAAATTGTCCTTTTAAACAAAAAGTGGCATTTCTGTCATTTAAAGCAGGCACAAGGCTTAGCACTCCAACTCTCATGTGATCCAGAGATCTACATCTCTGTTTGCTGCTAGGACTACTTCATGGAGACTTTTTCTCCAAGACAGCAGCTTTAGGGAATCTGACTATTCCCAAAGATGTTCTATAGAATATTATTACTGCACTGCCCTCTCCTTTCCTTTCCCCTGCCTTTTCAGGGGCAAACAGAATCTGAAAAAATCATGTTGCCAATTACTGTGGATGTTGTCATGGTTTCCTGAGAGAATAAGACAAGAATTTTACAGTAATTATGTATTTATTTATCTATTAAGCAGAAATTTAATGGATTGCTTTTGCAAAAGTAGAAGAATGTAAGATAACCCTAAAATATAAGGTAATACTATATATGACTTTTTAAAGAATAGTATATTGCTAACTAATGAAAGATTTTCTACAATATCTGTGTTCTCAAGCCTAGAGAATAATTTGTGCTTTATCCTGACAATTCTTCACTTCAAAATGCTCAAACCATATGTTCTTGAGGCCAAAATGTTTTTAATCTATATTTAGACTCCTAAGTGGCTTGGGTTTCAAAAAGTGCTGAGCAGCTAACACCAATACCTGGAAACATCTACAGCTAAAACATCAGGTTGGGAAAAAAGATGAAAACAGAAAAATCAAAAAGCAGCAGCTAAATTAAAAGAACAATATTGTTTTGTGCAAAATGTTTTGTTGTAGTGGACAGGTTTAAGTCTCTAGTTCGAGTCAATGATGAATGCTTCCTGGTTTTGTACATATATCACTTAAGTCCATATCCTGTACTTTTATAATTAATGTTTTGCCAGTCACTTAAATGAAAAGGCCTAAGTCTGAAGCCAGAAGACTTGAGGGGGTGGAATTAATCTGGCCATATGTTGGTGTTTATATCTTAGTTAATCTCACAGAGTCCCTTTAGAATTAGAGGAGCGATATATTGCCTTCCTGGGTAAGATTTGTTGCATCCTGAAGTAGGTGTCTAAAATAAACCAGATGAATCATGTCCTGAAATACCTGTTTCTCGTCACTGGCTGTGAAAGGTGCAGGTATATACATTTGTGTTACAGTTTTCTGTAGCTAGATGGCTTCCACCAGTGATGTTGAGTCATGTGCAACTTCAGATTAGAGAACTGAAGTGAGAAGTAGTTCCAAATAACAGCACCAACTGGAGTCCAAAGAAATCTGTCTCAGCAGCAGAGATGTCTTTTTTGGGAACAGTTCAGTATTACAGTCAGAAAAGGTATTTACTGGTGTAGACTATCCCCTGTCCCTCTCAGTATGGCAGGACAAACACTCTCTTGTTGGTCTAAATGTGGTAATTCACAAATGGATTGCACCACTTAAATTTTGAATGCATAGTTGGTATATGGTAATGTGTAAACATACTTTTAGTTTCCCTTTTCTAAGAATCATACATAGCTCCTTTCATATGATGCTGTTTAGAAACTGATACAATGTAAGTGTGAGGAAATGGAATTATCACTGAGTATTCGGAAAACTGAAGATATGGCAGCGACATAGGATTAGTTACAGTAGTTGCTGAATGTACTCCAGCTAGCAGCGCTAGCAGCAGCAGTAAAAATACTCGGGCCTGAGCTTCAGGAAGAGTTAGCAACTAGAATATATATACCAACAGTCAGTCCTTAGCTGGTTTGTGTTTTTACTGATCACTTGTGTTACTGGCAGGGTTGGCCATGGTAGCTGGCAGAGGTGCACAGATGATGGTCCCAGACCTGCCCGAGTGTGGGATGTGGCAGAGCCGCTGTGGGAGCAGGGTGCCCCCAGTCACTCTGCACTCAGGTCCCTGCTTTCCAGTGGGAAGCTCTGGTCTGAGAGCCATCAGACATGGGACTTCTGGCATTATCCCTTCTGCCTGACTGTGCCAGCCACTGTCCCCCCAGGCCGGGGTCCTGCTGAGCTTCTAACCTCATGGAAGGGAAAGTGTGCCAGGATTACTTCTGCCCTGGATAACATTCCCATGTCCAAGCTCTCCTGCATTTTGGCAGGGGCAGATAACTCCTGCCTCCATCTTCCTCTCCAAGCATACTCTTGCACCGGCTTTCCTCTGCTGGGAGGCCCAGGAGGATGGCTTGGCTACCTAACCATCTTGGTCTCTCCAGCACCTTTTGCCCTGCCCTCTGCAATCTTTCATCCTGGAGGCTGCACCTCCACGGCGAGTGCTGAGGCATCTCAATGCTGACAAGTGCCAAGAGTCACTAGTGCCAAACTGACAGTATTTTCTGAGTGCTACAGAGGCTTACAGTAGTTTGTCTAGCTACAGTGAAACAAACAGCTATATGGATATACCCATGAATAGTAGTAGATTATCCAAAAGATCAGAGCATTTCATATGAGTAAATTTTAACAAAGTAAAACCAAAGTAGCAGATTTGTCTTTCTGTCACTTTCTCCATATATATGATCCCCAGTGTGAAGTTGCCTCAATTTAGACTATGGTATACGCTTGTATCAGGTCTCCCTTTGAAGTCTGCAGACTTCTTAGAAAACATATGTGCTTTTCAGATCAGAGAACTTTTAATGATTCTTTTCTTCTCCTAATCACTTTGCCAATTAGGATTCAAAATTCCCACTTCTTTTACCACCAGTCCAAGGGAAAAAAAAACATAGGCAATTCTATCTTGACATTTTTTTCTTAATAGGAATTAAACAGGCAAAATAACAGTGAAGGAAGAACTGTTCATATAAAATTCCCAAATATATATATAACACTATGTCACTTTCTATTTAAAAACATCTTAAAGTCATATGTACGTGTTAAGTAGATACAATGATAGGGTAAGAATAATAACCTGGTTTTGATGGCTTTAATGTGAGTTAAGTTAGAGGATAATATAATTACTCTCAGTAGTTTAACTGACACAGGGTAAAAATTTATTTCTGCAGAGAGCCAGCACAAGATTTGCACATAAATTAAATTCTATGTACATTCTGTTGTGGGGACTTCAGTGATCTGTAGGACCCTTTCAGATTTCTGCCCCATGGCAAGTTACATGCGTTGTCAACATTGGCAGTGTGACTTTGACCTTCCTCCTAGTAATTACACATATTTCTTTATAGTAGGACACACAGAACATTAGGAGAAATGAAGAAAAAAAGTCATCCCTTCAAAACAAAAGCAGCCACAGTGTTAATATGCCAGCATTTTAGCTGAGTGGCTTAGAGACAAAACCTACATTTTTTTTTGTCAAAGGCAAGGATTTGATTTTAATATAGATTCATGCACAATTAAGGTCCTTTTATGTTGATTCTCACTCAGACTGGCATTTACCCAGGAGTGGTAGAAAGATATCCATTCCCTTCACATGAATGACCCTCAGGGACAGGACCATGGAGGATAGCTGAGAATTGTGTGATACATGCTCTTTTCATGCACATATCCAAATCTTCTGTCCCAGCATGTGTTCATTCTCACAACCTTCAGAAAGGAGTTTTAAATACTTCTCCAGCTTATTGTTCCCACAGCAACAACTAAAAACAGAAACAAAGAGAAGATAGGAAAGAGTATAAATAGATAAGGTTGCTACAGTATTTGCAGCATTTATAATTGCATTGAGACTACAGGAAAAATAGTGTAAATGTTATTTAGCAACCTGGTCATTTGTAATGTTAGGGGAATGACCACTGTATTTTCAAATGTTTTTACTGGTGTGAGCTTGCTGAGAGAAATTAATTTATGAAGGTCTTTTCTAGCAAAATGCAAAATTCCATTACAATTTTAATTTAATTTATTTGAAATAATTATTGTCTAAAGGTGACCATGCAAACACCCAAAATAAAACTTTTCAGGCTGTTAATCGATATGACTTTATTACTACTAGAATGAAAATGCCATTTGAGAATAATATACTAATTCAGTAATGGACCTGAGCAATGAAGAAGTTAATCCCAGGAGCTAGAGATTCAGCATAAGTGTAGTTTTTCTTAGTTTGTTAGGTTCACTGTAACAGCAGGGTTTCCTCAAAGCATGAAATGAAGCCATAAGCGTTATATTTGCAGAAGGAACACATACCACCATATTTACAACTTTTTGGGAAGCAGCAAGCTCTTGTGTCTTCTTTACCTCCCCTAGGATCATCTCCAGCTGCTTCACTTCTCACTCTTAGGAGAAGCTGGTATTGATTCACTAGTCAGAATAGTTTATGAAATTTTTCAGTACTAGTGTTTGAAACTGTGAGAAACAAAGTGGAAATATCCTTGCATCCATGCTTTTTTAGGAAGAAAATTAAGAATACTTGAAATAAGTAATTCCACCCATTCCAAGCAATTTAGTAGAAAGCGGTAGAATGTACTTGGTAATAAATCTAAGTAGTAAGATACTCTTACCTTTTGCATGTCCTTGCCTTCAAAAGTACAGGCTGATCTGCAGTATAAAAGAATGTGGGCTTCTTTCAAATAAGTTATTTATCAGGCTCCTGACTTCTAAATTATGCCCACAATATAGAAAACTGCCAGGAAGGATATACACACCTCTAAACTCGCATGTCCTTATCATATCTCATCAACGATCACTGAGTCACCTGAAGACAGTCTTGTCCTATAGGAATATCCCCTTGTCAAATTTCAAGCAAGCAAGTTTAAATTTCACACTAATCTGTTGAACTTTTTAAAATAGTATAGTTTTTCAGAAATACACACATGTGGGCGTAGGTATACTAAATTATACACAGAGTATATTAGTACATACTTTGTATATAAAAAAAACTGCCTGTACCTCCCCTTCTGCTTGCAAAAATATATATGTATCAGTAAGTCAACTTGCAAAGATTTTAGTGTATATGTTAGTATATGTAATAATAGAGTGAAAGAAACGTATTTTTATGTCATTCTCTTTTGTCACAATGGAAAAAAGGCTAAATGTATAGACACATTATTGAAAAATGATTGTTTAAAATACAGTGTGTACAAAATAGATACACTAAGTTCATACAGAAAATTGGTATACTATATATAACACATTTTTATTTAAAACCACAAAAATTTAGTTTTGCTTTTCATTTTTCAAAGTCACTGTACCATCTCAGCTCCATCTTTTAGCAAAACAACCACAAAGCTACCAAATTTCAGTGCCAACGGCAGAAGTTTGAGATAATGTCAAGAAACTGTATATGATTTCTTAGACTGGAAAATGTGGCACCTTTATTTGGGTAAGAGTATGTCTATGATTTATATTTAGGTCCATGTATACTCTCTGTATAGCATATCTATGCATATATGGTGCTTATGTAAGTGCATACATAATATATATATGCTCAGTTCTGCTGTATTGCAGTAATGTCAGAGAAAGAAAGAATCTTCTTTTATTGCTGACTGTTGAAATAGCACATTCAAAATTCTGTCCTGTCTGGAAAGAATAATAACAACAAAGATATAGAACTTTTTTTTTTTTTCATTCCTTTTTTTTTTCTTTCTGTATGCTATGTAGAGTAAGACTCTAAAGTTTGCAGCATTTCAGGCAGTTGGGATTAGCAGCATTGGTTTGATGAGTCAATGGTAAAAATGAACAGAATAATGAAAATGCAAATTCTAAATACATTAGACACAAGTTCATGAGTAACGTGTGTGTAATACTTTCTGATGAACTGTAAGCTTGACTTAGAGGTACTGTCTTGTTCATAATAGGACTGTAATAGAAGTCTTTCTTGTAGAGATTTACATTTCAAATTCATATGGATTTAATCTGAAATCATCTATCTGGATCACATGAAAAGTGAAGTAGAATAATCTTTGGAAGAAACAGTGTATGTCCATGTATAAAACACTTTGGTAGTTTTCCAGTTTGTTTGTCATTTGAAATTCAGTTTCTAAATTTTTTGTTTTCCTCTGGATGGGAAAGTCTTCAAAATTGAGGTCACATGGCATTTAAATGATGGACAACTCTTGAGCTCACAATGTGTTACAGCAGTTAATATCACGTGCCAAGGAGAAGAAAAGTGACATGCCCTGAGGTGTCATTTAGTGCTGCATTAAAAAGATGGCCAAGTGGTGAATCAAAGGCTTGCTAAACCATTAGGGTATTGCATTTATAAATTAAGCTTACATACCATTTAAAACAGGCATGAATATCTTCAGAACTAGGGTTTCTTAATGGCTTGCTGTGGACAAACATATTAGCTTTGTTTATCTGTAGACATGAAAAATAGTGTGCATATTAGCTACAGGGAAAGGCTTCTCAACACACCATGCTACACAGTGCTCGCTGTTGAATATTTGATATATAAATACATATTTATATTCTGGAGTTTGGGCAGTGATTGTAAAGTCAGACAGATTTAGTGCTTAAAAATAGTTTATAGCCTCAGAGAAAAGTGTCAGTATAAAAATAATCATTTTGTCTTAGTTCTTTACACACGGTATCTTTTTTTTTTCCTTGTGAAATCAAACTTGACATAAAATAAGAAAAACAATCACAATCTTTTTGAGCTTATATCCATTCTATTCCAAATCTCCGTGCTAATGGTGAACACAAGAACAGAGATGCACAAGTTTTAGACTTGTGAAATATATTTTCCAATATTTCTCTACTACTCTATTGATAAATATAACAAGATGTAACTAAGACTATTCACCATTGTATATCCTGCAGTGGCAAATTTGAGTTTAAAAGTCATGGTAATCATACATAGTTTAACTCTGTTACTCATGACTTACTAAAGTTTTGCATCGGTGCTTCACTTTGCCAAGTGGACTGAAATATATATTTCTACTTGGGTAATACATACAGAAATATAGAATCATTTTGGACTCTCTCCCTCAATGGTGGGGACTGAAAATGTTTAAAAAATTATATCCAATGTCAGTAGGATAACAAAGCTAGCCTGAGCTGGTATGAATGTTCACTTGCCTCTACACTCCTTCATCTTACTCTGGCCACTGGCCAAGGAACTGAAGCTGGCCTACTATCAACCTTGCAGTCACAAGTACACTTCTGTACAGCCTGGAGAGAAAGAGTGAGCACTTGGGGTTATCCTTCTGTACTCTTAGTAGCTAGTTATAGTAATATCAAGATGCTCCTGAAAGCAAAGAGGGACTGAGTAATTGTTGCCTAATTGGAGAAATCTATTTATATGCAAAGGAAAAAGGATGGAAACTAAGACAGTAGTAAGTCCTACCTGCATTGGTCTCAGACAACACATCTTGAACTGGTTTAAACCTCAGTTTCAACTGCACTAAGTTATTTGGGTCAGTTTAAATTCAGGATGCCCTGGAGACAGTCATGACTCTTGATGGAAATTGTTATGAATAATGGGGCTATTTGACTATAAGTAGAAAATATGTTCCCTGTTAAATCACTGTCACCCCAGGCAAGAATATTATTCTCCCAGCTCTTTCCTGTGACCTTCTCCATTCCCCACTTATCCATTTGCTCCAAGGGCTGCTCTGTCTTTACCACATTTAATAGCTCCCCTGATGGCTAGAAGTTGCATCGCAGGAGGTGGAAATTACTTTTCATAATCCTTTTGCCTTTTTCCCTTTTGCACTTAGGTTTTGACTAACTCCAGAGCAGCAGTCAGATGCTGGTTATCTTTTTTTTTTTTTTTTTTTAACATAATCACCCCTATCCAAAAGACAAAGGGAGAAAGACGTACTAAGAAACAGCCACCCCCTGCATAATATCTGTTCTCTGTCATAGTTCCATTGTCATTTAGAAGTACTACTTCGGAAGTGCTCAATCATATGCTCATTATCTGTGATCCCAGAAGGAAGATACACCAGTAGATGACAGTGTGTTTTATTTATTTCCCTGTTACTATGTAATTCACAACCTCTCAAGGTCAAAATGGAACAAAATATGGAAATTCCTGGAGGTCTTTAAGGGGACTCTGTAAGGGCTGATAACCAAAGGATGCACTGATTCTTCATGCATTGCATAACTGGCACAAATAGAAAGAAACAGTAGACTCTTCCAAGACTATCTATTAACTGTGGTTTCTTGAAGTTTTAGAAATTATAACAAGTTCACTTCCCAGACCTCCTACCTCAAACAGTAGAGGTTGAATACCACATGTAAAACACTCTTTGATCTGCTGATAGTGAGCAGCCTAATAATAGTGGCAGAGTCAAATACTATTAATTTAAAACTATTTGAAAATGGTTCAGTAAATACTGTGGTCAACTTATTAGTACAGTTATTAATATAGGACCTAGACCTGTTAATATTCTTAATTATGATGTAGGAAGCACAGTTCTAAGAGGCAAATTTGCCTTTCACAAGGTCTGAAAAGCAAAAGGAGTTGCATCTTAAATATATGAGCTAATGCCAGACAAAGAAATATTTCGTTCTAATAAAACTGGGTTAGAACTCTACCTTTCATAAAACGCAGAAAAGAATCAAAAAATAATGTGAGACATATCACAGTACAATAGTTATAGTACAGTAACATCTTCTTCCTTCATGTCTTTCCATCTTAAGCCTATCATTTTTTAAAATTATATTAATTATTCCATTATGAGTGCAGAATGAAAACCTTTACAGGGTTGCTCCTGAGCATCACTTCCAATGCTGAAGTTAGCTACAGAAGCTGTGCATTATTCATATGAGATAATGTCAACATCAGCTTTGACTGCATATAGAAGGGCAGGTTCAGATATCAAAAGCATTTGTCACCAGGACAGTCAAGCTTATCAAACCTGTTACAACAGCACTTTGAGAATCTGCTTTACTATAAAAAGAACTGCATCTAAGAAAAAATATTGTCATGCAAATATTTCATCTGGAAACCACATAATATAAATGATAGGATAAATTCTCATTTCTGAAAGCACACTATGTCACATTAATTTCTGAAAGATGTTTTTTCTGCACAGTTATAGTGAATAAAAGAGCAAGAGCATTGAGTTTTCATATTTCTGGATTAAGAATCAGAAAGACATGAAAAGACTCTGTCAACTAAACACAGTTGTGACTGTTTCCATGCTTTCAATCAAACACTTATTTTACAAACATCAACATGGCTCCGTACACCATGAAGGCATCTACTGCCAAGTGTTTCCCCCTTCATATACACTTGGGAGAAGGTTTATTTCTTTGTGTCAACAAGATGAAACACTTGAAAAATTGAAATGCTGTCGACTATGTCCTCAAAGTTCTGTAACTATATTTATATGTAATTTTTTTTTCTAAATTAAATTTTTTAATATTATTACTATTAATATTACAATAGTACTTAGAATTCCAGATCAAGTGCTAGCAGTGGACAATAACTGTCTACCCCCAAAGAATTTACAGAACATAGGATAAAGGTTAATGTTGAGCATTTTCTTGTTCCAATATACAACTGTCTATTAGGCCACAGTATAGGCCTTTTGTTATTTATACTGCTCTTTCAACAAGAAACTACCTGCTGTAGGTGGCACCTGTTTCACTTGAGTCCAGCCATCTGAAAATTAGATATTTGGCATAAGCTGCTGATCTAGAATACTTCTCTTGTCAGTAGGACAGGAACACACTTCCAGAGGATGATTCTTCCCATCCCTAGGTGGTGTAAATGAGCAATATCCTGGATGTGACCCTCTCCAAGTGACCAGAATCTTTCTCCTGTTGTAAAACATTTTTCTAAAGCCTCATTATATGACAGGCTGACTAGAGACAGAATCTGTACAAAAGACTCTTAGAAAGATATGCTGAACTAAGTCTTAGATGAATAAAAGTAGACAAAATTAATACTATAGAGGTCCAGGTCTGAAATTTTTATAGAAATAATCCCATTGGCTTTGATTTGTGTTTGCTTCACACAGTGCCATAATTCTACTGCCAAAATTTCTAGTTGTGTCTAATACCCTGTAATAAAAAAAGATAATTTTCAGAAGGGAATAACAAAAAAGTGAAATCAGTCTATGACACGAGTGTGTTATTTTATTTTTTAGACCTACACAAATCAAGAAGTTCTAATACTTTTTAAGCAACTACACTTATAAGGAAGTTACACAATTAAATAAATAAGAGCATTCTATTTTGAGAAGAATAGCACAACACCCATATTTTCCTCATTAGGATTTCAGTTTTGGTGATTCAGAAATGGACAACATCTACAAATAATCATCAGGGGACTGATTACAAGCACTTGGATTACCAAGTTCCCTCTGGGGTCTGTCCTAAATAGGTGGTTCTCAGTTTGTGAAGTTTATGCCACACAGCAAGGATATTTTCCTTTTGGAAATATGTTTTGATGTGAGCATTTTTAGTCATGTTCACTGCAACATCAACTTCAAGTCAGGAATTGCACACAAGCCTAGACATGAGGTATGACACTTGAACCCTACACTAACCATGCGCATTAGTTAAAAAAGGTAATGCTTACAGTGTCTGTAAGAGTATCATATATTATATGTAACAATAATGGTTTCCTTGTTTAAAAAAACAGAAAGCTGCCTTTGCTACCACATTGTCCTTATGATTCATTACTAAGTATTACCTTGTAAAATTAAAATTCAGTGAAAATGTCTTTCAAGTGCAGAGTCCTCCACTTGTGTTATTTCTGTTACTACGCTTATGGTTTCAAAGGTCTTTTTTCCCTTTCTTCTCTTCATAGGAAATGATCTGTTTCTAGTTGCAGTGCATGAACTGGGACATGCCCTGGGCTTGGAGCACTCTAATGATCCCACTGCAATCATGGCTCCATTTTACCAGTATATGGAAACTGACAACTTCAAACTACCTAATGATGATTTACAGGGCATCCAGAAGATATACGGTACGTCATTAAGCAACAAGTTTTTTGCTTTAGAATATATTTGAGGTCCTCCTGTCCATACCACCTCTCCAAAAGAGTTTCTTAGCGTAGACTCTGCTGAGTTGCTATGCCAGATGTCTTCTTGTGAGTAGGCCAAAGATTTTGATGAAGCTTTTTTACTTTGTTTCTCACTGTTCACAACTTACATTCAAATTTTCACTCAGGTGGAATAGTAATTTTAAATGTTTTAAAAAGCCATAAAGAAAATGTCTGCAAAAGGATCCCAAATTATGAAAATATTAAGAAACACAGTCCTTTAACCATAACGAGCTTATTTCTACAGTCGTCCAAGCTCATGTAACTGGATGAATTGATTGCTTCTCAGTTTATCAGTTATAATACTAAACAGTTCCCTGGGTGTACAAAATATGTGTTCCCAGAAAAACCCTTTCTTGTGATAAATATAGCAAACTGATCTCAAAAGAATGTTATTACTAGCCCAAGATTTTGAGCTACCTATGAGGAAAAAGGCGCACTTTTTTAAAATATGTTTGTTTAGGGGTTTTGTGGACTGATATAAAAGACACATGTGATGTAAATAAATTCTGCATGTATTGAATTCAATTTGACAAGTCAAGGTAATTGAAAATTAAAAAAACAAAACAAAACAAAACAATAATATTGTTCTGATTATGGGTTGAATGTAGCACTAACTCCCATATTACTGTTCCTTACATTTCCAAAGACATGGTTTTGTTCTTGGTTTTAAAGACTTTGATTCTGTTGGTGTCTGTTAAATAGTCTGTTTTTTTCTTTAAAAATATATTTTATTTTTCTCTCCTACAGTGAAAAATCTGTGGTATCTGTATGTTAATGCTATGTATCCAGCACATATCATTTGGAATTGTCTTGCTTAATATTCCCCAATTAATTCTGTATCGGATTCAAATCTGTGCTTACAATTATTTTCAGTTTAAAGGTTATTTAGGTTTATATTGAATATTATCAGGGCCATTCCTTGTTTAACTTTACTACTAGAAAGGACAAGTATGATCATGTAGAATTACTGTACTACTAACTAGAACTCTGCAGCCTCCATGGTGTTTTATATTAACACACTTTTTAAAATATTATATTAACAAGCACTGATATATATTTTCATAAAGTATAAATAGCAATTTCAAAATGATTGGCTGATCAAGTTTTGTTTGATTGTTTTTTTTCCTGTATGATTAGCTGGAAGGAAGGTTGTTTCTCATGACCTCATAAGTTGGTAGTCTAGACTTAAGGGCTAGACAAGAATACTTTGCTGAAAACTAACTGCTAAGCTCTAACAGCTGTGGGCTATACATTAAGAGAAATGTGTTACCCCTGGGAAGTAATATCTGACATCACCACCAAATGGCATATGAAAACATTGGTTTGGGGTTAAAAACTTTCCAACATGAGCTACTGCAAACTGATTCCTTTGCTCCCTTTAAAATCAAGAGGTGATCTGGAATCATATGCCTCAATAAAAATGTCACACCTATTAAAATAATTACTTTGGTCTGCAGTATTCCTTGAAACACCATTATTAACTGTAAATTATAAATGTTGCAAGCCTGAAAATCATGAATGAAATAAATGCCTTATTAAATTGTATGACAACCATTTGACAAGTTTAATATTTCTTTACATAGTCCATCTTGTTCTTTAAAAAGTATACTTTTTTTGAAAAAGTATCAGAAATTCAAATGCTATTTATGCAGTTTTAGAGTAGTGTTGTTATTCAAAAGTCTTTCTGAAGTTGGTAATGCAAATGATATTTATTTTTTAAAAGTCAAAATTGATTACGTATTTAAATGATTTGGAGAGAGGCCTAAATAGAATAAGCAAAATCAAAGTGTTCATCTTGTTTCCAGAAATCTTACTAATCCAGCTGAAACTTCATATCTTTTTGTACATGGAAAATATAAGTACACGTAGTAATATCTGTAGAAAGGGAAAGGCATTTTTAGTACACCCATTGCTAGTCATTCAGTATACCATTAGGGTTATGAACAGCATCTGTCTAGGATGGACTTTTGACTTTCAGGTACAGAAATTATGAGTGGGATAGTCATTTCACCTGTCATCAAACTCTGTATATTATGACAGAAAATGTATTTGAATGAAGAAAAATGTTTTAAAACAGCTGTACAGGGTTTTAGTTTTTCACTTTAGTTCTTTTTGATCCATTTATCATCAGCACAATTCCTCTAATTACCAGGTATCTAGCTTCATAAGACTCACTGGAAAATAAAAATTAAAATAAGAAGTAATTAATTTCAGAATATTGAAGAAAACATGTGAATTATGTTTTTTGTTTATATGGATGCCTGGGATTTGAAGTCCAGTTTCAAGAGCTCAAATACATAGCAAGGGGCATTGGGGAAGGCTGGAAATGTCCAGTCACTAATGCACATGACATTACTTGGGCTACAAGTCGGGTCAGTAGGAAATATCAGGTATGCTACATATATGCATATGTGAATTGATGAGTGGAAGTTAAAAATGAGGGTTGAAAATCCAATGACTGCTGACGATCTTGATAGGAACAGACTTTTGTTTTCCTTTATTTTGTACAATAAACAATTATTCTGTTTTAACAGTTCTTTCTCTGTTGGTAAAGTATGTCCTATGAATTACTTCTCATCTGAAATGATGGTGGACTATGCATGCTTTACAGGTTTTATTGGAACATTGTTTCAATAAGGAAGGAAGATTCTGGATAGTGAAAAGTAATTATTTTCTTCATTCATGCCTTGGTTTTATGGTAGTCATTCATTATACCCTTTAATAAGACAGGAAAGGTATGTTAGGTCATTTTTTCCATTCCCCTTCCACTGTAGGATTTGCACTGCTTACAGCAGGTTTTTGTTGTGTACTTCTTCTTTGAGTGCCACTGGTGGGCATGTAAATTGCATCCTGCTGCTGTATTTTTAAAGGTCCACCTGACAGGATCCCACCACCAACAAGACCTCTGCCAACAGTGCCCCCACATCGTTCAGTCCCTCCAGCAGACCCGCGGAAGAATGACAGGCAACCTAAACCTCCCCGGCCACCCACTGGTGACAAACCTTCCTATCCCGGAGCCAAGCCTAACATCTGTGATGGGAACTTCAACACTCTGGCTATTCTTCGCCGGGAAATGTTTGTTTTCAAGGTAGGAGGCTGTGAATTTTTCAATGTTACATCAAATGTCTACATTTCTCCTTTTTTTTTTTTTTTTTTTAAAGCAAACTCTCATTCATCATGACTCCACTTTCCCAGCCTGCTCACAGTTAGAAAGTTCAAGAAAGAAATGAAAAAATAAACATACACATGACTTAAATGTCTAGCAGAGGACTGCTGTAATGTTCTATTTTGGGAAAATACCCATGTCAGCAGAAACTGTAATGCCTCAAAATGTAAGAGTAAATAAATGCTGCATGTTATGGGGAGATAAAAAGTGTAAATCAACTCATGAATAATAGGAACGATTTTGTTGGGAATACAGCCACATCCAGACATAGAGTAGATATTGTGTCTTCAACTTCCCCCCCCCTCCCCCCCCCCCCCCCCGTGGAGCTATAATTTTAACTTTACAATTAGATCTGTCATTTAAAAAGGAAGTTTGTCATTGTGTTGTGGTTGCATTGAAACCACAATATCTAAGTAAAGGTCTTTGCCACAAAAATCTTATTGCAAATGTGTCATTCTTTATTTCCATTCATCTTCTTGCTCTGAGCTGAAAATGTTGTCTATACAACAAATCAAAATAAACAAACTGAACTGAAAGGCCATCTTTAGATAGAAGGACTTTGCTAAGACTCATGGACATTAAAGCTGTTTTGGGAGGATGATCTGCACTATGGTTTCCAGAAGGCATTGCATGTTGAAGAATAATTACAGAATCATTATTATTCAGTCTCTTAAATCTTAAACCAATTTGCTGACAGGTATTGCTGTGTGAATGTTTCAGAAACAAGCAACAGGCTAATCTATTATTTTCAGCTACTGGTGTGCCAGATTTGCTTAAGCAATACGAAGTGTGGGATCTTTGTTTTGTAAACATATGATATGATCCTTTTTCACTTCAACATTATAGGTAGAGAAGAAGGGCCTTTCATGTAAATAGATAACACTTTTCCCTTCAGCAATAGTGTAACTACAAGGGAAGTGCAATGAATTTGTCCCAAAATATGAAGCTCCCAGTTCAATTGCTTTTGTTGTCCTCTCTGATAGGACCCATTTCTCCCTTATTGTTTTCTTTTTATGTAATCTATGACTCCAGATAAGTCTTATTAGCAATGCTACCCATGCCTTCACTTTCTTTAGCATACCTGAAAAAATACGTACAAATAGCTTTACATGAATTCATTCAAAATTTTTGAGCTACCTTCACAAACCAATGGGCAGGTAATATTTTTCCCATAAACATCTAGGGATTTTGCCAGCCCTGGAGCTGTCAGCCCTTTCCATTTGAATAGATGGTATATCTTCAAACACTGGTAGGTCCTGAACCATCAGTCTTTTTATGACTAAAACTCAAAGGTTAAGGAAGAATCTAATTTTCTAACTTGACATTAAACAGGATATTAAAATACCTACTTCAATCTCATGTCATCCACCTCAAGAGCAATAGAACATATTCTCATTTATTTTAGACATAAATCAATAAATAGTGAAATGCTATCCCACTAATAAAAAATTTCCTTTCTAGCCAAGTCTGTGTTCCTGGATAAATAGATTCACCACAATTACTAATCACTCTTACCTATTCTGATTGAAAATACAAATTAAGTTTTCTCCAAAAATGTTTGCTGCTTACTGCCTTAACACTACGTATTTACTATAAATTTTGTATGCTTACTAGTGTGCAAACTGCATTTATGTTCCAAAATTAAAACCATTCATGATCCACATGCTAATGAGGAAACACAGTAAACTTTGTCAGAGAAAAATGACCAGTAACAGAGTGTTTACAGATGTCATGTTTAGAGTCTGACTCTCCAAAATGATGTTACTGCAATCATAAAAGCAATGTGTTGGGAAGGGAAGAAAGAGATGACCTTTGTCCAGATTAATTTCTTTAAGGGTCTCATAGTTCGCCTTTTCTCCTCAGGGTACCTGGGAGCATGGCAAGGCATGACTTGGCTTAGCATGCTAAGCAATGGAGTTTACTTAAGTGTACCAATGACTCTGTAGTCTGAGTGTCTTCAAATATTTGAGTTAGTAGGCCTTAACTTTCTGGTTGGTACATTAATTTGCTAATGAAGATTTTTGTCTGCTAAAGGATTTTCATTACCTGTTTGAGATTTTTTATTTTTGGGGGGTGTGTGATCTGGTGGTGTATGGGGATGAGTATGAAAGGAGCAGGAGAGGGGAAAAGGAATTCGAAAAGTCAGGGGTGGTTAGTAATTTTCAACTTACTTTGTCGAATCTCAAGGGGGCAGGTTATAATGAAAAGCTCAGCATGTCAGACTGTAGCAGGAGCAGGGCAGGAATTAATTCTCAGAAAGTATAAACAGGAATAGGGACTGAATACAGGGAAAGCATCCAGCAATGGAAGAGTGAAGCTGGAGATTCTGTGGTCTGACACAACAAAAAAAACATACCTCTTTGCCCTTGTGCCTTAATGCTAGTACAAGGATAGACTGGGAAGTCATGAGTGATGGAAGGCATGACGATGAGAGCCAAGTACAGAGAGGTAGAGAAGAAGAAGGGATTGATGGCAGTACTGTACCAGGTGGAAACAATTAAAGAAGAATTATGACCTTCATTGGAAGAATTATTGCTGGATAGCTCCCAGATGAGTTAAATTAATAAAGTTGGAGGCTAATCATATGATATCTTTTTCTTTCCTTTGTCTTTATCCACAGGTCTGTAATGATTCTGTAGTGGCAGATTTTACTGCCTTCTGAATGGCATGTATGCCATGTACCAATTTCAAATTGAAAATAGCCGATTTTTTATCTCATGGGCAAGTCTCAAGCTCAGGAGCAAAATTTGTTTAAATAATCCTTGATTGCTTGGGAACTTAGCTAGAGAGCTGAAGAATGTGAGCCCTTTTAATTAATTAAATTCTAATTTAAACATAAAACTGAAGCACAAAAAATAACAGTTTGAGATACACTGTGGATTTTCATGGTAGATGACAAACAATATTAATTTCAAGAAGATTGTTTTTTCTTGGCTGTTGAGCTATTAGGTATACTTAAGAGTATCAGAATATTAGAAACAATTTCTATGTTCAGTCAAACTGATGAGCTTTGTCTGTGGTTTTAAGACTATCTGACATTCGCAAACGGATATATCCAGAGTAAAACTAAATAACAGTAAACTTAAAGGGAAAATGGAATTTACACTTATCCACCCCTTTTTATTGTTTTGCCATCACATCAAAGTAACAATCCTAGCAACACTTGATAAAAATTGTAGGGTTATAGAAATGAAATAAAGAGGAACTGTTCTTGATCTAACATGGACAGTAAACACAAAAGTAAAGCAATCAACTTGCTAAAGATTCCCCAAAGATCACCAAATAAAATTAGAATTTTGTGGATCAATTTTTTTTGGTAGAAATGATTGGATTGTAAGGAAAACAAAATTATTTTTCATCAAATGTACATGGATTACTGACATATAAATGTATTATCCCAAAAGGACTCCTTCCTGAATTCTTTAAATTAGATGCCCTTAAAATCCCCTTGCTAGCTATAAGGCTTGGGGACACATTATGCTATAAAAGAAAAATATCAGTTAAAATCAATGTATTGTTACTATTGGTTTCAGTTGTCATCAACTGATATTTTAAAGTGTATGAAGTTTGTCTTAATTAAATGCAGTTTTTTTTAATTACTGCTATTATTTAATACATGCTTGAACTGCTATAAGCAACCATCAGGACAGAAGAGTTTCTATGCCAAAATTCATGAGTGCCAAGTTTTTATCTTAAGATTCCACTTAGCTTCTGTATTCAAGCTTAATGCAATTACTATTTAGCTGTCACTCTCCTTTCCAATCTTTTCTCCAGCTATTTTCTCTGTCTGTTTAGTTAGAACTCCCCTGGGACACAGAAAATGGCTCAAAATGGAGGAAAACAAATTGGTCTTCCCTTCCTGGGAAAGTTGTGCAGAGTGCTATGACACAGTCTGCCTTTAATGGAAAAACCTTTCAGCCGTTGTTGCATGCAGCAATATGTGGTATCTGACAATACTGTCTTCTCCTTAAAGTCTCCTGAGAGTACCTCCAGAGCTACTGCATCATGAAAAGGAACCCCCTTGTCTAAGGTCACCAGAAAAGGTCCATTAGTGAAGAAGTTTACAGCATATATTTCCACTTTCTTCCTGGTTTCTGTGCAATTCACACTGCTTTTACTGTCTCCTGTAGCAAAACAGTTTTGAAGATAATCTAGGATGTCCTAACAATAAAGGTGCTTAAGTTAAGACCTTCTGAATCTTTTAAACAGTTAAAAATGTTCAGGGGAGCCAATGGTTGCACAGAATGTATTATCTCTTAAAGGATGCAGATCAAGTAACACTGGTTGCTTATTCTGTTATTTTTGAGGCATGTATAGCTTGTGTTTGACTCTACATGCTGATTGTTCCTTGGCAACAAAATTAGCTCTAGCTCTGCTTCAGCAATCTGTGTTACTGTTGTTAATATCCTTTTTTGTCCTTTTCAGTTTCACAGGTTTTAGCAAAATCCTTAGTTTTTCAAACAGGTTACATCTAGAAAAGTAAGCACTAAATGTGTGGAACTTGTCCTGCGTACTCAGCAAGTTAGAGGGACAGGTCACTGCTCTTTGTTTATGTGACACAGGTTTTTGCTTCGCAGAAGAACATCTCATAGAGGTTGCACTGGTCCTTTCTTTGTTCAGTGCTAAATCCTTAAGAAAACAATGAATGGATCCTATATAATCTATAATGATTTTAGTATTCATGTGGGAAAAGTTAACTCACTCCTTGAAGAACAGCATTTTTAACCACTGTCATATACTAGGGTGTTTGTTGAAATGTAATGTAAGTATAAGTGAAAGAAGCTTGTCCATCAGACAAATAGCATTTACAGTTCAGAGAAATGTGCTCTGAAATGTTAACATTACAGATGGTAGAATATGAAACCAATTTTAGGAAGGCCTTAACAGGCTGTGTTTTACTATTTTATAGTAATTTCTCCACAACTTGCAGAAATTTGTTTTCCGACTCTTCATCTGCTAAGAACCATTGTAAAAACATTTGTGACGTGCCAAACAAGCCAAGCCAATTAGGCTGTCATTACCCCTTGGCATTAGTTTAGACTAGAGTTGCTTTCATACATAACTCTATAGATGCCATTTAATATCCCTTTCAGAACTGTGTATTTATATAGAGTGTGCTGTCAAACACAAAAGGAAAAAAACCCCTCTGTTTCTTGATGTATGGTAAACAATGAGGAATTTTTAAAGCATTTTAGCATTGGCTACTTAGTCATAACTGGTAGGTCTACTAAAAATCTGTGAGACAGAGGGAAAATACTAATAATAAAAAGTGGAGACAAAGAAACAGCTACAGCATGAGACTTGACTCCACCGTATTTGAAAGCAGACACTTTTTTCAAAGCTCTCCTGGTCTGTTTGTGTAGCTGGTTTTTGTCGCGTGATGCTGTGGATGTCTGGGCTGCCAGTTGCAGCCTGGGAAAGTTCAGCAGAGGATGCTGGGGAATTAGACACTTTGGGATCTGAGAGGGAAAACCACTTAACACCTCAGCTGTAAAAGGCTGGGAACATGAGGTCAGAAGTAGCTAAGTCTGCAGAGAGCAGACTCCTTTCCTCCTACTTTTTATATCATTATGTTAGGAAGAACAATCTGGTGGAATTTGCCACTTTTGAACTCACCAGGGAGGAGAGCTGCTTTAATTCGGGTAATTCAGGTTATATGTTGAAAAGGGAGGAGAAAAGCAGCAAAAACTCAGTGGGGACTTCAATGTATCACAGTAGACCAAGCTTATTGGAAATGTACAGGATGGATGTTTTATGGCACAAAAACAAACTGTAGGTTGTCAAGAAAGAAAAAAGCAGGGACATGCTGGAATACTAAAAAGTCATAGATTGTATATTTTTGATAAATGGATACTTTCACTGACAGATGTAAAAATATTTTCCAAATGTTACCTAAAACTTTCAGTGTGCTTCTAAGCTAGGGAAGGGGTTTAGCTAACATATTTCACAGGTTTGAAATGGAAAGCAGAGTCTGTTCATCACTGTATGGAAAGTAGGTAGTGTATTCCATCCAGCTGCAGAGGCATTTAGACAAGAATGTAATCACCTGGGTAATAATTGTCCCAGAATAGTTCAGTTAAAAATCCTTCTACCCTCTCACCTTTTAAAAAATTGTCTTGGACTTTATTGCATAGTTTTATGTCCATTCAAAAGATGGCAACCCAGTCACAGCTATACTTATTATCTAGCACCTACTAACCTACAGGTATATTTTCACACATAAATATAGTATAGTATAGAAAACTCTAAAAAATCATAACTAATTTATTAGGGCTTTATTTACAAGAGCGTGAGTATAATGGATATACACGTCATTGAAACTTGTAAGCAACTTGAACTGATTAACAATCTGTACTATCTGGCTAATAGAATTCCTATTATTCATGTACTAGCCCATTAAAAGGTATAACCTTAGCAGGATGCGTGACTCAGTATCTTCAGCAGGGCTTTAGATTTGTCAGAAGAAAGAGTACTATTTTTTTCCAAAAGGCTGTTTTCATTGGCAAACAATGTGGTATAAAAGGGTTTGATCAGTAGCAGAGCAGATGGTACAGAGCTCCTCTCATGTCTATCATATGTGCTTTGCCTGTAATTAGATCCAGTCTGTCCTCTGAGGCCAAACAGGTCCACTGTACATGTGGTTCCGATTTTTCTGAAGGGCAGCTATCCCTTAGACACTGGCGTCTTTGACTGCAGACCCCTCGAGAGTGTACCACACAAGCGTTTCATCTAACACACCGGGAGTTACCATCTTACTAACATGTAATTGCTCACACCATCTTGACCCAAATAAACCCTTATAGGCCAAAGACATATTATTATTTCTTCTCATACCATTTTTTGCATGACACAATAGTACCTGATGCTTGACTACCTCTGTACTGCATTGGATTTGGATGAAGTGCATTGCAGTACAGTCCAGGGAGAAGAGGTGGATTTAACAGGTGTGCCGAGACATCACCTTGACCTTAAAGACTAACATCCTTCTGAATTTTCTTTTCCCTGAGAGAAAAACAAGGCAGAATGCCTTGTTTAAATTCAATTTAGATATAAGAAAAAATTTTTTCAGTTTAAACACTTACAGATTATACACTGGAATAGGTGGTCCAGAGAGGTTGTGCAGTCTCCATCTTTGGAGATATTCAAAAACTGACTGGACACAGTCCTGGTCAACTGGCTGTAGCTGACTCTGCTTTGAGCAAAGGAGGGGGTTGGATCTCCAGAGGTGCCTTCCAACCTCAACCCTTCTGTGATTTTGTGTAGGAATTGAAATAAGAGCACTAAAAAGACATAGCCTCCCAAAATGTTTGTGTTACCTGTTTTCCCCACTTTCCTCCAAAGGAGGGATAGAGTATTTCTTCATACTCTCCCGAAGCCTCCAGAGGTCCCTTCCAACCTCAGTCTTTCCGTGATTCTGTGAATTCACTGAAATTTGACTGTTTCACCCACTCATTTCCCAGTAGCATTTGATCCATCATCTCTTTTGGGATATGGCCCTCACAGGCAATAGCTGGTGAGATTTGATTAGGATACTGTTTTGTGGCTTCTGTGTTCAGCTCAGAAGAAGAGAGCAGTCAGAGGAGATTGGGGTGTGTGGCAGCTGCTCACAAAGCACTAACAAGGGGAGTGCAGGGGAGGGAATGCCCACTCCTTCCAGCTATGCAAGACAGGTCCTCTGCTGTCTCCTTCCCCTGTCTCAGCTTTCAGGGGAAATCACCCTCCTTTCTACGGTCAGGTTCTGGGCTAAAACAATTTATGCAAAGACTGACCCAGTCCTGTCTCTGTGAGACTCTCACCATCTCATGATGAGCCATTAATACCCACAAGGTGCACTCCCTACCCCAGAGAGTCCTTACAGATTAAAAAGAGGTACTGCAGACACTTCAAGAGTTTTCACAATGGGGTGGACAGACTGAGTTTAACAGAAATACTCAAATGTGTATATATACATATATACAAATGTGGTGGTAGGATTTGGGATAATGTTTGTAGAGGTTTGGACAGTTAAATGTGAATCTTAACAAATCCTTGTTAGTTTTAATCTAATAAATACTGAAAAATGTGAGGCTAAGTATTTGTAAATAATAGGCCAAAATTCCAAGAATTAGTCATTCTTTAGAAGTGCTTTTTGGATGCTGTTTTGGTTTTTTGTTTGTTTGGTTGTTTTTTTTTTTTTAATAGAGTGGAATTGGTGGAATCTGAAGATCTCTGTTACTCTTTTTGTGCAAAATATTTGGGCCAAATATTTATATATTCTTAGGGAAGTACTTGTAACAATACTGAATAAAAGATAGAATTATGACCTTTTCTTGATCCCCCCAAAATAATCCACAACAAATGATAGCACGCTTATGTGGTGTTACCTGTGTTTTTAGAATTGCTATTTTTCTTAGTCATTGAATATAACTGTTCCTTTTTTCTTCCTGTATATCAAGAAGTTGTTCTGAAATCTAGTTGACCATTAACTTAATTGTGCTTTTGATCAAAACAAGTTTTACATAGTATCTAATGCAAGAAATACAGAACAATTTTAGTTCTGCATAGCACTATTAAATAAGTGAAAGACATTAAAAATACAGATAAACAAATGCACGTGAAAGACTTTGACCTGGCAGGTTTACTTCCTATGAATAACTCAAGGCTAGATGGAGAATCTCAATAGGAAAAATATATGCACAGCAGCCCTCAGTGGGCATAATCACTTGAGTAAGTACTAACAATGTTAATTAAAGTTGAAGGATCAAATCCTGATTTTTTTCCCCTCACAGTTACAATATTTGCTTGCTACAGTCAGAGAATACTGTGACCCCATTAATTTTTCACTTGTTATTTTACTACAACAAAAATGACTAACACAAAGCTTTAACTGAATACTAGGGTACAAAAGGTATTTAATTTTGTAGAACTTGCCTGTTTTCAGAGACCCAGCATTTGAGTGAACTGATTAAAATATTTCATTGGCAAGAGAATAAAAAAAAGCTTTATTGACAGAAAATAATTCAAAAACTCACAGCAAGGAATAATCTAAAATTACATGGAGGCATATCTTCAATTTTGTACCACCAGCAAATGTTATCTTGTAATATTAACAATACATTTTAATTGGGGCTACATCCTAATGGAACTAAAGGGAGTAATTGCAGAAACACTTCAAGCACAAGGCTTAATTAAAATTTTTGTTGTACAAAATTGTGGCCTTTCAACTAATTTAGGTAAACATTTTGGGAAAGAATTGGAATGGCTTGTAATGTAAGCTTTTTTAAGCAGTGGTATTGATCAGCCTTGGAAATATTTGCTTAATCGTGATTTACAGCTAAAGCTTTATATTCAAGAGGTATTGGTGTATTTTTAATGTCTTTGTTTCTTTTTTTTTTTTTTCTCTTTCAAGGGGTTGAGAGTCCACCATGCAGAAGTTTAGCAGGCATATAAATGAAAAGAAACTAATCTCATTTGTTCCTCTGAATTAGTCATTTCCTATGCAAAACACTGCACTACTAAACAATTGAAGTCTTAAACAACTTAGAACAACATCCATGTTTATTTTTTCAACGAACCAGTAAAACATTATTCAGGCTACTGAAAATCTATTGAAAATTATAACAAAAAGTTGTAATAGATATTTATTTAAGTCCTATATATTCTTCTTTTTTATAAACTGTAGCTTGAATATTTTTTGAATGTTGCCTTTCTTGCCTACTGAGTGAAAACTTGGCCCAGTTGAATATAATCGGAAAGAATTCCATTGACTGCAACAGATTCAAGATTTCACTCGGAATTAAGTACCTTTGACATAATAGGGAGACTTATCTATTTTGAGTAATATGTATTGGGTAAAGTAACACAAGAAACAGCAGATTAGCTTGTAATACCAAATATATGAAATAAAAAACTGTTTTCCTATATAAAATCAAATTTAATTATACTACTTGTCCAGTCTATAAATCAAAATGAGACAAGTATCATTTTAATTAATGGTTTGACATATCTGTCTGGTGCGAATATCTTCACTGAGGAGAATAGACTGTATTAGGTCAAAGGTTATACTTGATAATGACAGAGTTCAACCCTTTGCCATTCTCCCTAACAGTTCACCAGCGTTTCTCCTTGATCTTATCACAATGGAGGCTTTGATGGTGTTTTGGAGTGATGTCTGGCCAGCCCTTTATAACACCCACAGTCATTTATTGCTTCAAATTGTACATTCCCACCATATCTGTAACCAGATGTAATTTACAGTATTGCATATTCACTGTTAGAAATTCCTTCACTTTCTTCATTATCTAATCCCTGTATCTGAGTGACAGAGACAGTGAGCAAAGACAATTGAATATCTACCATTTTCATATTTGTATTGTCATGACAGATGTCACTGGTGGCTGCTCTTTGCTGGATATACCACTGTTAATGGCCCATTTTTCTCTTTGGCCATTGCTGTCAACCTCAAAGCTGAGTCACTCCAAGAATATTGCTGTTCACCCACTGATTATGGTGGGAACTTCTACAGTCTTTTTCTAATTTTGCCACTTCCATGGGGCAGAAGATTTGCCCCATGCTACTCAAAGCTAGATTTGGTGTCCAGATTTTTTTATTTTTGTTGTCAACACAATTTCATAGATCACAAGCATTACATTGAGATGAAACAGCATATATTAGTGTCTTAGCCTGCAGCAGCTTGAATCCAAAATAAACCCCATACACTCACAGAGTTTCTTACGTCATCTCTTCCCTTATTTTCATAGGTTAATCAGCTTATCAGAGCTTATTGCTTAATTCATGGCCTAAACAACAGGAAAGTTTGAGTTATCAGCAACATATATTCAAATCGTGTTGTATATTTTTAAAATCTGAATTTGGTTATGCCCTGGTCTGCACATCTTGTTCTTTACAAGTGACTTTTGTGGACTTTTGTAAGCCATTTGATGATTTACAAACAGCCTCTTGTTAGTCCATTACCTAAGTGTTTAGTTAGCTACTTCATTAGTTTCAACCTATCTCAGAATACTTGTCTCTTCAACTGCACAGTTACAATTCCTAGATTTTTGGGCAAAAGATTGAGACATTTTGGCCTTCAGAGTATTGCATTAGTTGACTTCCATGGCCACTGAGGATTATACAGAAACAAAAAAGGAAGCTTAACAGAAATATAGACTTATTTGCATTTAGAAAGGTGGGCATGTATAAAATTAAATGCATTGTTACATTGTTTTCTTTTGCAACGAAACCACAGCTCTGACCTGAACTAACTACGTTTTCTTACTTTGTGATTTCAAAAATCTTACATTTAGGTGTGCATGCAGTTTTGAAGGCTGACATACATCTTTTCACATCTACTCATTATAGGTATGCGTATGTGGACAGAGGTTGTATGGCCCTGAAATGAGTAGTGTAGGTCGTATTCCATTTCCCCCACAGAGAGTGTGTAAAAGGTGCAGGATACGTTCTTGACAGCCCCAGCCTGGTTAGAATAGCTTCAGTCTCTTGTTTATGCATGGACTGTCCTAAACTACTGAAACCAAGAGGAAATACTTAAGTTAGTCACTGTTTCTTGCTCCCAGCTGTGGTTCTGACATGACTCATCAGGGCACTGCACCTTCTTTTGGTCATCTCAGAGAATCGATGCAATGTGCAGTGTGGGGAAGGCAGGGAGGCAGGGTAAGTGGTAGGATGAGCACATACTGCATCTGCACTTAGGATCACATCGAATTGCATCTGGATTGCAAAACCATGACATTTGGCTTCACTGATTATGAAGCTTCAAGGAAGGGACATTATTGTTTGAGGTCTTCGGAGAGGTAACAAATGACAATGTGAGAGTTATTGACACAGCTGTTTTAATGTGTTGTACTTGTGTATGTGTGTATGACATGTACATTGTGGTTTCCAACAGCTCATGCTATGTTCTCAATCACTGACATCCATCTTTCTTTACAACTTGTAACATTACTGTTCCGTTAGGAACATTTTGCCCAATTTTTATTTATTCTTTATATGTTTTTTTCCCTTTACTTTCTTGTGAATGCTTTTCTATTATTAATCATAGAATCATAGAATGGTTTGGGTTGGAAGAGACCTTCAAAGATCATCTAGTCCCACTCCCCTGCCATGGGCAGGGATATACATATGCATATGGAGAGAAACACAGATGTATATGAATTTATGGGTATGACAGAAATATGAAAAGACAGGTGATAGTGATAAGTCATATAAATATTAACATAAATATACCACAATTCATTCTAGAGTAAAAAGATCACTGTTTAAAGGAAACTAAAACTGTATAACATCTAGGAAAAAATATTTGGAGTACTAATTTCTGTGTTCCTACAATATCAAGAAAAGATTTTTGATAGTTGGTTTTGGCTAATCTTGGTGTATATAGCTTGTTACTACCTCGTCGTCTTAAGCTTTTGGCCAACAAGAGTGAATGGTAATGACTCATATTTTATTTCCATGGTGAAAAGAGACTTAGAAGCTTCCTGTAGCTGGAAATTATGCTAAATGATCTCCTAGACATGCCATAGCTCACAAGCTACAGGCTTATTCATGTAAGTTAACGTTGTTTTTTACTGAGTGAATCCTTCTGTGCTCTGTTTGGAGTTTTCCAGTCTTCTTGGTTTGCCAGTGGTATCTAGCTGGGTTAAAGAAACTAGAAACAAGTATTTATGGCTTTGATTTGATCATAATTTCTCCATTTGACTTCTTTCAGTGTTTTCCCTGCCTGCATCTAGGAATTTTGATGAAGCAGGTCATACATTCTCTTGGATTGTCAGTAACTTTTGTTTTTCTAGGCCCATAGCCTCCATCCCATGCTGATTTAATCTCTATGTTTTGGGGGTAAAAATAAAGAAAGGGAGTTGCGTTTGCTTTCCTCTGGCCTTTTTGATTTTCAGGGAGTGCCCAAGTCATTACAGAGAGCCTGATGACTCAGACATATTTGTAGTAGTTGTTAAAATAGTCTGCTCACCCCTGAGGCAGATGGTGAAGCATCATATTACAAGTGATAAAGTGATAAGGGCAGACAAGTAGAGAAAACACAATTATTCTGATTTCATTAGAAAGGTTGGTCTGTTTTGCTTGGACAAAGATAAGTGTCCTGGGCCATTTTCACATATTTGTATGTCTATTCCTTACAAATGTGGAGTCAGACTGATGAGAAATAGATAGTGTATAATTCTGGGGGCGGGGGGAAAATTATAGAAAAAAATGTAGACACACAAAACCAAATATTCCTTATTGTCTTCTCATGGCCCAAATTGGATAGCAAAAATAAATTACAAACAACTGTGGAAAAAAAATCCTTAATTTTTCTGTAGGATCCTGGGTGGTACACTTGGTCTTCTCCAGGAAGGAGATTTCTATTCCAAGATCTGTGCTATTGGCGGTAAGGCAATATAGCATGGTGCTAGGGAATACTGTGTAGCTGGGAAAAGAATCTTGCAAATACTTTTATGCTGATATCCTGTCTATTTCTAGGGAATTGCACATTTTCAAATCCTCTTGACAATTTTATTAAAGGGAAAAAGGTAGTCCAAGGTTCTTGATATTCTTTATTTTAATGAAATGGTAAAAGAGGCTATTGGTAAAAGAGGCTATAAAAGGGTGGAAGAAAAGTGGAGAGTATGACATATAATATCAGAGATGACTTGGGGAATTAAGGGAGTTGTAAAATTAGTGTTACTATTCAAATAGAATAGATACTCACATGTTTGTCAGATTTAAGCTAGCAAACTGTGAAAGAAAAGTATTGGTTATTTAGTTTCCCACAGAGCGCGTCAAGAGAGGAATGTGTTAGTGTAAGAGAAGTACAGAGAAGTAGGTGTTGGTAAATGGAAAAGGAGATTTAACTCATTTGGACTTTATATTCATCATATATCCTGTGGTATTTCCAAGAACCATGATCATGTATTGACACAGCCTGTAGAAATGCAGGCCTCTCAGAAAGCCAGTCTTCATTACAACTTGGTTTTACACTATTATTTGTAAAGAGACAAGGGTAGTTACTGCAAAGCAGACATCTTCACCTCATATTGTTACGCAGCTATTATTAAACCTTTTCACCCCTTTTCATTGTTTAGCCCCTACTATATACCTGCCTCGTTTCAAAGATGGATCTATCAAGAAACCCTTGTTTGAATTATATTACATAAACAGGCACGTGTATTAATGAAAACATCATACTTTTTCCATTTGAGTCATCATTGTTAGAATATTTGCAATTTAAATATAACATACACCTCAGCAGAACACTTTTTTCTCAATACCAGGAGAAAGTTTTTCAGTTTTAATCAAGAAAATTAGTAATGCTTTTATAATAAAAAATGCCCAATTTTTTAATATTTCCATGGTGCAGAAGACACCATGACTCCATGAACTCATGGAACTCATTCACTTTTACATGAACTCCCTATGGGTACAGGCAACAGAACTGGGGTCAAGAAAATTTACAGATCTTTTTGTAGGCTCAAAGTGCAATCAGTACTGGGGAAATAAACAGTCAACTGCTCTGTAAAGGCTTAATATTCATCCTGTGGATTAAGGGTTTTGTGCAGTACTTCATGTGTATGTGCTGTTACCTACAGAGCATTAGAGGGAATGTGAGCATTCCAGAGATTCCTGGCTGCAAGCCTAGATTTGATGTCTTTAGAGGTCTTTCTTGTGACTCTTTTATGGCTGGCTGTTTGTTTCTTCATATTGTATCATCATCATGTGTGGCAATGGGAACATTTTGTAGAGTCTCAGTCATTTAAGTTCTTTGGACAAAATCAGAATGAATTGAAATGTTGAATCCAGTTAGGAATACAGAAACCCACCCAAGGGGTGGGTTCAATTTTAATTGAATGATCACTTGGCAAAGATAAAGCATTGATGACATGACTCTCATACCTGAGTTGTTACCATTAGTATGTTCTGGGACACATCAGAAAAGCAATAGCACTGCACACCAGCATCTCCAGCTGCACCATAGTGCAAGGTCTGTACCTGTTAGACTTGTAATCTGAATAGATACACTGGACAAGTACTGATGTAGTTTTTCTAGGAAGAGCCAAGTGCTCTTGAAAGTATATGATAGTGATATAGTACATGGTAATCTTCCATATAATGTCCAGATTAACCTATGGTGGTGTTAGGGGTCTCTAAGATTGCTGAGTTTCATGTATAATATGAGATCTGGTGTCACCTAGCCGCTGGTGGTAAACAAAGACTCCGTAACACATTTTAAAAGTATTCTGCATAACAGTTTTTCCTTGAACTGAAAGTATTCTATAGATACTCACAGGTTTGATTGCTTCAGAGTAGTTTTGAAAGATTAATGTATACAAAGAAAATAAATGGATAAATGCCATTTCTACTGTCTACACAGGAGAAATAGAGGATAGACGGATATGCATCAAAAATTTTATAAAAAGCTCAGATACAATTTAATAATGAAGAAATTATAAAATACATATTTGAATAAGACTGAAAGAATTGAAATAAAGCATATGAAAGTATCATTTGCTAATGAGAACAGAGATGTAAAAAAAATGAGGATACAATATTTCAAAATTAAATATTAACCAAATGTACATCAAAGTGTTCTTCATTACTTCCATAGAACTCCAAATACTAATAGCAGTCTTAAGAGATGTTTATTTTAGAATGAATTTGTTCATATGCAGTAATTTAAATTTGTTAGTTTGAAATGTAGAGAAGATACTTTTTTAAAAACTGTTTTCATCTGCACTGGAAAGGGCAACAGCAGTCATATGCCCTTCGCAGTGTAGATGAAAGTTAGTTAGTTAGTTAATGCAGTTAGTTACTGCACTCAGCTGAGCAGAGACAGGAGAGGGCCAGGATTTAAATCAAGACGTGTCTTCCAAAAGAGAACTATAGCTATGGTTGTGGATAACTCTGCAGGTAGGCTACTTTCACTACATCAACTTAAAGAGGTTTTTTCTCCGGCAGTTCTCTCTGAATTGAACCAAGCCTGTTTCCTTAAAAAGATAATATTTGAAAAAATATTAATGAGTTCTTTGGGCATTTTTTTTAAGCCAAAGATCTATTTTTAAGAGCTGGTTTTCTTTGCGTGTATGTGTGTAAATCTTATACATTTGGTATTCAAGGAAGCGCACAGAGTATTTGGATATACTAGTAGTCAACCAAATAGATGTCCAAAACTACTTCTGCACAGCAAATGACCAAACTGCATGAGGCACTTGGCTGAATATCTTGTTATATTTTGTTTTGGAAGAGGTAATGTAAGTTCACAGTATTGTGCACTTTTTTCATATTTGCCTTGTAATATCCAAGGTATTTAGCCAAATTTCAATATATGATACCTAAAATAAACTTCATAGTTATATTCTAAAAATATTAATAATTTCATATTCCTTTTATGTTGATGATTTTAGACAAAATTTCATATTCCTTTTATGTTGATGATTTTAGACAAAATAACGTATCTTTGAAATAGTTGAACAATGAGTGTTGTCTTTCAAATGAGAAAAATATAGCACAAAAAGAGTGATTTGCAGAATCTAGTCTAAATATGAATGGGTGTTTTTCAAAGCTTGTTCAAGAACCGCAGAATTCCTGTAAAGCTTGTTGCCCCGCATTCGATACTACTCTTTGTGTATCGGAAATAAAATCAGAAATTCCTCAAATCTGCTGCTGAACATGAAAGTGGTTTTTGAATGTGAAAAAACTCGGAGTGGGGAGCAATGCTTTTGCCCTTTCTTAAATACGTCACCACGGCGGCAGCAGCAGCTTGGCTGGGGGGCTCAGCTTGGCTGGGGGGCTCAGCTTGTCCTGCGCCGGGTCCGTTGGAACCGGCCGGAACCGGCTGGAACCAGCTGTGTCCGGCACAGGGCAGCCCTGGCCTCCCCTCACAGAGGCTGCCCCTGCAGCCTCCCCCGGCCCAGCACCTGGGCACCACCACCCCGTTCAAATGGCCCAAGTATGCGTTAGAGAAAGAGTAAAAGAAGGAAGCTTCTAGAGAAAAGAAGAAATTAAAAGGTAAAATAAAGGAGGAGAGACTCTGCATCTTGGATCTACCCCTCTGCAGCGCTGGAAGTGTGAAAACTGGGGTGCAGCTGGTAGCACTTCATTGAAATTGCTACAAAAAGTCAGGAGAGGTTTCAGAGGCATTACCAATGTTTTGCCTAATCGACCATACTTTAGAATTTTATGTTAAAGGTAAAGGAGGTGTTTTTGCTCCAGCTTCAGTCATAGCTCCTCTCGTTACATCCCATCATCCTGGTGTTGCGTAAACCAGAATCGGACTTCAGACAAGCAAGAGTGCACATTACAGTTTTCTTGTATATAGTGTCCATGAAGGAGATCTATAGAGCAGTTCATAAATGAGGAGGGAAAAAAGAGGTTTCTTTTGTGAAGAGACTCAGAGTGTACATGGAGTGCCATAGCCCTTTGACTCCTTTGGGAGAAAAACTGTTATTTTTCATATTTTTCCTAATCTTTGAAGCCTAATTTCTGGATTACTGTAGCTTTTTTTTGGTTTTTTTTTGAAGCATAGTTATAGATTTCAGCATGAGCAATGAAAAACAGTTTTGCACGTATCTCAAATGAGCAAAAGAGGCTATTCAGGTCAATAGTTAGGACTCAGAATATGAAGCCAAGAAGGTAGGTTTTAACATAAACAGAGCCATTTTTGACCTTCAATAGATTAATTAACATTACTTTGTCAGTTACATAGAGAAACAGATAACAGATACGAGGAAAAATGCTACTCCTTGGCAAAGATTTCCTAGATAAAATCACTAATTTTTCCACTTGCAAATGTATTTACACCAGTGAACTTTTCATGTCAGTGGCTGAGCTGAAGACAGACACTTTAAAGCGGCCTCAGTGTAGTGCTTCCCATAAACAAAAATGGGTAAATTTACCAGTTTTTTACTTGCTCCTACTCTCAGTCACAGCAGTTAGTTCTTTTGCTCATGGTGTTAGTTAACATTAATGTGTTGTTAAGAAAAAGAATAAGATCATAACAAACAATGGCTTTAATTTGTCTGGAAGAGTGCTTCAGTGTCTGGTTAGATGCCAACAATAAATGGTAATTAACAGTGGTTAACAAGTTGCATCAAGGAAATACATTCCTTGTTTGGGAATGTAAGGAAGCAACAGAATTTGCAATAGCATTTGGTGATGTTTTTGCACCCCTTTTGAATTTTGAATCAGTGAGTTGGTCTCATGTCCAGTGAGGAGATGATCAGGAGGTTCAGGATCTCAACATAGGAGGTGCTGAGGTTTTCCTGAGCAGTGTTAAATGCTCTGACTTCTCACCACTTCTGTGGTTCTCAGACCACATTTTTACCCTGTTACAACCATGCTGTTGTCTCAAACACATTGGGAAAGATGATTTGTTTCTAGAAGTTCAAATAAGTCATCTTCAACGCATTATACATTCCTCTGTTAATGAACCGGTAACAGTCCTTTGTAGTTTTAAAGGAGCTTTGTTTGTTGTTAATGAGAATGAGGCTAATAATAAGCTGAGCTAAAGTATTCTGTGTGTGTATAGAATAGTCCATTTAGTTAATCGTTTCCGAAAATGAGCTAGATTGGTAGCATCCATTTAATGTCTGATTCCAGTCTCACTAGAGCCAATTGTCTTCTGCTGTGGAATTAAGTAGGAACTGAAGTAGGGCTAATCTATAAGTTTCCTTGCAAATTCTAGATTGAAAATAAATGAGAAACAGAAAAGAAAAGTAATTTCAGCAATCTGTCTCGTAGCTGTATTGTGCTAATATTTTTTCTATATTTAATTGCCCTGAACTGTAACTTCTTTTTTCTGCTCCATGAAATTTATTTCACAGAAAGTTGCTCAAAAGGTCTTTATTCTTTTTTTACTTATTCTGCGCAGTGGTGTCCTTTGAGTTAAATGCTATAAATTCCAAATTTGGAATGTTGAAAATGGATGTTATTAAGAAATAGTGGAATTCACCAAATGAGTAGCAACAAAGCCTTTAATCCCGCAAGCTGCAGGCCCAGTATTACCATCACTGAGATCCCTTGGTGAAATTCATATGAACTGATGAAGTAGATGTGGAAAAGTGCCTTTTCAGATTAGATCAAGATTTTTAAAAGGATATTCCTGATCTATTTTGACTTAGATACAATAAATATACCTTGCATTTCTCAAATTCAGGAAGTTTCTTAATAGTACCACAAAGGTGTGTAGTAAGGGACCTTCATTTTCTCGTGGATCGCAGTCTTGAAATATAGTCTCTGCAGGTTGTCCTCTGGTAAGTTACATAACTGGAACTCTTTTGTCTTTGTAAGAGAATAATTTGAAGTTAATAAACAGCTCAGTATATTATTTACCACTGGCTTTTTTTTTTTTTTTTTTTTTCAATACTCGGGAAAAAATTAGAAGGATACTCATTTATCTGAATGTTTCAGTCTGCTTCTCCTGCTTTGCATAGCTGCTGGGTACGTTCAGTCTTCCATTGACAGAGGCTTGCTTTTGCACATGGTCAGGGGTAGTTTATGGGGGAGACATGACCCAGTGGGAAATCTTGATGTGTTTTGTCAATAATACTAGGCTACAGTATTAATTGGAATTCAGCATTTGATTAACATTGATTTAGGGCAGAAGTATTATGTTCATTTGCCTTTTTTTTTTTTTTTTTTTTTAAATTAAATAGGCCAAGCAGTGATCCTGTGGAATCTAGCCATAGTAAAACTTCTCTTTCTAGCAGCTGTAGATATTAAATTTTACAGTTTTGCATCTCATTCCATCTTTTGGTGGTGGGATACCCTTAACAGCACTATATATATACTTTAATATCAAGTCAGAGCCTCAGTATTGACTGAGAGAAATTCACACAGAGATATTTGCTGTACAATGTGAGGGTATTTCACAAATTACTGGGGGTTTCACAAACATTTTTATAACCATAGTCAAAATATTATAATTTACAGTTGTGATTTGTCCTTGTTTTTCACCTATCCCACTCTCTGCCTTAAATCTTTTCCTGCCTTGTGTACCTACAGTGTTTTAAGATTCCTTGTAAAACCAGCACAAAACCTAATTTCTGCTAAAGCCAGCTTAGTCTTCATCTACAAGTAGTTACAAAAGTTACCACTTGAAAGGTTTCCAATTTTTTCTTCTTTCTAGCTCTTTGTAGATTTTTTAGAATGCCTATCACATAGGGCAGTCTTCCTGGTTTTAGTGGGTATCATTTGGACCTCTGAGTCAGGGTGTCACATGTCATTACAGAATTGCAGATAGAGTTCATTAGATATAAAATAAAGGGCAGAGCTCTAGAGATTTTGTAGCAAATTAATGTTTTGTTGTTGGTCCAGAGAGGCAGGAGAAAATGAGGTGCTGAGAGAAGAAAGCTCCATTAATTTTGCACTAAAAACTCCACTAGTTTGTGTATTATGGATAAACTGAAATATCTGGAGATACCCATCAGTTGTGTCCCTTAAGGAACCTGAAAGATGTTTAAGGTGAGAATAAATACCAAAATTGAAATTAATTATTCATAGGAGTACAGATTTAAAAGTTCATTTAAAAAAAAAAAAAAAAAAGAGATGGCAGCAATGCTTATGAGCATCAAATAGAAATAAACAAAAGGAAAGTTACAAACCTTTTGTGCTGGTTTTGGCTGGGATAGAGTTAATATTCTTCATAGTAGCTAGTATGGGGCTATGTTTAGGATTTGTGCGGAAACAGTGTTGATAATGCAGAGATGTTTTTTGTTATTGCTGAGCAGTGCTTACACAGAGTCAAGGCCATTTCTGCTTCTCACCCCACCCCACCCCAACAGCGAGTAGGCTGGGGGTGCACAACAAGTTAGGAAGGGACACAGCTAGGACAGCTGACCCCAACTGACCAAAGGGATATTCCATACCATATGATGTCATGGTCAGCACATAAATCTGGGGGAAGAAGAAGAAAGGGGGGACATTCGGAGTGATGGCATTTATCTTCCCAAGTAATCATTTTGTGTGGTGGAGCCCTGCCTTCCTGGAGATGGCTAAACACCTGCCTGTCGATGGGAAGTAGTGAATGAATTCCTTGTTTTACTTTGCGTGCACAGCTTTTGCTTTACCTATTAAACTGTCTTTATCTCAACCCACGAGTTTTCTCACTTTTACTCTTCTGATTCTCTCCCCCGTCCCACTGGGGAGGGCAGGGGGGGAGGGAGGGAGCGAGCAGCTGCGTGGGGTCTAGTTGCCAGCTGGGGTTAAACCATGACACTTTTTGATTTAGAAATTTTGCTAAAAGAGTTCGCAGAATCAAACATGAAGAACAATTTAACACAATCTTCCCTAAAAGCTAAAATTAGGTTATTGTAAGGAGGAGACTGCATCTAACAATAAAGTATGAAAATTGTGCATTATGAGCCAGATTCTTTGAGTCTAATACACTCTTCCACTCAAGATTCTCCAAGATGTTAATAAAGAAGTGCTTTTATGAGGAAAGTATTTGCTATGATCATACACCATGTACTATATTTTAGTCCCTTCATCTAATCACTGGGTTACATATACACAGGAAAAAATACCTAGAGCATTTACTGACAGTGCAGAATGATTTATGTATAACCTCTGCTCTGTTTGTTTTCTCTAAAAAGCTTTTTTTTCTCAGAAGTATTCCATCTTCTAAATAAAACAAATTCCATACACTCAATTTGAGTGACTGCTCCTGCTCCTTCATCATACTATTAGTCTTTAACCATAATAGTGTTTCTGAAACAGCTTACAGTGTCTCCTTACTCAATGCCTATTTTTTGATTCTTAGATATACTGCTCACTTTTCAATTCAATTTTGATTTTTTTTTTTGTTTGTTTCAATTCTACTTTTTGAACTGGGAATGATTATCCAAGTTTAATTTACTTAATATGTCTATAGTCATAATATTTAATGATCCATTATTATGCAAGATCCCAGCTGCACAAGAGTGATCCATGTATTTGGAGCAATTGGGTAAGTACAGATGCTTACAAAAAGGGATTTGCTAGCCAGCAAGGAAGGGCACTAAAAGCTCTGCATTCAATGTATGTATTTGCCAGGCTTGGAATTGAAGTGCATGAGACAAGTCATGTGTTCAACCTGTCTGCAGGAGTTAATGTGTTTTGGGTGAAATAAAATAATTAAAATTATATTTAACAAATATAGTGGGAAAGAAAGCTTTTCAATATGCAGTATTTCTCAAAAGAGATAAAATTGTGTTTATTCAGTATAACCAAATACACTGAGATGTGTTTTGTCAGAGAAACTGTTTCAAGCTATTTACTTCAAGCGTGAATACACTTTCTCTGGGACTATGCCTCTTCCAAATTTCAGTAATAGCTGAACTGTGTTGAAAACACATTTTCAGTAATTGTACCTGTTTATCAAAATGCAGATGATAAAATTGCTGGGAAATGTGACTTTGTTTAAGACAAATGAAGTACATTAATTATATGTGCTGAAATGATCCATTCTTTCTATACGCAGAACCTATCCCATTTGATACCTCAGAAAGATCCTTGGCATGTTTTACAGCCACATGCTAGAGTTTCTTAACTTGAGTTCCAGAGCTTGAACTCTGGCAGTCTAAAACCGTTGAGTCCAGTATGTTCATAGGAAAGTCAGCCAGGAAAATTAAATTTACATAAACAAATTATTCTATCAACCTCTGCCAACATCTACCTTGCCCAATGTTATAAATGATACAAACTTCCAGTTCTGCTGTCAGACATTTCCAGATATTTGCTGATTCTTGTCATTCTGGCTATCTCTAAAATTACATCTATTAGCAAATCACGTGCCTGCTTCTTTCTGTTTAAATAAGACCATGAAAATGCTAAAATTATACATTTCCAAAATTTTAGTTCTGTGGAAACCTGTAAGGTCCGTACTGATGAGCAATACTCCATTGTTCATTATTATTGCAATGTAAAACTACTGAATACAGAGCAAGAAAATAAGGAGTCTACAGAATTCCATCAGCAGAAGACAGAGCATGGTATGTTATGTTCACAATTATGCTTCAGAATGGAATATTTAGACATTAAAGTCAATCGCACAGGAAGATCTTATTTCAAGCCACAGATCCTTTATCCTTAATATTGACCAGATGTGTTACAGTGTAGAAAGGTTTCCTAAAAACAAGCAGAAGGATTTAGTCTACAAGGTGGTTTTACTATGAAGCGACAAAGATCTTGGATTAGATCTTGCAGTCAACGTGCTGCTATTCTTGGTGATAAAAAAAAAAGAAATAAAGTGAATGAAGGCTGAACACCAGTGAGCAGCTGTGACTGTTGCTGATTTCTTAGGGCTTTTCACACTGTGGATTGTTAAATTGTCATACATATTTCTGCAGATAGCTGTGGATGCTCTAAGTTTGTGTGTGTCTAGGAAGGAGTCCAAGGGAGTAAAACTCCATCAAGAGTTATTAATCACAAAATTATCGCCTTTGGTTCAGGAAGTCCCTGAACCACAAGTGATGGGTGACTGGGAAAGTGTATCAGAGAGGTGTCATTGCATGTTCCCTTTGTTTTTATTGTCATAGAGTAGAATAAAATGGAATAGGAGTAGAATAGTGCAGTTGGAAAGGACCTACAATGATCATCTGGTCCAACTGCCTGACCGCTTTAGGGCTGAAGTCTTACCTGTTAATTTGCTTGCGACTCCACTGGAGGTAGGATACAGGCATAGATGAACCCTGATCTGGCCATGTGTGGTCATCCTTATGACTTTATGTTCTTTGCATTATGATGGGTTGAACCCAGGAGACAAAAAGTAGAGAATGGATGGGACTTATCTCACTTGTATTTAAATGCCCATTTTGTACTTTGCAGACATCTAAACAGGAGCCAGGTTTCTAGATTTCATTTATACTCAGTGTAGAGAAGTAAACAGCCAAGTGAAGTGTACCTTAGAATGTTTCTATGGAGGACTTCTATTGTGCCAGTTTTGGTGTTTCATTTCTGAACAGATTTTTACATTATAGACATATAAATCTGGTCAAATCGATTCTACTTATGTAACTCACTGAACACTAATCTACTAGTATTATTACAGAAGTATTAGTCTCATTTCTTTGTACAATTTGGGAAGTAACAGGCTACATATTAAAAAAATAAAAGATCTTGAAGATTCATGATTTTTCATTATACCGTTTTAGATATCATTTCTATTGGAAGTATCTCTAAAATGACTATAAGATAGAGTGGGGATCTTCTATAATCAGTCTCAGATGAAAAGGCCTGTGCCAGTCCAGGATGGATATGTACACACAGTAACACCCTGCTGAATTAATTTCTTGTCAGATACCTTAAATTATTTCTTCTTGAAAGCTTATGGATACATAGTATTGACACAGTATATGACATATACATATAAAGACAAATTCCTGGGGCTATGCTGCATGAATCAAACATTCCAGCTTTGCCATAATTGTATTATTGTGAAGATTTTAATTGTGGTATAGCAGGGCAAATTATTGGTTTGCTAAGGAATTTGAGAAAAAAATAAATAAGAATAGTCTCACTATTATGCTGCAAATCGCTAATATTAAATATGGAATACACAATTTGACATACAACTCAATGCCAAATCTACAGAATATAATTTTATTGGTCTTGTTATCAAAATGAGTTAATGCAAATACATTCCACAAAGCACTAAGGCTGAAACATAACTCATTCTCAAGAAGAGGATCTTTGTTGACTTGATTTTACAAGTTCTGTTGCACTGTGAAATCTGTGTTTGTTACAGTTTCTTTCAAGAATGCATATTTAGTCTCATTACTGAGGTCATTCAACTGACACTTTGATATTATACCAGAAATCACCGTGATGGGATAGTACTAGCCAATCAGCAGTGCAGTACTGCCCAAACAAATGACTGCTTGCTACTCTTGCCACATTTATCTTTAACACTTGGAAGTTTGTGAACTATTGAATATAGCTATGAGTATTTAAAGTTTTTGGGGTTTTTTGTTTTGTTTTGTTTTGTTTTTAAAAAAAAAACCCACCAGTCAATGGAATTGATTGAACATTTAACAACGTAGTTTAGGTCTGATCAAAAGAATATTATTCCTGTCAGTAGAATTACAGAAATCATTCTCTTGTAACACAGTAAGGTAATTTGCAAGATTGGCTTTAGTGTACTAGCTGAAAGTTGAGATTCATTAACCAACCGAGAATGTTAGAAGCTTTGTCTATAGCACCGATGTCCAGACTTCCCAGAGTATGCGCGTTGTATTGGGAAACTGCTGAAAGCCTGAACATTTCATTTATGACCTTTGTTCGGTGAAGTGATTATGTGTGTACTTATGTCCTTTTGTATTCAGCTAAGTAGTCAGTCTTTCTTCATCTTTAAATATCTTGCTTATTTTGTACCCACAAATTGATCAATGTCTTTCTGAGTTGGTGGACATTTTATGAAAGTTGGATATGTTCCTTCATGCAATTAAGCATTGTTTTCTAAGATGTGCTTTTGCAACCAAATTCAGACTAATAAAGAGGGTTATGTCTATCTTGGAGTGAAGAAAGACAAGACTGGAATATTCTATTGTACTGAAGGTAGTAACAGATATCACAAAGACTGCAGTTTTAAATCACTGCAGCTTGCTGCTTGTTTGTCCTTTTTTTAAACTTAATAGCTGATCTCTGAGATACTGCCTGGCTTTTGAGGGTTTTATAGAAATCTAGGGAGGACAAAGAATTGTTTGGCCTATTGAGACTTATCATTACATCATTCCTCCCTAAGTCATTCCTAGATTGATGATGTCTAAAAAACCTGACCTGGATCTGTTTCAATGAAAAAGTACTTCCAAATGTCTGCTTTGAGGATATTCCCCCTAATTTTAATTTTTCAAAGCCCTCTTGTCTTATCTACATGCTGTAATAAAAAAAATAACAGAGGTTGACGTTATCTGTTCCAGCATTCAGAACACATGCTTCAGTTAGGCCTTCCTAAACGCTTGTATCTCTAAGGTGTATTCCCCCACTTTTGCCATTTTTCTTACTGGAATTTAGTCAATTAATCCTAAAAAAAATCCTTTGCTGATCTTCCTTAAATATTACAATATATCTTACAATAAAAGACCAATGAAAGCTGAAAATAGGAATCTAATCAGATGAGAATAGTGCAACTGTGTAACACTAGCAATGAAATAGCTAGGCATGAAAAAATATGAGGGATTTTAGTAGTATTATTTCCAGACAATTGCAACTTTTCAATATAATATTTTTCAGGTTGTGTGAGGTATTTGAACTTTTTTTAGTATTAAAGTTCTCAGAAATCTGGGCCTCAAAACAACTCTTTCAATTTTAGACTCATTTATGCACATGATTAAGATGTATTTCTGTATATATATTGAGCTGTTTTGTATTTGTATGGCTAACACTTTTTGTGGAGATTTATATGTTGAGTCATTGGAAAGATAAACAATTAAAGAGAACTGTGATCTCAGGTTTGGAAAGATGATGAATACAGTTCATCATAAACCGGCTCCTGCAAAGTATTAATCTCCTCTCTAAGCTGTGCCAGTTCCCATAAGAGCACAGATCTCTTTTGCTTAGCAAGTTGACCTATACAGAAAGAAGGCCGAACAGCCTGTTAAGCTGTGACAGATATCTGAGAGAATAGCACTTTCTTTATCTTTTAGGGGGTTTTGTTTTGTATAATATTAATACTGTAAAAATGTGCAAATGTGTGTAAAAAGTTAAATACTTGCTTAACCTCTCCTTCATCTCTAAATACTGCGTGAACTAGTACTGTGGCAGTTATAAGAGCTGAAGAGGTCCAGCAATGACATCAACGCCCACCAGATGAGTCACATACTCATTTCTTAGCTTGAACGTTCCTCATTCCTCAACAATGCAACTTCTGTATGACTCTCAGTTAAAGCAATAGCATGGCCCACAGGGAGAAGCCATTTTAAATGGCAACAAGCTAAGATAGATTTACCAGGACACTGGATTTAGCACCTATAACTGGCTGTAATATTAACTGTTCTATTTAATATTACATGGAAAGACTGCAAATCTTCACTACAGTAAAGTTATCATCAAAGTGTAGTTCTTATCGAACTGATGTAGTAATGTTACAGCTGTATCTATCAACCTTTCACTGTTAGCAGCCACTGCAAAAGAATGGCTTGCAGAATTAGTTGATCTTCAAAGCCTTCCTGTAGTCCCATTATATTAGGCTTACACATATGCATATGGTTCTGTCTAAAAGCACTTGTAGTCAGTCCACAAATTTTAAGTTGGGCCCCTTATAGGAATGATGTTGAGAAAGTTACATCATCTCACACAGCACACTGTATGTTCTGCCGAAGTCTATCTACACCTAACACACAGTTCACATAGGTCGCTTATTCCCACCTCAGGGAACAACTAGTTCTGACACTTTTATAATGTATGGATGTGACACGAATACGAACGCAAATATGGTTATGCAAACAGCGAAAGGTCATACTCTAAAAATGCTAGGATAGGCTGTTCAGTATTTTCAAGACAGCAACAGAACACATATAAATGCCTCAAAGCATAGTAAGAGACGTGTATTTGGTTTCCAGGATCAGTGGTTTTGGCGAGTCAGAAACAACAGGGTGATGGATGGATACCCCATGCAGATTACCTACTTCTGGAGGGGACTGCCTCCCAGCATTGATGCAGTTTATGAAAACAGTGAGGGGAATTTTGTCTTCTTTAAAGGTAAGAAAAGAAGAAAAGTAAGATTTTGTGTAATACTTTCGGCTGTGATGATTTCTTGGAACATACTTGCTTATTTTTACTAATGATTTGTAAATCATGTTGCAAATTGGTAGCTAAATGAAGAGTATATGATTTATGTTTTCTCATTTTGGCAACTACAGCTTTAATTTATGATTACCCTTCAGAGTATCAGATCATTTACTCTTATATATTCAGTAAAAATTTGGAAGTATAAATAAGAGACAGCAACGCAGTGATCTACTATGAAAACCTTTTTGAAAAATGTGGATTAGGAAGCAAGAATGAACACAGTTCCATATTTTTTCTTTGTGGTTGTCTCTGGTCTTCTTCCTTTTTACAAATGAAATTTGCATATATTTAAATGGCATCTGTGCTACATATAAGTCATTGTACTGCACTGTACTTATTTCATCTGAGAACTGTGATGTTAGGAGCTTCAGGTGGGAAAAATAAATATCTTTTTCATAGATGTGTATTTAGTATTTTTAGACGCACAAACTCCAGAATATATGTTGTATGCATTGAATTGTTAATAATTCTTTTCAAAGTTTCACTCCAGGCGTCAGACATACTTCAAAATTAAAATTCTTGAAGATGCATCTAATTTAGATTTAATGAGAAAATTATCCTATATGTTAAATAAATACCCATTTAGCAGTAAAAGAGTGAAAACCATGTAAAGTATGTTTTATAAGATAATAATTTGGGAGAAGAAAGAAGAAACTGAAAATATATGTGAATAATTATTCAGCTATTTAGTGTTGTGAGTGATTCACTTGTTAACTCACTATAAAAAAAGTAGAAATTTTTTTTTAAGTTGTTATATCAAAAATTAATTCATTTTTACAAGTGGAATCATTGACAGGGGGATAGAAATAATATTTCGTTCACTATGGAAACATATCAGCAATGCTAAATGGAAACTGTTTAACAACATGTGGAAACACTGCTTAAGAGTACAATGAAGAAGAAGTTTATGTTTTACTAATAGAGAATCTGTATTTTTTGTGTGAATCATAAGGAAAATTACATTCCATATAGTACATTTTCTATTTACATTACTTCAATACAGCATATGCTTTTACTTTTGTTGCCATAGAATAAAATTCATGTCATAAACTCTGAGAAGTTGATAAGATGTGGAATCATTATCAAAATACCTCCAAATCTCCATCCCTCTGCTTGATTTTGGGGTCCGTGGGACATGGGAGGATACAAATATTCTGTAGATATTCCTTTGCTCATCACTGCTGCATAGAGCAAAGGAAATACCCTGTGCATTCCATACCTCTACCTTGATAATGCTGGGATCCATTACCTAAGCTTCAGACAAAAATGATCAAGCTTAGTCTTATACCTGCTTTCTTATCCTTCCCAGTGACCTCAAATTATGTTTTATCATTATTTAACTCTGCACCCAATGCTGACTGACTCCTGTTAGGTCTTAGAGGAATAGGTTGATTCAGTAGTCTGTAGGTTATTGATAACAAGAAACAGAAGGAAGAGAGGAATTTCCCTATTTTCTACCTGGGAAATTAAATAATCAGGATTAATTAAGCAAGCAGAAGCAGCAGGATTGTGCTCTTAGAAGTCAGAATATTGTGTTCTTTTCCTTCCTCATCATTCCCAGCTTATGCTCTCTGATTTCAGACCACCTAGTTTTGTGCTTTCTAGCTGATATCACATGATAATTGGATTTTCTGTTGCAGGTATTTTTTCATCTGCTTTCTTTCCAAAGTTCCTTCCATTATTTTTCCAGTGAAATTTGTATTGTCCCTTTGTTTGCCAATGTCAAATGTCCTCATATTTCCTTGTGCAATTTTTCTGAATCTTTGCTTCTCTGCCCCTTCCTCTTCATGATTTCCAATATCTACCTGATGGGGTTTGTCTATCAGTGTAATTCAGGTTTTTCCAATGCCACAGAATAAATAGGCTCAGCTGAGTCTTTTGTATGTGTGTCCTTGAAAATTCCCGTTAACCAAGGATCTCAGCTGCCTTAGGGAACATGGTTGCAGAAGTCTATATAAATAGACTGTAGGTAGCAATCATTGTCTTGTTTCTTCCATTCCCTCACAAAATTTCTTCCTCGGAAAAGAGTGTATGTCTTCCTCCCAAAGGTGCTAGAAGTAGACAAATTGATTGTTGCTAAGATGATGAGCAAGCAGAACATGTTATCTAGGTAGTGTGTTTTACCAGTCTAAAACTGGTCAAACCAAGTGAGTTCCAGAAGGAGCTTTAAATCTCAAGTCTGGCATACAGATGTGTTCACAAAGCACATGTCTAAGCTAACATTTACGTCCATTATTCAGAGAAAAAATAGAAAAGATGGAGTGAGTGCCATCACAGAGCTTGAACTGGAATAATGTCACTATGCGTTCCTCTCAGAAAACATTTTCCAGATCACTTCATTTTAAGACTGGTCAGTTCTTCACGGCAGAAATGTGTGGTGTTTGAGTGAAGACAGCATTTACTTGCAGATTTAAGTCTCCAAAAACTTCTTCACAAGGTATCAATAACATCCAATGTCCTATAAGGTACAGAGTCTTGAATCTCTGGCGTGTGGTGGAGAAACAGGTCAGTGTGTAAATATCCTACCTTCAGAACAGCCACTGCTTCTTCTGCCAATGCTCAAAGGAAGGTTCCAGGCCCACCTTCCATCTCCATGGCTCTCTTTCACTCACTTTGGAGGCTTTTCCACTAGCGTGAAACAGGGCCTCCTGTGACTGACTAGTTTTTCACACCTGCTTTCATACTTGTGGAGCAGTATCTTTACTCTCTGAGGAAGGTGAAGAAAGGCGTAAGACAATTTACTCATCTGTGATTGCTAGTGAGTAATTGCCACCTTGCTTCTCCTTACATGCCTACATTGTCATAAGTTCAGGATAAACATTCTCTTAGTCCAGGGACATTTTTAAGATGCACTCAGGATAGACCTTATGAACCATTTTGGGTTGAAACATTCTGTTTATCTCTTTAGAAATCTCATTTATTTTCAATAATCTATGCTCTATTTGATTTGTTTCAATCCTTGCCTTTCAGGACAGCAAACATCAAATTTGAAACAGTTGATTTAAATTATAAAACAAGTTTAGATCTTTGTTACTTTTTTAATTAGCATTGGGTTTTTTTCCTCCCTTTGTGTATACAGTCGGATTAATGATATTAGTAGAATTCTTCTTTACAGCAGCAGAAATATAGATTAGTAAAGGTATAAAAGTATTTCAAAACTAACATTTTTTTTTTAAATGAAAGCTATGTTGTAAAATATGAGCCATATGCAAATGATATAAGATAGCAGCTCAGGATGGAACATTTATTTATGAACCTTTGAAACATCTTTATAGCTTGTGTTTTTGCTATGAGAAATGTAGTTATTCTTAACTTGTGCTAATAAAATCTGTCAGTATATTTATAGCTATTTGACATTACTCTCCTGAGAATACTTGAGGAGCCTGTGAGATCATGCATAATGTGTTAGATGTCTATAGAAAATTAAGCTGGATCAAGTTCAAGACTATTGGATCAAGTGTCTTCTTTGGTTTTGAAATTTCATTGGGTTTGATTATTTTTTTTTTAATTTTACCATTTTAACTTTCATTTCCTTCTTTTGTTTGTTTGGTTTTTTAATTAATATTTATTTACATAAGGAAAAACAATTGTAAAAATTCAGTAACATGCTTGTAGTTCAAAGTGATGCTTGCTCATTTTGGGTGGCTTAAGATACTTGGCCTGCTTCCTTGTGCCTCATAATGCTCATAAAGTACATAGTAATCTGGTGGATGGCTGCTTATAAAAAGCAGATGTTTACATTCTTGTTATTATTCACTGCTGTTGTACATGCTGAATGATAATAAGAAGATGGCACCAGAATGATACTTTTTTCTTTTTTTTTTTTTTTTAATGAGGAAATGTGAATAGTAAAATTTATTCTGTGTACCTGTGGGAATTTATGTGGTGCTAAAAATGAAATTGTCAAACCATCTGCACTGTTGAATGTTATGGTAAACCAAATGTAGCAATAGAAAGGCTGCTGTAAAACTCATACTACCAGTGCCACCATCATAACTTTCAGCTGCACTTATCCCACTGCTTGACGGTTTTATTTTGAAAAATAGATTTACTATAGTGTCAGTTCATGGAGCAGAGAAATGACAGAAAATGTGGGAAACAAAGAATGAGAAAAAGGAAGCATGAATAGTAATTTGGGGATACTATTAAGAAGACACTTGATCCTAGCTTGAAAGACCAAAATTATGAGCAAGGGTGACAGGAGAAAAGAACCCTGCAGAATTAGATATTAAGATTTTAACTTGTTTCAGTTGAATATAATTCCTAAAATTTTTGAGATTTTGTCTCATCACTGTAACTATTACAATGATTGTATGCTATATCCCACACAGGTCTTGCACTACACACATATCATAATTGCATATAACATGAACAAAAAACTTGGATGCTGACATCCCAGGAGCACAACTATTCAGCATTCTGATTCTACAAAGGAAGAACTACAGTTGCTAAAAACTGCACAATTGTTTGCAACAGTCAGCAGGTAGTTAAATAGTCTGAAGAATATCTGGAGTTAAATATTCAATATTTTAAGTGAAACATAGCAATACAGATACCCTTTATTCTCAGTAATTTTTTTTAGAATGTCAAAGATAGATGTTGAGAGACTTCAAATAATTGCAGTCACAGTTCATCCTTCTCAATTGTTTCCCTACAGTGATGATATTTAACAAAGCATTACTGCAAAAAGTAAGACATTTTGACTTTTTTGTCACTTGCTTCATTCTCAGCTTGTGACCTTACCATTCTGCTTGTTATTATATTAGATCTTACTTTAGGGAATAAAAGAAGAGAGATGAAACATTCTGAAGGTTGACCAGGCTTAATGAAACATGTGGTGCTTTATTCTCTGTGAGAATAACAAACCCACCAACCAGACATTAAAAAACAACTTTGTAAAATAAATACAGTGGAGATTTCTGCCAAGGGCATAGGTTAGGACTCGGAACAAGCATTAGTTATCTATAAGAAGGATCAAACTATAACTATTCTAGTTTTGTCATATATTCTTTATTTCCATTATAATCACAATTAATGAAGTGTATTGACTATGTACTAGTGGAAGAAGAATATGAGCTAAATGAAAGCATACTGAATTAAGCATTCTTTTTTAATACATATTAAGATACATAAATATAAATTAGAAATAAAAGGACCTAATTCTCATCATAGTCAGGCATCTTTTACACTGACTTTCAGCTTTAACTCCTCCTCATATTCAGTTCTGAGTTTGAAAGCTTCTTATCATTTCTGACTTTTCAGAAATCCTCTGATCAATAGCCACCCACTTTCCTCCAGCTGAGGGACAGAAGGTAAACAGAAAAAAACAAACCAAAACAAAACAATAAAGCCAACAAACCACCTAAAACCCCCTCAAACAAACAAACAAAAAAAACCAAAGTGAAAACTGTCAGCCAGATGGAACATTTGGATTTCTTATATACAGTCCTTCCCATTAACAATCAACACAGTTGTAACAGACTAAACATGTCTTCCAAAGCAAATGTTAAATACAATTCCCTCTAGTTAGAATCAATAGAAGTCTTGCCCACATATGTTAGAGCTCTCAATGCCCTACTGTCTCCATAAAACAGTTAAATTTACCTTTTCTCTATTTACTCAGAAAGAATTTACTTCTTAGTAAGAAATTATGTGAAGAAGAATTTAGTTTCTTAAGTCTTGTGTTCCCACATCTACACTTTCCTTCTACTTCAGTATATCTGAATATGCAACAAATACCTGGCTCAGAGGTGCTGTCACTTAAAATGGTGTGTGCTCAAGCCTTGTTTATTGTGGTATGACCTGATCTTGTTTAATAGCTAAATTTGACTTGTTGGGTATGGCTGATAATGAACTGTTCCTAACAATTGCTGTTACTTTTTTTTCCTTGTGAGGCACAGAGAAAGGTAATGGCATTACATACATCACAGCATATGCCTCTCAATGCTGTTCAACAGCTGTCATTTTGAATGATCTTCTGAAACAGAAATGAGCTGGCTCAGTATCATTCACTGGATGCCATCTGTTGTTCACACCATAAGTACCAACTAGTAAGGTCCAAAATGCATGACTTCTCTTATCGTTGCATTTGAAACTGCCATTACCATCTGAAGCATTCTGTGTCCAGTCATGTGAATTGGCAAAGGGATAAATCACATGGGAGAAGGGACAGTGAATGGGAGAAGGGACAGTGAATGACTGAAGATGCTCACCCCTGTCATGATCAAACCCTGTAAGTGGATTTTGCAAGGAACCTCAGTAAAGGTAAACGTCAGGTTAACACAGAATTTAATCCCAGGTCAATACAGACCTCAGCTTTCCATGACTGTTCTTCACAGATTTCTGTGTCTCTTTTATTTTCAGTACTTCAAATGCCTTTGTACACACTCATTCTTTGAACCCTTTCTTCCTTCAGCCAGCAGGGGGGAGAAGATGGATCTGTTAAGCAAAGGGTAGTGTCTGCATTTGGAAGTGGGTGACAAGCAGCTGTAAAGAAGCTGATAAAAAATTTACTCTGGAAACCCAGCATGGGAGGGACTGAAATTATATCCCCTTTCCTAATTAAAACTGTGATAAAATGAAAACATGCTTTAAATCGCTACAATACAAACAGGGATATTAAAAACCCCCTCCCTTTAAACAAACATTTAATATTACTGAGGGATAGCTAAAATATAAAACCAGCTGCAAAACCAGCTCTCCGGATTTTCCATCTTGGTGACTCTGGCATACACCTGATCCTAGATCTTTGGGGTGATACCACATTTCCTTATAAAATATTTATACAGCACAGTGTCTTAGCCTCCTAAGTCTGTGTAACAGCCTGCCTGGCCTTACAGGTAAGTACAATGGCTAATATGAAGAGCCATAATTTTCTCTCTTGGGATCTCTTTCCAAATGTGTTTGAGCAAAATATATTTTCAAACATTTTCCTTTATATTTTAAATATCATCATCATAAATAACAATGGATAGACCAAAGTGAAGTATCCACTAGGCGATTCCAACATATATGTTCATGGATCTTCTCTAGACTTTTCTGTGATGTAACTCAGAAGATCTACATTATGTCAAAGAGTATCTTCTCCTTCAGTGTTATTATTACTAAAAATAGCAATGCTTTTTGGAATCACAGATTAAGGTAGTGCTTTGAAAAGAAAATAAACACATGGTTCCTACACAATGGAGCCTATAGCCTAGCTCAGAAAAGGTGTCCCTGTGGCCTAGATGACATAACGCAAAGAGAAGACAGGCCTCAAAGCAAGCTCTTCAGATAAGTACTAAAATGCAAATTATGATCCCTTTTACCTGTTTCTAGGGGGCATATGAGGATCTTTATTCCCTTTTTTCAGCCAAACCTGTCTGTGTTTGAAAGAGAAGTCTCTACTGAAAAGACACAGGTGACAAATGTATTTTGAAAAAGAATTGGAAGAAAGCAAAAATGTACAAAGGAGAAGATAGTTGCAAGAACAAGACAAAAGGCACAGTATGTTGCGAAGACCCTAGTAAAGAGTGTGGAGGACAACACAATTATTGGGGAAAGTGTTAGACTAAAGGGTTAATATGAGATGATGAACCAGGTGAGATAACAGTGGAACTGTTCAGTGAGGAAGAGCTTGGCTAGAGCAAACTGAAGCTGGGAAACTCGAGCTATGGGCTGGTGAGGTGTGGTGGGTTGACCCTGGCTGGAAGCCAGGTGCCCACAACAGCCACTCTATCATTCCCCCTCCTCAACTAGACAGAGGAGAGAAAATATAATGAAAGGCTCATGGCTTGAGATAAGAACAGGGAGAGATCACTCACCAATTACCATTATGGGCAAAACAGACTCAACTTGGGGAAATTAGTTAATTTATTACCAGTCAAATCAGAGTAGGATAATGAGAAATAAAACCAAATCTTAAAACCAACTTCGCCCCATCCCACCCATCTTCGCAGGCTTAACTTCACTCCTCACTTTCTCTACCTCTGCACCCACAGAGGTGCAGGAGGACAGGGAATGAGAGTTGTGGTCAGTTCATCACACGTCTCTGCTGCTCCTTCCTCCTCAGGGGGAGGACTCCTCATGCTCTTCCCCTGCTCCCCTGTGGGGTCCCACCCACGGGAGACAGTCTTCCATGAACTTCTCCAACATGAGTCCTTCCCACAGGCTGCAGTTCTTCATGAACTGCTGCGGCGTGGGTCCATTTCATGGGGTGCAGTCCTTCAGAAGCAGACTGCTCCAGGGTGGGTCCCCCATAGGGTCACAAGTCCTGCCAGCAAACCTGCTCCAGCATGGGCTCCTCCCTCTCCACAGGTCCTGCCAGGAGCCTGTTCCAGCATGGGCTTCCCATGGGGTCACAGCCTCCTTTGGGCACATCCCCCTGCTCCAGCGTGGGGTCCTCCCCGGGCTGCAGGTGAATATCTGCTCCACCATGGACCTCCATGGGCTGCAGGGGCACAGCTGCCTCACCATGTTCTTCATCGTGGTCTGCAGGGGAATCTCTGCTCTGGTGCCTGGAGCACCTCCTCCCCCTCCTTCTTCACTGACCTTGGTGTCTGCAGCATAATTCCTCTCACATATTCTCACTCCTCTCTCTGGCTGCAATTGCTGCTGTGCAGCAACATTTTCCCCTTCTTAAATACGTTATCCCAGAGGCGCTACCACCATTGCTGATGGGCTCGGCCTTGGCCAGCAGCAGGTCCATCTTGGAGCCAGCTGGCATTGGCTCTATTGGCCATAGGGGAAGCTTTTAGGAGCATCTCACAGAAGTCACTCCTATAGCCCCCCGGCTACCAAAACCTTGGCAGGCAAACCCAATACATGAGGTAAGCTGTCCAGTTACAAGAGAGAACACAGGAAGCATCCTCTCCAAAGACAGTTATGGGGTGGGGCTACACTACAAAACACTGGTGAAACTGCTGCTTCTGTAGACATGCATACCCCATTATAGGCAATATATTTAGCTAGTAACTGCAACAGCAGGGGTTCAACCACTGAACAATGCTGTCCAGGAGGCACTAGGCTATTATTTGTATTTAAGAAGGTTTAGGTAACCTGAGGTTTGTGTAGACACTGTGCTAACACCAGATAGAGTGTACAACTACCTTGTATTATTGGCATGTAATAAGTCAATTGGGTGGTTTTGAATGATTCATCACGCGCAACCAAACATTAAATCTTATTGCCACTGGTACTAAAGGTAATCCCCCATTAATTTCAGAAACACAAGGTTTTCACCTGTGGGACTTCAGAATGTCAGTTTTCTGTCTTTAGCCCACACTAAAGAAAATATGATTAAAAACAATTTTATGGTAATTTCAGAAATAATCTGTACATCTTTCATAAGTAATTTATCTTCTTGAGGAAGAGGAGAGTACAGAGTAAAAAAAGTACATGGTCTCTATGAGGACAGGAATTTCTATTTTTTATTTATTTATAAGTTTTCTTACCTCATTTTGTCTTAAAATTCACTCTTTTTTTCCTCATGAAATGTAAAACTGTTGTGTAGTATTGCTGTAAATGTATTACATTATCAACCACAAAGTCACTTGAGATTACTTCATTTTCATTCTGGCTTTGATCCCTATATAGTTGGTATCAAAATATTCTGTGGGCTTATTGAATGAAAGGTACTTTATAAATGCAAGGTATCTGTAAGGCATATTTAATTTTGCATTATCTGCAGTAATAAAACATTTTTCATTTCATTGTATTTGGCAGAACCACTGTAGCCTTTTGGGAGTCTTCCTTATTTCTTAGGAGTGTATTAATATTAATACTGACAATTCTGAAGACTAACACACATATATGTATGTGTATATATATGCTTTTGTACAGGTAACAAGTTCTGGGTTTTCAAGGACACTACTCTCCAGCCAGGTTATCCTCATGATTTGATAACACTTGGAAGCGGAATTCCTTCCCATGGCATTGATTCAGCAATTTGGTGGGAAGATGTTGGGAAAACCTACTTCTTCAAAGGAGATAGGTTGGTATAGGAATTCTGCAAGGAAGCAATTTGGTGGATATCAGCTAAGCTTGTTAATCTTTTCCTCTATTTCTCAAAAAAAGAAGTCAAGCCACTTGAACAGTTCATTTTCTGTGGATGAAATTAACCCCTCCTGCATAGGGGACCATACTGTTTTCATATTTCTTGTAACCTAAATTATATTTGTGTGAATATACTGAAATGGTATACGTATATCCAGTGGAAGAGTTATGTTTTAGAAGTCAAGAGGCAAGTCACAGTTGTGGCAAATTCAAACTTAAATATTCAAAGTAAGGTACTTATGTACACTCTTACCTGCTCCTTTTTATCCACATTTCTAAACCCTAGCACGTAAACAGGCAAGCCATGATCCAAAGCTTTTTAAGGTCAGTGAAAATTACTTCTCTTCTACTATTTAAAAATGAGGTAAGAAAGGGAAATGGCAGCTAAACCAGGAAGCTAGAGAACAATTTGAGCAGTTCCCTAGGAATTATTTTTAAATAAATCTTAAGTTCCCTTCAGAAGGGACACTTATTTTTATGATTAATAAAGAACAGAAAAAAATTGTAAAATCTGAGTTATTTTCCAGTCCTGAAAGAGACTTGCACTGGTCACTTAGTGTCTCTGTGTCTTCATTTCTCTCTCTGTAAAAGTAAGGGAAAGAATATTTGTCTGCTTTATAGAGATGTCAAGAGAACTCATTAATTTTTGAAACCCTGCAAGTTATCTCAGTGATGGATTTTACAGATTTTCAGGATGTTACTATGTTTGTTGATTGATGTATCACTGTGCAAATTCTGAGTCCTCAGAGACAAATTATTCTTTATTAATAATTGTGATGTTTGTATTAGTATTGTTAAAAGTATGATGACTGCTTTTGTTACTGTGCGGTATTTAGGATTCTGAGACACTAATAGTATTCATGGATCACTTAAGAAATTGATTTGATGCACATCATAGAATATGTTTAGCACACTACAGTTGATCATTTTTTAGCAGTACTGTAATATTGCACTACAGATTCCCACAACAAATTTTATTGTTAAAGTGCTTTTTTTTAAAAAAAAAAAATCTCCAACACTCATGATGAGGGAAGTAGATAACTAAGTAAAATTTTTATGGTGTTTGAAAACTAGGTATCATTTCAAGCAATCAGTTTCCACAGTGAAAAGGAAAGCCACCTAAATTATTTGCTTCCCATGGTTGAGTAGATTTTTGAAAAAAATGTAAGTTCATTTTCAGGTAATAATTTTCCACCTCTGCACTCCTGGGAAAGTATGTACAGTTGGAATCTTATGTGACCTGTACTTCCATTAGGCTTTTTTCAGCAGTGTCCTTTTATATTTTCACGAACAGACAGTTACTTACAGTCAGGACTTTCCTAAAACACTAGTGGTAATAACAGAAGACAAAAAGAACTATCAGAGAAAACATCTGTTGACAGAGAAGTTGCTACTTAGAGCTAACAAGCACAGTGAAACTCAGCAGGATATAAATGCAATACAGCATGTTAGAAGAAGATCAAACAACATGAGCATTGCAGAGATAACTGAACTGTTACAGGGTATTGACCACCAGTGGGAATAAACCTTTATACCACTAAGCTTCTCAATGTCTATTGTTTATATCACAATTTTTTTCTTAATGTAAAGTTAGAGTTGAATTCTTCTGTTAGTTTTAGTAGTAAGTATAAGTCTACTATAGGGCTGGATCTTTTCCTGAAGGAGGTATAACATAAATGTAGCTTCTCGGTGGCAGGAGGTAGGAATGAAAGGGAAACAAAAAGTTATGCCAGCGTCAGAATAACGAAGTATGTTCTTCCTTATGTAACTCAAGGATCTGTATACTTATTTTGTTTTAACAGTTGTCTGTAGTTAAGGAGCTCCAGGGCAGAATCTAGACAGAGTTAAATGTCCCAAAATGGTGGATGTACATTAAAAAGTTAGAGCAATAGAATACAAAGCATCAAATATTGGCTATAAAAAGAAAAAAAAAACCAAAACAAAACAACCCAAAAAACCCCCAAAACCCCAAAAGAGTAAGAAGATTTAAAAGTCCAAATAGTAAAAGGTATTGTAATACTTATACGTCTAAAGCAGCTCATGTATGGATTATCATTATTAATATTTGAAATGATCCATTTAAACACTAAAGATGATTCTTCCAAATAATTGTATGAAAAATAAAGAGGGGACAAAAGATGACTACAGAAAACATTTTGCCCTCTTTCATTCCTCTCCTGCCAGAACTGAGTAGTGTAGGACAAGATGATAGTAGGTTTGCTGCACTTCTTGACACATGGCCTTGTTTATGCCCCTGTCTGATGTGACTGGTTTTCATACTTTAGAGTTTAAATGAATATTTTTTTCTTCATAAAGCTTATTCATCCAATAGTTCAGAATATCATTAAGTAGGTAAGATTAGATACAGGAAAGAACATGTTTTAGCAAATATTTTCCAAATTCCCTTTTTCTAAAGCCATGAAATGCACTTTCATTTATTTTCCCTCTGTTACTTTATCAGTCTTTGAGATACAGTAACAAAATTTGTATAGTTTGTAAAGCTCAGATCACTCAAATCATCACTGGGGAGTCTGCTTGTGAACATTTGGCATGCCAAGGAGAATCAGGACTAGGCTTTTCTTTACCTTGTAGACATGCTCATTATTCCAGCAGAGATTGCCAAGATAGTATCATGATCAGTTGTTCCCTCATAGGATTTTTCATCAATGCTGAAAAAACAACGGGTTTGGGACTTTTGAGTGTGCATTGTGTGTGTCCTAAAAGACTTGCTTTTTAATGACAACGTATATTTTTGAAAGTCTTATAGGACTATCTATTTCCATCATGCAGCCTAGTGGAAAAACACAGAGGTTAATAAAAGAAGGAGCTCAAAAAGGTGAAAAGGTTGGAAGAGAAAAAAGGAAAAAAAATGGAAGTATGGAAATAGGGTTCTGGGAAAGGGGGATAGAGGAAAATGTAAAATAGTTGATAAAGAAGAAATGCAGATAAAAATGGAGATTAGAAAATAGAATATTAAGCTCAGCAAGGAGTGAGAATAAACAAACAGAGAGAGAACAGGCAAATGTGAAAAGAGAAAATGCAAACTAAGGATGAAGAAACACAGAGCCAAAAGATGAGCAAAAACTGGTTGCAATAGTATCAATGTCAGAGCTTTGTTTACTACTACTACATGTTGTTTCTTTCTCCATGTAAACTCTGAAAGGTGTTACATTTCAAAAATAAAGAGCATTGCTTTGTTGGCTGGTTACTGATGCATATGTGACTAGATTAAGAAATCAGGCTATAAAAATAATTTATGCATAAGAAAGAAAAAATAAATACAAATGTTTTTTAATGTAAGTTGCCAACTCTTAACCCACTTGAAATCTGCTACCTTTTAATTTCATTGAAAGTTTAAAGCCAGAGAAATACCCCACAGGGAGAAATACAAAGGAGTTTAGACCTTTTTTTTAAAAAAAAAAATTAAGATGTGAATTGATTAGAAGCACCTTCACAGGGACAACACATAATCCACTTAGAGACTCTTTAATGTATCAGGAATGATCATAACAAGGATTTCTAAAAGCTGAAGTAAAATGAATTCAAATTAGAAAAAGGGTCACGTTTTCAGCAGTGACCAGATTATTAATGAAAGTGATATATTCTCAGGCTCTTGATGTCCTGAAATGGCAAGCGGCTACATTTTACATAATTTTTCACATGACTTAAACTGATTTGGGGAAAAAAAAATTCTCCAAGAAAACTATGCTTTAAATTGGTATGCTCTAAATTAGTGGAGCCAATCAAAATATGAAATGACCCCCCCAATTATTATATCAGAGTACACAGAGATACTACAAATACAGTATGTTAATTCTTAGAAACAGTTTATAATAGGATATACGCAGCAATTTAGCCAGCTGCATAAGGACAAAGAAATTATCAACATTATCTGTAAGTGTAAATAAAATCACAAGTGTAAATACTTCTTACATGTTCAGGTTGCCTAGAATTTGCATGCTGAAGCTTTTTAAGTTGGAGAAGGGCTGGCTGGAAAAAAGGCACAAAAGCAGGTTGAATTTTGTATTAAACTATCTATTTAATGATAATGAAATGAAAAGCTACTGTAATGCATACATATAAGGAGTTAAATTATGATTGCTGGGAGTATTTTAATCTGGATCTACTGTCATTTTCATGATTAAAATGTTATCTAAAACATGAATGTATCTTTTTTGCATATATTGCATCTGTCTGTGTCACTGTGCAGAAGTCCTAGGCGCCAGAATTGCTGTGATTATAAGTGAGATGCATGCTGATTTAGTTGTCAAAGTGCAAAAATCTTTTATCTTCTTTCTGCTTACAAGAAACGGTTGTCCAGTCAGCAAATAGATTTCTTTGTAATGTGGTAGTATGTTCAAAGAAAAGAAGTCCAGTATTCCTATTTGTGCCTAATGAATGTAGCAATTGTTAGAAGGAAAAAATTATGTAGTTACTCATCTGCTGTTTTATAAATGCTTTTTTTTTTTTTTTTGTCCATTAAAAAAATTTCAGGTACTGGAGGTACAGTGAAGAAATGAGATCCATGGACCCTGGTTATCCCAAACCAATCACAATTTGGAAAGGTATCCCAGAATCTCCTCAGGGAGCCTTTGTCCACAAAGAAAATGGTATGCAAACACATTCCTGTTTTAATGATTAACTAACAGCCTTTATGTAAGATGGAGTAGTAGAGGGGTGATCGACTATTCAGGTTAAGTAGTGAAGGAATTCTTGATTTATGAACAGAATATTGCCTGCTATAGAACTTGCTGTTGTGAAAATGGCTGTTTGTTTGCATTTAACACAATGGAGAAGTGTCTTTCAAATTTAGTGTCATAAACCTTAATTTCCATTCTTTTTTTTCTTGTGTCTTAATTAACTTAATTTTTTTTTTGTTCTCTGCTGAATTATAATACCTCTTAAAACAAGCTTCCTAAACACAGTATATCTCTATTTGAATTGTCAAGGTGTTGGCTGTTTAAACAGCTTAGAAGGTATTACCTTCATTCTGAACAACTAGAAAAGGGAAGCTTTATCTAAGCAGAAATAACCCTAGGAATCTATGTAAATCAAAGATGTCATAAGCCCATAAGCAGAAATGCACATCACAGGGATGTTAGTATGAAGTGCTATTACCTGTATCAAAGTGCATCATCACCTAGAATCTCAGCTGGCCACACCCCCAGATGAATGAGAGCAGCCAAAATATCCTCCATCTATGAGAATTCAGTGCTACCCAGGGGCTGCTGGCAGGCTGCCAACAGAGCCTTCAGTTGCACAGAGTTTAGCTCCCTTTGACGGGAATAAAAATATGCATTTGCCATCACTTATCATTGTTGGAGAATTGTTGTATGGCATTTATGATTTATTTAGTAGTAGATTCTCAGTTTATTCTGTTTGCCTCACAGACAGCACATGTATATATTGCCATATTATTTTAATTTCCTTTTAATAAGCAGATAAAAAGGTTTCTTTCCTTGTATAAACCATTTCAGTCTCCTATTTCAACCTCTAACTTGATTAAGTAATTTACCATGGAAACGTTTGAGGTTTTTTTCAGAAATATGTTTAATTGCTTCCTTGCTCCGTCTCTGTTTTATCAGAAGCAGAAACCCACTCTGGATTCTGGCCTTTTTGGCTACGCTGGATTTTTTTTGTGTTGTTTTTATTTGTTTTGTTTTGTTTTTAACTGGAAAGTAGGTCAGTCAAGATGATATTCTGCATACATCCCACTCAACAACTGTTTATAAATGCACATATATGTGGAAATGGGCACAAACATTATGTATGCACAGACAAACATAATGGATATAACCTCTGCTTTCTTCCCTTCATTACTTTTTAAGCATATTTTTAAAGATTTACATCCAAAAGGAATTTAATATATATGTATGTATGTATGTATGGGTTTGGGTTTTTTTCTTACCTTGATTGCATTCTGCATAATGAGTTTTCTTTACCGTGCTCAGGTACGTGTGTCTCTCATGACAAATGAAAATTATCTTACAGTAACACCCAGACCAGTGGGTTTGAAAGTACTGCAGAGGCAGAACACTCATTCCTAAGGCAGGAAAGACTCTTGGTTACATCAAAGCCACTTCTCTTTTTTACCCCAGTGGCTTTGATAGTCTGTCTGACTCTTTGAATGAGGAGGGTGGTAAAACATGACATGAGATCGTGGAGGGGAAAGAGGGCATTCTTGGGCTTCTCAGAAAGCCTAAAAGGGCCCCAGGGTAGAAAGAGGGACTGAAAATGACAACATAAAGTTCCCAAGAAGACCACTAAGACATTTTCCCTGAAATCAAGAAAATAGACATCTTAAGAACCAGTTCACAACTCCACTGTTGTTTGTATGAGGAGAGAAAGAAACAAAAGCAGATGCAAATAAGAAGTACCACAGCTTAGCTGGAAAGAAGTTGATTGTGTTTTGCCTGAAACTATTTTCCTTTCTTTGGGCAGAAGCAGAGTTGACAAAGAAGTTTTACTATGTAGCTTCATAAGGGAATATCTGAAAGCATGTCTTCCAGTTAATTTATTTTGTTTTAAAGAATACTTTTTTCCTTTCTCTTGTCTTTCTGTTGTGTAAACCATGCAAATTAACACCTGCAGTAAGTCTGATCATAAAGGGGTTTCCTTCACTGTCCACAAAAATTTTGGGTAATCTTGCAGTAAGAGGCTTGGGAAAGATGAGAAAAAACAATTTCCTACTCATCACCCTGACTTGGTGTCCTAGAAGCTGGTAAGGTACAGGTAACATCTTTGAAACTCTCCCTTCTACTTCCCATATTGTGATTTAATTTCTAAACACTGTGGTAGAAATTCTCAGGAGGAGGTGAAGAAATTTCCTTTCTGTTGCTCCATGGAACCTGAGATGATACAAAGTTCTCCCGACTGGAGAAATCTTTCTTTCTGCCTTGAGAGCAGCATAGAAAATCTCACTTCCTAGCTAGAAATTCTGCTAAAGTGGATGGTGGGGCAATTTTTAGAGAGAAGAAAGAGAAAAGGTAGTCTACTTTATTAGGCCATTGAGGGGGTTTTTGCCTTGTGCTTACTACCACTCCTAATTTGAGTTTCTATTTGACACATTAGTGACTGCTAAGCCCTTCCATGCTGTTTGGGTCAGGCATTGTGCTCACTACTCTCAGCGACTAGCACCTAGAAAATTGTAAGGAGCAGCTCCCAAAGCAGGCTCAAGAAGTCAGGCAGGTTTAGATGAAATCACTTTCAACAGTTGTGTGAAGTCACTTGTTCTGCCATGAGAAGCAGTAAAACTACTCAGTCTCTTAGAACCACCCTTCTCTGCTGGTAACTTCCATCCTTCAGCTGTTACTGACTTATCCTGGTTCCTGCCTCAGTAAAATGACAGAAAAGTTTAAACTAACTTCAGAGTTTTCCCGTGGAAGATATGCTCTTATTGCAGAATTTTTACTGGATCTATAGGAGCTGGTAATTCCTGTGTTGCTTTGACTTTAACAGTTTTAATTTGATATTTCAAGGTATAATAACAATTATTACTAACGTCAGTATTCTAACTTATATGTACCCCTGATGTATACATACAAGTATTGTATATATATGTAAGAATATAGACTTAGAGGTGTCATATCTATATACAGTCTCTATATATGTATTAGAGTATTGATAGAGATAATATCAAATTTCCACATTTGAAATATTTATCCAGGGTCAGTACGTACAGTGCTTTCTTACATACATATTGTTACATGAAATGCAAAAATAGGGTAATCCATGGCTCAAAATACTGAAATTTTGCATTTGATAATATTTTTCATTTAAACTACAGATTGCTTCAAGGAACTTTATATAGGCTAAAATTCTAAAAGTTCATCGTATTAGAAGAATTACAGTCCTCTTTTTTGTTTTGTTCCAATCAGAATAGAAAATGTTCTGTGAACAAGCCTCCTAACTACTGTTTTGATATAGCTCAGCATTTTTCTTTTCTTTTTTCTTTTTAACCAGTATTATACTTTTCTGTAGATATACTAACACATTCTCAGATAATAAAACTGCAAGAGATTAGGAAAAGGAAAACAGTACCTTTTCCATGGCTAGAAGGCCATTAAAATTACCTAAATGACTAATGTAGAAGAATGTTCAAATATTATATATATTCTGAAAAGTGGCAGTAGATGATGAAGATTTTTCTACAGTTTGAGCTACAAAATGTACTGCCAAGCCTTTTTTTTTTTTTTTTTTTTTTTTTTTTTAGAATTGAAAGAAACTAACAGCTGTTTGAATAGGTGATTACTAACATTTATCTCCAGATAGCCAGTTACCAGTCTTCTCAGGAAGCATTGTTAAAATGACAAATAGTGCCCAATCTGTCTTAGTATTTTTAGTGGCCTTTAGTACTGCAGGAAATAAGCTGAGGTCTATAAAGTGAAGATAAGGAAAAATCCAGCTGTTTGCATTCTGTTCATAAACAGCAGGAGGAAGTTCACCCATCCTGAAGGTTTGTTTCTTGCCAGATCAATGCTGTTTTTCAGCTAGGGTAATAAAGTAATGTACATTTTTGGCAAGGAGTCAAGGGTTTGGTTTTCTTTTTTTTCCATTTAGGCATATTTAGTAATAACATTGGACTGCACCTAAATGATCAAATACTAGCTCTTTGCAGAAAACTTAAATCTGGTTACACCTGTTTTCTCTTGGCGAAGCTGCTGTTATTTCATCCAGTTTCCTTCCTCTGAAGTACAGCAGTAGGCTATGTGACATTAAAGAGGGTCAGTTCTCATTTCTGGCTAGCATAGCATTGCAATTTGTTTCATTAGACTTCCCATCTTAGAATCACAGAATCGTTTAGATTGGAAAACACCTTTAAGATCATCCAGTCCAACCATCTTGAAGAGGTTGTGATGCTTTAAAGTCCTGGCCCTGAGGATTCCAACTCTGGTTGGGTTTTCAGTGAATGAACAAATCAGCTGGACCCTGGTCTGTCAAAGATGATCTTCTCTGGAATTCTTTTTTTTTTTTTTTGTAGTACTGGAATAAAACAAAATCCCAGTTTATTGAATTAAAAAAAAAACACCCCAATGTTAGATTTTCTAGAGACAATAAAGAAATGAAATTTGTAAAGAAGATTTGAAAGCCTTATAACTGAAGTCTATTCCTTACACCTTTTTAATTTTTTAATTACAAAATAATTTGATACCAGTAGTTTCAGTTATGGTGTGTTGATGATATGATTTGATCTGATATGACCATGAATAATTGCAATTTTCTTCCTCAGGCTTCACATATTTCTACAAAGGAAAAGAGTACTGGAAATTCAATAACCAGATGCTCAGGGTGGAACCTGGCTATCCCAGATCCATCCTCAAGGATTTTATGGGTTGTGATGGACCAACAGACCGAGATAAAGACCGACACAGCCCTCAAGATGATGTTGACATTGTCATCAAACTGGACAACACAGCCAGCACTGTGAAAGCCATAGCCATCGTCATTCCCTGCATCCTGGCCTTGTGCCTCCTTGTCTTGGTTTACACTGTGTTCCAGTTCAAAAGGAAAGGAACACCCCGCCACATACTGTACTGCAAACGCTCTATGCAAGAGTGGGTGTGATGTAGGGTTTCGGTTTTTTTCTTTCCCTCCCAGGAGTTTGTGGTAACTTGAGATTCAACACAAGAGCTGTTATGCAGTTTCCTAGCTAGGAGCGGGCATCTGTCAGTCTGAAACAAAGCTGATCTTTAAAACCCAGGGGGTTGCCTGTCCTGCGCATGAGTGGCGATTCGCTCAGCTGGGAAGCTTCCATGATACAAAGTATCTGCTGTTTCTTCAGTCCTTTGTCTTTCTTTGTCATTCAATTCTAGGCCTTTCCTCTGCACGCTCAATGCCCTATAAACTATCAGGATTAACTAACGAAGGGGAAAAAAAAAAATCTCCAGTGTTTCTACATTTTTCCCTTAAGGCCTGTTCCCCTTTGAAAAATTTTTTGCTGAAAGTAAATTTTTTTAGAAAAACACAACAACCCACAATGGAACTTTCAGGAAAGTGAGAAGACCCAAAACAGCTTTGTCTCCAAAGAGGATTGCTTTCTGTCTGCTACGGATAAAGTCCTATACTCCTACTTCCAGTTTTGTCAGGTGGGAGATTCGGATGACACGCAGGACTTCAGACTGTTCGGACAGCCATTTTCCAACAAACAAGGGGCCAAAATATCTGCAATATAGTAACAGCCTTAATAATACATTCATTTTGTGTTTTTTACAGCTGCTCTGGGCTATGTCCTCGATGTTTTAAACTCATTTATATTCATTACTATATTCAAGCAGAACCTTTTTATTGGTTTGTTTGATTTTTGGTTGGTTTTCCTGCATAATCTTTCCCAAGCTGTACCAAGCCAACTGCCCCAGGCCTTTCATAGGTCTGTCAGGAGCACTCATTCCAAAGCATGGTAAAAAGCAGTGTGTCTCTGAAGTGGATTTCAGTGAACTAAAGCAACAGTCATGCTATAGAGAAACCTGATGCTGGTATTACATTGGTGGTGTAACCCTTTGAGAACTATTGCATCTGTTTTCAGAGTCTGGTGGATGTTAATCTTGGTTGTCATTAAATTATAGGATTGTGTTTGGGTAATACAGGTTTTAAAAGAAAATCAGTTTTTCAAAACAGATTTCCTGTGACTGCAAGTGAGTGTTTTTAATTATTTGCATTATTGATAGAAAAGCATTTGTAACATAAATAAAATATATTTACCAGCTACTTTCTGGTTAAAGGAACCAAACCTATTTTAATAACTTCTACCACTTACCAAGAATTTTTCTGAACTGGCGACAGTTTTATAGCTTAGCCTTTTATCTTAAGCATCTTGAATTTATCTTTTAAACTATGTTGCATGATAATTCAATTTGCCTCTGCAGAGGTGAAGTTACAGTTTCAAAGGAAAGTTAAAACAATGACTCTGATATTGCATGAGTATCCTCCAGTGTGTTACCCCTTTGCATGTTCACCATAGTTCTCAAAGGGTTAGTCAAATTTCTGGCCTTCAGCAGAACATGATATCACTGACAGAGCCAAGGGACCACCAAAGCATTTTGTCATTCTGTGTAATTTGTGCTAACAGCAGTATTGTCATTTTCATGTGACCTGCAGAGCAGGTTTGTATCAATATTTTTTTCCTAGAGAAAAGTCAGCAACTGACAGACCTCTTTATTGATTTTAGGAGCTGCTTCTTGCAGTGATAGGCTTTACAGTCACTGGGCTGTGAACTTATTAAAGATGGTCAGAATGATGCACCCCAAAAGTCAGACACCTGGTTTTTTATGAAAGCCAGGATTTGAGGGGAGTAGCTTTTGCAACAATGAACAGCTTGCCTTGAACTTGATTATTGACCTGTTGACTGTCATTACCAAGTTAAACATTGTCTTCTGTGAACAGCTTCACTGTCTGAATTTCCTTAAAGTGTACTGTCCTATGTCTTTGATCTTTGACCTTTAACTTGCAAACTGGCACAAACTGAAGGGAATCTGGTGTTGCAAATGAACTAAGACAAGTTTTGTTTCTTGAAAGGCCTGATATACATCATCCAAAATTCAAGAAAAAAACACTGAAGTGTTTTCATAGAAAAGAACTGACATAAACTAAAATATTTATGATAAATCTGTAGAAGGGTATTTTGCTATGTATACATGCACACTCTAAAAATGAACTACAGTAGAAGTTAATTTTTATTTAACTTGAATAAAATTTTCAGTATAAAATTATCATTTCTACAAATAGCTAGTTATTAATGAAAAGGTTATAGCAAAGTATTAAAATACTTGAAATGGCCAGTATTGGCTTTTACATAAAATGAGACTTTTATACTACGTTCAACCAATTTCTTACTGGTTTCTTAATCCATATATAACTGGATCACTTTTTAGAGAGTGTAGGTATATATACATATATGTTATGGTTATTATTATTTTGGTAATGGATAGCTTGACTGCCTTGAATTTATATTTATATTGAGCATAGCATGAAAAATAGTATGCCTTTTTGTTCAATTACATGATTTTATATTGATTTGAGGACTTATTTTATGAACATATGTGGCATGCTATAAAGCATTGCGAACTTATTTCTTAGAGCATAAACAAATATGCATATGTATGGCTAACAAAAATGAAGATTAGAAAAAGGTATAGTTTTACAACAAATATGCAATGCAGATGGCATTTTGGAGATGTTTTTTAGAGGTACTGCATACTGTAGGTTAGAAGTGCACCAGTATCAGCCCATAGCATTATTTAGTAAATCCAATTCAGTTGTTGCTGAAAATATAGATTAATTGACAGTTAAGTAACATAGGATATTTACTGCACATCAGCTCATTTGGTGAATTCAGAATTCCATGCCTGTTTGTCATATATATTAAAATGTGTGTGTGTGTTTGTGTACTTATAAATGCGCACACACACATACACATACATGCATATTTTAATCGATGGAGAGATTTTTATTGTCAACAAACTACTATAACTTATGTTCTGCTACAGACAGAACGAAATGATTCATGTTGCTGTTCCAATTTTGTCCCTTGGGTAGCCGGTGGAAAATACTAACAGCACTACTTCTTCTGCATTTGGTTTTCCTCTACAATAGGAGAACTTATTTTATAACCTCTTTAAGTCAGAACAGCATCTCATCTGGGTTTTTATTCTCTTGAAAATTTCACTTCAATTTTGAAATATCTTTCATGGCAGCTTTAACTTTTTGTGCAACTGTTTCCCTGACAGTAATGAAGTGCTGAGCATGTTGACTGTTGTTCTTTGATAAGGTAATAAAAATGTTTGTATTTGGAGAATTTAACTTTAATTATGCAGGAAGGTAAGTGTGATAAGTCTAGTGCTTGGTATATGGTACATCATAGATACATGAATACATGATAAGTTGATTGTTTAATCTATTTTCTGTTACTTAAAAGTGCATATATATTATATACAGAGAGAGGGAGAAAAAATATTATATTGGCATGTTTATGTCATGAAGAGCAAGACTGTGTCAACATTTCTATTACATACTCCTATTTTCAGTAGGTTATAACACAGTCATAAAGGTTTGCTTTAAGTAAAAGATGTAGGAGCAATTGTGTTCACTGTAATTCCCAAATACATACTGGCTAGTTTCAAATTGTAGAAGTTCAGAGTAAATTAGTGATGTTGCCTGATCTAGTTTTGAACTCAAATGAGTAAAAGTTCTAAGACAATCTTATTTTTTGAACAGTTGTTTTTCTACCAGGGCCTATAATTATGAGAATTAAGAAAAAACAAATTGAAAATATTTTCAGTTCTGCAATCTGGGTTCCTGCTCATGTGCCGTAACTTTTTTCATAAAGTTTTTAATAAACATTTCCATATTGCCATTGTCATGATCTGTACTGTGGAACAAAACAAAACTGAATATGCATTGTGTTACCAGTTACAGTCTATCAAGATGACTATACAGGGTTGTGTATCTTCAGAGTACTATGGTCTGTATGATGCAGGAGGCCAGAGAAGGTGATGACAGTGTTTCCTCTGGCCTTTTAATGTATGAAACTATGAAAAGGTTATTGTCTGTAGACACAAATTAATTTTTATCAAAAAATACATTTAAAAAACCATGTAACTGTATATTTACTGGATAGGCTGGGATGGAGAGACTTAAATGGCTCCAAAGGAGCCCTTTCAAGTCTCCTGAATAAATGTAATACATATTTTATATCTTCCTATGAACTTTTTTTCTTTTTCTTCTTTCAAAGTGGGGCAAAGGGAGGGGATAATTAAAGAAAAAGATTTTTTTAAGGCTAATTTTGCAAATGAAAATAACAGAAGCTAATAGATTCAAATGTAAGAGGCAGACTTACACTTTTTCTTAGAAGTGTACTTCACCTCCCCAGTTGTTTGGTCAAGACTCCTGTGCCATTAGCACTGTGGGTTAAGAACAGAATGTAAGGCTTAGTTTTTCAATTTTCAACTTTTTGGGGGGTTTTACTTCACAATCTTAATGTCAGTTAAATGTAGCTTTTGGTACCAAATTATATAGAACCAAATTCTAGCTTGTTGGTTAGAAAAAAGTGCGTAGAATAGAAAGTAGGTCTGCCTATAAGCAATGGAAGCATTACATTCCTATTCTAGTTTTTTGCATTTGAACCATCACTAGGGCAAACTTTAAAAAAGACACATAGCAAACTGAAGAGTGAATGTTCCAGGCACTGCATTTTTGAGAAAGTAGAAATGAAAGCTACCACACCATTAGCAGCCTAAATTGGAGATAGCTCAAGGTGACTGGGCTGACGACCAAGGGTATGACTACAGGGGCTTGCTCTGTCCTGGCCTCCATATCTTCTCAGAACATAGCCTAAGTTTTATCACCAATTGCAGAGGTGGAGGAAGCTGTGTACCATGGCAGTAGGAGATGTGAAGCAGCCATTACAGAACAATAGCTCCTTGTCACCTTTTGTTGTTGTCAAGACTGTCTTTGGACAGCTCTATTTCCAGAAGCATAAATAATGACTGCAGCCCTATGAGCCATAAGGAAAATCATTATTATCAGTGGAGGGAACAAATGTCACTGGCCACTTAGCCAGTTCAGCTAAGCTGTAAATCAAATAATATTGTCTGGGAACTGAGGAACAGATAACCTGTTATTGAATACAATGGTATAGCTATGACTGATACACCAGCACTGTAACGTTAGGCGTACTTCCTTAGCTCATGGCACACAGACTGCAGACAGAGTGGTTCACATAGGATAAGACCATTTAAACATATGTCAGTTACAAAATTAGGTGTAAATGAACCATATACTCATAAAATTAATCTCTGATTTATGCATATAAATCAATGAATTGTCTGCCACTGGTCTCATGAAAAAAATGTAATGTGTGAGTCAAGTCTGTCTAACCCATTCTTGCGACTTGCCATCTGAGGTGTCAGAGGCTGATAGAGAAAGACATTGTCATCAGTGCCATTGATGCTGAAAATGTCTGGTAAGCATCAAAAACATACCATCACTTGTTGCAGATTGGCTCCATTTGATGCTTGATCTAAGGTAGCTTCTAATGTTAGGCAACAGAGCTTCTGTATGGTGTGGCATTATTTCATGTATGTATGTAACTAGGAAGGCCCAGTGATAATCAGGAGATCACATTTTGAAGGATCATCAGTATGTGACCACAGGAAACATCTGTTCCTAAAATGAGAATATATTTTAAAGAAGCGTGTAGACAGCATTAAACACATGCATCATAAACAGGTCTTGTTCCCCAGTATACATAAGCTTTAGCATATCGGCTACAAATTATAGTCAGTTTATTAACATTTGCAGTTGCAGCTGCCCATTATGTCTTTGAGTTACAACATTCTGTGAGAGGTGTACATAAAGTATGTTTGCCCTGTGGAGATAACCTTAGGTATTGCTCTGGTCTGCCCACAGTATAGATGAAATAAATTTTAGTGGCAGAAGAGTCATAAATGAAGAAATGCTGATGTGAACGAGCATGGTAAAGACAATTTTCTAAACTTGGATGTGCATGCAGCATAGTGCTACTTGCTGTCACAGTAAAACTATGTAAACAACAATCATTACATATGCCACCCATTTATGATGGCACAAGGCTTTCCAGTCACACAGCTTAGTTTCTTTTGCTTCTGTAGAATGACATTGTCTACAGATGATAATTATAATAGCCACCACATAAACCAAAATTTTCTGTTTAGTTAATGGTAATTTCTACCCTATGAAATTACATCACGTCCTTTTTATAACTACAACCTTAATCGCCTTGGCGAGCTACTGGCATATCTTAATTCATAGTTTTTCATGCCCATTAGTTTTTTTGTTGTTGCAGTAAAATATATACTGAGCATTCTCTCCATCTTGCCATCTGGCACTAACATGTGAAATAATCACCTTCATTCTGTGCCATGCATGTGTCCTAGATCATCCATTTGCCCATCCATCATTCTGGGAACTGGCTTTCTGGGAAGTGGGATTAGCAACAGAAGACTGGGATAAAATACCTTCTAAAGTACCTGGTTAGACCTTAACAACATGACAATGGAATTTGAAGAGTTTTTAGTGAAGTATTATATTACTTACCCACCGGCAACAGAACAATGTAACTCTGCCAATCAGTGCATGTCCAGATGGGTTCACCACTTGCAAAGCAAAGTGTGTTAAGTCAGAAAGCAATGTTTCCAATCCGTATTTCCATCCTGATGTGTTGGCATAGTTTAACATCCAGCCTACACACATATATAACTTACATGGCTGTACATAAAATCAACTGCCTTATGGAAGCTGAGTGCTTGAGGTCAGCAGGCAATCAGTCCTAACTCATTTATCAGGTGTAAACAAATTTTAGTTCCCTTACTATCATTTTACAACCTCCAAGAAAAGAAAGTAGGTTTTTCCATAATGTAAAATGATGGTTTATAATACTTTTTGTCGGTGTTCGCAATTACATGATATTATATGTAACTCAAAAAGTACTACTGTACAACTGATATATTCCAGTTGAAATGCACAGCCCCATATTTAGGCATACAATGACTCTAAACAGAGATGCACATACTGTGTATGCTATGCTTGGCTATTGCCACAAAACTGTCAGTGCTCACATACTGATCATCTCCATATCTTACGGGAGCACCATGGTGAAGGCAGCTCCAAGCACATTGTCTGCTTGGATATAAGTAGAGTCATAGAAGTTAGGAAATGGTACATGTGATGGTATGTATTCAGTGCTGTCTTAAATGATCATGACAGCCACAATTCATACCTGCAAGGCATAGCAGTGGCTTGTATTTACATGGTTGTGTTTTACTTCGTATGATAAAGTGCTATGAACTCTGGCCATGCATCACAAGGTGGATGAAAACTATTAAAAAAATCTTTCAGGATAGCCATTGTCAATACTCACACAGCTCACAGAAATACCTGAGGTTGTTATACCCAAGAAAATTTAATCTTGAATAGGAATCCAGGAAAGAAGGAATGTGTGATGATGCAAATAATCTATTCCCATTTCTTACTCTATGTAATTTATTTGGTAAAACATTGTCAAGTAAGTACATGCCTAACATCCATCTTTACTGTGTTTCCAAAACCATGCAGACATCTCTTGTCAATTCATGCACAGTACTGTCTTACTGTGTGTGGTTGAAAACTGTTTTACAGGATAGATCAAGTATTATGATCCTCCCTTCTCATCATCCAAGATACACAGGTCATCATCTGCTTTCAATATGCATTCCTTTGAAGGTGGTAATCCTTGGATCACGGTGATGACAAATACAGATGACAAATACACCCTACTGAAATCTTTCTCAGAGGAAACTTGAATTAGTCATGAACTTTCCACAAATTCTAGGATCCAGAGGAAAGCCAACTAGGTCTTTTGGTCAAAGACTGCAGACAGACACACAAAAAGCAGCATAAGCACATTTCCATTTTTCATTTCCAGAAGAATATAAGAAAAGGAATGAGAACATTTTGGTTTATAATTGCAAGTACAAAACCAGTTTGTCAAAAAGGGAAGGAGACAAGGACCACTGAAACCACTGAAATTGCATGTAACTGCTATGTAATCAGCAATAAAAGATAAGAGATATTATCAGGAAGTTGGTGATAGCTTTGAAAGTATTATTGGTCTCTAACAACTAGGATACCTGTTAGGCTTGTAGAAAGTCCACTGAATTCTGTATTTGGTGTCATAACCCACCAGAGAGCAGTCTGTCAAAAGGCTCCTCAGTATAGTTAATCTAAACCTGATTACAAATATATAGAGAAAGCACACTATTTATCTGCTGCAATAAAAAATCTTTTGAGAGAGATTTAGTCAAACTAACATCAGTCTGAATCTATGTGCAAAAACTTGCCATAGTGAAATGTTCTTATGTTTGTTTTCAGAAATTAGATCCAAAAAGTTATCCATCATTTGAAAAATTCCACTGGATGTAATACTGAAGGACAAAAGAAGCCTTTACCTCTATTAGTCTATATTACAGCCATGTATCTTTATCTCCATGATATTTCACTCCTGAAGTGTTTGATATAATAGAAATACATTTATGACATTTGGATGGATCATTTATTGCTATTTCTTTATGTAAGCTGATAAATATTATCAAACTTCTGATTCCCCTCCACTCCCTTTTTTCACTGTGCCCTGACATGTTTCCTGACTAATTAAGGCAATACTTAATGTTATCTGATCTTGGTAAACAAGTGAGAAATTACCTGTTCACTATACAGAGAAAAGAAGAAAATACAATTTTGTTGTTCATCTCATTTAATCACACACAACCTTTTACAGTCTGTCACTAGGAAATGCAGCTTTTTGTGTCTACCATGAAGAGGCAGGACCTTCTCAAAAACTCCTGTGAACATCTGAGGAACTTGCTGTATATCTTTCACTAAATCTTGTTCGTTCTCCAGTCCCCCAACACTGAGCTCCAAGTTACTCACTTCAGATTATTGAAGTCTCTGCCATCCATTGACACTGCCATCCTTTAAGTTTTTTTTATGAAAATGACGTGGTACAGCCAGCATTGACCACCAAGGACTCCTTATTTGCATCTTGTGGCTACTTGCCTGGTCATGTGTACACTGGTGTAACAGCAGAGACTTATCATTTTTGATGCCAGCCATTGCATACCATTTGCATGCATGGCTTATGCCATCTGTGAGAGGTGAGCAGTCTAGAAAGCTGTGTTTCAAAAATGTTTGTATTATTTCCAGTGGTTCCAGTTCTCATCTTTAACCTTTTCTTTTCCTCCTTTGCATTCTGATAACTATAATCTGTCATGGATATTCAAGATGATAATTGTATGGCTGGACTCCTTCCTCTACCACAAGTCAGTTCATACACATACATCAACTACCATTACATTACTGCTGTGGCATAATACGCTAGCACTGTTGCATGGAAGAATGCTTTGCTATTATGCATTGTTTTCTGATTGAGCCTAATTTTTAGGCATCATAAATAACATTTATGAAGAGCTCTCTCTAACATCTGCTACTGTAGTCTGGGAATCGGATTCATTGCAGGCAGTCACAGCTTGCAGAGAAAGATGCAGGTGTTTGACTTCTGTAGGTTTATTGTATGTGATAAGTGTTCCTATATGATCAGAAGCTGTTTGAGGGAGGTAATATCTGCTCCTTGCCAGTCCTGTCATAAGTATTGTTAGCAGTTAAAGCATGTGCAGCTGGTTTTGTCAGTGTGTAGCCAATCAGAGTTTGATATGGATATGTACAATAACGGTATATTGTTTTCCATGCTTCATACACATTCTTGTTTTTCTTACTTTCTGAATAACATGCACCTTACTTTCTCTCCAAGTGCTGTACTCTTGGATCTACCAGAACTTGATTTCTTCCTTAGTTCTGCTTGTTGGGTGTTATTTTAGCAGCTGATTCCATTTTTCCATCTTGTCACTCCTTTCTCCCTGTAATTCCCTGTAATTCCAGCAGAAATTGTTCTGGTTCCAATATGTTAGGTAGAAGCTACTGCAGTTGTGACTCTTCCCACACTGCGATATGCTTGTTTATCCTCCACCTCTGAGAAAGAAGAAATCAACCTTTCATGCAGAGACAAGGATTTTGGTGCAGTTGTTAGGATATCTCTGGAAGTGGTTTCATGCATAACACAACCATAAAACTCACATATTGTTAAACATCAGCCCTTTCAAGCTCTACTTCTTGAACCACCCAACAATTGTTCAATTAATTTACAAAGCTTGACAAAGTCAGAATATGGATGTGATGATTTCTCTGTGTGACACAAATTTCTCATTTTTATTCCCTCCTCTGCATAGCCCCATATGCATTTCATGCCCATGTTTGGCTCATTAGGATGTGTCTTAGTAATGAATTAACTGGAGCATTTATTTGCTTTCTGCAACTAAATTTCATTCTATTATTGTTATTTTATTTTATTTTATTTTATTGGTTCACACAACATTCTATACAGTAACCTTTTTATAACTGACATATGTTATTTCTTCAGGTAGCTTCTACTGACAAACACAAAGCTTGTTTGTGTGCAAATGCAAGGCTGACTAAATGGTGCTAAAGTGTATTATGACTGTCAGATATAATCAGGCAAAATTTTGTGGTGCTTAGACTGATTTTTTCATTGTTTTTATTGATCAATGCATTGAACAGTGTTTTATTATAGACAAGTTGTCTTTTATTAGTAAATCAAGACCTCATAGTGCATTGTTAAACAAAATGGGTTAATTAATCTATGTAACAGTTCACCAAGCTATTATCTCTTTAACTCCTTATAATGTTGTGTCATTAAAGGTCAAGGGGTCATGATAATAATCTCATTGCTGTAGACCATTAACATGACTGAACATTTTCAACAAAATACTTATGTTTACAACGCTATAACCCTTTGACTGCTGCGGCTACCTTTAACCACAGAAAGTCACATGCTAGAATCATCATTATGGTTCTCGCCATGGCAATCAAAGAGTTAAGGGCTGTGCAGTGATTTGTTTTATATTTATTAATTTATATTTATTTTTTGTTTTCATTTGAGAAGGGGGGAATTGGGGTGGGGCAGTTCTTGTCTGCTGTAAGTGTCTTAACCAAGGGAAGGGTTAAAATGGCTTTTTATACTATTGCATCTTATGTACTTACCATCGTTTCATTGTGTTGTAATTAAAAAAAAATCTGTCAATAAATAAGAGAACAGAAAAAAAGTTTCATAAAGGCATTGTGGTTTAATTGGTATATATTACTGTAAGATTTATAGCTTCTGCTCTTTAGATACTGTACAACATTATAGCGAACTTTAGCCTCAGAATAGGAATGCCTAGCACATAATGAAAATGTATAGAGATATTATGGATATATCTGGGTATGAGCAGGGTGAAATAAACATTAGTTAATTTTCTTAATCAAAATAGAGTAGGAAAAACTAATTTGTATGGAAAAGAGGTGGGGTGTGTGACAGTGGACCTACTTCTATAATGTCTGAAGGGCCACTCATTAGAGATTGCTGTCACAGCCACTACAAAAATGACGAACAAGTGGCTGAATTTCTTCCTTTCTTGTGTGTAGGAAAAGCCATGAAAAGTATAGTGTAAAGAAAAGCTGAGCCTGATGATTTAGATTAGAAAATAGCTGAAGAATAAAAACCAAAAAATATATAGTTTTCTTGAAATCGAATCACAATAGAAGACCACAGGCCCAAAATGCAAAGAAGCATTTTGTAAAACTTTGGCCATCCAGCTCAGCTTTGAAAGATCTATGTTCCTCCCATGTCAATGTGTAATTCTTCTCAGGCTACAGAGGATTAAAGGTTTCCTACACCCATGCATGTGTGTGGGTGTAAAACCAGGAACAAGCCCAATCTATTTGGAGATAAACTGAAAGATATTATTGTTTCAGAGTCCTAGCAAGAAAGAAGGCAGCACTTATAAGCTGATCCAAGACCTGAGACCAAAATCACCACATATCTAAGCTACCTAAAACCTTACTCTTTTCCATTCTAGATCAGAGGTGCATGTGTTTTACACTTGTTAAAACTCACAAGTAGCTCATCAATTAAAAAAAAAGAAAAAAAAAGGAAATTCCATTTTTTATCTGAGCAAAAGAAGAAAGGAAGAGAACTGAATAAATCAGATGCTACAGAAGTCACTGATTGCACTTCTCATACACGAGAGAGGAAAAGGACCCTGACTGGGCCTTATCTGCAGGTGACTAACAGGAAAAACGCCAATTCTGAATGGAAGGGTTTGGGGAATGTCTTAAATATCTTAGCATTTTAAGTTCATGGAAGTGTAGCATGACCACTGTCATGCTACTTGTTTGAATTATTACAGTGAACAAAATCACCTAAACTTAAGGACATCAATAGTTGTCAAGGGAATTAAAACTTATGAATATATTACTTTCTTCAGTTCTACACAGTATACAATGACATGGAACATGTTCATTTTCCACTCAAGAGAAGCTAAGGATAAAAGAAACAAGTATTTTATATATCACCTACTAAGCCAACTGGGAAAACTGTGGGTGCTTGCTATGAATTGTGAGGATTGCATTTTAATCGATATTTTTCAGTCCTAAAGCCTACACATGAGCCAAACTGTCTTTTCTCCAAGTATATTGGCAATGCACTGCTGCTGGTGGTGAAAATGAGTCTGTATTGGTAAAGAGATTTTTGCTATATGATATGCAAGATTTAGGTGCACATTTGAACTGTGCTGCACTAGTGCAAAAAGCTAGACCCTGATCATTGACTAACCAATGTTCACCTGAGTCACTTTCAACCCAAAAGAAGGTGCATTATGATCCTCCGCACAAACATTCAGAATGCAAAGAGCTTTTCCAAGACTTAACAAAAATATGTTCTCCTACTTCAGTGTGTGTCACATTAAATGCACTGTACATTTTCACTTAAGTGCCTCTTTACCCCATGATTTTTTTTTTTTTTTTAAATCTGAAATATTCAAGTTATAATTCAGGAGAACCAGAGTGGGTAAGCTGTAAAAGTATCCAAGAAACTCCCCCCCAAAACAGTATGTGAAAACCCAATATTTTTCAAAGATGTTTTTATATTAGTATTTAATTTCTGGAAAGTTTTCAAGCTGAAGTAAGTATTGTTGCTACCACACTGTTCAATACATTGATGTGAAGTTTGGTTTGCAACTCATTCATCCCTTCACAATCACTGCAAGAAACAACTCCTAAAAAGCATGCTTAATTTCCCAGATGTTTGTGTGAAATTACTGTCATTAATCAACGTATTGATTATCTTTCTTTGCTTTTCTAGGATTCTTCTATTTAAAATGTTCTCCTGAAGTGACATGTAGAGGCATCCTTGTTATCCATGACTTGCTCACTTGCTGTCTAATTGCTAGATAAGAGATTCATTGTGCAGTGCTTTTGTGTTGTGGTTCATAGATAACTTTTGCTTTGATTTTCAGCACCAGTCAAACATTCTCACCATGACGACACATGTGGCTGCACTCCCTCTGTTTCTACACTGGGAAGTCATTACTCTGTCACACTGGCCAGCTTCCCATTGCATGTCTTCGCTCATACGTTGATGGAAGTAATAGATTTAGGTTGAAAGGATCCTGAAGGGTTTTTCTATTCATGTTGTTCTTTTGTAAGGAAATACTCTATTATCTCTGAAGGACTAGTTTTACAAAGAAGGTATGGAGTATCTGAATACTGTCACGGTGTCAAATAACTTTATTTCCACATCTCCTCCAGGTCCTGTTTCACTGACAGTCCACATTGTGTGAGCGTTGCAGATTTTCTTTTGGAGTGCACTAGCTAGGTCTTATAGAGATAAAACCTGAATTTTCTTTTGAGAGACAGTTATTCCAGGAATCACTCTGGCACTGCTTAGACTCAGAACTATAACAAACTCAGAGATAAAGAAAAGTTAGACCTTCTCGAAGGTCAGTCTAGCCTATCAGAAAATCAGTTTGGGATACAGGAACTTAAATGCCCCCTAAAAGTCTAGTGTAGGGCATAATTGCCAACTTGTAGCTCCTAACCTATGTCTAAAGTAACCACAATAGGGCTCTACCTGACTGTAATAGATTTGTACCCTAGCTGGTAGCCTTCAAAGTTGGTTCCTCTCTTCATTGAACAGAGAGCTAAATCTGGGAGTTAATTTACGACTCTTTCTCTTGACGAGACATGTAAGCTGACTGAATTGTATCCCTTTCACCCCTCAGCCAGGAGAACAAAGATGCAGACAATAGAAAAAGATGCTGGGAACAACAACACTCAGAGATCCCACACAATTAAAAGAAATTAGGTATCTCAAGACTGTCAGGAATCACAGTACAAAGAGAAAAAAAGGAAAATGGAAAGGAAGGTCAGCACGTTTCTCTGTGTTTAAATATCTGATATGTGCTTGCACACCCAACTGTATTACAGTGGTGTATTACCACTGGACAGTGCCCAGGCAACAACCAAACCAGGGTCTCTCCCATTTACAAGTGTCAGGCAGAGGTACACCGTTTCCAGTTGTACCGCTTCCTGATTTCTTTTGTTTGAGCCAACTAAAATTCGGGTATAGTTAAGTTGCTCTTATCACCTGTAAGGAAGATGCCTCCAATGATTTGCTGTTGAAATTCATGTGTGTAGCAGAGTCTTTGTACATTACAAACAGTACAGAGAAGACACATTCATTGAGCTATCCCATATAGACATCAGTTAGCAGGACAGGACATAGGTGAGAGTGAAAAAAGGCCTTGCAAGGGCAACAGTGCTGAATGCCCTCTGACTGTAATGGTGAATGCCACCTACAGCTTTTGCATGCACAGCTATTTGTACAGCACTTTGCTTACATGCTGGCTTATACCATGTAGCACAAGCTTACACCTTGCTGAGAAGTGTTACTATACTGTGTATACTCAGGTCTCTCAGAGAATGAGGGAACAGACAAAATGAGGACACAGAGAATATTAGTAATGTAATAAAAAGATGGAAATGGGGAAAGATAAACATTCTGTGAGAAATGAGAAAAACAGTAAAGACCAGAGTGTTTAGAAAGAGTAGTTCTGAGCTTTGTTTTATACGATATGGAAATTAATTTTGACAGTAGAGTTTCTATTTACCTAACTTTTGGGTAAATCTGGGACAGGCACAATTTTCTGGCTGTGTTACTTACCAAGCCCAGATACAATCAGTAGTTAAAGAGGAAACAGCAAAATAAATCCAGATTGACAGTACTGGGAAAGCATAAAATGTCTGGATGTGAGAAGATTTCTCAAATCCTTTGATATGAAAGGGACATTGCCTAATGTCGTGAAGCCCTAATGACCTTTGAAAAAGCAAACAGGGAATTGTAATCTCATTTAAATGTTAATTAAAAGAATTGAACTTAAGTGCTTCAGAGAGACAAGAAATTTAAAGTTCTGAAGATTAAAGTATTCCTTTGATGTTTCAGGCTACACGGTGTTGCGCAGTACATCTGCCTCTGTTGATTTGGGCTGCAGGAACAGTTCCTCAAGGGACAAAAACTCTCTTCACCTCTCCCACCTCTCTCCAAATTACACTGGCACAATCATATGTGCCTGTTTATCTCAGAAGCCGTATGGTTCATGCAGAGCTTGCTTCTTTATATATAAAAGTAATTATTTTAGCATTGGTAATCTTATTCTCCCATGTCTCTTTCCCTTCATACTCTTTACATGGATTACTATAGCAGTTAGTCCCAGTCTGCAACCCAGCAAGCTCAGGAGTTCTTCTAAGGCTGATTCTTTCCATCTGCATAGACCATAAAGTGGTTTTGCAGCAGCTTTTGTAGTCTTGTGGCTGGAGTAAGAAAGATACCTAGGTGATGGCAACACTAGCCTAGCTGGAATAAGATTCAGCTTCCCAGCACAGTCAGATTACTTTTTTGACCCTTGGTGAATCACATATCACCACTGGACAGCTGTTGTAATATTCTGTGTTTAAATGAGTAGAATTGCCAATACAGAGTTGTGTGTCTAAGCCTCTCCATACCCTGAACACCAAAAATATGATTCATAACAGTCAACTTGTGACACTTAAGCAAGGTGACACTTAAGTTTACTATTAAGAAGCACTGAAGGAGGAAGACAGTGCAACCCTGCCTCTAGTCTTAGCCACCATCCAGGGGAACAGCTAGGCACATCTGGAGCTCTGGGTCATCATCAATTGATGAATTGGGTGAATTTCATGTTTGGAGATGGGTGACTCATTCAAGCATCATCCCAAGGGTGTGGAGACTTCTGGACTCCAAAGTCCCCTGAGCTCAAGGGGATCTTGCTCTTCTTAGGATTTAGATGGCTTTCATCAGCTCAGTCTTCTTTCCTTTGTGTCTAAAAAGGGAAAATTTAGATATTTAATTTCCAGAGATCTTTTGTCATTCATGTACTTAACCCAGAGAGCAGAAGGATTTTAACTACTCTATTTCCTCAGTATTTCTCAGTATTGTTTTTTCCTCAGCTTTCATTCAGGAAATATTATGGCAACTGGTGTGAATCTGATTCTGAACTGCCTCTCCAGTCAATGCAGAAGGAATTTAAGCACTAGCTTAGATATGAAAGCAAAGACTCTTTGCAGTGGATGTCTCAAGCTGGGCCACTGATAAATTCTGTGAGCATTCTGTGTTTCTTCACACTCTAAGGTTGCATTTGTCACAGCAAGTTCCTTCTGAGTAGAACAAGTTGGCTGATCTCCTTTCCAGGGGCTGCTTGGTGGCTTACAGGGATTTAGTCATTGTATCTGCTGTCAGTGCCCAGGTGTTGGCAGTGGTGGGGCTGCAGGATGGCCTCTGTGAGGAGAGGTTGGGTCTGCTCCATGTTGGACACAGCTCGTTACACCCGGTTCCAGATGGCTCAGATGGACCCATTGCAGGACACAGCTGACCCTGTCAACCAAGTGGGTAGAGCCTCTGGGAAAATGTGTTTAAGAAAGGGTGAAAACACTGCACAGGCAGCAAGGAGTGAGGGAAAAAAGTGAGAAACATCCCTGTGAACACCAGGGTCAGTGAAGAAGTAAGGGGAGCAGGTGCTCCAGGCACTGGAGCAGTTTCCTCTGCAGCCTGTGGAAGAGACCACAGTGGAACAGATATGCACACTGCAGTCTGTGGAGGACCCTGTGCTGGAGCAGGTTCATCCTGAAGGACTGCAGCTTGGGGAAAGGTTCCACATTGGAGCAGGGGAAAAGTGTGATGAAGAAGGAGCTGCAGAGAGGAACTGTTATGGACTGATGAAAACTCCCATACCTCACCCTCCTCCACTGATTGGGGAGGAGAGATGTGGAAGTCAGGAATGAAAGAGTTAAATTGAACCTGGGGAAAAGGGAGGGGTGAAGGGAAGGTGGTGGTTTAATTTTTCTTTGTTTCTCACTATCCAAACCTATTTTAACTGGCAAGAAATTAAATGCATTTCCCACAACCTGAGTCTGTTTGGGCCATGACAGTGACTGGTAAATGATCTCCCTGTCTATCTCAACCCACGAGGTTTTCCATCCTATTTTCTGCCCTGGTCCTGTTGAGGAGGGGGAGTGAGTGAGGAGCTGGATGAGTGTCTGGCTACTAGCCAAGGTGACACACATACCCCTCCCCCAGGCCATTCTTTAAGGTTTTTTTACTTTATTTGATGGTATACCTGGCACTGTGTTCCTGGCACAAACTTCTGTGGAGATGCAAAATTCTGTATCTGTATTAAGCGTGGAAAAACATGGAGATGTAGGATTATCTTCCTGGATGTGATTATCACAGCATCATCTCGAGCTGAGATGTCAGTATAAGATGTTAAAGAATAGTTGACAGGATAAGTATCACAATTCTGCTGGAATTAACTTAAGTGTTCTGAAGGAACCGAAAAAAGGAATAACTGATTTATGAATTGTGCTGTATCATGTCTTCCTAAAACTGTCTCATGACTGGAATGTCATTAAAGTGGTAGTGATTTTTTGAGAACTTTGTGCAAAATCTGAAAAACTGCAGCCAAGTAAACTGTCATCTCTAGTGAGCAAACTGACCTTAAGATAGGGACTTGTAAACATATGAATAAATCTGAAAAATGAGCATGGTATCAGAATTACTTTAGTAACAGAATAATCTATTAGAGTTCTTGAAACATGTAAATAATGTTAATCAGGTTGATAAACTTTTCTGGATTTCCAAAAGGCATTTAGCAAGACCCTTCTTCAAACACTCTTAAAGACATTTAGCTGTGATAGCAAAAGAGGTAAGGTCCTCAGATGGATAAGCAACTTATTAAAGTACAGAAATCAAAAGAAAATGTTATTACCTAGTTTCCACAATAGAGACATCATAAATAAAACTCATAGGAGTCTCTGCCAGAGACTGTTATTCACTATATACATAAATGATCTGGAAACATTTATATGACAAAGTTTGCTGATGATATTAACAGTAATAAAGACAAGGAATGAGTATTAATAGTTGTAAAAGAAAAGCTGCACAATACTAAGGAACTTGGAAATGAAATGACATATAAATGAAATTACGTACAAGTGAAGCACGCATGGAAAAAATAAAGTTCATATATATAATGATGATTTCTGAGCCAAGCATTAGCGTTTGAGAAAAGCTCTTAGCAATATGAGAGAAAAATCTATGAAAGTGTCAGTTCAATACACAGTAGCAGTGAAGAAAAGCAAATGAGATGTTAGAAGTTGTTAGGAATGGAATAGAGAACAAAACAAAATAATAATAATAAAAAAGAAATCATTATGCTGCTGTATAAATCCATTACATACCTGCATCTTGAATTCTGTTTGAAGCTCTGTCTCCTTTTCTCCATTTGCATATCAAAATTCATATAGTTGCAAAATCATAATATTTTATAATGTAGCTGTGTTTGGATAAAGGCTACAAGGACGAGCAAAGTTATCAAAGATGTTTCTATTTTATAAGCAATGACTACATATAGGAGGACTCATCAAAAAAGATAGCTGGGGGGAAACACAAAAACAGTCTAAAGACCTGAGTGATAAGAATAAGTGTATAGGAAGTTGGTTTTCACTGTCTTATCACATAACTCGATCAAACGAAACTAACAGGTGGCAGGCTTAAAGCTAGCCAAAGTGGATACTTTACACAACACACAGGTAAGATGCTCATCTATTTGTTACAAATTATCCTAGACACTAAAATTTGACTTATATTCAAAAAGTGAATTGACAAATGCAAAGAAGCAAAATCTCTTTAGCGCTATTCAATATAAACCACCACTATGGAAACAGGGAGTCCTCTGGAAGGACTTGACACACTAAGATTCAGGACTGAGGAAAAGAATAGTACAAATTTAAAGTATTATCTCTGGCAAAGTGGCTCAGGATACTAGACTAGATCTCATACTGTCATTTATGTGTTTATATATTGAGTTGGTAAACAAGCAGCATTTGTTATAATTGACTTGACTTGGCGAGGAGTAAACTACCAATCTTCCCACTGCTTTGGGTAGCTGACACTTCAAATGTAAATGTGAATGATATTCATTTATTAAACCCTGTATTTCATATTAACCCATACATTAGTAGCTGTACTTAATATAAATATTTAAATGGGATAAGTGCATGTAATTCCTTTCTGCCTCTTCACTGAAACCAGACACAATGATAATCAACCACTTGGGAGATGATGAGTTTTGGGATAATAATCCTGAAAATATGTCTTTGAGAGCTATCATAACAGTCATGCTCACCATTAGTAATTGAATCTTTACACATATAAAGGCCTAATCTGAGACAAGGATTCACGTGTATCATATTATGACATTTTCCCCAACACAGATCTTTACATCATCAAGATTTCTACTTAATATGCCTTCTGTGTGTTGGTACTCAGTGTGACTCATGAAAACACTGACTTGGCACAGTGAGGCCAGCTCAGTACTTCTATAGTAAAAACTAAATATTAATCCTTGGAATAGTTTTCATATATCTTTTGTCTCCCTAACACAGTAAGTTAATCAGTATAATTCTATGCGTTCAGCCTATCACCTACTATGGAAAAAAAACCCAGTATGTGTGTGAGTGTATATATATATTTATGTGCAAACAAGAAGGTTAAGTAAAACCTATGTACCTGATGTACAGTTTGCAATGAATGAATGATTTGTCATAGTTTCTCAAGAGAAGGAAAGATTTTTCCCTAACGTGTAAGAAAATAATTCAAGATACATGATGTAGAAAGTGGCTGATTAAGGAGGACTTTCTCAGATGGCTTCCTCAGAGATCATCACTTTATATATAAGTTTAAAAGCAAGTTTCTCTTGCTTTTAATGGATTTAATACCCCTTAATAGATTTAATAATGGTGATAAACTATGTAGTATCTTGCTGGCCCTTGGAAGCAAGCAAGGTAACACAGGCAAATTTTGCCTCATAATTTTGCATTGGTGTTTCTGCAGTAGTTACCTCCATAGTTAACAGCTGTTCTTTCACAATTTTTCATAAACAAATAGACAAGAAAATGTCAAGATGGATCTGGGATGTGAATGACTTTTTAAATGCTAAACAAATTAACTTTGTCAATGAAATTGAAAGTCTTCCCTTCAGTGAAAGCAAAAGAGTTTGTTCTGATGTTTCATATATTTGTCAGTGTTTTGAATGAGGCCAAGGAAAAGTGATTTTGTCAGCAGCCTACATATTACTTACATGGATAAAAAATAGAACAACAGTGAAATAAAAATCAAAACTGAATGAGAAAAAACATCTGAAAAAAGAAATAGCACTAACATTATTTCCCTTCCATCACCATTTCTTCCCCTTTCAGTACCCTGGAAAGATAAAAAGAAATGGGTTCTTTATCAATAACACTTGGCCATGAATTTTTGATAACAGGAAACATATTCCACTGTATTTGTACAGTACTAAATTGATTCCATGCATTAGATTTTCCTCTGAGCATTTTTGTGGACAAGAAAGGTTTTTTTCCCCTTGTACTTGGAAAATTGTGTGTCAGAACTACATTTCACCTTCTTTAAGAGATACAGAGGATGGCCATGCTAAGTATAGGATGTGGGAAAAAATGCATTTGTGCTTCTAGTAGTGTCAATGAATCTGTTGGGTGTATCTTTAATGTGTCCCAGATTCAACCAGCTGTCAGGTTGGAGGTCAAGGAAGAATTGTGTCTCCTTCCAGATCAAATTTACAGGAACCAATAGCTTTTTTGGGGGGGGGCTACTCCATAGCATGCCATATGACTCCTTTGGAAGAGTTTTCACCTAATAACTGTCCATTACAGTACAAAATGGGGCATTGGCAACTTGATTCTGCATTCTGGTGGCTATCCTCTCTCTTTCTGTGTCATATTGATTGCTTTTGGTATTCTCCACACAAGTTTTGTGTTTGGATTTGGGTTTCTGGAGGCATGTGGGGGCTCCAGTGGTGCTGGGGCATCATGGAAGGAGGACTCAAGGTAAGGCTGCTTATGAGACCAGTGCCTGCAGCTTCCTCCCTCTGCATGCAAGGTGTGATTCAGAAGGGTCCCCTAGGACTATGAGCTAAAGGGATGCAAAATACAGTGAACTTCAGGACCCAAGGGAGTTCTCATTTCCAGCCCACCAGAGCCAAAGACTTCGGGGAGGCCTCCTGGCCCAGTCCCCATAAGCCAGCCCAGGTTTGGGCCCTATTGAGGCCAAGCAGGTACCCCCAATACATACACACACACACACCCTCCTACATGCACACACAACCAATCGGCAGCAAAGTAACACAGACAGGAGAGCAGTGCCCCTACAGGCACCACGTGCTCACAAACAACACTCCCACAGACATGAATCATACCAATGGCCTGATCCTGTTCTCACCTGCCAGCTAATCAGTTTCAAGGCTTACTGACAGAGCCCACACTCACGTACTCACAAATGGGAGTTTTTGGTGGTTGGCCCTGTCCTAGGATGCCCCCAGTAGCTGCACCTAGTCTCCCTAGTATCCCGCCCCAGACCTATGGCCTCTCCAATAACTGGCTCCCAGACCTATGGTATGACTCTCTGGCTAGTCCGGTTGACAATTTGCTAGCATCATGCACATGTAAATGGATCCCTCCAGGAGCTGTTCGTAGACCCTCAGCCTGTCCAGTAGCTGGCCCCAGGCCCCAGTCTCTCCAGCTGCCAGACCCCACTCCTATAAGCCCCTTTGATCCACAATTTCTATCTTCTGTAGCAGCCACTTAGACCACTCTTCCTACTTCCCAGCTAGTCCAGCTTCACGCTCCCTAGTGGGTCTCACACACACATGCGAACACACACACAGAGCACACTCATGTAAGAAAACACTTAGGAAAAGGGTTTAATAAGAAGACTCAACAGACCGTGATGATCATGTGCAGGACTTAGTCAGTCAAGCGTGCCAGACCAACAACTTGTTTGCACACTACTTTCTTTGGCACTTCTCCAAAGCATCCCATAATAAACTGCACAATCTCACAAACCTCCTCAGATATCCCATAATAAGTCTCTTCTTTCTCATGAGACTCAGGGTAACAGTATTTCCCCCTTCTTATTAGTTACAAAACATCTGGATGAACCTCCTCAAGGCTTTGAGTGGTTCCATCCATGGCCTGTCTCAGTCAGGCACCACTAGTGTGTTGAGTACCCACTAACAAGATATCCTCACAAACTACACATCTTTACTTCCACACCTACTACACCTGTACACTGCACATATAATTAATTTGATTGTTCAGTTTAAGTAGAGACTATTTCCTAAGTATACGCATCTTCATGAGAACTTAGCAAAGAAATTGTAGCAACAGCTATCTTTGCAAATCTTCCTGAATTTCAAGGCTTTGTGGCTGAACCAAAGTCACTGTAATGATTCCAGCAAAGGTTCCAGGAATACTGATTATGTCTAAATATTGTAAATGTCTGAATCAGTTAAAATATCTAGCTGGAAGAAGGGTATGATTCAACATGCTTTAATAGCTATGCAATAAATAGCAGCTGATTTTCAATGGGTAATTAGAACTGTTCACTTGTACTTATGAAGAGAGATAAATTGCAAACATGTACACTTATACTGAGCCCTTATAGCACCAACTGTATGAGGCATTTAAGCAGGAGGATTAAATCCTGTTCAGCAGGGAAATTAAGCTGTGTATGTTTAAATATTTTCCTAGAGGGAGATGGGCTTCTGAGTTTGGGTCCACTTGCCTGAAGTATCTGGTTGTAGCGGAAAGGGATGGATCAACAGTAAAAAGCCATGATGTGTGACATACTGAAAACAATGGTCATCTCATAGTCACCTAGAATCTTATAGCAGAACATCTTTTTTGAATTAAAATATGATTCATAAAATTGAGGTAAGGCAAATACCTCTTCTGAGGTTATTGTGTACCAAGAAAAAGTTATGATCATGTTGTTTCAAGTTAATTATGTTAGCAACTCTAATTCTTTCAGAATGTTTTATTTTTTCTTACTATATCTACAAACTACTAATTTTAAATTGCTAAATGTATTGTAAACATCACTAAAAGACAGCATCAAATAGCTTAACAATTTCTCTGTCTTGGGAGATACACAAAGTAGAACAATTATCAGCAGAAGGACTCTTCTATTTGTCAACTTCTCTCTCATTTGCATCTCAGGGGTGTGCTACATACTACATTAGATGAACAAATAAATTGTTAACTAGGGACAGAGTGGACAGCTGCCTTCATATACTTTTTCTTACTATTACTGTGACTGGAAGGATTGATGCAGAAAATTCAATCTTGTTTTCTGGACAGGGTGGTCTGCCTCACCCTGGGAGAGAAAACTATGAAGGATGCGGCTATCTGTGAGAGACAGACAAGATGAAGGTAGCCATGGACTCCAGTTTTCAAAATGTTGAACTTCTTTTCACTGCTGGGGGTGCCCGTGGAGGGCCATGCTGCCAGGTCCATGCAGAGCCCCCAGTGCCGCAGGGTTATATCTGGCAGGGTCATGCCAGCTTGCTGCTGATCTTTCCTCACCAGAGTCTCTCTTCTCACCATTAAAATTTTCATATTACTTATACTTCTTTTTGAGCTGACTCTTCCTGTGCTTCAAAAGACCTTTGACAATTCCCTGGTTACTGTTTAACCTGGCTGTTTGTCACCCTCCTTGCTACCATGTTCAAACTGGGGTGAAATAATCTCTCAGGCAGTTTTGGGAGTCCCATTCACACACACAGTTACACCCATGTTCCGGTCTTGTCACCTGACGTTTTAGCAACATGAGCACCCCTGTGAGCACCCCAAGAGCTGAAATATCTTACAACTGGTATGAAACCAAATTCAAACCAACCTTTTTTTCTCAATTTCACACAGTTAAGATTTTTTAAAGGAAACATAAAAGAAGAAAGAAAGTTAGGAGAAAGCTCTTATTTATATTGATATTTAGAATAATAATATGCAAGTAATATGTATACCTAGGGCCTTATAGAATAATGAATACTTTCCATATTTTTTTTTTTCCTGATCTCTTGCAAGTTGTACCATGGAAATATTTTGTGTTCCTAGTAAGCAAAGTTTAAAATTCAAATTTAAATATTTTATTCAAACAGAATTATGCAGTCAATGAATCTGCCTTTGTGAAGTACATGCAAAAATAATTTTCCTTCATATTCTGCATTACTTTGAGATTTCTTGGAACCTGAAAGTGTCTGGGCCTCTGGAACTCATCATAAATTTAACAGTGACACATTTAGTCTAACTTCCCCTGTTGGAGCCTCCTCAGTTAACAAACATCTTCTAAGTCTTCCTAGAGCATACACCTTTGAGTTTCAAAATGTATGTTTGCAGTCCCACTAGAACACAGAACAAAGATCTCCTTTCACTTGGATGCTATTGAAAGACGTTTCAGTTCTTCCATCAACACTGGGAGTAGCCAGCACATGTAGCCAAAGAACTTTTTCCTATGCCTGTTGGCAGCAGGATAGAGATCCTAACGAATCCATTATCAGTAAACATAGTCTTTATTTTCAATTTTCTTCAGGTTGTGGATCATTATGTGAGATGTCAGTTGTGCATGTGAATGCACTACTGTTCTTGCTCTGAAAAACATGATTTTGTCATTAAAAAGAGATATTTCTCAGTTTGTATTCAGAGTCTAATTTATAAACCAAAGCTTCCATAACAGAAATAAAGCTAAAAGCATTAAAATGACATTTTAATGTAATTTGTCATTTTAAGGCAACCCTATACAGAAAAGATTCTGTGAGGTAAATGTGGAGCCCAATTCCCACCTAAATGGCTGAAAATTGAAATTCTCACACATCCTTGTGCCTACTTTGGACTCCTTTTCCCATCCTCTGGATTCCCCATTTCTCGTGGTTTAGCCCCAGCCAGCAACTAAGCACCATGCAGCCACTCGTTCACTCCCCCTGCCCCAGTGGGATGGGGGAGAGAATTGGGGGAGTAAGACTGAGAAAAACTCCTGGATTGAGATAAGAACAGTTTAATAATTGAAATAAAGTAAAATAGTAATGATAATAATAACAATAGAATAATGATGATAATAATAATAATATACGAAGCAAGTGATGCATAATGCAATTGCTCACCACCCGCCGACCGATACCCAGACAGTTTCCGAGCAGCGATCGCTGCTCCCCGGCCACCCCCCCCCCCCAGTTTATATACTGAGCATGATGTCACATGGTATGGAATAGCCCTTTGGCCAGCTTGGATCAGCTGTCCTGGCTGTGCCCCCTCCCAGTTTCTTGTGTACTTGGCAGAGCATGGGAAGCTGAAAAGTCCTTGACTAGCATAAGCAGTACTTAGCAACAACTAAAACATCAGTGTGTTATCAACATTCTTCTCATCCTAAATCCAAAACACAGCACTATGCCTGCTACTAGGGAAAAAATATTAACTCTATCCCAGCCAAAACCAGGACATCATTTCTAGAGGGACATTTTAGCTCAAAGGTGCATGACTTTATTATAATCCTGCAGATGGATTTGTGCAATTCTGAATCTGTTAAAATAACTTGAGGTTTTTCAGGCAGATGTAGACACCCTGCAGCTGTTTGGGGAGGTATTACAATAAAGCTCTTAGGATCATATGCCCTAGCTTTTTTTTTTTTTTTTAATGTAGGTTTTCCACATTCTCAGTTCTTTTACTTCTGAGAAGGTATACATTCTTATAAAATAATCAGTCATAGTAATATAAAATCTTTTTCCTGCTATGCAAGCTCAATGTTGGAAGATTTAATTGAATGAATAAGCATGAAAAATACTACAGCTAGGCTGCTGGCATTTTTAGTTTAGAAAAACAGTCATACAGCTGCTGAACTCTACTTTTAGTGAAGAACAAAATTCAGTAAAGGTTTTGTTTCCTAAAGAGATGATACTTCAGATACTGCCAACTGAGAAGTCGCTCAAAGTAAAACAGTTTTCCACTTCTTTTAAGTGGCTTCTACTCATAAACTAAAAAAACGAAAGCCTGTCAGTGGCTGTTGTTTCACTCAGATGCAATGATAAATGACACTGAAAATGAGTTTCAGGATATATGGGAACTCTAAAGCTATGGAATTTTTTTCACAATTGTATAACAGTTAAGTAAAAATACTTAAGAAGTTGGTATTGCATTTGAGGTTAAGTCTGAACAGGCTCTGTTGTCTTAAATCATATAAAGAGGTCCAATTGGTTTGAATGCTAGTGATTTGTATTGTGCCCTGACATAATAGGGTCTGAGGTCTGTGGGATAGAGAGTTATTAGCAATTTATGTTGATCTAGGATAACTCATTAATTGTCTTTAATCTCCCATTTTTTTGTCTCTCCTAGTAACTGCATTTTAATTATTAAACTTGTTCTGCAGAATGAACAAAGGCTCCTTGACAGAGAGATGACAACATGAGAGTAGCTGGTTGAAATTTGAGCTTAGTGTATACATCACTGATTTAAGTAAACAACTTTATTATGGTGATTTCACATAGTTGAAAACAATAGAATAATACAAGTTACTGGAACAATTCTTGATTGCTTAAATTTACCTCATAATGTCAGGTGAAAAAATAACCTAATGGTAGATATTGCTTGGTCATTCTAACAAATGTAATCTAAATGCCATCTTCATCTGCCTTCATCACACTGATCTGTTTTGGTGACTGGCTAAACTAGACTCCTAAATTAGGCAGGCCCTATAATAAACAGCCCATTATCAAATTTCTATTCATGTTGTGCAAACCCACTTTATTTAGAAATGTGTAGAACTAGAATGTAACTGCAAGCTTTGTTTTATTTTTATTTAAATATAAAACTGTCATAGCAGCACCTCATATAATTTTTTTTTTTCTCTTAGTTCAAATGGAATTTTGCTATGATGGGGGTCTAAGAACATCTGCCATCAGCTTTAAACTGCCTGCTGTCGTCTTCCTGCAGATTAACTTTTCCTTTGGTCTGTTTGTTAAACAAACTTCAGGAAATCCAACAACCACGTCAATTTGCTTTGAGTCTGAGAAGAACAGGACAACTCATTTTAATGGCTTCTTAGAAGCCTGCTAAACTAAAGCTCCTCTGATTCTGGAAGGAGTGGATATGTAATGTACATCAGTGGTGTTTGCTTTCTTCTCGCTGAAGAAAGCCAGGCAAACCAAACAGACTCTAAAATAAAGGGAGGTGAATCACTGTGGTGGGCATCACCAGACTCCTTCACAACATAAAAAGGCTGATTTACCAGAATTATAAGCAATGCATCTGGGGCACCTGTTCAGTTCCTGCTTATTCTGTGTTTCTGAAAATTCAGTCACTTCAAAACTCCTGCTTTTTTCAAGTTAACTTTTAGCAGTATTTGAACATATGGTAGAAGCTCCTATGAGAATGAATACATTACCACGCACAGGTAAGAGTGTGAAGACCTAAGTTAGAGGGAAATAGAAATTATATTTAAAGACTATGCAAATACTGAAGGTCCAATTGATTTCTTGACCAATATGTTGACTACTCACACAAAGCAGATTCATAAATTACATTATACATAAAAAAATTGAGAATTATTATAATTTAAGAATGTAAGGTTTGGAGGACAGCTAGGGATAATGATATCTTGCAGAAGACACTGCCCCTAGGGGGGGAAGGGAACAACCAATAAATAGGCAGTACTGAGAAGAATATTTTGATTGGCATCTATCATAGAATCATAGAATAGTTTGGGTTGGAAGGGACCTTTAAAGGTCATCTAGTTCAACCCTTCTGCAATAAACAGGGACATCTTCAACTAGATTAAGTTGCTCAGAGCCCTGTCCAACCTGCCCTTGAATGTTTCCAGGGATGGGGCATCTACCACCTCTCTGGGCAACCTGTTCCAGTGTTTCACCACCCTCATCATAAAAAATTTCTTCCTTATATCTAGTCTGAATCTACCCTCTTTTAGTTTAAAACCATTACCCCTTCTCCTATTGCAACAGGCGCTGCTAAAGAGTCTGTCTCCATCTTTCTTATAAGTCCCTTTTAAGTATTGAAAGGCCACAATAAGGTCTCCCTGGAGCATTCTCTTCTTCAAGCTGAACAAACCCAATCTTCTCAGCTTTTCCTCTAAAGAAGTTATCATTCAGATAATTAAAGCCACATAACAGATGCTTTATTTAATGGCTGTAAATCTGTCCACTAATGTGTACAAAAGAAAGAACATATTAAATGCACAAAACCAAGCAAACAAACAAGGGATAACACATGAAAAGAAAAACGTTCAAAGGACTGAAAGGCTGATATCCATTATAGAGTCTGATTTCCTCCCATCCTGTCTCCTGTTAGGGGGCAACTAACAGGAAAATCCCAAGCCAAAATAGGTAGCGAGACAACCCCTAGAGAGGTGAATCAGAGGAGCTGAATTGCCCTCTAGAAGTGCCTCTCCCTCCCTGACAGTAAAGGGATCTAGGAACATCTTTCCAATTTAAGTGCCTTTGTTGGGGTGAATCCTTCCACCGCATTAGGTCCCACATTTAGATACCACAGAAGTATTTTAAAGCTCCACCCAACTGCTAATTATAAATCCTTAATCAGCCTATAATAATATTTCTGTCAATTAAGTCTTGCCTTGTCTGCAGAGCCTGCTTTAGCAAGTGATATTAGAGCATACCTACTCAAATGACTAGACAGGGAATAGTAGAGGCTTCCTGTACACCATAATCTAGAGCTTTAAACTCTTCCTTGGGTTTAGGAACTATTTACAGGGCTTCTGGCTGGAACTAGACATGATGCTCATAGTGTTAAGAGGAGTCAAAGCAAAAGCAAAAAAAAAGTTATACCTTTCCATTATGAATCCTTAACTTAGTCGGTGCTGCTTATAGTTTAGGACTTACTTTTATTGAAGTGACTGGCAACAATTTTTATATTTGTTCATTTGGATTATCCTTGAGATTGTCCTTTGGAACTGGATTCACTTAATGTATTTTGGACGTCAAGTTTAAAGTAGCTCTCTAGATTCTTTCCAGAGTTACTGTTTTGATGTAGGCATACCCAGAAGGGAGATAAAGGCATCTCCTACATGGACAGACTTCCTATAGCAAAGAAGAATGCTGTTTATTTTAAGTGCTTATTTTGTGATGGAATAGATGTTCCTATGTCTTTCCATTGATGTTACAGGAAGCCTGATAATCTCCAGAGCCTTCCTGACCCACTTATTCTAGGTGGATATTAATGTCAGTTAACAAGATATTGTCCCCATATTCCATTTTGCTAAATAGAAAGAAGAGGGAAGATGTGTGTATTGAATCTGTATTGTACTTGAAGTTTTTAACCAAATTATAGAGTGACTGAGACTTGAAAATAACCTACGTTTTTCCTTTTATTCCAGTGCTGAGAAAAATAACCTTGCATGCTATCATATGTCCATGCTCATATATTACTTCAGAAACTAGACATTTGGGGCAGAGGAGGGAAAAATTGATGCAAAAAAAATTCTAATGTTGAATTTAAGATTAAACAAAAATGTTTTCATCTATCATCCTGATGTGTTGTGTCTATTGGCTGGGGTATGTGAGTGATTGTGTGTTTGATTGTCAATGATTACTGCTTTTAAGACTAGAGGAACTGCTGGCCATTCATGACAAGCAAAGAAATTTGTCAAATATTCTGTAGGTACCATAAAGGACTGAAGAAGGGAAGGTGCCCAGAATCAACTTTTAATGACTTTTGTTTCCCCCAGGAAGTTAATGTATATAACATTTTCTTTTAGCTTGATTCTTCTTTTTTTTTCTTTTTTTTTTTTCCCCCTGGTGCAGTCTTCATGTCTGTAATGTAATAAAAGCAGAGCACTACAGGATAGTCTGAACTGAAGAATTACTGCCTAATGTTGTTTAAATGAGAAAGTTATATTGTATGACCTTGTCTTTCAAACTATTCTGAGAATAGGAGCCAAGGTCTATTTCAAACAAAAGAATCAGAATACCAAAGAGAGACAGGATGCACCGCTTGCTGTTGCTTGTAACGACAGTTTTATTTTTAAATCAGAAAATGTAACCTAGTGATCACAAAGATAGATGTAAAAGAAAGCAGTTCAAACATACTGCAGCTGTGTATTACTCAAGAGAAGCCATCAACAAGCATTGCCTTGTAGCTGGCACAGTTAAACTTCCAGTGGATAGGGGCTAATTGAGAGAAGTGTTACACTGTGCATGTGGAAAGGGTATATTGATCCCATCAAGTGAAACAGCAAGTGCTAAATCAGAACATTTATGATACATCAGGAAACTTAGATGTCGGCTGCATTCCTCTGGCAGCTAAACAAGGATGGACAGATCCAGAAAGGAAGGAAAATCATGGTAAGACCAAGGCCATGAAATGTCAAATAAGTTCAGACATCTGGACAATAATCATGTAAACATGTATATATCCCATCCTACAAAATAGAAAAAGTACCTTTACCAGATCATATCTCTGGGTGGAAAGCTGGCATCTATCTGTACAGCAAAGTAATCAAAAAGTCTAAAGTAAAGTATAGGGCTTTGTGGTGTTATGGATTGTTGAGGAAGTTATTTATACTTGCCTTGCCTAAGTAGCCTCATTTCTAAGTCATTTAGTCTCTTATTAAAAAGGATGTGGCATACCTGCACACCCTGAAGCTGCCCGAGTGTGTTACAGCGAGGGATACTCCAGTGCTGAGACTGTGTCAGCATCTTTGTTCTAAACAGGATTTTTCAGATGACAGAGAATAACCTGCATCTGCATATGTGTTTTCTTTTTCATTTAAACAGGGCTGTTTTCCAAAATCCTTACATACCTCTATTCTACCCTTATAGTTAAGAAAATGAAAAGTTGAACATCTAATGACTGAGACATTGTACATTCAACACAGTGGCAGGTGTTTGCTTAGAAGATGTGAGATGAAAGAAACAGAAATGAAGGTCCAAGACAACCGCTATTACAAGCATTTCATGAAAGAGGTCCCAACACTCTTTGTGGAAAGCAGGCACAAAGGCATGTATCTGCAAAGGAGGTCTCAGCCTCTGGGACCCATGTGGTCAGAGACATCTCCTGGAGCCTTGAATCTAGCTGAGGGGCAAATGTAAGGCTTTATTTGTGGTTTTATGATCTGAGTAGAACAACGGTTGTGAAGGGCAGTTTTGGACTCCCTCTTAAACTTAAGTGGATAAAAGGATCTTGTTATTCTAAGCATTGGGATGCTGGGTAAAAGAGACACCTGCCCACAGGGGAGGTCAGAACCATTAACCAAGTTCTGGAAAGATGAGACGCATGAGAGATGAGCTAAATATGGAAACACATAATTTGTGAATATTCCTGACATATACAAAGAACAATTCACTTCTGTTATGCCATTGGTGGCTTTGCATGGGGTCAGCAGTACATGTTCAGTACCCAGGATCTCTTTACTGGTAAAAGCTTAGACTTCTAAGGAATTTAGGTCTCTCCAGAGTTAGCTGTTAGCATGTAAGGTGTATCATGGCAGTTTATATTTTAAATGCAAGTGTCTGAGGTTGCATCTAGATATTTAAGTCCTTGTGAGGAGCTAATTCCTTGTGATTTGTCTGAGTTGTAACACTTAGTAGTTGCATATGCAAATTAATAAATATTTTCAATCCGAACACTCAGGTAAGGCATCTAAATCCCTACACAGAGAGCTGAATAGGAAACCTTAATGACTGGCACTTAGCTCCCAGTTAATCATGTTCTTAGCTCCCAGTTAATCATGTTCTCATCATGTAGTAGCACCAATTAGTCATTAAGGCACTGCTATTAAAAGAGGGTCATTTAAATAATAACATCACCAGATGCTTATGATTAAAGATTTTATCAAATGAATATCATGAAAGAAAAAAATCACAAATTTTATTGATAAAGGTGAAAGCTCTGGTCTTGCACTTTGACTTTATTGGATCAGAATGCAGAATCAGAAACCAGAATGATACAAAACCAGCATAGTATATTTAAAATTAATTTAAAACTCCATGTCTCAGAATGTCATTCTGAATGGAGAACCATCTACACTTCTGATTTTACTGGAGTCCCATGGGGTTCTATTCTTGGCTGTTCAGTATTTAAAGTTTGCCAGTGACATGGAAGACATATAATCATTACTGATAAAATTTGCTGTTGACACAGATTGAGTGAGTGGTAAATATAATGAAGACTACAGGTCACTAATATAGAAAACTGGATCATCTTGTAAATTGAGCACAAACTGTATATTTCTGTCTCACTAAGTGTAAGGTAATACATCTGGGAGCAAAGAAAGTAGGCTGGGCTTCCAATGTGAAACCCAGGAAAAAATGAATCTGAGAGAGATCATAGTGGAGAGCCAGCTGAATGTGAGCTTCCAGAGTAACAGTCTGGTTCACAGTGATTACAAACAGACAGCTGAACACTGAGTAGTATTAGGAAGTATCTGATACCACCATCTGAGTATGGCTGCTGCTGCTGAGATGGGATGTGTGCCCAGCTCTGGTGCATGCCTTTTATAAGAAGAATGTTGGTAGATGGGATGTGTTCCAGAGAAGCAAGAAAACAATTAAAAACAAAAGTTAAAGGAATATTGAAGCATAGGATAGTCAAGGATGAGCCTGGTCATAACTCAGTGTTTCTTACACTCTCTTCCTCAGGCAACTTTCTTCTTAATCTTCTTTGAATTACAGCAACATCCTTTAAATCCTTTTCTCTTACATCTAGACTCTTCACAGCCCTTTCCTCCTAGCTTTATTTCAGTAGCCCTCTAGTTGCTTTCGCAGATCACTAATTATTCAAGCAAAGCCTTTCTGGTGGCTGGGTAAGAAAAGCCCTTTCCCAGCAATGAGACCTCAGTTCTAATTTTTAGTCCTGTGTCAGCTCCCATAGTCAGAGGGCACATTTTGCCAACATACTTACCTGTCTTTTATTTAAAGGTAGAGTGACCTGAAAGACTATCACTTGGGATCTAGTATGAAAAGTAGATATAAAATTAAGATAGTTATGCCCTAAAAGATCAGAAGACATGTTTCAGAGCACTGGATTAGCCTAGTGTGCTTTACTTATGGATCATCAGTATAGTTACTTTTTTCTGGAAATTTTCTGTTCCTAGTGTTTTCAAAAAAGTGAGTCAGAATAGCTTTCCCTTGTTAAATAAAACAGGTAAGATGAGAGGGTAGATCCAAAATATCTCCATCTACTTCACAGGGATCATGAATCTCATTTCACTTGTGTATATTGAAGCTACAGCACAAGCCCCCCTAAAGTGTACTGTAACACAGTGGATCTAGCCAATAGTGGGAGGAAAAAAAAGTTACAAATAATTAATGGATTAAAAAAAATACTGACTTTTTATTGAATACATTTCTCACAGATATTCAGTTACGTGAATACTGGCTGAAACATGAAGTCACACATGGTCAGATAAAATGTAGCAAATTCCTGAGAAAGTATCTGCAGCAAATTATTCTGCTCGGCTTGAGTTTCATCTGTTATCCTGAGTATACCTCTGGAAAGAAAAAAATAGGCTGAGGCTACTACAACTATGAATAAATGGCAATGATAATTCCCATTTAACATGATTAACATTTTCCCAGCCAGATTTGGTCTTTTTCTTCCTTTTCAGTCCGTCCTGAACCCTGCATCAAAACCCCTCTCTAATACCCACACAAGAAAAGAGAGAATAATAATATGAAAATCAGTTTGACCTGTGGTGGTATATTGTACTACATCTGGGAACTTGAAGTAAAAGCACCCACCTGAGACAAGACAGTGAACAGAAGCGGAGGATGTGCTCCACTCTCATGCAAGGTGAGGTTTCAGGTGTAAGAAGAAGACTAGGACCTCTGCATGCACCAGTTTGCTTACCCCATACTAAGAACCTGATGCTAGTCCTTTAACTTTTCAGCTTTGAATTTGAGTTGCTTGCTGACTTACTAGGCTTGGATCATCACTTTCTGTATATTAACCTGTCACTGCTATTTTATTCAATTTTAAGCCAGGACTTCATCCAGTTATTCTTTATACACTTATTGATTTTATTGTAATGGTTGTAGGAGAGCTCTGATAGATAAGAAAAATCAATCTGCCCTAACCTTTTTCTAAAACATGGTCTCACTATTTCCTAAGAGGGAGATTTTCCTTTTTTCAGATCCCATGCATGTTTTCTGATTCCATCTTCCTGAACATCTTTCTCAAGTTGGTTTGTTTACCTTCTGTTAGAACAGCAGCTGGTAAAATTTGGAATAGAGATCTGTAATTAAGGAGAGCGTCAGAGGAAAAGATTCTAAACAGAAAATGACCACATCCCTCCTTCAGCAGTTTTGTGATGAGAAAATTAGGACTTGGAAAAAGAAAACAACCTGGATTAGTCCCAATTCTCATATGCAAACCTGTCTACCAAGATATTTAAGCAGTGAATAGAGCGTTTTGTTACATTTGGCTTTGTCAAATGCTCAAGTAAGGTCATTGTGTCTGAAAAACCAATCTTGTTCTGCTTACACATCCAGGATGCCACCTTTCAAATTTTCAAAACAAACCCATGGTAACAGAATGTTTCCTCCAGATGGCAAAAAATGTCTTTAATTCTGTCTCACAAATAAATTACAGTTCTTTAACCATGTTTGTTGCTAAAAGGGGTTGTTCCTCTTCCAGAACTGTAGGCTGGAAAAAGCTTTATTTCCTGTAACTGTGGATTAAATTCTGGGCTTAGACTTAGTAGACTCTTGTCATTGATTTGAGTAGAGTGAGAACTTAACAAGTCATATTGTAAAAGAAGGAGTATATATGTGTACATGCTAAATATGAGTCTATAACAGTATATACTGAAAAGAACTCTGAGCTTCCTTTTACAGCAGTAATAAAATGTACAATAAAATCAATTAATCTGAAACTGAAGAGAGTTGCTATGACTCATAGTTGGAAATACAGATGTTGTTTGGCTTTGGCTCAAAGGTAGCAGACATGCACAAACATTTCTTCAAGTCCCTTAAAATATAAACATGGAAAAAATATAATCTTTGTGACTGATGAAATACTAAGTCTGCATGTATAAGAGGAAGTGGCTCTGGTACAGGATCTGTAGTTGTGAAAATGTGCAGGAATGAATTGCCTATTTCTCCCATAAGAAGTTTTCTTCTTGAAAATGGAGACTGAGGGAATGAGTAGTTATCAGAAGGAGGGAGAGACAAGCCTGTTTTGGAAAAGATCAGAGCAAATTGCATTTTCATAGCTGTATACGCTGCACAGAGAGGGATTTGCAGCACCAGACATGTTGATCAAGGAGATGACAAATATATGCAGTAGGAAAGGTGAAATAAAGGGCTGTAGTGCTCTCTCACCTTCCCCAGACTTGAGTATCTATCTTTCCTAGTGTTAGGGCAGTAGATATGGAAGTAGCTGACCTAAAGCTCGAGTTTTTATTAGCATGGCTATGTCTAACCCAGGCTTCTCACTTCCAAGAAGAGTGTCCTAAACGCTAGACCTTCATACACACTTTACACCTTCTGTGCAGGAAGCATGCCATTCACTAGAAAGTCATGTGTGGAGCCAGTGAGGGGGTCCAAGAGATACAGTATTATTCTAATGATGAGTAAAACATTCCTACAGGAGAGGGAGAAGGAAATATGAGGTTTACATTGCATTGCAAGGTATTTCATGTATTTAAATTCCTACCTTTAACATGTTCTGCCATTCATGTCTTGATATGTGTCTGGTACCAAAAGAGATACGGCCCTTGGGCCCTTTCAGTGCTTCATCCCTGTAAGTTTAGCAGTCATCTGTATACCGCCCTTCTTGCCTTGTTCCTTACAATGTTTTTAGCTCTTGTTATTACAGCTGTACATTATACCCTAACCCCACGTATCAAAATAAATGAGAAAAGGAAAAGGAAAATTGCACTTACTTGTAGTGGAGAGAAATGTTTTTGGTTAGGGAAGCAGAATGTACCACTTGGTGTATGGAGGGTGGTTACAAATAGCAATATGTACACATACTCAAACCTTCCCCCACACACAGTCTCACTTCACCCACACACTCTGGCTGCTCAGTAATTGTATTTCATTAAATTCAGCTTCAACCACTTGACTAAATCCTGATGTTCTTCCTCAGACCAAACTCCTCTTTATTTGATAGTAATTCAGCTTTTCTAAGACTGTGAGAATCTGTGCTTGTTTATTTATCATTTAATAGTACAATGTAAATAACACAACTTCTGTGAATATACAAAAAGATGTCAGCTGGCTGAATGGGGAATTTTGAAAGCTTGTAGTATAAGTATTATTGTGTAAATTTAGAATTTGTTGTGAAATTATTTAGGAGGTCTATGAGCCCTTTAGCAGTCAAATACAGTAGTGATGATTGCCTACTAAATGTGCCAACAAATTCTATTGTGAACATCAGGCAAAGTTTCCAGAACAGATCTTTCCTAATGAATGAATTGTGACTGAAACACAGCCAGATCAACAAACAGATTTAGGTGTGATAGCATGACATGTTACCACACTGTTCTGGTTTCAGCTGGGATAGAGTTAATTTTCTTCCTAGTAGCTATGTTTTGGATTTAGTATGAGAATAATGTTGATAGTACACTGATGTTTTAGTTGTTGCTAAGTAGTGTTTATACTGTCAAGGACTTTTCAGCTTCCCATGCTCTGCCAGGTGCACAAGAAGCTGGGAGGGGGCACAGCAAGGACAGCTGACCCAAACTGCCCAAAGGGCTATTCCATACCATGTGACGTCATGCTCAGTATATGAACTGGGGGGAGTTGGCCGGGGGGGCAGCGATCACTGCTTGGGCACTGGCTGGGCATTAGTCAGTAGGTGGTGAGCAATTGCATTGTGCATCACTTGCTTTGTATATTCTTTTATCATTATTATTTTCTCTTCCTTTTCTGTCCTATTAAACTGCCTTTATCTTAACCCATGGGTTTTACTTTTTTTCTCTGATTCTCTCCCCTATCCCACTGGGCAGGGTGGAGGGTGAGCAAGCGGCTGTGTGGTACTTAGTTGCCAACTGGGGTTAAACAATGACACGCACAAAGCATTTACATGTGAAGCACCAAATGAAAATAATTAACTGAAGCTAAGCATTTAAGTTCTTGAGATAGTTTCTAGTGTACCTACCTAGTAATGCGGATGCACAGCAGCTAATAGGCTAAGCAAGGTGACATCTCAACCAGCTCTTAGGAAATAATGTTGCAATGTTGTAGCAACAGAAATGTGGCAAAGCTCAGCCTGAGGCATTACAGGAAAAGGTTATTTAATTTTAAAACCAAATCTACCTCATTCATTCACACTCACACCATTTTGCCCACGTACTCAAAACCACTAAAACCTATGTGTTCAAGTAGTCCGTCTAGCATCCAAGGCATTTGCATTCAGGTGGTCTGAGCAGGCTTCCTTGTGATGACACAGAAGACAAAGGGTCCTGTCCTCCTCATGCCTCTTGACATTGTCTTGTGCTGGTTTTGGATAGCCTTTTTGTGCTCTAGGAGCTGACAGCCTTTCCATTCTTTGACATGTGTGCAAGTAATGAGAATGTACTCACCATCCTTTGTATTTCAGTCTGGTTGTTCTAAGCAGTTATAAGTAAATATACAGAGATTCTCTTAATCTGGGTGATACCGGCATACAACATTCTTGCAGCCATTTTTCTGACTGGTGTTTGCTCCTCCTAGTGCCTCATACATTCCTGTTCAGAGAGATTCAAGTGTGTGCATAGTGTGTGGACACATATGTCAGTGTGTGATTATTCATGAATATCAAGCCAAACTAGTCAGTAAGTAGGGTAAGTGGCCTGAGAAGCACATATTGAAATGTCCAGAACCGAAGGCTGGACACTGGATAGAGCAATGAATCTGCCAGTCAGTTACTAGGGGGACCAGGAGGACCAAGCCAGCTACTGGGCTGACCATGGGGTCTTGGATTTGACCGAGGGACCCATTTGCACACGTGTGTGTCAGTGCATGAGGCAACGGGAGATGAGAGGATCTCAAGGCAAGTTACTGGATAGACTGAATGTCTAAGATCAGTTACTGGGTGCATCCACAGTGTGTGTGTGTGTGTGTGGTGTAGGTCTGTAGCAGCAGCTGGAGTGGAGCTGCAGGCCTTGGGGTTCTTATGTCCAGTTGCTAACAACTGGGGTGAATGGGATCCAAGGGCGAGTTCCGGTGCAGACTAAGTGTCTTGGCAAGTTACTGGAGGGATCCACATTGTATGTGTGTGCACATTTCCACTAATCCTGCACTAATCCACTTTATCCGGACGGACTGGAGAGGGGAACTGGAGGAGGCCACTGGCACTGCCTGCGTTTGCCTGAGTGCTGTGTTTTCTGCCTGCGCTGGTTGGTGTGGCCGTGCGGATGTGCATATTGTATACATGTGTTTTTCTGTGTACCTGTTGGGACTACGTGCTCAGCCTCATTACTGGCTGGAGTAATGAGCTGAGTGGAGCTGCAGCCACCACACCTCTATCAGGCTGCTGGATTGGGCACCTCTTAAGAGAGAGCTCTTTCTTTCCTGCTGCCTTTCTCCTCTACTCTTCCTGGCAGTGATACCAGTGAGATTTCCACGTGCAAAATGCATAAGATTGATGTTGCTATTAACTCGAATTTTCTAGCATGATTAATTACCTCAGTTACCCAATACATGGCATTCTAAAGCAACACCATTTTAGGAAGTGCCTAGTACCTGCCATATAAAATTCATAACCCTTTAAGCACTTTTTAGCTGGACAGATGAACATTGTGGCACAGAAGGTGATTAATTGTGTTTAAAAATGTGCACCAATATTTACATAGTGCAATAGGATGGCATAACAGTTTCTAGAAAGTGAAAAATGGTTTCTGCCTTGAGGAGTTTATAGTCTAAACTTAGACCTGACAAGGTAAGTGATTGCAAACAAGAGAGCATTTGAGTTACAATAATAGGAAAGTTGCATTTGCTATTTTCTCCCTTTCTTGTTTACACTTGTCCCTGTCTTTGGGAGCAGTTTATAATTACTTAATTGGCGTGAACTTAAAGTTGCTCTGTGGTGAAGCAGTCACACAGAATAAGTGTGTGGAAATGAGAGAATATGATAAAGAAAGAGATAGGGAGAAGCACAGGACAAGAGGAAGGTAAAGAGGATAAAATAACTGAGTGGGTACAGAAACAGTCATGAATAGCAAGGTGGAAAGGAAGGAGAAAAAAAAGTAAGGTAATGAAACACAGAAGACCTGCTACAGAGGATCCGTAAGACAAGATGAGCAAAGACAAAACTTCAGTTACACATCCAAGAGCAAGATGCTGAAAATTTCAATATGTTATATATTTGGAGGCCTCTGGGACAAAGCCCTTAGGAAGGTGGTAGGATAAACCAGAGTGGGGTTACTATTGCTGCTAGAGCACAAAGGCCTATAGAGGAAGCTAGAGCTTGCTGTTTGCCCAGCTTGTAGATTTTGTGCAGTTCTGTAACTACATAGGGGCCCTCTCAGGCAGCGGTCTCCAAACATTTTTGATCGTACACCCCTATCAGTAAAATTTTTTTGAGCACACACTCCCAATATATTTATATTTATTTATTTATAAATTACATATATTTACTATTGTAATATTATATTATGCACATTATGAAACACACAAAACCCTTAGAAATTAAAAAAGGATGAGGTAAAGATGAAATAAACACTCTTTTTATTTTTTTATTTTATTTATTAATGACACAAATAATATTTTCTTCCCAAACCCCAATGGATTGCACACCCCCCAGGTGGCAGGCCTCCTGATTTGGAGACTGCTGCTCTGGGGTACCCTTAACAGGATGAAAATATAAGGCAGTAATATACATTTCTGAGCTAAGGTCAACCTCCAGTCCTTCGCTCAAATAGATATTTTGTCTTCAGTACTGCTTCAGTACTACCAGCAGACCAGAGACAGACAGTAGAACAGAGAAGCTGCTCTATAAGATGAGAAATGCTAATTCGGTGGGCTCCATTTCCTGGAAAAACTCCCTCATGAATTGGAATGTGTGTCTACAGCAAAAAGTGAGGGATCTGACATAAGAAAGGCATTCAAAACTAGTGAGTAAAATGGAAGAAGCTTTTTACTAAACCCAAGTTGGAGCTAAATACTGACGACATTCAGTCTCTACAAATGGATAGATTCCTAACAAAAACTAGCCTTTCTTGTCAGTAATTCATGACTCTGCTCTAGCTTCCTGTGATTTATCGTAAAGAAGAAGCCACCTACTGTGGAAAGAATGGTATATATTTTGTAATGTAAGTTTTGTAAGTCAGAAAAATGCCACAAACTTAGCTAGCTCAGAGATATATCTAGTTCTTTATCTATGTTTGAACTGATCTATGATAATAGATAAATTTATTTGTATAAACATTTCTGTGTCCTGGCTATATGCTAAGAAAGTTTGTTTTTAAACAGTCTAGACAGAAATGTGAAAAACCCTAATGAGAATGATATTAACATGGCAAAAAAAGCTTGCAAAGTCTCACTATATACATTATCTTGCAAATGAAGTCTGACATATATTGTCTGTATGGACAGTATCCAAAATTACACTTAATGAACAAAACCACTGTCAATCAAAATTTAAAATCAGGCATGCACAATTTGCTTTGTTCAGATTAAAAAGTAATTTTGGACTCTATAGACAATTTAGCATGTTGTGAGAAATACTTTCTGTATTTATAGGATAACATCCAAACTGTCATAGATCAAAGAGACTGTGTAGCCTTTTACATAGCATGTAGAAGATTAATATGTATTTCTTCCTACAAAATATATCCTGGTTGACACTGTGTTCCTGTAAAAAGAAAGTAAAAGGCAAATGAAGCTCACTGGATCAGTGAAAAAAATACTACTTCAAGAGTAGATCTGCTAGTACGAGTACAGGTTGATTAGAATGTATCAAAAATCAAATGTAAAGTCTATTCAGATTATTTTGAAAAGCTAAATTATTTCAGGTAAACTTGCAGTTTAAAACATAAAATTACCATGTAACAATGAATGGCTTGGAAACAGCTATAATGGAAAAACTAAACAGTGAAGACTATGCTTCAAGGTTATGAAAAAGCATTTTACTGATTTTAATCACTGGCATAGGAATATTATCTGAAATTTAATAACTGGTCTGCTACAAAAAAAAAAAAAAAAAAAGATTTTTTTTTTAAACCAGGAGTAAAATTTTAGTCCTAGTAAAATAATTGCCAGATACAACACCCCACAGGTCTCAGTAAGAACAGGATCAATCCTACATACTTTTCCAATACTGTTCTTATAAATTATTATACACTAGTTCACAGCCACGTAGTTTGGAATAGGTGTGGTTTTGCAAATTTGCCTTTTAATATTTTCTCTAGAAAATCACATGTGACACTAGGAAAATATATTTAGTTGTAATTTTTATTATATTTTAAAAATTTGGCAGCATATGACTATTTTTATATGTGCATGTGTGTATTCATAGATCTTTTGGTGTTCTCTAAAAACCTGTTGTCAAAAGGAAAACAATATTTAATCTCATCATATTCGGGAGTGATGTCTTATATTACTGTAACTCCTTCTTAACAGATTTTGCAAATTAGTCTATTGTACAACAGGATATGAACATTTCCTGCTTTCCTCTTTCATTAATGACAGATAATTACTGCAGGGAAAAAACCTACAATAATCATGCTAATCAGCAAGATGGATTTTCATACACTAGACTACAAACGTTACTATCCTGCATGATATCAGCATGTAATAAAAATTCCTAGGCTACTCTATGAAAAAGAACAATAATATCTCTCCCACGGGTATTTTTCTGGTTGTTCTTATAAGAACAAAAGAACAACTGTATGGGTACAGAGCAGTCCCTCTAGGCGTTGTGCATGATTCAGAAAAAGTACAAGAAGGTAATGGTGTAACAGTATTTCTTTGGTAAATCCTCCAAACCCTTAGCAATCAGCAGCACAGGGAATTCTTGGGCCAAGGCCATATCTTCTTGTTTAATATCTCTTGGTGGACTTCTTTTTTCTGTGACTTTTCTTTTTTATTCTGAGAAGACTCCCTTGGAATTCCTAGAGTGTCTTAACTGTGCACAGAAGGACAGATTTATTGAAACAAATTTGGGGAAAAAAGAGTCACAAGAGTAGAGGAAGAGGGCAAGTAGCTCTAGACAATCAAATGGGATCTCTGTGTGGCACAAGATTAGTAAAAGGTTTGTGACTGATCTGTGTCACTAATGCCAACTGTCAGAACACAGTCCATAGTTTTTTATTACATAGCATTAAACTCTCTTACCATTCAAAACAGGCTGCATGAAATTACCTATGAGGAATGGATCCTGGCCTGTTAAAATCCATGATTCAAATCTAAATATTTTTTGGGACTGTTTTGGCTCAGGCCAAGCTCATGCTAAGGACCATACTAGAAATTTAAAAACTATACTAACAGTTTAACAGCTGATGAAGCTTCAGTGCCCAAAAGTCTTCCCTGGCAATATCTAATTAACTATGAAAGGTGAAAGTTGTGTGTTTCTGCTGGTGTTTTAAGTTCTGCAGGGTTGTGTCAAACTACAATTAAAAGATCTTTTTAGCACGTCCGTTGCTACTAGTAAAAAGCTTGTAATCTTGAGGGGGGGGTGTCTCAAATTATTGTAGGGAATTTCTTTAACTTAGGAAAACCTTTGCTGTCTCTGTTAGAATTCACTTGTGCATACTGAAGAGACGATAGAATAAAACTGAGCCCTAAGGAAAAAATAATCCTTAGGATACATAGAATGACATGGGAGAAAATTGTTTAGCTGTTCAAACATGGTTACATTTATTCTCATCAGGATCTGCAGAGATGTCAGAGAGTTTTTGTTACCAGTGGTACGGAAGGAGGTTGATCCATCCTTGTGAAAGTCAGGCTGATCTTTCTTTCTTGTCCAAAGGACATCATTAGCTACAATAATAATCCCGATTGCTTAGGTTAGCTATTCTTCTCCGTTTGTTCTTCTCATGTAGAAGACAAGAATTCAGATCCTGATTTCTGCTGAACACAAATGTTCCCAACTCAGCTTTAATGAAATATTTACAAAACACAATGCAATCAAGACACATTCATTGTTCTGAAATAGGCGATGAGGTCTTCCAGCTGATGAGCTTAGTGTAAACTTCCTGACTAATTAGGTCATATAGATTAAAACCTGAAACCCTACTTTTATGTCTTCAGACTGCAGCCCATTACAAAATTATATCTTATAAAGGAAATAATATTAATGAACTAGCCTCAAGAAGTTTTCCATGCTACAAAACTGTTTTTTTTCTAACAACCAGTTAAAATGACTAAGTTGTTATATTCAGGGTTGCCAGGACACTGCAGCTGATAATAAAGTTTCTTTATGCTACAGCACTGCTAACTTTGAAACCTAATAGATGGTATATAAATAGAAAGGACAGATAATCCTACCTCCAGTTTCTTAGGAAGTCCAGTTTCTTAGGAAGTTCAGTGAACCCTGTGTTCACAGACTGCTGTGCCTGGGTGGATCCCGATCCTGCTCCTTGCAAAATCAAGCCTGTATCAAGCCTGTTCTTGAAGTCAATGAACCTTCAAATAAATATATGGGTTTTCTGAGGTGAATCCCCTTGAATGATTGGTACATAATATTGTGTTTATATTATATTTATATTATTATATTATCATTATATTGTATTATATCATTATATTATATTATTCTCTTATTTATATTTATATTATATTGATATTATTATATTTTATTTATTATACCTTGAATGTACAGTTGCAAATAATCTTGTACTGAAAACTACCTTTCAGTGGCTTGCTGACTGATTACCTTTCATCAAAATCCTAATACATTTAAATTGATATAAGAGTGAGAAATCAGTGGAAGGCTTTTGGCTTATTCTAGTTTTGTTAAGGTATGTTAATAAGCAGAAAAAAAAATAACATTTTGAAACAGTAACTGTCATTATTCATCACCTGTTTCTAGTCCCTATATGACGTCTCTTTTTCCTTAAAGATATCCTAATTGATGAAATTCTAAACCCCTTAGAAAAGCTTGCTGCTGAAGTAAGAGTAAATGTATTCTTTGAGCACTAATATCTATCAGCTTTTGCAGGCAATTTAATCAATTTCATGCATTTCATAACAAGGCTGACTTTTTGCAACTGGAATCTGTAGTACTTGCAACTGTCTGCAAGAGAGTTGCAAGTAGTGTTGTGCTTTCATTTGCACTCACATTGCACTTAAAAGTGTTGTAAATTGTGTTAAGGCTAGACCCTGGCCTAAGGTTAGCCTAATCAAAAAGAGGATGAGAAACTACTGTGCATGACACGACTTGCTGGATAAACATGAGAAATAGCAGTACAACAAGACTATTTAGTTGCTGATGCTAGCTAAGGTGACCTGGCCAAGTTCTCCTTTCTGAATAACCATTGGTAAGTCATAGCCTCACAAAAGTAGGATAATGACCTACTAAGGATCCCGTAAGGGATGGAGGATCCTACCTCAGCTGCCAAGAGGTAAATTGTTTCCAGTCTCTTTGCAAAATTTAACTTGTGCAGAAGTAGAAGAATGGGAGAATCTGCCCAAGAAGAGGGTCTAATTCCAGATGCAGCCCTATGACCACATCTGTCAGAGTTAGGTCCTGCTTACTCTTTTGCTTTATTTTACTATTATCTTCAAACAGCCTGTTACTTGCCAAAGTCTTTTCTCTGCTAAAATGCAGGATGTTTCATGCTGTTCAATAAACTCATGTTGTAAGAGTAATTATAGCTGAAGAGATAACACCTAAGGTGTTTGACCTTATCTAGACTTATTTTATTGACTGATACATTAAAACTTCATGCTGATCCTACTTAGTGACTGCATAAGAAAGACTATACCTGACACTTCAATTCTCTAACCTGTTCGTAAGGCACTATTTCTGTATGTTTCTCATATTATAGAAGAGTTCATCTATTGCTTCTTGTCTCAGAGTCTTTAACAGTAATTTTCTGTGAGAGCTCAGTAATTCTCACTGTGTGGACGCATGGTTTCTGTGTTCAAGGAAATCATAAAAGATTATTATCATTACATTGTAACTTACTGATTGTTTTTGCAAAATTATAGTTTCCTCTTTTATATTTACAAGCTCATGGAGAAGGCATTATGTATGCATCTGAAAGCCATCTACCTACATTATAATACATGCTATCTCTATTTTATGAGGGCTGTGTCCTGCAAAATACTAAATCCTTTGGCTCTGATCCTGCAGAGCACTTACGTGCATGAGACATCACACTGAAATCAAAGGGATGTCTCAAACATACAGTGATAATGATATGTTTAGGTGGCTGGTCTTCGAAATTTGTGGAATTAAAATACACATGAATATTATCAATACTGGAGATGGGTTTAAGCCAAATTTCCCAGATCCAGAACAAAATATTATTTTGTATTTCAAAATATTATTTTACTTTTATAAAAATCAAGCCCTTGAGGACTCCATCCATGGATTTAAAGCTTGATCTACCACAATGATAAAATCCAACCAGAAAGCTTAAGTACTTAGATAAACTTCCTCAAGATCTGTGGTATGTATGTCAAAGAGTTTGGCCTAAACTTGTCTTTAATTAATTTAAATAAGAACTGGGTCATGCAGCAGAGTGTACTCCTATGGTCTCAGAGAGGCTCAGGCAATTAACACTTAATACCAACTGTTTGGTGTAATTTTTTCTGTTCTGTGCTGCTCAGTGATCTAGATATCTCTGCCTGTGCTTGCTATACATTATGCAATACCAGTCTCTTTGTTCCCTTGACAGCTTTAGCATGATCCTTTTCACAACAAAATCATCTCTTTTCCCTCTTTCCAGTAGTTAACTTGAAAATAATTTATTTTATTCTTCACAGACTGTTTACAGAGTTCTCTATCAGCAGACATGAACTCAGACAGGAACACCAGCTCCAGTAGATTTACTCATGTAAGGAACTAACTACCAGTGTAAGGACATCTGTACCTTCTCCAAAATTTGCTTGTGGCTAAAGCAGTGCAAATGTTGCCACTGCAAAAGAAACAATTTACTTACTGAAAAATTCTCAAGTACAATTTAGCTGTATTATATTTATTAGCCTTGAATCCCAAGACACTAATGGTGATATGGCAAGCTCTGTGCAAAAAGATATATATGATTGAGTTTATGTCAATGTAGCTTTGGTTGCTGTGCAAGATTTTGCAGTTCACCTCTTTAACAACATTATCTTTCAAAGTTTGGATCACTATCAGCTTTATACTGTTAAAGATAAGAGATGAGTACTATGTGAGATGAATGACCTTGGCACATGTCAAGTCCCAAATTTATCCAGTTTATCTTCTAAAATAGTGTATAAAATTGTGTCTAGCATTCTTCAGTTCCTCCTTAAGAAAAAAGATAGAATGCATATGTTTTTAACAAGCAGGGTCTGCCTCTGCTAATTCAAGCCCATGGTGTTTTATGTAGTTTCATGTACAGTCTTTTCTACATGGCCTAAATGCTGGCAACTACCCCCCGTGTGTTTATATGTGTTTATATGAACATGAGGTTCATATAAAGCTTATTTGTCTCAATCTATTTAGAATCATAGAACCATAGAATCGTTTAAGTTGAAAAAGACCTTTAAGATCATCCAGTCCAACTATTAACCTAACATTACCGAGTCCACCACTAAACCAATTAAGGGTAGAGTAGCAATTTGCATGTTCAGGCATGCAAAACTGTAAACTATGCACTCAGGGGTCAGTGCATCCAAAGCAGGTGCTGGCTGAAGTTTGCACATCAGCAGAGGGCCAGGTGAAGCATGTGAAAAACTCAGCTAAGACTGGAAACATTTATTCTAGATCTTGAAAAGTGATAATAATGTGTAAGTGGGAGGTATAATGAAAACTGAGGCACAGTTAAAAATGCCCCAAGCTGTCCTGGTTTCGGCTGGGATAGAGTTAATTTTCTTCCTAGTAGCTGGCATAGTGCTGTGGTTTGGATTTAGTATGAGAATAATGTTGATAACACACTGATGTTTTAGTTGTTATTAAGTAGTACTGACACTACTCAAGGACTTTTTCAGCTTCCCATGCTCTGCCAGGTGCACAAGAAGCTGAGAGGGGTCATAGCCAGGACAGCTGACCCAAACTAGCCAGAGGGATATTCCATACCATGTGATGTCACGCTCAGTGTACTGAGCGGCTGGGCATCAGTCAGAGGGAGGTGAGTGGTTGCATCACTTGTTTTTCTTGGGTTTTGTTCCTCTTCTTGTTGTTTTCCTTTTCACAATTTACTGTTATTATTTTTTATTATTATTATTACTATAATATTTCAATTATTAGGCTGTTCTTATCTCAACCCATGAGTTTTCTTACTTTTACCTTTCCAATTCTCTCCCCTATCTCACCGGGGTGGTGGGGGGAGGGTGAGAGAGTGGCTGCATGGTGCTTAGTTGCCAACTGGGGTTAAACCATAACACAAGCAAAATCCATTTGATCAGTTTAGCTTATTTTTGAGAAATGGTTATTATGTATTGGTTATGAATAACATAAAACCGTTACTGCTGATAAGAATTGTGGAAAATGTAGGGCTACTTTACTGTTAGTGCCTCTCCAACTTCTTCCTTCAGAGAAATGCAATAAAAAGGATGAAGCAGCTAAGAGACTGATTTATTAGAGAAATATAAAAGACTTATGTATGCATAGCTTGGCTAAAGAATGATTAAGGGAATGACACTAACAGTAGAAAATGCTGCTTAGCAAACAATCCTGTAATGGCAGACAGTGGGACTAGATGTATTATAATTTATTAATTGTGTTGCAGTTGTGCCTAGTGGGGTCTGTTATGTTAGCTACTACACAAGCACCCAGCAGGAGACGGTGCCTAAAGAGCTCACAGTGGAAACAAGGAGGAGGAACAAGGAGGAGGAGGAAATACCTTGCACCAGGGTCATGCAGCATGAGAGTAACTGAGCTAGCAGTGGAAGTCCAGAGCCCTATTCAAGACTGCTGAATTTAGCAGTTTCACTGGTAATTTCTCTGAAACATACTTCTGCTTCTGATCCGATGGGCATAACTAGAGCATTATTTCAGAAATGTAGTCTGGTTTTCAGTGTGCTGAGACCAGTCCATTTGTAACTGTCAAGAATCTTGTAACACTCCTGTACAAAAGGTAAAACTAACCATCCAGCTAACAGGATGCAGACAGTACTAGACGATGAACGTGCTTATTATCCATGTTAATCAGCTCCACAAGTGAGTAGCAAACTACAGCAGATGGAGATCCAGTTTCGTGTTGCTATAGGTTTTCATGGCAAAGTATTTCAGATGTGAAGATAACGTTTGTATTTGCAGCACCCCTTCCACAATGAGACTGAACTCTATTTTCTTTCCTGCTCATATACTTACATATAATGAAATGTAAGCTTTTTTGAACACCCTCTTCTGTTTGTTCTGATTCATATAAAACTAAGCTTGTTGTGCTCATCACTGATTCTCCTGTTGGAGCCAGCCTCATCTGTATTTCATGCTGGCTCATCGCCATGGTGAACTTGACTTCCAGTGCAGCCAACAAACCTCTCTTCCAGCCCCTGCGCTGGTCAGGAGCCATCAGCTGCAGAAGAGGGGTCAAGTCTGGAGCACTGTTGAGATGGACACAAAACCAACATGGACTCACTGTGCAAAGAGGGGGAGAAGCACTCACCACCCACTGCTACAGGCACCGCTCACCTCCACGGCACAATGCCTCGGGTGTCCCAGAAGATCAGAACCAAAAATGAACTGTTGGACAATTAGATATTTGCCTCTGGGTTAATAGGAATGACACAGGAACAAACACATTATCTAAACCAAGACTTTTCATGCATGTTATCTCTTTGCAGACCAATCCAATACAGACAGGCTTAGAGTTTAAGCTTTTTATCCTTACAATTAGGCTTTATTGTCCCACAAGACCAATGTCATAACCTCTCCTCATGAAGTAATGGATGGCTTGCATGCTGCTAATCTGAAAATAATGTTTTTATAATACAGAAAATTCAGAAGTAATTTCTGTTCCGAGTGGAAAGAATACTTTAATTTCTCTGCAAGACAGATGTTTACAGAGCCTTAGAGTAAACACCAATACCATCTGGATGACATGTCACCCTACCCAGATGGAAAATTGCTACTTAATACTGGCTATGGGCAGAGTTGTGTAAAAATACCATAAAATTTCAGATTAAACAATGTTGGAAAATCCATTTAAACTACCAGTAACTACTTCATCATTTCCAGGAGTTTGAGGAAAAAAATCTGTATGAAAATTAGCAGAGCTCGCTATAATAACAGAACATGACTCTATATTCAGAAGTTATCAAATTCATGAGGAACATTTTCTTTTAACTAAGAGATTTTTAAATGTGCTGAGTTAAAATACTGCTGAAGAAAGCTGCAGCTTGTATTTTTTTTTCTGGCAGGTGCCCTAATTGCTGCCTCTCATTTTTCTAATAAGAATGGGAACAATGTTGCGTAAGAATGATGTGTAGATAAGAAAATCTATTATTTCTTGGAAGATAAGATTTCAAGATTAGCTCAGATCTAGATTTAAGACTCTACCAAGAGAGCTCTGTGTGTTACTTAACACAAGCTTTGGCAGAAAAAGCATGCAGGTTCCTCTACCCGCTGTTTTTCCTATGATCAATTAAATCTCTAACCTATCATGTAGCAAAGTTTGAAATAAACAGAAACCATTTAAAAGAGTTTAAAGACTGTGTTTGAAGGCCCATAGAGGAAGAATAAATATTTTGCTGCTGACCCTGTTGACACAGCCAACACCTACAGTGGACGCTGAAGTATTTTTCTAGCCGTTCCCAAAAGTAACACCCAGAGAAACAGAGTTTCAAGGAACGACAGTCCACATTTGCTCTGATTCAGGGCTTTGGAATACAAGAGGACCCTCTCATAGTGGCAGTGAATGAAGTTAAGCTCTTGCAATGCTGAGAATGAAAGTATCCAGGTGCTCCTTGGCTTTGAGGTGCATTTCTGTTTACAGCAGCTTCTCATTTCCAGGGACTGAGCTTTGTGTAAACAGAATGTCAGCCGTGCAGTGAGGCTCCAGCATGCGGCTAAGGACAGCAGCTCCTTCCTTCCCTTTCCCCATGCTCTGCTGTCCAGCACTTAGCATGGCCTACCCCTGCTCCTTGCTCTGCTCCCCCCAAACCTCTATGGAGAGCCTCTTTAGACCCCTGCTGCCAGCATCTGTGCAGACATCCGGCTGCTTCCTGTGCCGTCTGCCCCCCTCTGCTGGACTGGGGACATCTTCTTCCAAATAAATCCAGGGCAGCCTGATTTATAAACCTGGAGACTTTTTTTTTCTTTTCCAGTACAGAAAAGTACCCCTAAATAATTCCTTCTTTACTCTAAAAGGGAACAGTGCTGAAAAAGACACCACTAGACATTCATCTGTACCTTGACAGGTCTATCACTTCTGGAGAGGAAAATGTCCACTGACACCCAAACAGTCCAGCTGGCTTAGTTTTGAACTACTGACAGAAATCTTACTCTCAGTGTCTGTGATCACCAGCAAGATGACTGTAATTTCTTCTGCAAGCCCCTTTGAAATGCTACATATAGAAAGAGAATTCACATTGGCTTTTCTTTTAGGAAAACATGGAGGGGTATATTAAATTAAAATTAATTGATTTAAAGGCTTTTGCTGCTAAGCAATAGTTATAAAAGAAAGAGCTATTAGAATCAGAATACATGAGAAAATTTAAGTGGGTCCCATGTTGAAAGCTGACTAGTAGGGCATAATGGAGCTTAATTTTCCCTGCTAACTTGTGCTGCAGATTTGCTACATTTAAAAGCATAACAACTGTAACAATAACAATTAAGCAATATTTCCTAACTGCCCACAAGGCAAGTTCAGATCATGACTGAAAAGCTGTGCCACATTCTCTCTTTATTTTACTTATTCTCACACAGATTCTGCAGTGTAAATTTCCTTTTGCTACATCTATATACTTGTGTTGCCATCCAGTCTACATGTGGTTGCCTCTTGCTCTGCACAGTGGTAGGTAAAAGAGCTGGTGAATAGTTTGCTACACTATTTTTTCTAAGAGTTACAACAGCATTTCAACATTTACCTGTGGGTACTTCTATTGTTCATATTGATGACTGAATTACAATTTTGTCCACTGTTTCTGCAATGTATATGAATCTGGATAATAAGTTGCTTTTGTTGAATTACTGCATTTAAGTCAGTCACTCTCAGTAGCTGAAACAACAGCTAAAATTCTGGCTCCTTTGGTTCGCATTTCAGAATACCATGGCATGGATCATGTTTGTCAAAAACGTCCTGAATTCTGCGTGGAAGTATCCAGATTGAAGGAGAATCGAGCCACATGCAGGCTCAAACACAGCAGTGTGTTACAGAGTTTACGCCATGGTGTCAGTCCCCCCAGTGAAACTCATCCTCCTCCTCCTCTTTGCCACAGCCTAAAGTAGGTGACCTACCTGAGGCCAGCACTGTTATATCCCTTTTAGTGCACAAGCAGGCTTGTGATATGCTTGAAATGCTTCAAACTGCTCTGAACACAGATGTAGGCATGTTAAATTGATTGACAGATCTGTGCTGCTTCTTGTGTGGTTAACTGGCTTAACTCCAGGGCACATAAACTCCACCTTGTCCTCTAAAAGTCTTCCTGTCCTGAAGGGTAAATTCCCTTAAACAGTACTTATTTCCTGGTAGAAAGACACTTCCTTCTGTCAGGGGTATTTTAATTTTCCCAGCTCCACTGGAGATCATGACATAATTCACATAATACACACTGTGAATTTGCTAGTGTGTGGCTAAAGCATACTCAGCATTAGGCTTCAGATTTGGACCAAAATTTAGATCATACATGGAGTTTTGAATAATGTTACTAAGGTATTCTGGACCTTCCACTTGATCTCTTGTTTTTTCCAAATGTAATATTCACCTCACTTTTCTTTCCATTCCCAGATGACCATTCAACTTTATGATCATTTAATGTGTAATGGTTATCAGGTAATTCCTGGAAATTCAAGTAGACAGTCAAGAAAACCCTAAACAGTTCCCTGAGCAGCTTAAAGCCCTACAGGAGACAGAATTAGAAAAGGCTTAGAAATAAGAACTTTTAAAACCAGGCACAAGGTACAATAGTAGAGTTGCCTTGCTAAGGGGAAGATTTAAATGTTAAGAGCTTCTGTGTAAATTGGGGGTGATTATATTATGCCAGATATAAAATTTTCCACTAAAATAACAGAAATCTTCATAAACAGAAGCCATTTGTAAAATAGCTGGTGATCTGACTTGTTAAATGTTTGCCTAAGATTTAGAACTAAAGATTTAAATACAGAAATCTGCTTGCAAAAGACAGTGTATCCTGTAATTTCTGCATCAATGTAACTTCTCTGTGGGTTAGCCTTTACGACTATGTGAACCTCTACCCTGTTTTCCTACACAACTGAAACGAGAAGTCTCTTAGGAAAAATATGTTCAAAGCTATGCACAGACAGGTTTTCCTTGAACAAGCAGCTGAATGCTTTGGTATGGCGATTTTTCTGTCATGTTTTCTGCTAAATATCTCCATACATTTGGTGAGTCAAAGTAATCTGGACTACAACTTGGTGTCCAGGTTACTGACCTTAGAGGCAGAAACCCAAAACTTCCATGTACAAAGAAGCACAGAGGAATAAGTTTTGTCTTTCAAGACAAGATCTTTGAGGACGTTGTGTTTGACTCAGCTGGACGAGCCCTCCGCAGTGAGCCAAGTACAGCACTGTGCTCTTACAGTAATCGCAACATCGCTGTCAATCATTCCTTCAGAGCAAAGGTGCCCAATCCATTTCTTGCAATTGTCTCTATCTTCTGTTGCACTTCATACAAAAGACTTTCCCAAATTATTTTGCACTTATCACTCCCACTATAGGCTTTCTGTAGCCTTCCAGTCTTACCTCTCAGAAATGTAAATGGTGTTTTAGAGTCATTATAAAGCTGTAACTACCCTTTCTTAGATACGTTTTATAATTTGAATTTAATATAAAAAAAGTCTACTTTCAAAATGCTCTTGGCAATGAGTGCTTATATTCCAGGGAACAAGTAATAATTACAAAAGAAGTGGAGAACTGATTGGTTTTAAATCTTTCTTTTAGTTCTTGTTTTCATAAAGGCAAACAGAGAGGAAAACACTACGGAGTGGGGTCCAGTGGAGGAGAGAGGTAGAATCAGGGCTGCTCAGACTTGAGGGAAGAGGTTAATTTTCAAGAAAAGATGAAATCTATTCTACATATAACATTTATATCCCATGAGCCAGGTTTTGTCCTGAATTCAAATTAAACCAAAACCTTCATGCACACTATATATATTCTAACCTCTGAATTTCACTTTCCCCGGTTTCAAAACTAGAAATCAGTTTCCCAAACTTTCTTTAAAGAGTTACAAATATTTTGGTTGCCTGAATTCACTTTTGAATCCATACTGAAATACAAAATCTTTCACATGATTCTTACAGGGGCTTCTGAGATGCACTAAATTTTCTGTGTTGTGAGCATTTTATGATACTGTGACTTCAGTTGTTAAATGTGGATAATGCTTACCAAGCTGGCAGGGAGGCTACCAGGATCAGTTGCTTTCTTTAAATGGCTTTGAAATTCCAATCACAAAGTACACAGAAAGTGTATATAATATGTTTTGAAAGAACATGAAAGGGCTTATCATCTGGTTATTTCTATTGGAGATGCTACATATGTAAACTATATACTTAACTTCCTTAAATCACATAAGGGAAATACTTGGAATGGCAACCAAACAAATCCATCCCAGGTTGTTAGTACTTTTCAAATTTAGCTCATATTTCTTTTCAGTGAACATGTAATTCTTGATATGGTTGACCTGAAAGTATAAGATATTTCAAACAATCTTCCTGCTGACAAACTCTAAATAAATGCAGGTTGTTTTTTTTTTTTTTTACTGTATTATATAATTTAAAAATAATGGATTATTTAATGAAGCTGTATATTTTTCCTTCTGTAAATATTGGGGAAATGAATCTTAGAATTTTTTATGATACCTTACTTCCTTTTTCTTAAACATATCCAAGCTCAATGAAGCTGAAAGTTTAATATTTTTAAATTATATTGCTTCACTTCTACTTTGTTTTAGAAGAAATTTGAAAGAGTATGTGAATCAATAGAACATAAATAGGGTAGAAGATTGTGCACTAAATAAGTAGAAAATAGAATATTACCTACTGCATGTGCGTTTGCACAATAACTGTTGATTTACTCTCTTATTATTTAAAATTTGCTTTCAGGTCTCTGAGGTGCCCATGACTCCAGGTAAAATATCTGCAGACCCAGACATTGTAATAATGAGGTTATATTGTATATTGAAAAAGCAGATGCATCTCAAGCTGGTCAAAGCTGTGACACACTGAATTCCAGCAAGATTCCAGGAGGAACTATTTAATTGGTTCAATTGATGGAGGATTCAAATTTCCTGGTTTGATATTACCTTGGAAATGCTTTGACTGATCTTTGCCTCCAAACCAGAAGATTCCGTGACATGACTGAACTGTGTTAGATGTAAGAGACATGGCTTGGAGCAAAACTGCCCAGCTGTTATATCAACTATTAGGACTGTGAACCTTCTTAGGTTAAAAAAATATAATAATATTTATTTCACCTGAATTTTGAAGTGAGAACTGAAGAATAATATTAAGTTTAGGAGCTGGGTGAATGGAGTCTGCATCATAGAGAAATATGCAAAGTGTCATATAATGTAGGGAGACTTGGAACACATTTTGGTGAGTATATTGTTAGCAAAATAGTTTAGAAATCTTTGTTTCTGATCATTTTTCCAGTGTCATATGCCAGCAATGAATATGATTCACTTCTTTGGAAGAACGGTGTTGACAGCAAAGTCCTTTAATAGCAAACATTGCTCAAATCATCATATTCATGAATTAGAACATGCAGCTTAAAATGCATGAGCTACAGAGAAGTAACAGTACAGTGGGAATTTGCCTGGGTGATACAAATTGGTATTCTTGTGTTTCAGATAGAATTGAAAGCTCTAAATATTTTGGTAGTGATTGCCACAGTATTTTGGGTATGTGCCCGATAGCCTCTTCTTTTTTTTTTTTTTTTTTCTTTCTTTCTTATTATACTGAGGTGGTTGGTAAAGTGGAAGTATATTCAGATGAGCAATTTTAAAAGTTAGCGTTAGAGATATCACATCTGTTTTTATCTCATTTTATTGAAAGACAGAATATGTGATAAAAGTATTTTCTCTGTACTTCGCTGGAAGAAAAAGTTATATCTGAAACAAAGGCACTTTTCCACTAAAGCTCTTCTGGAGCATTTGAATTAACAAACTGTTAAAAAGTATTCACCAGGAAAATAAAACATTTTAAATAGTCTTAATGAATTAAATTAATTAAGTTTGGTTGAGGGTTTCACTTGTTTACTGCTCTTCAAATTAATTTAGGTTTAAGGTTAGTTTGTTTACTGCACTTCACATTTTCTCATAGAAAATAAGACATGGACATCAGAATTAGTAATGTAAAAAAGTAGCAGAAAATTAGAAATAAATAATATTTTGATTTTCTGTTTACTTTTTTTTTCTAATAAAAAAGTTGGAAATCCAGAAACTTGTTATATATCACCCTACAGAAAAAAGCACTCTAAACTCAGATTTTGCTGAAAGCCAATCATAACACTTTCAAAAATAAATGATGCAAGAGGTTAATCCCTATGTTCCACAATCAGAGGATCCAGAAATCATTTGCTTTTGTAACCAAAGGGATTTCTGGGTTTTAAGATAGAGGAATGAACAGGTTCAGAAATGTGTGTAAGCCCTAATGGGACAGGAAGGCTTTTGCAGCATTGAACTTTATCCTCTATTATATTATTAAATTAACATCACTTTGGAGTTTAAAAAGAAAAGGCCAGTTGCCAGAAAAAATAAACAGTGTGCATGCTGGTGTTAATACCTGACCTGGACAATATCTCCATGTTCTGCAGAGGTCGGTCATTTTTAATTTTAAAGCATACGGAAATATAATTAGGCTGGATTTCTCATTAATAATAGAATATTTGAAATGAGAAAAAATTAGGCCACCTTCAAGTCACTATAATACAGCATGTTTACTTTCAAAATTGAGGTATTTCTTCCCACAAAAATGTAGTAGAAACGTACAGAAAGAGACAGAAAGAGATCCAAGAATGAGGTAAGACTTTCATTTGAGTTAAACTGATTCCAACTGTTCGGGAAATTGGTTGGACTCTGAGAAAGCTCCATTTGTATTAATAGTTTTAAACTAAATTTTTATAATATATTTTGCACTTCTGTAGCACCTTCATTCCTTCCTTAATACAATCATCCAGAACCATTACTGAAAGCAGGATCACAGTAGATACTCAAAAAATGTAACAAAAGGGCCAGTGTTCCCTAAAGTAGTTACATCAAAAGGAAGGCAGGCACACAAATTGGGAAGGAGGAAAAGAGGTTAAGAGGAGGTGATTTCCTCAGTGTTTTACAACTCCATTTCATGAGTGACCCATTCTGGTCTAGTTCCTACTCTGGTCTTGTTCTTTCTTGCTGGACTGACTGCTGCTCAAAAAGATCAGTGTGCAAAATTCTTCTGCAGACAAAAAAGTTTTCCCAAAGTATTCTGCAAGACTGGAGGCACTGCTACTGGCAAACAATGGTGCAGAGGGTTTTTGTTAGACCCTCTGTGCATGGTCAATGTTATTGATGAATGAATGAAACTGGAGAGATCCTACTGTGCTGAGCAAACATAACTGCAATACATGAAATTTTGTAATAGCGTGAATTCAGGACAGAAATGAATAATCACCCACAGCTCTAAAAGTCTGAATACCAAATTGTATAGATGATTTGCTGCTGTTTCTTAGGGGGCATAATTGGAGGTCTGCAACTACCCATGAAAATTATGTGCAGTATTTGACTCATATTTAGTTTTTCTCTTAAGAATGAACGAACAGTTCCCTGTTCTGCCTATCATCTCTAAGTACTGAAAAACTTCTTTTTCTGCTATATATTCTTTTCTTGTCAGCCTCACGATTCAATATGGATGAACGTGAGTCAATCACAATGCACCCCAAAACCTGCATTTTTTGTTCAAGATTTCTACTTAATATCAGTTGTAATCCAGTCTTCTCTGAATCATATTCTTTTCTGACATTCTGCATCCATGACAATTTAAAATGTTCACTGGAATTGCAGTTCTTTATGTGAGATTAGATATTTATGTTTAACAATTATGGTTTAACAAAAACACTCATGCACACGTATTGGTTTTGATTCTCTAACAAGGACAAGCTTTACTTCTACCACCTGTAAGAGGAAATTATTTTCCTCTTCTTCTGAAACAAAATTCAGAAATGTATTTACAAGCTGGATTTCAGCTTCCTTACTTGTCCTTATTGAAGGAAGACCAGTTCTATAAGTAAAAATGCAGAGCTAGTTCTGATGTAATTTGTGTGAAATGTTGGAGCTGGGATCGAAGTCTAAAATTCCTCCCCCTACTGCTGTAATTTAGCCAGCAGTCCAGGTTCAACCTCCTCTTTAATAGGCTTCTCTAAAAGGTTAATGTTTAAGACAAAGTCTGGTAAAGTTCCACTAAAATATTCCTGTTATTAATATATGAAGAAAGTGGGGATAATGAGAAGATTTTTGAGAGAATTTTTTTTTTTTCCATTTAAGACATTCTTCAATTTCTAGAACAAACAGTTTGTAAGGAGTTAATCTGTAATTTAGTTTCCTAAGGAAATGGGGCTTATTTAATAAGCTTCTGTGTATGTGTGTGTATATGCGTGAACCCCTTTATTAGCTTTTAGAGCCTCTGTCCAATCTTAATCATATTAAATGGAAGAGTTGAAGACCTTGTTTCTATGAATCATAAAACCAGATTCTTGGATAAAGCAGATAAACTGTATTAGGGAAAGTTTATAGTGTGAGACCCTTACATTTCATAGAAACAATCTGACCCAAGGAGCTCACACTCAATATACAAATCAGTAGGAAACTGAGCTTGGTTGTTTCTGCTGCTCACAATATATCACATCTATGGTGTTTTACTGTGTAGTAATCATTTTGAGAAACAGAACCTTTGACTTTTGTGTTCATTAGTAATGATGGTATTCGCTTCAGTCAAGGAGTCCACAAACCACTTCATATCCTCGGCTTTGTTCATGAAAAGCTGAGGGGGGCTCATACATAGCATCTTCCACCATGCTCTGAAGTTCCAGCATTCTTTTTTCCCATTCTTGTCTCATTGTCACAATTACAATTTCTCCAAACAAGTCAAATTAAAAAAAAAAAAAAAAAAAAGCACTGTATGTTATGAAACAAAACCTGTGGAAAGACACTGAACAAGGGGCAGGACTGTTCGTTTTAATCTACAAAGGAAAAGCAGTTAAAACCATGTCATTCATAAGACCCAGGAGTCATCAGTCTTTTATAATTTTGCATAACTGGAATGCAGGGTCTTATTTGACTACATGGTCTCTTCTCATCCTTTTAGACAAAGATAGGATTATTTTTCCTTTAAGCTTCCCAGTGTTTTCTAGTTTTTACATAAATCTTTCACTTTTTAATGTGTTTTCTGTCTCTCTGCACCTGCTGTCTAGAAACCTGTTTCAAATGCTTTATAAGCATTTTCCATTGCTGTTTTGTAGATAAGAGACTAAACCCAGCGTACAGCCCGAACTCTTTTGACATCTCTCCTCATACTGTAAACAATGATTGCCACAGATGCCTTCAGAACAAAGTTTCTCAAGAGGAGATAGATAGTCTAAGGTTTATAGTGTGCAGTTTTCAAGATCTGATTTTGACTCTCTGTTGTACCACAAATATATTATGTGATACCGAGACCATACCTACAGCAGGATTTAGGTTCACAAGATAAGATTTACATAACATTTAGAAAATGAACCATTCATTAGGGCAGTCTGTATAACCCAATAATTCTGTTTGCTCCAGTAAATTTCCCACAATGCTTGAAATGTTGCATTGGAAAATTTTGCATGGAAATAGAAACTCCATGAACAGAAAATCTATCAAAGAGGAAAAAAAGATGATAAACCTCTATTCTCTGAAGTGCCGGGAAGAATAAAGTTTTTAAATCAATGTCCTTTAAGAGTGAGCTCTTTTAAAGAAGATTTTACTGTATCTGACATTTTGACACTTTTAGAACAATAGGCATTCTGATCACTTAACAAACATCTTTATTCCTTTTGCAGCAAGATACACCTCCAGTGTCAAGCAATTTTCCAACAAAGATTTCCAATGCGAGCATCTTAATTGTACTATTTATCTTGAACTAGTCATACATTTGAATAATAGTCTTGTGCAGCTGGAAAATGATTACACACCAGGTCTGAGAAACAGAAGAACTAGAAACCACAGGAGATATAGCCAATAGGAAAAAAAACCCTGAAAACTTCAACAAATTAACCAAAGTAAATCCTGTCACATAATTCACTGTGCAGCCCTTTTAGAGACTGTTGCTTGTGGTTCCTTCTTTGAAAACTTATTTATCTGTTTGGTCTATGTGGGAGCATGCACTGTGTACTTTTCTGAGGGAAAACCAAAAAAGGATTTAAAGGGCATGTGTAATCATAGTTCAGACTAATTCCACATTTAAGCCTCTTTTTCTTTTACCTTATCTGAAGAAAATGCAGATCCAACAGGATTTGTAACTTACTTATGAATGGTCAAATGTTTCAGGCCTGCTTCGATGTTAAAGATTAATTTCTGGTAATTCTCAGGCATAAATGGTTGTAGCATCAATATTTCAAAGTTCCTGACACTTCGTCCTTCTCATGGAGGCTCTATATTAAATGAACTGAAATATTAAAATTGCTCATAAGATAGAGGGGTTAGTATATGAAAACCCACTCCCACCTTAAATGAATGACTTGGAAATCAGAGCTAAATTGGATAGCAATAAGGTGGCCCTTCATTCACTTTCAAACATAGAGTATACTGGAAAATTGACATAACTTATATTACTCTACAGCAGAGTTAGAGGCTTTGGAACAAAAGATCTTTTGGAGAACAGCTGCCATGGGAACTGGATACAAAGAATTGTCCAATTCATTTTGTCTGGGTATCCTCCAAGCTTTGTAAGAAGAGGGGAAAAAAAAGGAATAGAAAAAAAAAAAAAAAAAAAAAGAAAACTTTAAGCAGCTTCCAAAGAATACTAGCTATCACACTGAGCAAAAGCTCTTCCAGCCACATAATCTGGAGAGTGCATCAGTACCAGTACTTACACAAATTATAGAAAATATATAAAACAAGTGTTACTATTATCTAGAGTCTTTGGGGCATCAGACAGGAGAACAACTATATCTTTAAGGTTGCTAATTATATTTTTAAACACTAAATCTTAGTCATTTTCGGACTGCACTATAACAAAGTACAGACCAAGAGTCTTCCAACTAAACAATTCTGTTTTAAACAACATGAATAATAGTTTTTTCCTTCAACAGTTTTTTCTATGTTCTGAGTTAGTTTTCTTAAAGAAAAAAATACATTTATTTACTGCTCCCCTAGAAAGTTTTGCTTAGATAGCTTGCTCTTTAACAGAGGTTCTTGGATGATTTATAAGGGAAAAAACGATGTCCAAAGTGACTTAATGAAATTAAGTATCCCATAACACTGTATATCAATGTATTCTTGTGATATTGCTGTGGGAATCTCATAATCATATTCAATGAAGACAAAAGTCTATTAGTATTAAATATTAGTTAAATATTCTGAGAGAGCAGAAACACAAAGCCAGACTGACCGTTAACATCAGAATGAAGTAATGGCCTTCCCTAAATTTTCTTGCAACTTTTATCAATGTAAGAAGAGAAAACAAAACCAAGTCCAAAGTATTTTAGGCTTTAGAACTTTGGAGTATGTGTAATATAAATGTGTGGAGTTTGAAGGTTTGAACCCCTTTTTATTTTCAAACTTTCATAATTAAAGAAGTTAAAAAGTTCTACTGAAAACAAAGTTGATAAGATTTCTACTTTTAACTGGTCAACTCCCACATGCTTATTCTTTCTTGATTCAGGAATGATTTCTGGTATGCAGAGGGGATTACCCTGCATTCAAAGGCTAAACCTGTTTTACACTGTACAGATTGTCTCTTAGAAAGATATACTGATTCACTGCATAGCTAGCTTGAGTATATAGCACATACTTTGTATGCCCAGATTTCTGCATTATTTTCAAAAGTATGTCTTGAAATAATGTTCTGCTCTATATTCTCTTTGTTAAAGAAACAGTTAATTAAAAAAAAAAAAAATCATACCAAATCACAGCTTGTGACCTGAGTGCTAGGGAAAAATGGTCAGAGATTTTTACTGCAGTCTGATGTTCCTTGTGCTGTTCCAATATATAACACTCCTGTCACTCACAAACTTACTACACTGACAGCAAGTCCTACACACTCCATACTCATGCATAGGGATCTTTAATTCCTGTAGATGTTTGCAGTAATTTATTCTATTATACCCCAAAATGATTGAACAACAGAGCTTTTGATCAGGTGAGCCAATATCTTTTTTTAATACATATAAATAATTTCTGTACAGAAGCACAGTTATTTTGAGGTATTAATCCAGTTAAGCTGAGGCTTGCTTTTGTCTCTTGCTTATTATGTATGAGAAAAACCAAACATACTGTACTTAACAAGCCCTAGATCTCCAGAGAGGCTTGTGGATGGTAGCATAAATCAAATTTAAATAATAAAGGCTCTGCCTCCAGCCTGCACAGGTTGAGACTGAGGAGAAGAACCTTCCACTGAATGCATAGGTTTTATGAAATTGAAACTTATACCTAACTCTTTGGCAGTTGCTGGACCACTGATCCCATGCAGAGTCAGCAGGTCTGGAAGAAATGCTTCTACTCAATACCTAACAGATAGTGCTGCTTAAGACAAGGCTGACTCAGCACTGGGGCTACAAATATTTCAAGAGGTTGGAAGATTTTGTTAGTTTTTACTTTCTCAACTGAGAGTGCTTTTCGACAAAAACATAGAAGAGAATGACTTCTGTTTCCTGAGTTGGACTGAAGACAATTGATATGGCATCCTTGAAAGAGATTTGTTCCTCTCCTTGTCAATGATTGCCATTTCCTTTCTTGCACATTGATGCTTGCATCATTGCCCGACAATATTCTACAAATAAGAACAACCATGTCCTGTGCAAGAGTCAATTATATATATTTAGCACATAATCAATCCCGATAGCTACTCTTGACAACTATGTACAGCAGAGCCACAAAACTGGGCTGGCAAATTGTCATGGTCTACACTCATGAAAGAAATAGTCACCACCTGAGACAACCTCAGTCAATAAAGAACAGAAACAGAATGGGGATTAAAGAAGGGCTATACTTTCAAAACAGCACAAGAAGTATCATATTCCACTGGATATTGTCTTAAATTCTAGTCCTGCCCTCTTCTGTGCTGCTGACTTACTTGCAGGCAAGCCAATTTACCTCTGTTTCATTATCTACCATGCGTGTTTTTAGAGAGGAAATTCTGTGGGTCTGAGATTGTATCTCACAGTGAATACACAGTAGAGACTTAATCTGTGTCAGAGATTCTTATATGTTTCTGTAATAAAAATCATTATTAATGAATGATGAAATTGATAACTGACAAATATTCCTTAAATTATCTTTTATTATAATTTTTATTTTAACAGCTGGCTTGATAAAGTGCAAGATACACATTCATTACAGTGCTCACTCACCCTCAAGATCATTTTTCCTCATTCCTGCTCTTGCAATGTGGAGCAATGTGGAGCATGCCTTACAGAAATCCCATGCTACAAATCTCTTCTGTGCTTGCAAACTCCTTCACTTGCAGGCAGATAATACAAGCATGCCTTCTGTCACATTAACACGATGGTTAAGTTTTCAGTTTATTAGAGTGGAACACAAATAATTCTGGCCTTGGGGATAGTGTTAGGAAACTCATTGAAGAGGCTTGTTTTGCTGTGTTCTCCCCTTGTCTGTACTTGTTTATCTGCTGTCTTTTGCTTGTAAATTCTGGGTTATGTTATCCCAGCTTCTTATCCCATATTTATATGGCATAACAAGCACCTTGCCCAAACTCCTATTCCCCTAATTTCACTCTCAAAAGGCATTTTATGATGAATCCTAAAAAACTGAAAAGAGAAGAAAACAGTGTGTTATCTTTCTACATCTAAGAATAATCTTACAGTGTGGAAACAAAACATATCTAAAGCATATTAGAGAGAGAACTGTTCCTTACAAAAATGGAAAGCTGTGGTCACATAGTTAAGACTGCCTCAAATGATGTAAGGGTGTATATTATTCTAACTACTACTGATAGGTGCACCTAGATACTCCTCATGTAACTTCACTAGTCCCCATTTACCCTATCAAAAATTTAATTTATTATAAGAGATGTCAAATGAGGAAGGTAAAGTTGGAATCGCCTATATTTGCTATCAGATAAAATCATTTAACCTTCATAGCTGTAAAGTTAACCAGTTATTTCTCAAGTCCTTCCTATACAAAACAGTAACATTCCATCCAATGGAATGTTTTTGTTTAGGTTTTAATTCCTTGGCCAAGCTTACAATCAGTGATTTCAGAAAATGTTCATTTCCAGTAAATTAATCTAGCATAGACTAAATGTCAATTATGTGAACCTAAATGCTTCTTTGAAGCAAGTAGAGTTGATCACTACTAGACTGTGGATTACTCATCTCTTCTTGTGCTGTTGTAAAACTTTTCAAAGGTATAAAAAGCGGTTCATATCTCAACATGTAGCAATCTCTTCATCAGAATTTAGCTAGAGTGAAAAGAAGCTCAGTGATGACATTTTAATTTTAGACATTCTTTTAAATCTATTCCTAGTGATGACCCAAGATGGAAGTCAAAACAGAATTTTAATTTTCAGTGATCATCTTTTAAAGACCTGATAATTGCAAAAAACATCTTTCTTTAAGTAATGTTGGAATTTTAGTAATTTTATTTAGTATAATGTATCACAGTACACAATAACATAAAATTCTATAGCTTCCACAACTCTTATATCCATGGAAAAATTGTACGTGGAAAGTTCTTCATATGTTGAAGTTATTCTTTTAATATCTAAATGCTATTTCTAAAACAGGGGCAAACGCTGGAGCATGTGAATATAACTTAAAGGTAGTGCATGTCTGTGAATAGTCACAGGGACTCAGTTGTGCATTCCCCCACAGGTGGTCTTTCTAGTAGAGGCTGAAGCCAATGAATAGGCTTGTACATAGAAAGTGGCATCAAATGTCTATTTAGTGGAGTGCATCATGGCTGAGACTTTTGAAAGGGGCTAGGAGGCTGGAGATGTTTTGGGGGAAACATGAACAGGTTAACAATTCTGAGATTTTGGTTGCTCTATACCTTATAGTACTAGAAGAAGTGTGATAAGTTCCAAGGAAAAATGTATGTGTAATCAACTAGTTATTTTTTAAAACGGTGACCTGATAGTTTAAAGCCATAGTGTGATCAGTGGGCTTGGACTTCTTTACCTCCTCTTGTCCTGGTTTTGGCTGAGATAGAGTTAATTTCCTTCCTAGTCGCTGGCATAGTGCTGTGGTTTGGATTTAGGATGAGAAGAATGCTGATAAAGCTCTGATGTTGCTAAGTACTCTGATGTTGCTAAGTACTGCTTACACTAGTCAAGGACTTTTCAGCTTCCCATGCTCTGCCAGGTGCACAGAAACTGGGAGGGGGCACAGCCAGGATAGTTGACCCAAACTGGCCAAAGGGCTATTCCATACCGTATGACGTCATGCTCAGTATACAAGCTGTGGGGAGGTGGACAGGGGGCAGTGATCGCTCCTTGGGGCCTGGCTGGGCATCGGTCAGTGGGTGGTGAGCAATTGCATTGTGCATCACTTGCTTTGTACATTATTATTACTATTATTATTATTTTATTATTATTACTACTACTATTTTTCTTCATTTTATTTAAATTATTAAACTGTTCCTATCTCAATCCAGGAGTTTTCTCCCACTTACTCTTCCAGTTCTCTCCCCGTCCCACTGGGGCAGGGGGAGTGAGCAAGCAGTTGCGTGCTCCTTAGTTGCTGGCTGGGGTTAAACTTGACACCTCTTTTTCTTGTTCATAAGGGTACTTACCTGACAGTGCACCACAGGAAACATATTCTACTTTCAGTAGATGAATAAATGGGGAAAATGATAGCAAAAGAAAATAAAAAGTTGATGGAGTTTGGCTTAGATGAAGATTCAGAGGGCACACATACAAGAACAGCAAATGGCTAAATTTCCTAGTGGTGCAATCAGATGTTACGGATCAACTGACCTAATGGCTCATTGTCACCAAGGTGGGGAATCCTACTCCCTCAATTCCCCTTCTCACTCTCTCTTTTATGACTTTGATTACATGTTCTTGCCCTGGTCTTCATCTGGCTGCATAATGAGCCAATTCATTGACTCACTTGTCAGAAATTTATTTGGTTTCGTCTTGGTTTTGGTTTTGTTTTGGCTGAGTTACTGAGGTGAATAGATCCAGGCAGGTCAGACAGTAGCCAGATGTAGCACAAGAAAAAGATTTGCATCACTCAGGTGGAAGTGAGGCTAGGGGAATGCAGATTGAGGGAAGGATGACTGGGAAGGGAGTGAGGGGGACTCTTGATATTAGTGAGACAGTAGGAAGGAGCAATAGTGTGGTCACAAAATAGCCACCCTTTGAGAATAAAAAATAAATTAAATGCTGGCATCCTAATTTTATATTTAGTGTACTACACTAGTTGGAAACAGATGTTGAATAAATACATATACAGCTGCTTATAGAGCCTTCTGAAAATGAAGAGATTAAACAAGCTAAATTAACAATACATCAAAAGTGTTAAGGAAAAAGATTCTTGAGATTTCAATTCCCTTGTCAAAATTTAAAAATAAATGTTTTTTAAAAAAGAAGAAAAAGCAGTTTTTACAATATTTCAAAGGTTTTTCTACAGATTTGCCATGTGGCCTGAGACTAAGTTCTTAGGTCCTGATTCCAGAATGTACATATCAACACGTAACAGCATATAAAAGTTTTCTGAAACACAATCTGTATTTCACAGTATGGATCAACCAATAATAACTTACTCTTTCTCAATTTTCTCTAGATGTTGAGTACGTTCTCCAGCAGGGACTGATCATGGATTTTGCCATGTGTGACCATAGTATTAGCTTTTATCTATAGATATGTATGCTGTACTATTTTCCAGCAGATATACTTCTGACTTACATGAGGAACATTAAATAAGGCTGGACCAAGTATCAAGGCCTGAAGAATTTGTGAGAGTTCACTCAAATCTCATTATTCGATAAGTTTCTACTGAAAACACTTTAAGATAGTCCTCCATCTACTTCTCTTGTACTTTAGAGAATGAAAAACAACAGTAAATCAAAGGCCCGCACAAAATTCAACTGTATTATATCTAGACAATTATGTTTAGGAATCAAACAAACATTCTCAGAAAAGAATGAAAACAGCACTTTTTTTTTACAAGTTCTATTTTTCCTAAACCAGCTGGTTTGAACTTATGATAATTTTGATGCCTAATTAGATCACTTCTCTGTTATATCAGTTCCACACACACACAATGTTTATACTGATAATTCAACTAGACTATAGCTGCCACAGTTGCCTTCTCTGCCCTTTATATTACTGGCACATCACAAGTTGTTCTAGTTTTGTAAAATTCCCCTGGCATCCCCTGGTTTGTGAAAATTCAAAGCATCAGCAGGCCAGATTCAGCCAGCTCGTCCAGGATTTTTTTCATTCATGTTATTCCGACAATCAAAATAAATATTTATATCTATAGTAGAAGATTTTTACTATTCTCTGGGGCTAGTAATGGCCTGAAAAACCACTTCATTGTCCTCATCTGATACATATATAGCATTCTGTTTCTTCCTAATTACAGAACATTGACATTTCTTGAACATTCATGACTTTTCTTCATTATTGTTAATATCTTACCATCTGTGTCTAGTTATGAGCTTTTATCATCAACAGAATTATATTTTCTCCCCTAATATGTTTTATTGCCTTTACTCTATAGCTATGTGCTTTTCCCTAACTGCACATATGTACTGTGTTCAAAAGATATACACTACATACAAAACTATGTACAGAAGTTATCCAACACTGTTTGGACCATCAAGTCCTAAGTGTATGATTGCCACTGTTATTACAGCAACTGCTAAGAAAGATATTACTGCCACACTGTAGTTTCATATTATTTAATTTAGTTTTACCTGTAGCGACTAGAGTGGTTTCAGAAACTAGTAAAAATATCTAGGAATATTTTACATTCCATGTTTAGATCTTCAATCTGACATTTATATTATACATATACCAGAACGCTTCCCTAAGTTTTTTGTTAATAACACCACAAAGATCTGTTTCCAAGCTTCACCTATCTTTGACTTCACAAGATCGTAGACACTTCAGACCTCATTTCCAAATAAACTGTCATGAATTGAAATAAACTAGTTTAATTTCAGAGATATGCAGCTCTTTTGTTTATTTTTAAGTTTGTTCATTTGAATGGATGGGTTATTTATCACCTTTTCAAATCTTAAAGTGAAATGGCAATGCATCTAGCCTAGGAATGCACAGCATCTTTGCTCGTGTAAATCAGTTCCCGAGCTTTCTGCTTGAGGTGGACTCTTATCTTCTTACATCATGTAACTGAACTCTCTCAAATGCTATGAAGTTTTCAATGGCATGACTCCAAGCTTCAGGTCACACCTCTCTTAATTCCTCACAGGACAGGCTTCTATTCATCACAACTCCAAATAGATCATTAAAGAGCTACCACAAATGGGAAGGGAACCCACTTGGTGTCAGGGCTAAGTGAAGGCCAGCTGTTCACCAAGGGACAGGGAGTCAGGAGCGGAGGGTGGACCACTGGCAGGGCACTGTACCCCAGGGGCTGAGCAGGGGGGCAGAGCCAGGGGCTGGTAACAGGGCTGGTCCATCAACAGGGCAAGGGGCTGAACCAGGGCCAGGGGCCAACTGCAGGTCCCACCAGGGTTACAAGGAGACAGGGCCAAAGACAGGGCTGGAGACAAGCTGCAAGATACAAGGGGCTCATCCGGAATATGTATCTGATGTCCATCTGGGGGACAGGGCTGCAGACAGATAATCCTACAGCTAAACTCAGACAGGGGTTGAGGGCAATGGCCTTAGACAGAACCCTGGGCCCGAGGGTGTGGGTAAGGGTCCCAGAGGAGGCTGGTCAAGGCTGTTAGGGGATACCAGTGCCCTTCAGGGTCCTGACACTAGGAAGGGAGAAGAGGAAAAATGTGTACATAGGTGTGACACAGGGGACTCTTTCATGGGTGATGACAAAGGCAGTGGCAAATCGCCAATGAGAATAGCTATTTTTGATAGTCATCAGCACTGCCCCCTACACCGTCTGAAGGAACTGAAGCTTTCTACTGAAACATGCGATGTTTCCTGTCCACTGACCCTAGTGAAAATGGAAAGCACCTTCCAGGACAATGGTGTACAAAACAATAATGACAATACTTTGGTTCTGTATAAAAATCACAGTTCGATAAGCTAAAAATGCTAACTTATTCAGGAGTTTATTTTCTTTATCAACTGTTTCCTGAAAGGAGAGCGCTGATACCAGCCCTCTCAGCTGCAGACTGCCTCTGAATGCCTATCCTAATTATTCAGCTATTTGATTTAACCTACATATGAAAAACCAGTTGTTTCTAATACCTGCCCTCTTACAGTTGTCTCTTTTATTATTTCAGTCTCAAACGATCAAATTATGCCAGCATTATTCATGCACTGCCAGACCACATTTCTCCCAAAATTGCTTGTATCAGTCCACAGTTGATAAAGAGGTGCATAGTCACAACAGATTATGCTGAATTTCCTGCTGTTTCCAGAAAACATATCTACCTATCAAAGCTTTCACGGCTAACAGCAGATCCAAAATGGGTTGTGGCCTTCAAGCATTTAAACAAAAGGACTCATGAACCTGCTGTGCCCCAAAAATTGGCACCACTTTGCAGCCTTAAGACAAGGAGAGAGAAGATACAGGCTGCCGCTGCTCAGCCACAACAGCAAGGGCAGCCCTCCATCACCATGTGTGCCTAGCAAGGTCACGGACCTGGAACTGAGGGAACTAGGAAATGGTGGGAGGGTTGGGTGGGGCGATGAGATGGAAGAGGAGGCTGATAGGCACTACTCTCTGTGTGTCGTATTACACAATCACCCTCATAAATTTAAGGATGCAACTGATAGATCACATTATTAATATATTCTAAAATAGAATTAAGTTTTACTTATCTGTGATGCCTGAAATTTTCACAAGAGTAACAAAGATTTTTTTTTTTCTTAATGTACACTTGATTTAGGATATTGGTACTGACCAATTCTTATTTCTATGTTATTGCCATTTGCAGAAATGCTTCTAGGCCTTATAGCTTGTCTCCTTTTCAGCTATATCAGATGTTTTAGTAAAAGATAGAAAATCTCTCAACAAACTGCCTCCATTTTATTCTTTGACAATCAGAGCTACAGCAATACTGCTATCACATGTGTTTGTGAGTACTACTACTGATATTTTTAATTGTTTTTTTTTTTTTTAACACAAATGCGGCAGGTGTTAACAAGAGACCTTTCCAGAGAGAGAGTATGCATTGATCTGCTCCAAGCAAGTTAGGATCTAATGTTTGTGGTAGGGTCTGTCTTTCAGTTTAATATCCTGCTTATACAATATAATCAGGTCACTGGCAAGATTAACATGGGAAAAGATAAATTTCTCAAGCCAAACCTCACAGACAAAGTGTGATTGCATTCCATACAACACATACCAAGTTCAGGACAGCTAAGAAAGCCAATGTTTGTGTTCCAACTGTATGAGAAAGTTGTTTTTGGACGTGGTAGTTAAGTGCGTGAAATCCCTCATTATTTAACTAGATTAAGCACCAAGCAAAACAACATTTACTGTCTGAGTGAAATAGCAAGTTCCAGAAAACTTGTGAAGGATTTCAGCTTCAGTAGGCTCAGGGGCCTTGGCATGCATAAAGACACACTACATAAATTTGATTTATATGGGCTTTTTGGTAAGCAATCCCAAACTTTTAGAAAAAGACTCGTAGCCTTTTCCACAAATGCATTCCTTAATGTTCCTTAAAGGAAAGGCCTCCTGACAATTTTATCACTGTTCTTCCTACTGTTACACAGAAGGAAGGGCTTTCTTAAAAAGTGATTGTTTTCAGAGTATAAACATAAGAACCTCGAATAAGCAGTAACATTTTACCACATGAATCTGTGAGATAATTCTTTGCTTTAATAAATTATAAAGCATCTCCAACCAAATAAATATAGCTGTTTGCTGGAAGAAAAATGCAGGTAGTTAATTTATAATTTTTATTTGTCTTTTTTTTTGGTTGGTTGGTTGGTTGGTTGATCGGTTGTGTCCTCTTCCCCCCCCCCCCCCCCCCCCGGCCCCCATCCTCACCTTTGGAGCTCTGTGATTTTGTATATCTGAGTGAATATTTCTTGATTTTAGATGATTATGTAGTTGTTTATGGATATATGTATGTTGGTATCCAGAAATCTCTCCCCTAGTCCCCTTCCATATAAGTAGAAAAAGTCAAGCAGGGTATTTCATTTCAGGATGTAGAAATATGCAGACTATGATATTTGGGCTTGGGGTTTTTTTGCTGTTGTTGTTGGAGAATTTCTTCAAGGAATATTGTCAGAGCAGACTTAGATTTAATGGAAGGACATTATTTTTACAAAATATTAATGCATCAATATAAATCTGAATGAAAATTAACAATCAGACAGAGAATTACAGGATGTGGCTAAAATTTATCTCTCAGCCACTCAAATACCCTACCAGGGATCTTTCTAATATCTTTATTTCACTAGTTCTTCAGAGATGAAAAAGTGCCTAAGTTCAGAATAACTGAAACAAAGAAAATTTCCTCTCCAATTGTTTCATCTTTGCTAAGTCCTTAGCCCTTCAAAACAAATCTCATAAAAACCCAGTCCAAATGATTCTTTTTTTCTTTCTTTCTTTTAAGGCCACCTGTTTTTTTTGTTTTCCTGTTCAAGTTCTGGTACTAGACAAATGATGTTGCTGGGCAACATTTAACTTATCACAGCATGCAATCTCTTTTAAACGTCCTTTGAAAAGCTCAGCTCATGACTGCAAAATAATTATGTTTTGCAACTGTATTCTGGTTAGATGTGTCTTACAACATTTGTAATAGTTTCAGATGAAAGAAGAATAGAATTTTCCTTAATTAAATACTGTGGATTATAAGAAGTGGGATAGAAACTCTGTAGGCTGGTTTATGATGTTTTTATTAATTTTGAACACTGCTTGACTTTAATGGGAATAGCTAAAAAAACAGGGCTGGGAGGTAATGGGACTCCTCAAGTGCTGGAACAGGGCCAGAGGTCATAACATTTGGTAGCATGTAGCTCCAAGTTACTCTTCATAGTATCCATACAACTGCTCATTTCAAAGGATGTATTCAGTTAATATATCTCCACCTATGGTTGCGGTGAACACTAACTATGTTTCTGTGTAGGATACAGAAAGTCTGTCTGTGGTTCAGCTGATAAACATATGTTGAAAAGGTAATTTTTTTCCAAACAACAGAATACTAAAAACATGGCAAAGTAAGTGCTCAACTGAAATATCCTTGTTACCCTTTCCTTCAAATCAGGCCTTCAAATGGTGGCTTCTGTCCCAATTCAAATTGATCATAGATAATGTAAAGGCCTACAATGAATCACCGCAAGGTCTAGATATGTTAAAGTAAAGAAGAATATATAACTCTCCCATGTCCATGTACAGTCTTTAACCATGCAATCAGAGCCTTTTTTTGCAAGGGCAATGTAACATAATGTTCATAACATTTAAAAAAAGATCTGCATTCAACACGCCATGTAGTTAATATTTCCTAGTCTGTATCCCAGCTAAGACACTGGCTAAAATAAGAGAAAATAACCCCTCCAAATACATAGAAATACTAATATTCTAATATGTTAATCAATTGGATGAAACTTGTTAAAACTGAATTAACTATAATTTAAAAGGGCAAACTGAAATATAGACTGCAATAGTGGTAAGATAGTGAAAAAATCAGCTACAATCTGGTGGCAATGTTAAATACTTTCTTTTTTTTAAAAAGTGTCTTTCAACAGTTAGTGGAATATGTTAACAAGAGGGAAAGAATTGAGCCTGATGCATTCAGTGTGCAGCTAAATGATTTAGAGGAAGACAAAACTCCATTGCTTTCATTTCTGTGTCTCCAGTAACACTAAACCATTTGGACCAGCAAACAATATAGCGTAAAAGGATCAAAGCAGGAGAAATTTAGATGGAACCAATATATAATGAGTTTACACTTATGCAAGTTCTAAAATAAAGAGAATACATTTAATAATGATATTTTATAGAAGACATAATAGAAAATGAGCCAAAACATTACCAGCACAAAGTATGTATCTCATGGAAAAGCAAAATATTGGGGTATGCCAAGATAACAAAAAAGCCATTTTTACTTTCAGCAAAGGAGCCAAAAGTTGAAGTAAATTTTTCACAAAGCCTGAAGGTGACTATGAAAATACTTCATAAATGCCTTAAATGGAATATAAGAACCTCAGATGAGAAGAGCTATCCAAAAACTCCCCTTCACCCCACTTCTAACCTGCTTAAAAGCCCCAGCTGCTTACATTTCCTGGCAAGAATTCTTTCAAATACCTACAGTTGCATTTCTGCACATGAGCAGGAGTGCTGCAATTGGATTGGCACCCCATCTCTGTCTCTCACCTGTGGTTGCTTTTAATACAGAAGCTTGGCAGTTCTGTACTTCCATTCACTAAACACCCTCTTGAGACTCTGTGTCTAAAATTGCACTATGACCAATTCAAAGCACAGAGGCCATGTAATACCAGCCTGATTCAGTAGGTACCTACCTAGAAAATGGAAGACCTCTTCTCTACCGTAAGTCAGAAGAAAGTGCTATGAACTAATAACCTTCACATTCAAGGAGAATGCCTGTAAATATGAGGTTGAGAGCTTTTCCAAGTGCTGAAAAGCAAGTGTCACACTTCCCCACTTCTGAAGGAGAGACCTGTGCACCCTGTAGGATGCAAAATGCATGAAGAGAAAATGGTGAAGGAAATCTCTCTCCTTTGTTAATAGTGAGGGTAAAGCTTGCATTGCATTGTTTGTCTTGGATATTTAAGTGTCTCAAAGCTCTTAAAATCCCCAACAGGAGTTCTCTTGATTTCAAACTTTGTCTAACCCTGCAGGTGCCTGAAGTCAAAGGTTATCTTATTGCTTAACATGTAGCTTCTGAAAGAACCTAATTTTAGATACATAACCAAATTCAGAAGTGCCTGTTCTGGAGAAAGAGGTACTGATCTCTTCTGCACTCCAGATTTAGGCTGACAACCATCTAAATCCTAAAGACACCAAACGTTTAGACTTACTGAGGTCTACAGTTAATATGGAAGGCAAAATATTGATATAAGGGCAGTCCCCATGATTAGCTAGGAAGTGGAAGACCTACTGTTAAGCGTCCTATGCCTTAACTGCTGTAGATTTGAACTTGCACATCTTATGGCCCAGGAAACTATATGCTCTACTGGGCAAATGAAGATGATTTTCTGTTGAGATGGGAGTTCAAGAGTCTCATGGGGACAGAAAAACAACAAGCAAAAGTGAATTGGAAAGGAACCGAGCCATTTCTTTGTCTCCTATACTTGGTAGTCTGAAGCTTCCCTTGGTTGCTCTTCAATCGCAGTAACTCTTTCATTCCTGGTATATAGTGGCCTCATTTACAGGACTGAAGCAGTTCCCCATTCTCTTCTTTCATCTGGTTCCCAGGTTAGGCTACCTAGTTAGACTAAGACTGTTGAGGAGAAGTAGAAGGGAAAGCCAAGTTTTCAACTGGAAACAAATGTCCCTGGGTTTTGGTCCTACCTTTTTTAACTGTCAGTCTGTAACTGTCTGATGTTCATACTTACAGTTCAAACAGCAACACTGAAGAACTTTCACCACTTAATCAAATGCCATGACACCTAACGTACGCAGACATGTTCAGACAGACCTACTACTGTTCTGCTCAGAATGTGAGCTGGTCAGAACTACAGACTGCTCAGCCACACTGGGCTGGTACTGTGCCAAAGCTAATAAGCCATGGGCTTACCAGGTCAGGCAAATCCTCCATGTGGCTTACAGGTCAGAATAGCTTCATGTAGCCAGCCTCAGAGCTAACACAGAGAAACTTGAGTCTGTTTCTTCATGCGTGTGGAGATATGTTCAGGAACCCTTTCTTTTTGTCTGGGCCCAAGAATTTTCTGCTGCAGGACACACAATGGCCCAACTCCAAAAAACAGGGATGGTGGATACTTCTTTCCAAGATAATATGGGGACATGTTACACTGCAATATCCCACAGTTGCTAAGGGCCTGGACTTCCCTCAGTTCTGCCACTCCCTGGTGGGGCCTCATTGCCACCTCTTATGTAGGGGACTGTCATCTTTAACCAGGAAGCACAGCTGCCTGAGTGTCGTGGTTTAGCCCCAACCAGCAATTAAGCACCACGTAGCCGCTTGCTCACTCCCCCTACCCTAATGGGCTGGGAGAGAGAATTGGAGCAGTAAGAGCGAGAAACACTCCTGGGTTGAGATAAGAACAGTTTAATAATTGAAATAAAGTAAAATAGTAATGATAATAATAGCAATATTATTATAATAATAATAATATACAAAGCAAGTGATGCACAATGCAATTGCTCACCACCCGCCGACCAATACCCAGACAGTGCCCGAGAAGCGATCGCTGCTCCCCGGCCAACCCCCCCCAGTTTATATACTGAGCATGATGTCATATGGTATGGAATAGCCCTTTGGGCAGTTTGGATCAACTCTTCTGGCTGTGCCCCTCCCAGATTCTTGTGCACCTGTGTCGTGGTTTAGCCCCAGCCAGCAACTAAGCACCACGCAGCCGCTCGCTCACTCCCCCTACCCCGATGGGATGGGGGAGAGAATTGGAGCAGTAAGAGTGAGAAACACTCCTGGGCTGAGATAAGAACAGTTTAATAATTGAAATAAAGTAAAATAGTAATGCTAATAGTAACAGTATAATAATGATAATAATAGTAATGATACACGAAGCAAGTGATGCACAATGCAATTGCTCACCACCCGCCGACCGATACCCAGACAGTTCCCGAGCAGCGATCGCCCCTCCCCGGCCAACCCCCCCAGTTTATATACTGAGCATGACGTCATATGGTATGGAATAGCCCTTTGGTCAGTTTGGATCAACTATTCTGGCTGTGCCCCCTCCCAGTTTCTTGTGCGCCTGGCAGAGCATGGGAAGCTGAAAAAGTCCTTGACTAGCATAAGCAGTACTCAGCAACAACTAAAAACATCAGCCTGTTATCAACATTCTTCTCCTACTAAATCCAAAACACAGCACTATGCCTGCTGTTAGGAAGAAAATTAACTCTATCCCAGCCGAAACCAGGACAGTATCCACCCCTTATTCTATACCATCTACGTCATGCACAGGCCCTCCCCTTTCCGATGTGTTCCAATTAATCACCACCCCTTTCCCTATCTTGATATACACACAGATATCATTCCCTTCGTCTATGGCCCATCCCTCTAAAATGTCCATTGAGTTCATTTAGCCCATGACTTTGGGTTCCATCTGTCATCACAGTCTTTCAGAGCAGGACAGGTGGTGTGCAGTGTTGGACTGTTGCATGCTGAAGTCAGTTCTCATTCCAACATGGTTTCATCAAAGTTCATTTTCCTTAGGCTGGGCAATTCTTACTGCAATACCATTGATGCGGCATATAGCAATCATAATATATAGTATTATATACTTAATATTAACCTACTATATTATTATATTAACATGCAGTTAAGAGATAACATATAGTTAAGAGATAACATACAGTATTATAAAGCAATTAATATTATACAATTCAGTTCATTGGCTATTTTCACCCAAAATCAAATTCCCTTGAGGTACACATTGGGCTTCCCCATCCTTTCGCATCACCCACCAAGTGCACCCAGGTCCTTGAGCAAAAGCAATCCCACGAATGGGTTTGCCTTTGCCAGAGGGGGAAGTAACCCAGACTGTCTTCCCCAGCATATTTTTCATGTGCACTACAGGAACTTTATCTCCTTCTACAGTACGTAAAAGTTTTGATTGGGCAGGGCCAGCTCGATTGGCAGATCCCCTGGTGTTGACTAACCAGGTGGCTTTTGCTAAATGCGTATCCCAATGTTTAAACGTCCCACCACCCATTGCTCTCAGGGTAGTCTTTAACAATCCATTGTATCGCTCAATTTTCCCGGAGGCTGGTGCATGGTAAGGGATGTGATACACCCACTCAATGCCGTGCTCTTTGGCCCAGGTGTCTATGAGGTTGTTTCGGAAATGAGTCCCGTTGTCTGACTCAATTCTTTCTGGGGTGCCATGTCGCCACAGGACTTGCTTTTCAAGGCCCAGGATGGTGTTCCGGGCGGTGGCATGGGGCACGGGATATGTTTCCAGCCATCCAGTGGTTGCTTCCACCATGGTGAGCACATAGCGCTTGCCCTGGCGGGTCTGTGGGAGCGTGATGTAATCAATCTGCCAGGCTTCCCCATATTTATATTTTAGCCATCGTTCACTATACCCAAGGGGCTTGAACTGCTTGGCTTGCTTGATTGTAGCGCATGTTTCACACTCATGAATAACCTGTGCAATACTGTCCATAGTTAAGTCCACCCCTCGATCACGAGCCCATTTATACGTTGCATCCCTTCCTTGATGGCCTGAGGCATCATGGGCCCACCGAGCTATAAATAATTCACCCTTATGTTGCCAGTCCAAATCCACCTGAGCCACTTCAATCTTAGCAGCCTGATCTACTTGCTGGTTGTTTTGATGTTCTTCAGTGGCCCGACTCTTAGGTACATGAGCATCTACATGACGAACTTTTACAACCAGGTTCTCTACCCGGGCAGCAATATCTTGCCACAATGCGGCAGCCCAGATTGGTTTGCCTCTGCGCTGCCAGTTGCTCTGCTTCCATTGCTGCAGCCACCCCCACAGGGCATTTGCCACCATCCATGAGTCAGTATAGAGATAAAGGACTGGCCACTTTTCTCTTTCAGCAATATCTAAAGCTAGCTGGATGGCTTTCACCTCTGCAAACTGACTCGACTCCCCTTCTCCTTCAGCAGTTTCTGCGACTTGTCGTATAGGACTCCATACAGCAGCTTTCCACCTCCGATGCTTTCCCACGAGACGACAGGACCCATCAGTGAACAGGGCATATTGCTTTTCATTTTCTGGCAATTTATTATACAGTGGGGCCTCTTCAGCACGTGTCACCTCCTCCTCTGGTGATATTCTAATGTTTTTTCCTTCTGGCCAGTCCATGATCACTTCCAAGATTCCTGGGCGACTGGGGTTTCCTATTCGAGCCCGTTGTGTGATCAATGCAACCCACTTACTCCACGTAGCATCAGTTGCATGATGTGTAGAGGGGACCCTCCCTTTGAACATCCAGCCCAACACCGGCAGTCGGGGTGCCAGCAGGAGCTGTGCTTCAGTACCAACCACTTCTGAAGCAGCTCGAACCCCTTCATATGCTGCCAGTATCTCTTTCTCAGTTGGAGTGTAGCGGGCTTCGGATCCTCTGTATCCCCGACTCCAAAACCCTAGGGGTCGACCTCGAGTCTCCCCTGGTGCTTTCTGCCAGAGGCTCCAGGTAGGGCCATTCTCCCCGGCTGCGGTGTAGAGCACATTTTTAATATCCTGCCCTGCGCGGAGTGGCCCAAGGGCTACTGCATGAACTATCTCACGTTTAATTTGTTCAAAGGCTTGTTGTTGCTCAGGGCCCCATTTGAATTCGTTCTTCTTCCGGGTCACTTGATAGAGAGGGCTTACGATCTGGCTGTAATTTGGAATATGCATTCTCCAAAACCCCACAACGCCTAAGAAAGCTTGTGTTTCCTTTTTGCTATTTGGTGGGGACATAGCTGTTATTTTGTTGATCACATCCATTGGGATCTGACGACGTCCATCTTGCCATTTTATTCCTAAAAACTGGATCTCCTGTGCAGGCCCCTTGACCTTACTCTGTTTTATGGCAAAACCAGCCTTCAGAAGGATTTGGACTATTTTCTTTCCCTTCTCAAAAACTTCTTCTGCTGTATTGCCCCACACAATGATGTCATCAATGTACTGCAGATGTTCTGGAGCTTCACCCTGTTCCAGTGCTGTCTGGATCAGTCCATGGCAAATGGTGGGGCTGTGCTTCCACCCCTGGGGCAGTCGGTTCCAGGTGTACTGAACACCCCTCCAGGTAAAAGCAAACTGGGGTCTGCACTCTGCTGCCAAAGGGATGGAGAAAAATGCATTAGCAATATCAATTGTGGCATACCACTTAGCTGCCTTTGACTCCAGTTCATATTGAAGTTCTAGCATGTCTGGCACGGCAGCACTCAGCGGCGGTGTAACTTCGTTCAGGCCACGATAGTCCACTGTTAGTCTCCACTCCCCATTAGACTTTCGCACTGGCCATATGGGACTGTTAAAGGGTGAGTGAGTCTTGCTGATCACTCCCTGGCTCTCCAGTCGACGAATCAGGTTATGGATGGGAATCAGGGAGTCTCGGTTGGTGCGATATTGCCGCCTGTGCACAGTTGTGGTAGCAATCGGCACCTGTTGTTCCTCAACCTTCAGCAACCCTACAATTGAAGGGTCCTCTGAGAGACCGGGCAAGGTGGACAACTGTTTAATTTCCTCTGTCTCCAAAGCAGCTATACCAAAAGCCCACCGGTACCCTTTTGGGTCCTTGAAATACCCTCTCCTGAGGTAGTCTATGCCAAGGATGCACGGAGCATCTGGGCCAGTCACAATGGGGTGCTTTTGCCACTCATTCCCAGTTAGGCTCACTTCAGCTTCCAGTACAGTTAGCTGTTGGGATCCCCCTGTCACTCCAGAAATACAAATGGGTTCTGCCCCTCTATAGTTTGATGGCATTAGCGTGCACTGTGCACCAGTGTCCACTAGAGCCTTATACTCCTGTGGGTCTGACGTTCCAGGCCATCGAATCCACACAGTCCAGTAAACCCGGTTGTCCCTTTCCTCCACCTGGCTGGAGGCAGGGCCCCTCTAACACTGGTCACAGTATTCGTTGTTCACTTCCTGTAAATATGAATCAAAAGTTCCCTGATCAAGGTCGGAAGTAAAATTAGCCCTCTTACTCTGTCTCGGGAACTGCTCACTGGAAACTGGAGCTGCAATTTTCCTGGGAGAACCGCCTTTTCTAATAGTTTTTCCTTGCAATTCACGCACCCGTGCCTCTAAGGTTGAGGTGGGTTTTCCATCCCACTTTCTCATGTCCTCTCCATAATCACGCAGGTAAAACCACAGGGTGCCCCGTGGTGTGTATCCTCTATATCCTCTCTCTTGAGCATAGGGACGTTGACTCCTAATGGCTGAGACACTGGTCCGTGCAGGTGGGGAGTAGGACAGATCCTCTCTGAGTTGTTGGAACTCTTGGCATATTTTTTCAGACAGTTTTTCCACAGCCGAGACACAGGCCCGTAGGGAGGAAGAGAGCTTTTCTTCGTAGTCCCGGAGTTGTCTAGCCACTTCATCCACCGTTGGTGCCTCGTCGTCTTTCCAGGCTAGTATTGCCAACGAGTTGGAATACGATGCTGGTGCGCTCCGTACCACCTTCCGCCACATGGATTGTGTGCACCTGACTTCATCTGGGTCTTTGGTTAACCGCTCATCATTCAGGTCACTGTAAATCACCTCCAGCACGCCTAATTCCCTCAGGTACTGGATACCTTTCTCTACGGTGGTCCATTTGCTTGGGCGGTATAAAACATCCGTAGAGCACGGGAAGCTGAAAAGTCCTTGACTAGCATAAGCAGTACTTAGCAACAACTAAAAACATCAGCGTGTTATTAACATTCTTCTCCTACTAAATCCAAAACACAGAACTATGCCTGCTACTAGGAAGAAAATTAACTCTATCCCAGCCGAAACCAGGACACTGAGTCAGCATTGTGAATCTACTGAAGTGCATTATGGATTTATGCTGCATCTTTGACCTTGACTATATTACATTCTTTTTCTGGATTTTGACTTCATGGTGTTATTTCAAAACAATTTATAAGACAATCTAAATCACTTCTGATTTAGACTGGAGTCCCACATTCCTTCCCAGTTCATTCTTTCTTTCTGCATTGACAACTGCTTCACAGATGAAATGACACAGTTGATAGAGATAAAACAACAGTTTTTCACAAAGCTAATTTTACATGATGCTAACACCCTGAAATCGTTTGCCAGTTTCAGCTATGCTCCAATGTCAGGGAACACCAGGAAAGAGAGAACAAGAGACTATGTTCAGGGGGCAAGATGGTGTCACAAGAGCAGCTTAGATTGGTTTTAACAGTGTTGAAACACTAAAAAAGATGCACTCCCATACTTAATTTCAGACTCTTAAATTAGATAGCTAAATTATGAAAACAGTCTCTTCAGGCTATGACATAAACAATGCAGAGAAACAGGCACTTCCACACAGCTATTCAAAACAGCAGCCAGATATGTAGGCCTTGAATCGTCTTTTGGAAAAACCCATTTCCTCATGAAGTCTAGGAAATCAAGACTCCTCATGTAACTACCTAGGCAGGTAGCTTAGAATTGGACACAGTGAGTATATGCATGGTCGCACTGAATGTCAACTGTTGTTTACTAAAAGTGGGTTATACTTAAGGCTTCTGTCCATGGAGAAGACATGAATGGCAGATGACTAAGGCAGCAGAGGAAATGAGAAAGAGGATATTTAAACTAATTTGTCATTCCAGTAGGCCAGAATCCCCATGCCATTCATCCATCTTTCTTAATTTCTTTCAAAAACGTTGGTCTTGAAGGAAAAAAAAAGTCTGAAAACAAAATACTTCCCCTGGTGAGAAGGAAATCTGAATAGTGATTCATGCTACTGAGCATACCTATCAACTGGTTGAAGTATGTAATGATGATTGTCTGTGCAGCCATCAAAGAGCTTTTATGCACCTGCATTTTGAATTTGACATTGATGGGCAATGCAAGGGGGAATATGTATGTATGAGATTGCTACATGGCCAATCTTCACTATTTTCTTGATTGACTGATTGGCTGACTCACTGCTGAGATTTGCCTCTCACCATTTAAAAGATTCTCTGCAGTATGATTGTCAGGGAGAGGAGGATTATTTTTTAGTAAAAGCAGTCATTTGCAGCAATCAGGGAAAGAAAAGCAGCCATAGTAAACAGAGCTAGGATATATGACCTTAAATATCTTGTTAGTACTCACAAAGTCCTGGAACAGAATATCTGCAGCACAATGCAGAGGGCAGGACCAGGTCTTCCAGATTTTTTAATGGCAGCTGAAAGGAAACATTTGTGCCTTTCTCTGGTTTAGCTGAAAAAATAAATGCTGCCTACAAGAGTCTTTCCATGGGTGAATAATTGCAAATAGATTATCTAGCCACAAATAAAACATTTTAGCTAAAGCCTTTCTTTAATATGAGAAGTTTGCATAACCCTGTAACCTCTGCCATGGTTACCTCTATACAGTAAATAATACAAGGCAGGGACTCATCTCTGGCTCAGCACAGTTCATATCCCCACAGTTAGACTCTTCTACTGCTGAAACCAGAAAGACTTCATTCAGGTGGCTGTTCAGGAGTGGTTTCTAGCCCATACTAACCTCCAAGCTGTACTTGGGTACTGCCTGTGAAAGTACTCATTGACATGACTCAAAACTATGCCAGGAACCATGCTAACAATTTAAAAGTTGTATGGCAATGACTGTTCCTGTGTCTTTTCCCTTTTTTTATTAACTAGTATGAACATGGCCTAGAAGATAAGGAACATGCTTGAGAGAATAAACTAAAATATGCCCAAATCGGCACATCCACATATTCCATCTAGTTTTTGTCTATAGCTCAGTAATAATTTCTCATTTTGTTTAGTCAAGGGAGGATATCTGCTGGCAAACAGAGGTCAAGCAGCCTTGTTCATATCCTGTAAACCATAACAGTTTGGATTTACACTGAGACATTTATCAGCTTAACTTCCATCCCACTGTGCTTTGAGAATATGAGAGAATCAGCCTAAATTTGGGGTTGAAAGTGGGTTCACACCCGCATTTAATGATGTTATAGATAATGCTCAGATTATTCAGCTTGAGAAAACTACAGGCCCATATGGGCACTGATTTCTCTTCTTGTTTCACTAGCTGTGTTGGGAAGAAAGAGGAAAAATTTCTTTAGCTGTTGGCAGCAGATTTCATAGTAACAGAGGATAGGTGTCCTGTGGTAACTTTTAATGTGTTAAGACCAGTCAGGATTTCAGTCTGTCCTTCTTAGGGATAATATTGCTATGTGAACCAACAACTTTCATTATCTGCAGGAAGTTGTTGAGATGCCACATACCTTTGTCATTAGGGAATTTTCTGAGCAAAACTTCTATAAATGCTTATGGAATCTGTTCTGAATTGCAGAATGCCAAACATCAAATACATCTCAGTCTTTGAAAGGAGAGTGCAGGTTTGGATACCACTGAGACCCCTAGAGACAGAGGACATTCTCCCTTAGCCAGTAGGAAACAGTGTTTCCAATTGGGTAATGCAAGCAACTTGCCAAACCCAAATGTTGAAACCTATACAGTTATGCTCCTGCAAGACACACACTGTTAAAAGTTTGTATGGTTATGGTCCCAGAAGCCACACAGTGTGGCTACACTGGCTCCTTAGACCTTTGCTAGCATCAGTTTAAAAATTGCTGGTTCTTGCAGGCAGCGGCTGCATTTGTTTCCCCCCATTTTGTGCTTTCTGCTCTTATCTTTTCAAGCCCTTTTGTTGCTTTCAGGTCTCCTTTAATCTTCTTGGTTTAATTGCTTTAATCTTGGTTTAATCCATCTGACAATGGATTTTTCTGTTTGCCTTGACCTTTCTTATACTTATGCAGATACCTGAACAGGTCTATTTCCTTTCTCCTTGTTCTTTTCTTTGGTCTTCTGTTAGATGATTTCTGTTTCTTACTTTGTCTGCCCTTCTTCCCCAGATGAACCCATAGATAAATAGAACATAAACAGGACTCTTGTCCCATACCCCTCTGCTAGTGTGAAATAGTTGCACCCTCAGCAAGTTTGCAGACAACACCAAGCTGAGTAGTGTGGCTGACATGCCTGAGGGGTTGGATGCCATCTAGAGGGACCTGGGCAAGCGCAAGAAGTAGGCCTGTGAGAACCTCATGAGGTTCAACAAGCTCAAGTGCAGGGTCCTGCACCTGGGACAGGGCAACCAAGTATCAATACTGATGAAGGGAGGGGAGGGTGAAGGGATTGAGAGCAGCCCTGCGGAGAAAGGTGTGGGGGTACTGGTGGATGAAAAGCTCTACATGAGCCGACAACGTGCACTCACAGACCAGGTGGCCAACCGTATCCTAAGCTGAATCAAAAGAAGTGTGGTCAGCAGGTTGAGGGAGGTGATTCTGCCCCTCTACTCCTTTCTGGTGAGACCCCACCTGGAGTACTGCATCCAGCTCTGGAGCCCTCGGTACAGGAAAGACATGGACCTGTTGCAGTGTGTCCAGAGGAGGGCCACAAAAATGATCCGAGGGATGGAACACCTCTCCTATGAAGAAAGGCTGAGAGAGTTGAGATTGTTCAGCCTGGAGAAGAGAAGGCTCCAGGGATACCTTATTGCGGCCTTTCAGTACTTAAAGGGGTCTTATAAGAAAGATGAAGAAAAACTTTTTAGCAAGGCCTGTTGTGATAGGACAAGGGTTAATGGTTGTAAACTAAAAGAGGGTAGATTAAGACTAGATATAAGGAAGAAATTTTTTATGATGAGGGTGGTGAAGCACTGGAACAGGTTGCCCAGAGAGGTGGTAGATGCCCCATCCCTGGAAACATTCAAGGGCAAGTTGGACAAGGCTCTGAGCTACCTGAGGTAGTTGAAGATGTCCTTGCTTATTGCAGGGGGTTGAACTACATGACCTTTAAAGGTCCCTTCCAACCCAAATTATTCTATGATTCTATGAGTCCATATTTATCTGGACTGGGAAAGTCTACCTAAGGACTCCTGAAAACTGTTGTCTATAAAAGGATAAGAAAGCAGGTTTTGTTATTCTGGTGGTTTAGCTTTAACTGTTTCTACTAGCGAGTGCAGTTTTTCACACAGTAAGTATTGATGATATTCTGTCTTAAGCTCTCCCTTTTCTCCCTGCAATATGCGTGAAGACGTCTCTATTTTTGCAAGGCAATGATAGACTAGGGCCCATAGAAAATTTTCCCTGACATGTTTTTTTGGAAGGTGGCAAGTGGGATTTTGGTGTCAGATGACCTCATTTAGTTAACTCAGTGCATTGTGTTTTATTTATACACATGATGTATGTAATTTTTACATTCTATGTGGTGTGGATACTTAACCACTAGTGCAAAAGACAAAATTTCACCAGTATTTCTTTTCAGGAAAAATGTAATCTTTTTTGTATTCCCTCAGGTAGAAGAAGGCCATAAGAGATGATGACAAGATGGATACATATACAATTTACAAAGACTTGTGGTGGAATATCAAATCACAGAGAATGGTTAAAAAGAATCCTGCAGGAAGGGTTTAGTTCAGTCAACATGTCTCTTTCTGAAGGTGATTCAGATCTGTTTTGCACTGTGACTTAAAAATATCTTTAAGATTTGAGTATAATAGGATGCCTTTGTGCAGTTGGAGACTGAGCCTAGAAACTCTGGGTCTCAAAATTAGGAGCTGCTGTTGCTACTGTTTCACCAAAACCACAGATCTCCCATTCCTGCACGTGGCAAATTACTGGTAACCATAAGTTTGTTTCTAAAAAACACATCCCTACAGTAAGTAGGCACCAAGCAGGCTTTCATCAGGGCTCATTAGCTCTGAGTCAGTCTCCTGCTATGACTTAAAAAATGGACAGAATGAGTTGGTACCAACTCAGAGTTTAGGCAAAGTAAACTCATATCGCCTCTGAGTCTGTGTAGAGCAGGCTTGCATCTGCCTACAGCAGACACACTGTAGACTTATGCTCAGGGCTCAGGGTGTTAGAAGTGAATAGACAGTCCCTAAGAATAAATGGGGATTGCAAAAGGAAAAATACAGGTATGAAACATACCTGTTTGAAAAACCAGAGGAAAAGACACCCAGATGCATTATTTGTTTTTCAAGGAAAGTAGAGACAGATTACATTGTTCATTCTTTATCATAAAGCCTACTTGTATATTCAGAGAGGTTTCTGAGCCATCTTTCAGGTAATATCTCTTTCCTCACACTTGTTGTTGTTTAACCCCAGTCAGCAACCAGGTACCACACAGCCGCTCACTCGCCGCTCCCCCCCCCCCCCCCCTTGGTGGGTGGGGGAGAGAATTGGAAGGGCAAAAGTAAGAAAACAGTTTAATAACTGAAATAAAATATAATAATAATAATAATAATAATAATAATAATAATAATAATAATAAAAAGGAAAACAAACCAAAAAAAAAGAGAGAGAGGAACAAAACCCAGGAAAAACAAGTGATGTAACCACTTACCACCTGCCAACCAATGCCCAGCCAGTCCCCGAGCAGCGATTGCTGCCCCCTGGCCCACTCCCCCTGGTTTATATACTGAGCATGATGTCATATGGTATGGAATACTCCTTCGGCTAGCTTGGGTCAGCTGTCCTGGCTATGCTCCCTCCCAGCTTCTTGTGCACGTGGCAGGGCGTGGGAAGCTGAAAAGTCCTTGACTAGTATAAACACTACTTAGCAACAACTAAAACATCAGTGTGTTGTCAACATTATACTCATACTAAATCCAAAACACAGCACTATGCCAGCTACTAGGAAGAAAATTAACTCTATCCCAGCTGAAACCAGGAGAACACTGAACTGAGAAAGCTCAAACAGTACAATCCTTTCCTGTTGATATTTTGCCATACCTATTTATTGATGCAAAATTTGGATCTGAACTAATAAAGTTTAGACCACTAGCATGATAGTCCCAGGAGCACCTAAAGGATGCTCTTTAGGACTAGGGAACCTGTGGAATAGTTTAGGTCAAGTGATGGTAACGGCAAGCTAATTCTTAAGTGTGCTGAGACAGAACTGGACTGACAAGAAGGAAATCTTAAAAATACGATGAAAATATTTTATAGATAAAAAACACACCAAGAGGACAATGCAAATTAAAATGCAGCAAAAACAATTGCAAAAATGCACTCAGATCAAGAGAACTCCTTGAAGTTAAAAGGACTGAATAAAAAGAAGGAAAACTGAATTTCAAAAAAAGCAGCAGAATATTTTTGTACTAAAGGGCTCAAGACAAGATGCAATTTAGGAACAAGTGACCCAGTTCCAGTTTCAACACTAATATTTGTCATGTAATTTGTCCAGCTGTTACCTAAAAACACATGCATAAATAAAGAATGAGAAACGGAAGCCAAATCTTTCAATCCTGCTGGTTTAGGATACCTAGAGCTATACTGCCATTGATTTCAGTGAAAGTTTTCCCTGGATTAGAGGGGCAGAGGAAGGGGTGAAACAATAACAAAAAGCAAAGGTTTGATTGGTTCTGCTTTGGCATTCCGTGAACTAAAGAGACAGACCCCTGCTCTCTAGTCCCTCTGCTTTCTTTCATTTCTATGCTTATAATTTTACTATCCTGACAAGTCTTATGTAAACAGCCTGTTTTAACCCACTTGGCAACAAAGGGCTCTTATCCCAGTTCTCCTGAAATCCATAAGTCTCTTTTTCAGTCAAGCTTTCTTTGATGCAGGAAATTAGCCATATTCAGATCTGCATTAAATCTTAGAAGAGCCAGGACTGACCCCTGCAGCTCTTCTCATATAATATTGGGCTCTGGCAAGGTAGCAGCACTGGGACATCTCAAAGCCCTGGTCTCTTAAGATGGCCCAAGCTGCCAGTGGGTGACCCTTTGCCAGGGCTGTGACAAGCTGTAGCCTCTCACTTCAAGATTCCCACCTTCAGTAAGACAACTGTGTCCAGGTTGTCTGCAGAGGGCTAGCAAGTGATATCAGTAAGCTGGTCTCAAGCTGTAAGTGCCTCAGAGAACCTGTGGGGGTTTTGCAGGCCCATTATTTTGTTTATTCCTTTATATTTAGGTTTTCTGCCTAGACGCGGCAGGGCACAGCAGAGGCAATCACAAGAAGTGGCTGCACCCTCCCTGTTCTGCTCTTCTCCAGAGGCCACTACAGTTCTTCACTGCAACTTCAAGGAGCCAGGAACACCTGCAGGTTCTGATGCCAACTTCTTTGAAGCTGCTGAACTGATAGAGTTCAAAATTCCCTGTAGCAAGAGAGGCACAAGGATTCTCTTCCCAATCCTAAAGTTTCTCCTGCCAGGGCAAACCACTTCAGCCAGGGCCTCTTTGAGGATCTACCAGCAGACCCTAGAGCTATCAAATGTTGTGTCTCTCCTGGGGGACTTCTTATCCTGGTCCTTGTGCAGACTGATCAGGTCCTGCACACTGAGCAAAAGGCACAGGCCATCAGCTCCTGCCTTACATCCATCCATTTGCACAGCACTGCACTTTACTGCCCACTCCAGGACCTTGGTCCCCAGATGCAGACATCTGGCCTGATCTCTGAGGTCCTGACCGGTAGCTTAGGACTGAGGGAGCTATGTGGAAGGAAAAGCAGGCACTCTTGAAAAGTTGCCTGTTAAAAAAAAAGCCACTTTCCTCTACAAGCAAGTTCTGAAACCTGCTGCTTCTGCGTATCGTTCAATGAGCACTTCTCACATCAGTATCTTAGGACTCCAAGGCTGAGGCAGAATAGAGCTGAGTAGTGTGTCAGTACGGTTCCTCAGCAACTTGCACTGGCCTTGGCAAGAGGTAGAATCCTTTCACGTGTTTTTAATCTTAAATCAGAGCTATTGCCTCAAAACTTTAACAAAATTTCTTGTCTTACAGTTCTCCAATCATACCTAACTTCTTTCTTAAAAAATATGAATACAGCACTGGCCACCTTCTGGCCCTTCCAGTTGTTTTATTTACTGTATTTTTAGTTGCTTTGCTTTTTAATTGCTTCAGTGCTCTGGGTGGATGAATGCCATTGGGCCCTAGTGATTTACTGCTATTTTGCTTCCTGTGCTCAGCTAACAACTGTTGCATAGATACTTCTATCTTTCTTCATGTTTCACCTTGATTACCCACAAAAAATAACTTCTGAACAGGAATTTCCTTACCCTTAAGAGTGAAGACTGATATAAAGAATTAATACAGTTTCCCTACAGTTTATCTTGTTTAATTTCCCTTTTAGCTACTTGGTGATGAAACAGGCCCTCATACTTATATCTGGCTTCAGTCTGCAATATTTACTGAGTGTTGGGATATCCTAACGTCTTTAGCTGTTTCTTTTTCACAATTCCTCTTTAACCCCACCTCTATCACTAGGTGAGAATTGTGCTATCATGCCACTTAACATGTGTAATATCAAAAGAGGATTTCTGAAAAAGAAACTAAACCTTCATTCCACTGAAATCAATAAAAATATTTCATCTCCAATGAAAAGTATGCTTCTCAGGCAGAAAAGCTTAACTTTCCAAATGTAACCACTATTTATGCCTTTTTATTTATGAAATGAAAGGAAGACCAGTTTTAAGCACAAGCCTATTTTTACATGCCACCTTTAGCAGGGCTGAGATCTGGATGTTGAGATTTTATAGAAAGACAGCTGTTGCAAAAAAATCACATGGCATACAGCATTTACCAGACACAAATATCCATGAGGTTACACCTGTCTAACTCTCTTCCTTTCCCACCTCACCCCTTCCCTTGCTTTTCTCCAGGAAAACAGGGTCTGGTTTCAATCCAGTTTATCAAATGCGAGCTTTGGTGTGTTTGGTAAGTCCAAGCTTTAGTTGCCATGGTAAAAGTCATCCCACTTGGTTCTGAGAGCTTTTATTAACCTTAGTTGGCAAAGAGCATTTCACTTAATAATCTGTTTTCTTTCTGAAGAACTAGTTCATTAAAACACAAAGAGTTTTTATTAATAAATGGGAACACTGAATTATACTTGCCTGCTGATGTAAAACGCTAAAGACTTCAGTGGGCACAAATCAAAATCAAACTGGATCCTTCCTGTCTTAAAAGCATTCGTTGGATTTTGCAGTTCCCTGATCACTTGGTGTGCCTGCTGGATGCAATTGCTACTACTGCAGGAGAATTTCAGGAATTATTTTCTCTTGAGATACCTTATAAGGAGAAATTCAGAAATTATTTTATCTTGGACTCTTTGTAAGGCAATTAAATGTGAAGGAAGTTACTAGTAAAAATGAACTTTTTAGACATGATTATGAAAATAGCTACTTAGCTGAATTTTATTGCTGCATAATTGTCTGCATGCAAAGGGAATATCAGTGTTGCTTTGTGTGATGCTGTAAGAGGAAACTGTTGAATGATAATGAATAAAGAAGACAGGTTCAGTCACGAGCACAAGACTCAATGTTCTTTTGTAGTTTCTAATGTGCTTTTTATCATTGAAAATATAGGTGGTGTTTTTCAACTACATAAACTTCTGCACCTATAAATTACAAATTACTTTTTTAAATGTCAGTTGGTATTTTTGCAAAAGTGAAATTTTTAAGCTTTAGAACTGCTACCTACCCCTTCAGTTCAGCAGATTTTAACATTTGAGGAATCTATATTGTAAAGATAATTTTTCAATTGTAGAAATTAATCCTGAAAAACAGTAGTCTAAAGTATGCTCTTGATTATGTGGAACACTAATATTGTCTCTTAGTCATCCTTCAGGGTAGCTGGCCAACTGAAAAAGCTTGTGTAATCAAGCTACCAACAACTAGCAAAATTAGTAAGCAGTGGATGAAATTAGGCAAGCTTTTAGTGTCAAGAACAGCTTTTAAGATCATATGATTTCAGGACAGAAAACATTCAGTCCTGGCAGGCAATATTCTCTCATATGACTTGTCTGTTCCCTCTTCCAGACCTGTTCTGTTTTTTGAAAATGTGACACTCACTCTTTCCCACCCTGTGCTCTCAGCAGCGGCCTTTCTAGGGAGACTTGTGAGATGCCTACCTTTGACACAGAAAGTTCAGCATTGAGAGCCGTGTCCAAGTTAGCATGCAGTCTGGACTACTAAAGACCAAGTTTGTCTAAGTCAACAATATGTGGACAAAGCCTTTTTCACAAGAAATATCTACAACTCTGGAAGAGTAAGACTGCTGATTTTGTAAAAAGAAAGGACTGACAAAATTATCAGGAAAACTTCACTGCGAAAAGATCCAGGGATTGTGCCTGATGTTCTGCTTCACTACTTTGGCAGTTACCTAGCTTCTGCTAAATGCTGTGTGAATCTAGAAATGAATCCTGGCAACACGGCTGGTTCTGCTTGGAAAAGGGATTGCAACCAAACCTTGACTCTGAATTTTGCATAAATAACAAATCGTCATATTGCTTGAAGCTTGGAGCTTTCTTTACTGCCCTGCTGAATAATTAATGATAAAGTCTGAAAGGGCAAGATTGACTCTGCAAAACACATTATCTGAAGCACATTTAGAAAAGGTTTTCTTTATTTTCATCCCAGAAAAAGCAGATGCCTTTTGTTGTTCTGATGTTTTTGTTTCTTTTGCCCTTTGCAGCCATTCTTAGATCATCAGTGCACAGCATTTAGCTTTGTTTTTAAAAATTGCTAATAAAAATGTTGATATTTAGTTGAAGTGTATTAATTTTGCTGTCAAGGCAGACAATGTTGTTTGGTAATTAGAGCAGTAGGGTGTAAGGCTAGAGCTGGCTTCCCAGAGTTTTGGATTTTGGTCTGGTTTGGTTCTCTTTCCATCTTATAGAAAATTATGTTATGGCCTGGAAAAGAAAACAACATCACAAGCTCTACTCACATTAATACAGTTGTATTAAATAGATAAATTTAAGGAATAATAATCTATAAACTGGTGACAGTTAATCTGCTTCAGTTGATTTGTCTATCTCTTTTTATCACTGGGAGTCACTGTAAAGAAGTGATCCTGACATTGAGAAGCTGATCTGCCACAGTAAGACAATTTGTTCTTTGAAGGGAGGATATGTTGTGTCTATGCCACCATGGAACGATGGTTTAAGTAAGCTGCCTTATAACCAGCAATTCACAAGCAATCCGAAAATGGAGAGACCAAACATGAGCTGCGTTTGTGCAGTATGAAACCAGAGCATTCCAGCATGGCGCTATCATTGCAGGGGTTATAGGAGGTGTGCGAGCCATTCAGGGTCATGAAGTCAGAGGTGAGAAACTGTTTGGTCAGTAGTGCAGATCAGAGAGGTAAGGGACAGGCTCTCTCCGGCATGTAAGAAAAGAAGGGTTGCTCCTGTCCAGCCTCATGCGTATGCTGTAAGTAAGCCATGCCCACCCTCAGCACAAGGGTGTTTTAAGTGCCTTGGAAGATAAATTTAATAAAAACAAGACAGTTAAATTGTCTCACTGAGTAGATATTTTAATCAATACTGTTCAAATAGTATTATGGTTTATTACTCTTAGCCTGGTGATACAGCTGATGTTTGGCATATTCACAAACAACTTCCAAGAGAAGATGATATTGGTGCCAGACAGAAGTATAGTTTTTGCTTAGTTTTTGTTGATAAAGAACATACCATAGTTCTGTTTACCTGAGCACAATCAGGAAAACAACAGCAAGCTTTATCTTAAAATATCCTTATATGCCTTTCCAGTGAGACTAGTTTTCCAAGAGCTTTGTTTCAGGTATGGTTATTTCCCTGGCTTTCTCATCTTTTTCCACTTTTAGTTGTTGCAAGTTAATATTTTGTTTCTGATACATTCGCATGTTGCACTAGTCAGTGCAGTGATATACTGGAGACACAGGACAGACAGTTTAAATGCTGACTGTCTTTAGATGCAGTATAGCCTGCAATTTTAGTGGCTCGCAAGCCAATCTGATTACTGATTGCTCTAGCTCCATTTCACCTTGCCATCCTTGGCTATGTGTTCCAGTCTCTTCCTTGTGCTGGCTCCAGTGCCTGCTGGGCCCTGCATTCAGCACAGTAAGTCAGCACAAAACAAACCCTACGGTAAAGGTAAGTGTTTTCTGCTGATTCAGTATTCTGCATCAGCTCAGTTGGAGCTGGCCCAAGAAGGGCTGATGGAAGGAGGGGGAGGCCCTGGCAGGCAGCACTGAGATCAGATTAGGCTGCCGTTGGGCAAACCCTTTCATGTCTCCCACGGTTGTTTCTCCACAGTATCTGCACCTATCTCATAAAACAGCCTTTTCCATTTAACATAAATAACCAGTGGCTAGTGTGTCAGTCAACTTTTGCAGCATCTATCTTTACCCACAAATTGAAGGCACACCTGAAGGCAGTCATTAATACTAGCACTGTAGCACATTTCTGCTACTTTAACAGTATTGTCAACAACTGGAAATATAATGCATTACTTTTGCTACTTGTATTTATCTGCTTAAGACTATCCAAGAAGAATATCAGGATAACAGAACTCCAATCACAGTGTAATAGCAGAACCTATATAATGACCTAAAGCAAGATGAATGGGGATTATGAAGACAAGAGCAGTTAGTTTGTAGTGTTACAAACTTTCATAAAAATGGATGTGGGCTATCTGACATTGCTAACAAAGCCTTCAATATTCACTTAGCAGTATCATCTTCTAAAGAATGACATTTTTCTCAGGTGAATGGTGAAATGCTTTCGCCACTCACAGGAGGAGGGACGTGACCCCTAAATGTGGGATAACAAAACTCCCAGATTAATAGTCCTAGAAGATATTGTTGCAGGGCAGAGCATATGTAGCTAGGGAGGTCTAGGGTCACTCATTAAGTGGTAAAGAACAGCAGGGAGAGGTCTGCAAACTGTGTTGTGGACAAGTCTGTTAGGATGACGTGATATGATATAAAAGGTACTTGATCATTTATGAGTGCATAAGAAACAGCACAGGAAATGGGTGGTTTAGTACATCTCACGTCTGTTGGTTTTGGATGATTCTGTATCCTCCCTCTGTCCCTTTGCTGGGGATAAATAGACTTTACTTTTCACATAAAGAAACCTGTTCTGTTCCCACTACTGTCTGTTGTAAAGGCAGTTTGAGAATCCTTTAAAGAAAGCAATTAGCGTGCTAGTGCTTTTCCTGTCTCTCTTTTTCAACTCTCTCTCAAACAGAAATTTATATTTGTTCCTTGCAGATTTCCTTCACTTAAAATAAAAGTCACAAAGAGAAAAAATATGTTTAGCTCTTGCAGTTGGAAATTCATAACTTATCTAAATAGTCACCTTTACATTTGCTCTGAAGGAAGGATTAAGTGAAGCTTTTTTAATATGTATACTTAAGCCCATCCAGATCCCATGCCTTTCACTGTTTGGTGTTTTTAATGGATGGCTCAAACTCATCTGGCTACAGTAGTGTTTTAAACAACTCAGGTTTTAGAAGAATCAACAACTTTAAACGCCTGGCCCAGGCATCAAGAACTTCTCTGGATTGTGTTTAGTTACATCAAGTTTCTCCCAGAAGTTGCAGCATTCTTTCATTATTTCCTGAAATTTAGTAATTATGGTTGCACTGCTGGTATTTTAAGGCACACAACAATAACCAGGCTGAAGATGTCTGATGAGTCAAGCACTTCTCCAAACTTATTCTTCACCATTGATTTAAAAATAACATTTTGTTTAGATATAAAAATGTAAGGGTTTCTTTCTGTGTGTGTTGAACAGTAATTGTGAATTAGAGCATTTTCTGGCTACTTTGTTCTGGAAGAGTCTGTAAAGTACCTCTGGGTTCCTGGTTTTAGGTTCTTTTCTAATTTACTTTGTTTTGACGTTTTCTTTCCTCCTGTGATTTGAATACAATATTATATAGCTTTTCAGTATGGTTTTCACAGCTTCTCATAACAACGAGAGAGACATTTCCTCCATTGTGTTTGCTTCCAAATACATTTGAGTTGTTTCTTTTGTATAATGTTCTTGCAGAAGCAGGTTATTAAACCTCCATTGGGAGTAATATAGAGGATGAGTTTCTAGTCCTTTGTTCATGAATTTAGACATGTGATCTTTCAGGACTGTATTACCTACACTTCAGTAAAGTGTATTATTTAATAGATATTCAGGGGCAAAATGAGTCCCTTTTCTTTTCCTTTTTTTCCCCCAATCAGTTATATCAAAATGATAATAAAAATATTTCTGGCTTGTTGTCTTCTCATTTATAGCTGGTTTACCTACATTACTCCCAGTTTACACCAAAGTAAGTGTGGAATGCATTTAATAGTTGTTGATGACTGCCAGGCTTGCATTTCAGCTCCAAGAAAAATTACATGAAGACTTCAGTTTATCACACAACAGTGTGGCTAGAGAATTCCTTCAGCCACTCAGAGCTCGCTTATAATATAGGGCAGTGATGCCTTAGCTGTACTTTATAGGTTCCTTGTTCACCTCTTACATTAGAGGGTTCTAGCATACAGAGGGGCACTTTTATTGGTAATACAGTTAAACCGCATTGTCCAAGGATAAGCAGGGGATGAGCCCAAGAAATAATACTTCCAGAGCATTATAAAGACCTATCACAGAGGCAGACAATCATAACATACATGGAGACCACCGTTAATCATTCTATAGATTATTTTCTAGGACAACATAGGAAAGCTAGTTGAACCAAATATAACAAAGAGAAATGTTCCTCTTTTCCTTAGCACCTGAATACATAACTGGAACGAGCTGATTTACTAATGCATACAGTCAGTTTGGACGACTCAGATGCAGTTAAATGAGACTTTAAGGGATATATTTTATCAACCATTTGATGACATTTATTAAAACAGGTCCATCAGAGAGGCTATGTTTTCTGATGTTTTCTGCTGGAAGCAGAAAATAAGAGAGGGAAAAGAAATCAGAACACTGAACAGCAGAGAGTCCCTATAATAAAGAAAAAAAATCCCAAATCCAGAAAAAACATCCTTTCTCCATCCCTAACACATGGTAGGATGATGAAAGTAACAGAGGAATGGGATTGGTACTAATGAGGTACCAGCATTGTAGAAACAGGTAAGTAAGCAGGATTGCAACACAGCTGAGCTCTGAATTTGGATGTCTCCCTAAAGAGCTTCAGATGCTGCACTGAGCATAACCCTGAAATAACTCTGAAAGCCCAGAAGAAGCTTCATGTTTCTAGGAAATCTTGACCATGCCAATGAAGTTAACAGCAGGCAAACACATATTTTTCAGCACAGTCGGTTAGTTCAGCAGCTGTTGTGGAGAAAATGGACATGTTACTGAAACTGAGTGAGTGCCTGGAGATGAAGAAAGGAGATCTAATGCAGGCTTTACAAAATGGAGAAGCATCTAATAAACCTATGAGAGGCATGCTGCATCACCTAGCAGGCTCAGAATTAACTCCACCACTTCCTCCACCAGCAAATATAATCCCTACCTACAGCCCCTGTGAGCCGTAAAAGAGTAGTGAAAATGCTACTTTATTACCCCTGCATCACTACAAATCCTGTAAGATGAGAAGTGGAGATTACTGAAAAAAAGAGGCAACATGCTAGTATCCAACACCCTCCTGACAATGGTTGTATCAGGAGAAAAACTGGGGTCATATTCTTCATTCCTTTTCCCACTACTGAAAGTGAACTGGCTGTTTGTGTCCAGGTGTTGGCTGCGGGGGTCTGTAGGGTGGCTTCTGTGAGGAGAGGTCGGGGCTGCCCTGTGCTGGGCACAGCTGGTTCCTGCTGCTCCAACAGACCCACCGGAGCACATAGTTGAGTCCATCAGCCATGTGGGTTGCACCTCTGGGACAATGTATTTCAGAGAGGGTAAAACCACCACACAAGCAGAAGAGTGAGGGGGAAAAGTGAGAAACAGCCCTGTGAGCCCCAGGGTCAGGGAAGAAGGAGGGGAAGTAGGTGTTGCAGGCACCAGAGCAGCCCCTGCAGCCTGTGGAGTGACCACAGTGGAGCAGGTAGATAGTTTCTGAAAGGAACTGCAGCCTGTGGGAATGACCTACTTTGGAGAGGTTTGTGAAGAACTGCATCCCATAGGAGGGACCCCACATTGGAGCCAAGGAAAAGTGTGAGGAAGAAGGAGCAGCAGAGAGGAGCTGTTATGGAGTGACCACAACCCCTACTCCCTATCGCCTTGCACTGCATCAGGGGGAGGAGGTAGAGGAGTCTGGAGTGAAGGACTGAAGTTGAGCCTGTAAAAAAATAGGCGTGAGGGGAAGGTGTTGTTTTAAATTTTGTCTTTGTTTCTCACTACCCAAATCCATCTTAATTGGCAATAAATTAAACTAAACTATTCTTCCCCAAGTCAAGCTTGTTTTGCCCACGACAGTAGTTGATAAGTTGGCAAGTAGATGATCTCCCTGGCTGTATCTCCATCCATGAGCTGTTTCATCCTCTGTTCTCCCCCTGCCTTGTTGAAGAGGGAGAGTGAGTGAGCAGTTGGGTGGGTGTCTGGCTGTTGGCCAAGGTCAGCCCACACCACCCTCAATATTTAAAAGTCTGTTTGAAGCAACAAAGTGCTATTCAAAATGTCAGTTCTATTGTAGCAAGCTTATAGAGGGATCACTGAAAGCTTGCTCCTACACCAGTGAAGTCAATGCTTTTCATTGACCTTCACAGGATCCTGGGGGCTAGATCCAGCCCTGTGATATTAAAATCAGTAGGATTTATTCTTGGAGATATATTATGCAAATTTGAAGAAACTTGTATGTAAACTTGCCCCAATTTGGCCTAAGGGGCTCACATTTAGCAAGCCAATGAGCTGGAAAATACAAGCCAACAAGAAATGAGAATGAATATTCTTTTTTCTTCCTCCCCTAGGAATTTAAGAAAAATTCAGAATGCAAATTGAAAGGTTTTATCAGTGGACTTGCCTTTGTTATTTGTATGCATTTATTTGATATGGAACAGAATAGTTTCTTCTGTACTTAATAAAAAGAGTGTATTTCTTTGTCTATTCCAAAGGAAAAAAAGAAAAAAAAAAGAAAAAAAGAGAAAACCCTGCTTCCTTTCACTCTCGCACCTCCTCATTGTATATTTAAAGAGAAATATACAGAAGAATGGCATTTTTGACAGCCTTTCTATGCAGAGCTAATAATGAAACAGCAGAGAATGAAAGAAGACCTTTCTCTGTATGGAACAGAAATAGTAGGCTAGAGAGAGAAACAGATGGAAGAGTAAAATAATGCTTGGATGGCTGTCAGCAAAAGTGTTGTAGTTGGCTCCTTTCCTGTCCCCAAGGAAGTCCTAATGCTGGGATAGGCTCCTGCTGCCCAGCAGATGACATCAGTGCGATATGTTCCTGTGATGAACTGTGACTTCTGACTGTCACGCCGAGTCTCTCACGGGACAGCAGTACTTTATATGGACACTGACGAACTTTGGACTTGAAAAGCTGCTTCAGCCAGATTCTGTTATACCTTTTGAGCACAACTCTTAACTGAAAAAGATAGTAATAAACCCCCTAATAATTACATCAAAAATACCACACAGAAATCATTGTTCTTATTTCTCTTAACGCAAATCGTACCCTGCTTTCTGTTTCTGCAGTTTTCAGTGACTATAAGCAGGAGTTCAGCTTTTCTTAGGATCTCTTGCTCTCTGAGATGAATGCGATGAATTGCATTTGAATCTTTTCTAAACTTCTAAGTTGGCAGTTAAGAGAAAACAATAAGCTAGGTTTTGTTCCAGAAAGTTTCAGGTGGTATATATTTATCTTAACCTGGCCCATTGAATCTCAACATTAAGAACAAATCACATATTGCAAGGACAATTAGCAGGCTACACAGATAACCCAAAATTTTGAGTTTTGGTGGATGAGCTGGGGAGGTAAAACATCCTACATATGTGTTTTAAATTACTCATAATGGCTGAGAGCAAACAAAATTATTCCGTACCTGAATAGTATGTTTCCATGACAAAAGTGATCTTATATAATTTGCATTTTTAAAATTCTAGTTCCTGAAATAATTTAAGAATCTTAGTTTCCCAATTCTGAATCTTGTGCCACTTACATATTGAAAAATTAGAAGGCAAATAAACCCTATTTCTACTTATATTTTAAATTATATGTCTTTCAAGCCATTGGCATGATTTGGATTTACAGATTTTGAACACCCAAGGTTAAGGACATTGTAAGTCATGCATTTTAGCAATGTTCAAAAATTGTTTCTTTTTCAGTTCATTGGTTGTTTTTTTTTTCCCAAGTCCAGTCAACATTGCAGTTGGGAAAAGAAATTGAAAAATACCTTTTGCTATGCAAAACCTGCAAACTTTAGAAAATGTCTGATGTTAAAGCTTGTGTGGTTTTTATGCCACAGTATTCATCCAAAAATTATTCATGTAATAAACAAATACACTTCCTGGGTGAGACTCAGGAAAATGTAATCAATTTCAAGAGGTTTTTTTTCCCCTCATAAGAAATCAGGTTTATAAAAATAAAGATGAAGAGATAAATAGGAAGAGGAGAGAAAAAGTGAAAGCACGAAAAAGACAAATGAGGAAAAAATGCAGTAAACAAAAAGAGAAACAAATTACACATTAAAAAAAAATGCTCCCTCTTCTAAATGCCATCAGGAAAAAGAACACCTAATTTAGTTAGTGTTCCTTGCTATTACTCAAAAGCTGAAGAGAGGGGTATTTTTACAAGAACATGATAAAGTTCTTGGGGAGGGAGGAAATCCTGGGAAGTCTTCCAGACCACCCCCATACCCCCATAATAAAAACTGTTTGTCTAACCTGATCTTAATTACACCATCAATGTTTGTAGCTTCCCCTAAGCAGCCTCTTCCAGTGCTTCACCACACTCGCTGTGAAGCTTTGTGCAATATCTAAACTGAACCTTCTTTGATATAGAACTCTCCTCATCGTATTGCCTCATCACATACTATACAGAAAAGTATTATTTCATGTGTTTGGCAGCATGAACTCCTCCTTACGTTTCCCAGGGACACATAATGTTTATTATGTAACACTATGTATTTTATTGTATTGGCATTTTCCACAACATCAAGCCATTGTTGGCTCAAATTCAGACTGTGATCAAATACAAAAACTCAGACTGTGATCACCTGTTATGGCTGTTTTATTCCTGATATTGTATTGTCCTGATGACTTCTGCCTAAGTGCTGCTACTTTTATTGAACAGTACCCTTTTTTCCAGATGATACTTCTGCTCGTGAAAATAATTTTGAACTCATTCCTATCCTCCAGTAGACTTGCAGTTCTTCCTGTCATCTGCAAATTCAATAAGAATATACTGTGTTCCATCAACCAGATTACTAACAGAAATTTTAACAGCACCAGACCTTGGCTAGATCCCTGCAGAATCCCAGTCAATACACTTCTCCATTTTGTCAGTAAACCATTACTAGCTACTCTGAGAATTACTAGCTACTTTTCAGCCAGCAATAGTAGTTTAATGTACACTGTGTTTATTTCATTTCATAAATATTTGAAGCTTTCCTTAAATCAAGCTGCATGGCATCTACCACTTCAGTTCATGATGTCTGTTACCTGTCAGAGAAGGGTATTTAATTCTTTTGAAACAATTTATTCCTGACAAATCCATACTGTTTGATTGCTTGGATGCATGTGGGTAGCTCCTGTTAACCTGGTCAGCCTTAAATTTTGCCCTGAGGACAAGATGTTAATGAAATACTCATCCATGCTGGAAACAGAGTTCATCAAGACAAAAGCTTCACTAGTAATATTTCAGATTATTTCTTTTTTTTTTTTCCCTTCCTAAATGTCCTATTGAACTTTTACTTCTATCTCAAGTAGTGCAAATGGAATTAATTTCCACTGCAAATGGAATTAATTCAATTCTTCTTGTCCCGATCTTTTTGGAAAAGACAAAACTTTTTCCTTAGTAAGTTGGCAAAACAAAGAAATGCAAAAACTTAGTGTCCTGTAATGAATTAAGGACTTTGGACTCATGTAATGTATTTACATTAATGCAGGCCAAATGAAAAGTTGTATACAGGATGTGCATTTTCATGCAACATTAATATTGGATGTGTCAACCCAGCTGAGCTGCTTTTGGTAGGTATGATTCACAGTCACTTTGATGATATTGTTTCACCTTAGCTGGTTCCATATTCTTCTACTGTGTGTATTATTGTAATCTCAACCAAAAAAAGAGCTGAGATTTTCAAGTTGAGATCATAGCTATTACAAGTCTTCATAGCCATGTGAAAAATAATGAAGCATTGGGAACTGCTGATGTTAATTTAAATGACATTATGCTATGCTGGATCTTCTTTTCACTTTAGAAACAAGGGCCAAGTAAAACAGATTACGCATTCTGAATGAAGAGGAGATGATCTGACACAGTTGAGATGGACACAAGATTTGTACTCTGGAGGGATAAATAAGAAACTAAAATGACTTTATCTATTATACTTCAGGAAAGCCAGCATTAACTCCTTAACACATTAAAGGGTTTTGTTTCAGAACACTTCTTGGAGACTTAGGAGCCCATATTTTGCAGTAGATTTTTGCAAAACATAGATCTATTAAGAAATACAGAAATCACTTAACCAACTAAGAGATTTATCATAAACACACTAAATTATCAAGCCATGTTCCGGGGAGATTGTCTACAGTTTGACAGCAAATCTTTTATTATTCTCTCTCTACAGGTTTTGAAAATCAATATGTACTTCAAAATACAGCATGGAAGCTAACAAAAGCTTATTTCAAATGACCACAGCAGAAGCTATCTATAGCATGAGACTGCCAAATTACAACAATCTTGCTTTGTTGGGCTGAGGGTTTTATTTTGTTTGGGTTTTTAAAAATAAAATTGGGCTAACCTTATGATAACAGTTTCATCTCTATATACTTCAAAAGGCAACTTCAATACCTCTTCATTAATGGGTGGGAAAAAAAGGAAATATTTAAGTGAAAGGATCAGAATATACAAGGATGGTGAAAGATCAAGAAGAGTAATAGGACTAGTTAACTTGGGTTTAGGATAATTTAATTAATATGGAGAAAACCCCAAAACATTATCTTCTACTAATATAAAGTCCATTCTTTTGTGCTTCCTTCTGCCTGCCAGTTGACTATTTATTTAATAGGCACTTTGAAAGAGGGAACTGTCCTATTGTATGGTTTTAATGTCCCGTATACTCCATTCATCTGAGGGTTTTGTTTAATATCCATCACCACTACCACCAAGAGCTTATCTTAGGTAAATTAGATCTGCAGTGTCATAGATAAAAATCATATCACCATTAAAAAAACCCCAAAACGCTGCCACTATAATAAACATGACTATGAGTCCTCACTGTGTAATTACTTCTTCAAATGTACAGTCTTCCTTGCCACTTTATTTTGGCCCTAACGTCACTTAAGAAGACAGGGGCTCCACTGAAATTCTTCATGAATGATTAACTAACCCTGAATGAGAAAAGCTTACATTAAGCAAGGAAGAAAAGAAGAAGAAGGAAACCGGTGGAAACAGAGAGAGAAAAATGTGATAGCTGAATTTAAGACGTAAGATTTCTGACAAAGTTAATTTACAAAATACTAGCTTTATAAGTAGGACCTTGCATAAAGTACCCCAAGAAAAATCCATGGAAGAAGCACCAAGAAGTTAGGGATAGGAAAAGAGAAGGCATATTACAGTGGTAAATCAGGAGTATCATACAAGGAGTCAAACTGATTATGGTATAGAGTATTAGCTGTATGTCTATCAGGAAATAGTCTTGCTGCCTCTATGCAAATCAGAGAAGTCAAAGTTGTGTAGGTAGGCAATAAATGAATGGCTGTGGGTGACTGACCGCACATTTTTCTGTGCCCTGATTGGCTGCAACTATTCCTGTGCTTCAGTAATTCCTCAGAAGCAAGTGACTCTGTGCCACACTGGAGCTGTCTCAGCCATTCAAACCTGGATGTCACAAGAGACATCTCCGTGCTACCATTTCCACTTTTGTGTTTACTGATAAAAATCAGTTCTAGCATTCAAAAACCCCTAGCATAAGAGGACCCAAGGGGTATAAAGCAGATCTGGGGCATTATACTAGCAGTCTAAGAAGGAAAAAGGAGATAATTTCAGAAGAAAAACATGGTGACTTTTTCAGCATTACAAAATGACCTTTTGATGAAGCTTTTTCTAGAATTAGATTATTTAGAGGTCTCATCTAGCAAATGCCAAGTAAACATTCTAAAAAGGCATATTCAGAACAAAATTGTGTTATATTTAGACTGAACTTTATATAAGCAGTTTAGCCATTAACGAAACAAGGAAAAAGAGGCCTAACACCATAACTAATTCTGTGCACAATGTATTTAAAGCTGACTAAATTCAGCTCATTTAATAGACTTATTTCAAATTCATAAATGACATCAAAAGCATTTGAATAAGATTGAGAGATATTTTAATTCTGTACTTGGGGTGCAGAAGAGAGACTAAAGCTTTCTCTTACCTTTTGCAGAAAGTCTGTCACACACCAAAGGACAGCGACTCAACACACTCAACTCCATCTGCATGAGAAACTCCCCACCTCCAGGCATTTTCTTGCCATACAAACAGGAAAAGAAATGTCACACTTACCTCAGAAAGTAGATTTTTATCCAGAAAACAAGGATGCTCCCATCATCAGAAAGGTATAAAACAAGGGAAATTGATGAGTATTTGCAACTGACATCCACTAGCAAAATACTTTATTCATTCAAGATCTAGAAATCCAAATGGGCATGCAAGACTTCCACCATGGTTGTCTAGGGCAAAGGACCTGAGCTAACTGCAGAATATGGGTTTCCCATCTTGGTATAAAAATGGTTGTGGTTTTTATTCAAGTAGTCCACGCAATTTCAGATTTTATTGGTTCCTTTTTCTCATTTTTAAATTCCTTTCTCATTTTATGGTCTCCTTCAGTTCATTTTTCCTGTCTCTTTTCCTTTCCCATTTCCTTACTATTTCCCCTTTTTGCTTCCATTCTGTGTTGGTCATGTACATCTTCTTCACTTTACCTTCCACACTTACCAAAGTAGTGAATGTTGAAGAAGAAAAGTTAAATGAATTCTTTGAACTAGTAATCACTGCAGAGGAGTTGAAGGAGTGTCTTTGTTTTATGGTAAAGTAAGGGATTTGTCTCAAACCAAACTGAAAGATAAAGTTCACTGTTGTCCTGGTTTCAGCTAGGATAGAATTAATTTTCTTTCTAGTAGGTAGCATAGTGCTGTGTTTTGGATTTAATATGAGAATAATGTTGATAACACACTGATGTTTTAGTTGTTGCTAAACAGGCAAGGACTTTTCAGCTGCTTATACTGGCCTGCCAACAAGAAGGCTGGAGGTGCACAAAAAACTGGAAGAGGTCACAGTCAAGACAGCTGTCTCAAACTGGCCAAAGGCGTATTCCATACTATATGATATCATTCTCAGCATATAGACTGGGGGGAGCTGGCCAGGGCACAGCAGCTCCTGGAGGACAGGCTGGGCATTGGTCGGTTGGTGGTGAGCAATAGTTTTTCATTTGCATCACTTGTCTTTCTTGGGTTTTATTTCTCTCTCTTTTTGTTATTTTCATTACTATATTACTATTAATACTATATTTTATTTCAATTATTAAACTGTTGTTACTTCAACCCACAAGTGTTCTCACTTTTACTCTTCCTATTCTCTCCCCCATCCCAGCAGGGGGGAGTGAGAGAGCGTCTGTGTGAGGCTTAGTTGCTGGCTGGGGTTAAACCATGACAACTGTCTCTAAATGTAAATGATCCACAAGTGAAAAAATAACCCTCCTTAGAGTGACAAAATTGTGGCTTTCAGATGAGCTATTATCACTCAAGTCATATTCTAAGATATCTTGGATTTTTTTGTGGATAAATTTATTAGTCCACAGACTGCAAAAACATGAACTGAATGCTCACAGCTGTCAAAGAGGCAAAATGAATGTTAGGAAGTGCACCGCAAATTAAATAGGAAACATCTCTATTTTGACTATTTAAACCCATGGTGCCCCTGTGCCTTGAATTGTATGTGCAGCCACCAATTCCAGCTGAAGAACTGGATGAGGTGGAGGTGATCAGAGGTATGCAACAGCTTCCTTACAAGAAGAGATTAAAAATATGTGAGTCTACATCCTGGAAAAACAATAACTGAAGATGGGTATGGTGCATGAGTATAAATCAGGAATTACATGGAGAAGACCAACAATGAAAGTCTATTCACTGCTTCTTACAATATAAAATGCGGGAACATAAATGAAGTGATCAAGTTCGGAAGAAGTACTGTCACAAGCAATATCCAGTACTGGTACTTGTACAATACCAAACCAGATTACTGTGAAATTTAATGCTGCAGAAGTTTGTTAAATTCATAAAAGTAATGTCTATCAATCTCTGAAGTGGGAACTCACTGAACCACATTATTACTTCAAGCATGAAATTAGAGATGGAGAAGGTAGAGGAAAGGGGATATATTTGGTAAATAGGTTTGAATCTTTTCCTCTTTTTGCCTACTGTCAGATGTATGTATTAGTATAGATATTCTCTTTTCCTAGCTCAAAATTCTTCTTATTCACTTTGGTATATTCCTTTTTTTTCTTTCTGCCTCTTTTTTCTTTCTCTTTTTATTTTTTTTTTTTTCTCTGTCAATGATCCAGCCTCACAACTTGGTGAAGGTGAGCACAATTAGTCTTGCTATGTAGAGGGTTTGCTATATCAAAAAGCATTTTACTTCTATCAAGGAAGTAGGTAACATTTTACTTCTATAACTTGATTGCTTTTTAAAATAGAATTACAAAATCACTAGATGAAATGAAGCACTACGTGTGAAATACTTTAGTAAAGCATTTGATGAAGTGAATAATGAAATCTTACCTGGAAAATTAATTCAAATTACTTTTGATAGACAGAAACATTGTTATATTGACTAAAAGCTGTGTAGAAGATCATAAACAAAGTACACTGTTAAAAAGGAATGTGTTGAGATAGGAAGCAATGTCTCACCTTAGATTAAGTCTTTCTTAGTGTCTTTGCTAATGATCTGGAAAAGGGAATAAACAGCATGTTGATGACGTTCAAGTCCTGGAAGAGAATTAGAGGTACAGTAAGGACAGAGGAAGGAAACAGAAATACAATCAGAAAACAATAAGGAAATATATATTAGAAGCAGGCAACTTAGAATATCTGTGAAGATCATAGAAGTTAGATTGTAAAGCACTTGTAGAGAGGCAAATACTAGCCCCCCCCAAACTGTCTAAAAACAGTCCATGGAGGGATCAGGGAATTGAGTTTTGTTCAATACTCCATAATTTTGGAGAAGAATATTGTATTTTGCTCTAATCACTTATTCCAGCAGCTTGAAAAAGCACCCATATTAACTTGAGTGACACTGAAGAGAGTGAAGAATGCCAGGCAGAGATGTAAACAGGTTCCTTTACACTTGCAACACATGCGCTTATGACAAATAAGGCTGGTGAGAATTTCTTGTACACCACTGGTGAGACAGAGAACGTCCTCCTCTCCCCAGAATGTGTATTTCTTTGTTAACCTTAACTTCAGAGGAGAAACAGGTGTTTTGAAACACATGTGATTTATACTCACTTTGGTGTATTTCCTCAAAGAGCAACCTGACAATCAGTAGCAATAATGGAAATGGCCAGAACTAGATAGCTGTCTGATAAAGTCCCATTGAAGCAAAGGCTTCTAGCTGCTTGAAGAGTGTCATGCATGAGAGCTGACAGGATTTGTAATTCTTGACCTTAGCATGGATGGAAAAAGTGCTGTTCTGCCATACATGGACTATCCTAGTGGGAACTGTATGTGATGTACATATAATGAACTCTGCAGGCAGGGAAAGAGTTAAGATGAACACTGAAAAGGAAGAACACCATCTCCTATCAGTGTAGAGCTGGTATGGACTTGACAGGTCAGGGGTCCCGGACTGCATGTACTCCAGGGACGCTTTCTTCAGGGTACAGAACATTCTATTGCCTCAACAAGAATCTTTTTACTTCAGAGGACCTTGTAGCAAAGCAAGCAAGGAAGCTCACTTTAATAGAATAATGGGTTGCACTATCATCCAAATAGTTGTAATATCATGCCATATTTCAGTTACCTCATCTTCAGTTTTGCTTCCTGTCCTTCCCTCCATGTCCCTTTTTTCTTCACTGTTGTTTTTTATTGTTTTGCTCTTCTTTTGCCTTTCCCCATTCTTCATCTTTTGGTCCTGCTTTACATATGTGTTCAGTTACCACCTTTCTCCCATACTTATCAAAGTAGATAAGGGGGGCAAGGGGGACAGGGAAAAGGGGAAAAAACCCTGGTATCTGACAGCCAGTGGCTTGTCCTTTTAACCTGATAAACTTGGGAAACCCTGCCTACAGCAATTGTCATCTGGCTTTAACTTCTTGGTTTCCAGGAGATAACTTTTCAATCCCTTCTGCTGAGAATGCCACATAGTTACAGATACTTTCCCTTCATGATATCATCCTAAACCTTAAACATTATTTCATATCTTTGGAACAGTCTGTGAAATACTCCCTGAGAAATCCAATGATTCAAGTGGTCTAATTAAAAACAGGATGCATTAATAGATTTAATCAGATTCAAATAAGAGAGAATTTGCATAATATAACATGTACAGTACTTAGAGAAATGTAAGCCAGAAAAAACCAGACATGTCACGTAATCGTGTGATTTTAGACTCCTTTTCATCCTTTGACCCTTTTGTCTAGCCAGTCAGTCAGAGAACTATTCTTCTTGCTTTCAAATAGCTAGCATATTATTTTTCTCTCCTCTGTCTCAAATCTTGTAAAACCTTTGGGTTAGCAAGCTCATTTTTAAACACCAACAACTTTTCCTGTTTAAACAGAGACTAAGTACTACCCAGTATTACTCATCATGCCTCTCCCATTGCTTATTATCCTATTGCCTGGTAGTCTCTGCTAAAAAAAAAAAAAAAAGTCCATTTTCTTGTTTCACCTTCATATTTTAACACTGCAAGCAAGAATCCCTCTCCAATAGCATCTGCCCTTGATGCTGGCCTTAATGACCATGATTTTGCATGTTAATTGTCTTGGCAGGAGGTCACCACGTTTTGCATGTTAATTGTCCTGGCTTTTAAGGATGCAGAGTTTATATAATTATTATAATTTATTCTTGGCTTTTAATTCTCGTCTGTCACACATGGCTCATGAACGGATTAACTCTTCTGTCACATTTCTTCCTTTTCTGTCAGAGAGAGACACAGAGAATGAAAGAACTTAAAAGACATGAGCTGGGAATCAGAGAATATTTGATAAATCTCGACCTCCTGGAAGATGGAAAGATCCATAAGCCTACTTAACTGGCCAGCTTTTATCCTGCAGTATTGCTGATATTAGACTACAAAATAAATTTTGTAATTGTAAATTTTTGTGCTGATTTGGTAATGTGGATGACATTTGATATGTAAGGATATTTTCCTTTAAAATTCTTAAGTGAAATAGAGAATTTTATTGAAATGTAAGTGCATTCAATATTTTGTTTCCAGTACAAAAACTAATGTCAGAATGCAGTACTTTTCAGTGACCTTGCTGATCAAATAATGTGAACATATTTTTTTCTGTAATTTTTCCCAAATAATATTAATAATCTATTGCAAAAGTAGCATACCTTATACATTAGAAACTTTGGGATGGAAAGGTGGTAGATAAATTTCCACAGTTAATGAAAACTGAGTTTTTATAAGTATCTGAGATTATTGTGATGTTAATGATGCAGAAGGTTAGAAGAAATACACTGATGACATATGCAGTAACCAATTATGCCTTGTATAAAAGCAATATAGAAAAAAAAGGCTACAGGATGAGCAGTAGAAAGGAAAATTAAAATAGATTTTTTTCTAGAATGTTGTTGACTGGAGAGAAATCCACATTCAGAGGACATTGTCTTCTCTCATTGTCACCTGAAAGATCAGAAACCCAAGATTCAATGACCACTACACTTCAATTTCCACCAAATCTTCCCACATCCTTATTGGAAACTGAAATATCCAGGCTTATCTAAAGTCTTATATGTTAAAACATTCAAGATTTTATATTTTAGAGAATGTATTTGAAATGGTTCCCATCCAGAGTGTTAGGAAAATATATGAATTACTTTAAAAAATCAATAGCCTTAAGTGAATGCATATTGTAAATTGTGCAGTACATACTGTACCCTGTTAGCACAATTATTACTTTGGTGGAACATTTTTTTATGAATGGAACATTTATCACAGCTATAGTTTCAATAAAGAAATAAAAAAATACAGTAACTGTCAAATGTATGATAGAAATGTGAGTAGATTACATGTATATGTGTGGCAAAACATAACTGGTTTACCACACTTCAAAGATAGAATTTGTTGTTGTTATTTTCAATGACATGTACGTGGCAATCATTTTATAATACACATTCCAGTTTTACTATCACAGCAGTCAAGTGGTACACATGCTTCTCCGTGTTTTAGATGCCTTTGAAAAACAGCCCAAATGAAGAGAATGCATAGGAAAAAGTATCTGCAGATACTGCCAAGGTTAAAAACAGATCAAGACAGGCAGCTTCATTTTTTAAAACATAATTAAATAAATAAATAAAATCTATCCTCACTGGCATAAAATGCATATATTTATTAAATATGGCTGTCACAGCTGTATATCAAAAGAGAGAGAGAAAGCAGATTAATTCTAACCTGTTTTCTTGAGCATGGTATCTGTTACAAAACATGTTGTGAAAGGTAGTGCATGTTCATCTACTGAATTCATACTGCTCTTATGTGTTGGAGTTTTTAAATTTATCTAATAGAGATCCCAAGGAGATTTGTTTTCCAGCTTGCTCCTCACAGATAATTGCAGCTACGCACTTGAACTCTTCCACTCATACATAGAAATAGAAATGGACTCATTGTAAACCTGGGACAAAAAATACACAGATACTGTCTCTGGTCTGATTCTACTCCTACTGATGTTGCAAACAAAATTTTCACTGATTTTAAGGAAAGCAGGGTTTGGACCTCAGTGTATAATTCCATTGCAAAAAAAATGATTCACTAAAATTCCTCAGGAGGAATGCTTCTTGGCTCAAATTTACCAGTGTGAACTGGTCCTGTACAAGGTATAGGTATTATTTAAGCCAAGCCATCAAAGACTACTAAGCTTGTCTTTGTATAGAAACACGTTTAATTTCTTCTGTTTATTATGAACCATCTTCTGATTTCAGTGATTTGAGTCTAGAACCTGATTTATTTACATACACGGTAACTGCAGTTACTTCAATTACTTTCTCCAGATTTTAATCTGTATAAATATGATCACAGACTAGACCTGTCTGTATATACGAGCTGGTATGTGGTAGGTAAGAGACTCTGAGATGAATTCTTTCTACCTTGTGCATGAGGGATTGGATAAGAAAGTTTTAATAATTTGAACGTAGGTAAAAAAAAATAATAATGAGCACAGTGAGATTTGACTAGATATTACTGAACATGCAGCTTGAAGAGGATGCCATGGGTTCTAACACAAATAAGTTTGTTATCTAGCCAGGGGACTGAACTATTCACTACTTAATGTATCTGATGTAACACATAGTACTGAATTACACTGCTGACTAAAACCTTTTTTTTATTTAAACTGGACTACTTATATAAATACACCATTCAATACTGTGTTGCACAGTTAATATATAATAATTCCCTGTCAATAGAAATAGGACAAATATTTATGTAGAGAGAATTTGTCCTTGGTCTGAATCCCACAACTGCCTTCTCTTACAAAAAGGCATCATTCAGTGTTCTAGTATTCCAAAGAAATAACTGAATTTATCAATGTTTTTGTTTTTCTCCTTCTATTTAAGGATAGAAATATCTCTTTCTCTCTGCTTCTCTATTTAATGCTTTTACAAACCTTTTCCACTTTGTTTTCTATCTTTTCTGTCTTCCATTTCTCTGTTTTTGATTCTACAGCTATCACTTTCCCTCTACATTTTTTCCTCTGCTACATATTTTCCTCTACAGCTTTATCACTTCTTTGTTTTCATTCTTTCCTACTTGTCCTGTTTTATAGTTTTAAAAATGGCCATTAATGAATATTAACAAGTACAGCAGATCAGAACAGCCACATCAATTGTTAATTTCTTGATGATGCCCTCAGTTCTGCAAAATTTTGTCTAGCATAGTTAATTAAGAGCCCATAACCACTAGAAATTTTCTTCCATTCTTTTGACTGCTGCCTGAAAACAATCCAAAATGCTCAAAGAATAATGGTACCTACAGGAGCAATAGAGACAGTAGGAGTTTAGAAGGCAATTTCATTCATTTTGCTTGTTGAGTTGTTTAGTTTGGGGTGGGTTTTTTTTCTTTCCCCTTTTTTTCAGTGTCTGCTATTTTACTTTGTGTTCCTCTATAAGTGGTCAAAACTAGATCATGTACTTCAATCCAGAGACCAATTCAAAAGTAACTAGGAGGGACAGTTACTGAAGTATATGCAAGGAGAGAAACGAGCTGAGAGGATAAGATTTGGAATGGACAACAACACAATTTTAAGCTGAAGATAGATAGCTACAAAACACAAATTAAAAGAGCTAGATGGAGAGAAATGGGAGAGACAAAGATCTCCCTGAAGCACTGGAATGCCTGTTCATGTAATGGATTACATTTGCCTAATGGTTTGGCTTGAAGTTTTCTTCTTCAGTTTTAAACACTACACCATTAATCAGTCTTTTAATATCACTCATTCTAAGCTGCAAATGGTCTTTCACCTTTCACTGCACACATTTCTTTATCTGAGAGGACTATGCCTCAATTTCTCTAATAGTAATTAATTTAAAACTAAAATGATAGGAGAGAAAGCTCAAGGATGAAGCATGCTAGTAAGGCCTTTTAGAGTAACACAAGCTTTCGTGTTTCAAACTGCGGCTTTTGATTCTATTTTGGGGGGGGGAAACAAAACGCCACTTCTGCAGATGTATTTTATGGCAATAGCTAACTTAAGGCTCAGTGACAATGAAAATAAGTCTACAATGCGAGACCCAGGAGTAACACTTCTCAAGTTAGATGCAAGTAAGCAGGCATGTTCACACATCAGATTGGAAGCAAGATAGCTGTCCTTACTCCTTTGCATCACTTTCAGTTCAATGCATCTGATCTTTCTATTACAGTGTGTGATGCTGCACTGCACAATGCTGACATATCCTAAAAGTCAGAAAACCTGAGTTCAGGTTCATTAAAGAGCCATGCCTTTGCTGCAATAACAAATTTGCAAGAACACTAGGTGTTGCCTAATAAATATTGGATAATTATTATTCAATGCATGGGGAGAAAGGAGCGCATAAGGCCAGTAGGAAACAAAAGTGACAAAGGGAGGAGTTGAAGACAGAGGGATGGACAGATCTGAGCTCATGCATGCTGCTTATTGCAGATAATCTACTAGAACGTGGAAATCATCTAACCTCGTTAGCTTCCTGCTACGGCCAAGCCATATGTCCTCCCCCTCAGATGAGTCTGTATGAGAGTATTGTCATCAGACTAAGGACTAGAGATATAAGTGCAGGCCTGACTGTACTGTGCACCACTGGGGCTGACATCCTGTCACATAAGCAGGGGGACAGACAGTGTTAAGCCTTAACTGCAGAGTGGCTGACGGGCTGCTCAGGCTTGGAATGGGCCTGAGATTAATGGAGGACACTCACTTCCAGGACTGTTGGTCTGGCAGATTTAATCAGCCCTAGGTTTGCTGTTAAGAAAATAATGGATTTTCTCTGTCCTGAGCAATTTTCAGCTTTCTTTCCATCCTTTGGCTTTATTTCCAGACTGACAAGTAGCTATCTTTTTAATCAAGCATCTTGAAAGTCTTGTTTCTGAACTTTATGTCTCTCAGTGAAAAGAGCCAACAAAAACAACAAACAAACTCCAGGTTTCTTTCTCTAGGTATCTTGTTGCTTTCCTTAGTTCTGAACCTTAGTAAGAGTTCCTCAGGATCTTTTTATATCTTATTTGAACTACAATTGTAAAGAGTCTATAGTACTTGGAGCGGCTAAAAAAAGCATATCCATTGTCCAGGGTACTGCAAAAAGTTTGAAGCATTTACCAGCACACTAGTAATAGACATAAAGAGGGAAAACAACACATAAGCAAAGAGCACAGAGGAAATTAAAAAAGTACCAAACAATTTACTTGAAGACTATTAACTATTGTTACTGTAAACTGCAGCAAGAAACATAAACCATTCCATCACATTTTAATATATCTTAACTACACATGAAATACCAGTTTTCAGGTAGTCATCTTTGAATGAATTACTTCACTTGCTATATTTAAAAATATCAGAACAGAGATCACAATAAAACTAATCAAAATGTCAGAGGTGCTCGGCACTTCAAGGTTTAACGTTTTTGCCTGATTGATATTTCTACTGTGACATCCAATGAATAAGAAAATTAATTAAGTCAGAGGAGCTCGGTCTTGAAAGTGGAGTGCTGGAAGTACCTGAAAGTACATCTTGACTGTCACATGGATCTTCAACAATAACTGAGCTGAGTTGCCAGGCATTATTTTCAAATTCTGTAAAAGGCTTAAATGTACCTCTTGTTACTCAAATATCTTTAATAGCCTGTCTGTTAATTATTTTCTTCTCCTGAACTGAATGATTGAGTGACTAAGAAAATAGGAATAAATGTAAAAGAGATTATAATTCTGTTACAATTCTTTATGTGAAATTAATGATTTTTTTTCAAGATTTATAAGCATTTTTACCAACATCTCTTCCCCCTATTCATTTCTCCAGTGTTACATCATGGCGCTGGCAATGGGGTCCACAACTGAATCCAGTACTTTTAGTGATAAAATATTATCAAAACATTATTCAGCTAGGTCTATTATTTAGTGAGATTTGATATTTACACTAATATTGAGGAGACTGTAAAGAACAGCCAGCGTAGGCTGAGAAAATGAAAAGAACATTTGAAAGAGGAGAAGGAAGTGCCAGATGATCATTAGTAAAATGTGTTTTAATTGCTAAGCAGAAAAGGATATAAGAAAAGAGACATTCCAAATCAGTCATATCTTTGAGGAGAAAACTGAACCTCCTAGCTACACAAAGACTCAAAAGATTTTAAATTTAAAAGGAAGGTCTAAATAAATTTTAAATAAGAATATATAAATTTTAACATCAAAACTAATCTCAAAGTAACTGGGTAAAACAGAATGGAAATACTAACAAAAAAAGTATTTATTAACAACTGCTTATCTTCCTGCTTAAAGTTATTCTTGCTATTCGGCCCTTTCATCCTAGTGACACATGCACCTGCACACATCTGCACTCCTGGGAACACAGCATCCTGATCACTAGGAAGGGACCCATAACCCCAAGGCCTGGCTGTATTTGCTTCCTGATTTCCTCCAGTGGTCTTTCAGCTTCTGCTGTTCCTCAGGCCCTTTCCTTGCAGAGACCTCAATCTTTATTCTACAGTTACCTGGTAGCTTCTCTGCTCAGAGTCATCTCATTTGTCCCCAGATCTCTCCTCCATGCCTAGGGATACACCTGAACCAGTCACTGCATTTTTGCAGGAATAAGACAACATAATAACTTGCAAATAGACGAGAAAACCCTCTAAATGATCAGATAGTACCATCATAACCTCAACAGCCAGAAAACTTGGGTTTAAGAGCTTGTATCTATACATGAATACCTACCAAGGCTGTTCTCCCCTATGTCTTGTTAGGCCGGATGCTGTCTGCCACATTTGTTTTTTCAGACTGTGGTTTGCTTCTCTTTTCATAAGTGGCAGACAGGAATTTTGTATAACTTTTCTTTAAAAAGCCATTTTAAATTATTTATTATTATTATTTATTATTATTTTGTTTGTTTTCTGTTTTCACTATTCCTCAACACTGAGAGAGATGGAGTCTATATAATCTATACCCTGACAACTACCCATCCTACAGTAGCAAATTGTGGAGTGCAGCTATAATCCAAAGCTGATGAATAGGGTCAATATAAGGTTTTCAACCATTTTCATTTTTCAGGTCCTTATCATACAAGGATATTTTAGTATTATCCAAGTATGCATATTATGAAATCCACCAGCCCGTGATAATATATACCAGTATTTTTTTTCCTGGTTTAATGTTAAAATTTGCTTCATTTGTTGAGTTCACCATTTAAAAAAAAATGTTACAGATCTCCCCAGACACACTTTTTACCAAGTTCCAATTATGACCCCAATCCTGTAAACTTTACTCTAACTTTTATTTTTGCTAGAGTAAGCAGGATCTGTCTATTTTCTTGAAATCTTTTTACATTGAAAAGTCCATCTAACAAATCTACATATGTTCTTTATTATTTTGGTTATTTTGTAGAAGACAGCAAAATCATTGAGTATTTCTCATATGAAAGAGGTAACATGCTGTAAGTTATCTGTATATAGTGAATTTGATTTCTGTGTTAATTTTGGAATCTCTTATTGGTGATACATAAGGATTTTTCCTTTATGGCATCCTCTGTAATGAAAATTAACAGAACCCTGCAAGTGTCACAGACCTTTTTTACACCTGCTTTAGTCTGATACCTGCTGTAAGTCAAAAGACAACTCATAAATCATAGTACTGATAAAAAATCTGCAAAACTAATTAATAAGATTAAGACAGCTTTGTGCTGTCTTAATTCCATTCTCTCATTTGCAATCATCAGTTGTTTCCTGATGGAACTGACTGCAGTGAGCAGATGATAACAACACAAGCAAGTTTGCTTGGCTGAGTAAGACTGAGTAACTCAACCCACCTGAACTTTGCAAAAATTTTCCGTTTCCAATCTGTGAATAAAAGGCATCTTTGTTTCCTGACCCATTCCATTTCTCCCAGGTGTGCAAAGTGTTAACAAGTGGCCACATACATTTACATTCTAGTTAAACTCAATTTTGAGGACAAATGGCATGTTGACCACCAAATGACTCTTAACCAAAGATGAATTTTTTTCATCGTCTGATATGGCATTTATCTTTAGCAGCGATCATGGGACAGTGAACTGAGAAAGCAAGAAATATTACCTGCAGAAAGTACATGTTTTATTGTACCAGAAGCTCTTTATTTTCAATCAGTAGTATTTCCAGTGACATTTAGGCAATGTATTATACATTCATAGCTATGCGAAGCAACCATGTGAAGCATATTAAGTAGGTTTTCCAAAGAAGCCAAAGGGATTTAGTTGCTAAATTCCCACTGAAACTGACTGAATGAAAGAACCTAATTCATTTACACTTTTTGAAAATTCCAGATCAAATAAAGCATTTCAGATACAAACATTAACCAGAATTGCTCCACTTTATATTGATTTCTTTTTGCAAATAAAAAAGTTTTGAAATAATTGTGATAACATAGCAATATAATTATGCATATGAACCAAAATTAAGTAGAACAGAGTTATAGATAGACTTTGTCACATTTAAGATTTATTCTCAATTAATATTTTTCATTAAAACTTCACTATAATTTAAGGTTAATGTAATGCAGTAATTTCTGTGGCTATTGTGACTTTTAATACACAGATCATATATATCATGGTATTCGGAAAAAAGAAGTCTGGTAAAAGACTTAATTTGTCATCATGCTAATCTCTCCACTTTATAACTTGAAGTGTATGCACTACGTTTTACAAAGTCAAGGTACAATTCCCTGGACTGGCTTTGTTAGCTGCCCTACTTAAAACTCCAGTGCTCATTACTCAATAGAAAGTTAATTTTAATGTAATCTGAGCAAAATAAAAGCATTAAGAAAACTCATCCAAAACTCAACTCATAAGGAAGTATAAGATCTTGGGGGCAGTAATACCAGCTGTTAGGTCTCATATGCTACTTCATTAAACTAAGATTTTTATGGCTTAATTTCATTTTTTCTTTCCAATTTGAACTTGCCTTTTGAACGGATCACTGTGTCTGAAGTACACTTGAATGAATCAATAAATTCATGGCAAGAGCATAAAACTTTGAAGAAAGTAATAAAACCACTTTGATTTTAAAGAGTGTTAAAGCACTTAAATATTCACAAAAGTAGTTTTCACTAATTTCAATCTTTTTAAAACACATTAATTGACAATAGTTAGGAACTATTTGAACAGTATTTCTGGCTATATGCTCTAATACTGACTGTACTCTCTACTAGGCCATGCCATGGCCAAGACAGCAATGGTAAGTATCAGAACTAACTGTAAGTATAGTAACTGACTGCCAGACCATAGGATATGAACAACATCATCTGTGTTCTATGAAGGCTACTGCTACTAGAAAATGTCCTTACCTAAATAAGTATATGTTAAAAAAGGGGTGATTTCAAATTTTTTTTAAAAGAAAAAATAATTTATGCTAAAATGATCATTTTTAATTCTTTAAAATAGAAATGGAATTAAATGGAATTTCTGTTCACTCAACCATGACATTGAGATGTCGTTCAGTGATACTGAAGAAAAGACAAGGAATGATTTTGCTGATAGTAATAAAGCTGCTCTAAATGTGTTTTTTCCAGCCATGAAAGTTTGAAGAATTTTACAAGCTGACAAATCTCCATAAATGCCCTATGAGAGGTGAAACAGTTTGATCATGCTCAGAAAGAATGATTCTGAAGGCAGTTGGAAAAGTTTTTCTACAAAGCATGACAAGATTGCTCAATTAAGTGCTCACCGATTAAATTTCTCTTGCATGTTCTATTGCTGTATGTTACCAAGAATACACCAGAAAATTACACATAATCAGCTCCATGTTCTTAAACTCTATCATTCATATCAACAAAAGTGACCACCCCATCCTCATTTTTCAGCATTCCCATAATACATCCCTTCAGAATCTCTTCTGCCTGTGATTTGGCTGATCTTACCAATCCCTATATTCCTTCCTCCCATCCTTTGCCAATAGAACACTGAGTGGGCTTGAATTTTGCATTGGTTACCTTACTACGGAAAATAGTACTTGCTACATAAATGTCCATAAAGTTACTACAAGGCTCAAATTTGTGTATTTAGAGACTTTGAGTATTGCAAATAATGTAGAAATTTCCTTGTGCAAATATGTAAACGTTTAAAGGAAAACGTTAACCGACCAATATATAGGGAGTTATGTTACTTCAAGATCTGGTAAAGGCATAATAAAATTAAACCAAATAAATGTTGAAGTTAAAATTAAAAACATACATCTTAACAAAAATAATAGATTCTTTCTGAAGTGTCCCCCTCTTTCCTTCCATCATGGTGGTTTATTATTCTTTTCTTCTCCTCCAAAGCTGTAAAGGATACACGTTGATTCTCCAAGATGGATGCTAGGTCAGTAGCAACTTCATGGCAACCACCTCTATTGCAAAGCTCAAGGGTACAGTCACCTTGGGGGGGGAAAGGGGCTAGGGAGGACAAGGTCTCAAGACAAGCTTACTCCTGTATTAATGAGAACCCTCTGTGAACTTCACAGTCAGGAACACAGCCATTGTGTTATCAAATGTTTTACCTAATTGCAGTGAACATTGTTTCTTGGTAGAAAGTTCGTTGATATAACAATATGTCTTGCAGGTACCTCTCAGGATCTTTAAACAACCTAAAGCAATGCTATTTCACTCTAATTTTCTTCTCAGGATACTGAATTGGAAGCCTTGACAGCAGAAGCAAATTATTTGCCTTTATTCTAGAAGATTTTCAGAAAATTTTGTGATGAGCTTGGAAAAGGTTAGTCATTAGTAAAAATGACTCTGAAATACAGGATTCAGCTGGTTTATATTTAGTTTTATTCACACTCCTTTTGTCTAGGACAGTATGCTAGAGATTTTTTTTTCCTACATCTTCTTATACATCTTGTCAGAAATTGTGAGTATAATCCCACTTGCACTGTGAAAACAGAGTGCAATTCTGATTTCACTGGAGTTTTAGAGCAAAGAAATTATTAAGAAATGAGGCATTCAGACACTCTCGGTATTTCTCCAAGCCTTCAGCTTCTAGTCCAGAGGGTCATGGATCTCCTGTTGTCACGAATGCAGGTCTGTGAATCCTGCTGATTATGTCAATTCACTATGAATGAGTGACTTTACACAGTTTGATTTAGTAAAAGTTAGAATTGTAGTGAATTGCAGAATTTGATTATAGTATTTTCAATAGCACTCAATCATCAATGATTAATAAAGTGATTAGACAAAATTGATCAAAACAGTGACTTAGTTACAGGTTCAAAGATGGCAAAGTTCACTCCATTACTACATAGAAGCACATAAAAGAGAATTAAATCACAATGAGTTAAAATGATTCATAAAAGCATTGCGTATATATGGAGTAAAGGCAAGGGGGGGGGGCTCCCATTGAGTCATGAGGTTCAGAATGGACCCCCTTGCTTTCTAAACTCCTTCTCAGAGAGGAGCCGAGGTGCGGCTGGACCCACTCTTAGTCTCAGACTTGGTCAACGCTTTATAAGAGTAATGCTATAAGAATAGTACAGCAATATAAAACTCCTTTTAAAATTAAATCATACATCTACAAACTACTTAAATTGATTCATGCAGGCACACTTACAACTATAAATGCATATATGAAAAAAGTATACCTGTTAAAAATTCCCCTTGAGTTTAATGAAATACGTCTAATGCCTTGGCATTTCTCAACGGGTGACAGTAGAGCCTCGAGGAGTGAAGAATATCAGCAGCCCAGGCTCCGTTGTCGATCTCCGGCAATGGAGTTCTGGTAGCAGCAGACTTTTGGAATCTGCTAGTTTTCGCTGACCCTGAGAGACATTTCGATCAGAGGGAGATGCTGCTGCGGCCCACAGCGGTCCAGGAGAGCTCAAAGGGCCTCACTTAGGACTGCCATTTATAGGACTGTGACATGATTGACTTTAATCACCAGTAAATTTCCATCCGAGCCACAATTCGGGTCGGCTTGTTGCTGGAATTCCAGCAGTGATGATACCACCCTGTTTCAAGGCTGTCCGGGGTAGCTGTTTGTTCTCATTCCCCTCGTTAGCCATAATATGAATCTTGATAAGAACAGGGCCGCTCTCTGCTCCAGCCATGTAGGAGTTTCTAGTGCAATTAAGGGGCGCTTAACTGACCAACTCGCTACACAAAAGCTGCGGCCTGGAATTCCTGAGATTGTAAAGCAGACGAAGTAAAGGGGAAAAACAGAACAGAAAAACGGGGGTGGGGGGAGATGTACCACCACACCTGTGGATCTTTATCTTCAATGTAATCTCTGTGCAGATATCTCAGGTACTGCAGGGTACCTTTAAGTAGGAGTATAGGTAGCTGACTTTATTTAGATAGTTGGACTGAGCTATCTATATTAAAGAAGAATTGGAGCTGCTGAAGGTAAATGCCAAATGATAAGTTAGATTTCTAATGGGTGCAAACATACATATTAAAAGCTTGTGCTTTCTTTATAAAAAAACATTTCTATCCTCTTCTTAATCTTCCTTTGATTTCCATTTGTCCTGTGTGATAGTATTTGAATATAATGGCAAATCACCCAGTTTGACTAGAAAGCCTGCAAAGTATGCTGAACAGCTGATCTTTCAAGATCAGTCTTTAAAAAAAAAAAAAAGAGAGAGCTGAGTCAATATTAAAAATAGACAAATATCACTTACTTCATCACTCTGCTCCATGTGGTTGCAAGTTTTTTCACAAAATGATATTGGTGAAACGCTGACCTGATTGCAGCAATGGCAGAAATTTTAAGATTTCAGTGCCCAGAGTCAACTTAGCATTTAAACTTATCCATACTCTTTTATCAGCCACTTCAAGATTAAACCTTCTGGAAAATCTCAAAGTGGCGGGGGAGGGGGGGGGGAGGAAAGAGAAGAAAGGAAAAAAAAGGATAGTTCCATGATATTTCTATAGTTTTCTTATTTTTGCCTAGCTATATATTTTGTAGACTGAAATTACTTGCTTTGTTTTTTCTATACTCCAGCATATGTTATAGTCAAAATGAGGATGTGAAGACCCTAGTAAAACCAAACATGAAAAATAAGATTTATAGTGGTGGAAAGAGAAACTTGCACATCAATAACATAAATGAATATCTGAACACTACTTAGCATATTTAATTTCTCCCCAGGCATCCCAGCCACCATCCTGAGAGCTACCAACATCTTTACATGCACTGGATTTTGTTACATGTATTCAGAAAAGCTGATTTTCTTCCCATTTTATCTCAGTGCAATTTCACTGATTTCACTAAGAATACCCAGACAGACACAAATTAAGTGACAACAGAGGTGAATTTTATGCTTCTTTCTCTAAAAGAAATTACTGCTATTCAACATAATGTGCAAGTTGGGGATTTCCACTGTAAATAAGCTAGTTCCAGATTAAACTAAGGCAGAAAATTAAAGTAGTTGGAGTCACTTTGTTATTATTAGAATATTGCAAACTCTAGACTTTGAAATATCATAGCTGCTATTAGTCCAGAATTATAAGATCATTTAAAAAGGGGTGAAGGGGCAAATTTAAAGTAATTAGTTATGGTAATTTTTCTTAAGTATCCAATTTCAAAGCTTTTGGGTCATGTTTTCAAGGTTCTACCTGTAAGCCTCAGACACATTTCTTAGAACAGAGCTGAAGAACAATGGTATTGGAGTATCTGTGAGAAACTAATGAAGATTTGTACCTCAGCAATTGTATTTTTTAACATTTATATTCTTCAACAAGAAAATACTTTCCTAAGTTTATAGCTTTTTCATAGGTAGTTCGTAAAATCTGCCTTGACTTCTGAATTGTTGGATGATCCAACAGAGGATCTAGCATTAAGCCCTTGCTCAGGGGGAACTAAAGGATTTCATGGGAGATCAGGGAGAGGGAGGATCAAAGGATGTCCTGCTAGACACATTATTGCCTTCTCACCCACTGTTTCTCTTGTGCAATGGCAGCTATCTGCATTAGCAGGAGAAGACCAGGCTACTATAACTCTGGGAAGCAGCTGTGGAGCCTTAAGGCTTGTTCACACATCCCCCTCTGACTGCAGCTGTGCAGGCAAAAAAATACTGTTTTGTTCCAGCCTGCCTCCAGTTGCCTCTACTGCCTTCTTGCCAGCTGAGCTGCTTGTTTGAACAGTCCCTCATTGCTTTCAGTCCCAAAGAAATCAGTTAATACAGACCAATGTTTTAAACTTCCCAGCTTCATTTGAACTGAAGCTTAGCAGGGAAGGTTCAGATGAGTTGCTGATTTCCAGTGGCGGTAATCTATGCGTAAAGGGACAGTGATAAAGAGCTGGTGGGGGAGTGAGAAAAAACAACTTCTGCAGGCAGACTAAAACAATGTGTCAACAGGCCTTGCTAAACAGGGATTTCTCCACCTCTTTGAAGTTTGCTTCACCACCACGTCTCAGAGCTTGTCTCTATTACTTCATTTATGTCTTGTGATTCACCACGGGTAAATTAATGTAGAAAAAAGTGGTATTTTCAAATGTTTTTAATTAAAGATTAGCCAAACAAGTATTTACATCTGTGTCTCTGTATGCTAATATGGCAATATCTGGATCTGATAATATTGTTCATCCTATGGAAGTTTTCATCTGTCTTCATGGGAACTTTGTGTGGCTGTTTTTTAGTGAAGTCTTTACTTGCTCCTTCCAAATGTTGTATAAGTATTCATTGTTTAAATACCCCACAAACATGAGCTTCTTAAGTTTGTGAGATTGCAGATAGAAAGTAAAATTTGTTATTTGAAGACATAAACTCCATGGTTATAAACATATAAAAATATCCTTATTTAAAAATGTAATGGGAAGAATGCATTTTGAAATTAAATACCAGAAATACAATAATCCCAGTCCTTCAAAACCTGAAATAATCCACTTAGCACTAGCAATTTGTTAAAGTGGGATGGGTTTGAAAATAATTAGTATTCTTCAGACTCACTTGTGAATTCAGCTCCTTAATGCTTGTACCTTTTGGTTTGAATTAAGTTTAGCAGTGAAGAAGCCTTGTCATTCATGAAAAGCAGTTAGTACCATACTTTGCTCTTTCCCTCAAAGAGCCAATAATCTATCACATTTCTGTTTAGGAAGGTATAAAGGATTTATTCTATTTTATGAGACTGTTGCCTCCAACTAATTTGTATAGACATTGGATTCTCTCGCAGGACCAATGCACAGACAATCAATAATTAACTTTGTCAGGTGGCTAGCAGCCAGAACCAATTATGCTGCAATGCAGACAACTTCAGCCTCTTATAAATAAAAAGTAAAGTTGCTATAATAATGGAAAGCTGAAAAAATAAATGGAAGAATTCTTTACTATCATGATAAATAACTTATTCCCTATTCAACTGACTTTCACCTTCAGCAGTTTTTGTCTTGCTGATTGCAAATAATCAATACTCTAAAGTAGGATAAACAGGACTGAAATGCCTACAGTCTGTCTGATCTGTTTTTCGGTAACACTGATTTTGTCATGAATTCCTTCCCTCCCCCCAGCTTTTCTTTACCTTTCATTACCATTGCATGCATCAGCAGTGACACAGGCATTGTCTCTGATGTTAAGGTTAAAATTCCCCACAACTGGCAAAACAAAGTTAATTACTTTTGGCTACACGGTCTAACCCTACCCATGTCACTAATAACTCTGCTACAGACAAAACAGCAAAGATCAACAGGGCTCATTACAGATTCTCTATTGCAATTAAAATCATTTGGGTACCAGAAGCGTACTCTTGCCTGCCTGACTCATATGGCATGACTGTCATCTGAGTCATCATGTGGGTTGCACCAAAGACTTGAGACATTAAAAGTATGAGCTTCCAAAGCTCCAGTAAATAAGACTTTATCCTATAGTTACTTTAGTCTAGTGATTCTTGTACTGACTGATGAGGTCTTTGCTAAAGATATTAACATATGCATCCACACTCACAGTAGCAGCCATATTTCCATGGATGATGTTCGACACATGAGAGATGCAATTAATATGTGGCCCCATTTAATCAGTTATAAAACAAAGTTGATACAGCTGGACCCAGAGGACCATATTAGTAGAGAGCTGTCTTCTGCTGCAGCAGGACACTTTCTGTGTATCTGTGTGTGTGTGTGTGTGTGTGTGTCATTCTGCCTAGCACAAATCCCAAGAGCCAGAACCATACTACAGCTGCTACTCATGTGCCTGTGTTTTCTTTTGAGAGGAATGAGCCCCCCCTCACAGAGCTGTCATGATCTGGTTCATCTCAGACAACCAAGGCTGGACTGAGCTTGTTTGCTTATATTTTCTGTTCGTTGATCTGTCCTTTGATATTTAAGCCTTAAATTATCTCCACACTTGTAAATTATAAATGCTCAGACTCTTTCTTGTCACAGTATGTTATCCTAAGAAGTGAAGTGTGTCTGTTGCTGAGAGACTAAATACAAAACCTTAACTTGAGACTAAACCAGACTGTGTAAATCACGCTTCTTTCTTGACTGACAGAGCTGGACAACAAGAGGTTTCTTTGGTTCCGAGGCTTGATGGATGCTCTTCCTTTTTAGACAAGGCACGCTTTTCACGGCATCAACTCTAAAGTTACATGGCTTCCAACTCAAATGAGTTCCACAGGGTAGAAAAAACAGCTTTGTTTCACAATGCTTCTTGAAAGGAACATACAAGCATCTGAAGTTTAGGGAATTCATCCATACATAAAGCATAAAAGACCCATGGTGTACAATCAGAGGAGTCCAGGAGAAAAAAAAATCACATGCGCTTTCATCCACTCAGCCTTATCATTTTCTTCCCCCTCCACTTTTGTCTCTGTTTTTGTCATTCCCATTCCTAAAGTGTGTCAGGATGTAAAACTGTTATATTTTATTTCCCATGATGCACATCTAATTACATTTTCATATCTCTTATTATCTCTTGCTATCTCTTAAAGGCAACAGGCCAGATTATCAGTCGTGTAAATGGATCTTGTAAGACTGAAGAACATTTGCTACCCCACCCAAGGGACTGCCTAACTGAATCTCAGTTTTGGAACCATCATTCCAGGAAGCCTTTATAAATTAGTTCTTCGAAAATGACTGATAGTATTGCAGGGGCCACAAGTGGCATTTTATATCCAACAATGACCAATACTTTTAAAATTGAAAGTTTAGAGGGGTTTTTGATCATTGTCCAGATTCATGGATATTCTGGATGATTGTCTAGTCTTTTAAATCAGCTTTTTTTTCTTTTTTTAACTTTCTTCTTTACTATTACCTTCTGTGAACACTGTATCTATTCCAGTTTTCTGATGAGCACGAATCCATCATAATCTGTGTGTTTACTTCATTTTATTTGTCTTTCAAAGTGGTTTATTTATGAGTGTAGGCTGTTCTTGTTGTAGGGTGATTAATATTAATCTTGTCATCTGCTGCATTATCATATAGTCAAATGATAGCAACATTCATTCTGACTTTATGTTTTGGATACAAGTGTTCATTACTTCACACTTTTTTCTCCCTTCATCTCCTTCCATATGTTAAAATTCAAACATACACCCATAATAGCAAACAACAACAAAAAAAAGAAACAAAGAATATCTGATGAGAATGAAAATATCAAAACCGTTAATGAGGAAAATTTGTCTAAGTTTTACAGTGTAAAAAATAGCAAAATTTAAAAAGCATAGATTTAGGCACACCAGGGAGTTTATGTCTTCAGATAACAAATAACAACAGGACTCAATGAGTTATGATAGAAAATTAAAGAGAAATGATTCAAGTACACAGAAAAAGAAAAGTTCACAGTGTTGAACCTATTAGCCAATGCAGTTTTAAACATGGCTGTCCTTGTATTATTAGTATGTGCTTCTACCAAACATGAGAAACTATGTGTAACCTAATGGAAAAAGAAGAACTGAATATCCAGCACTTTAGTGTAGATAAGACTTCCTCTTTGGTGTAGACTTCACCAAAGCCTTTCACCAGACCTCTGGCTTCACAGAATGACAAAGCCAAACACCAGCAAGGGTATTGCCTTTTTCAGTACTGAGCAAAGTCAATACACCACTTTGACTCTCATGAGCTGACACAGCTCTGCTGTGATGGGAAGGCAACCCTGACTACACTACTGTGGGTAAATATACACTATACCATTTCAGGTGAGATTGTGATCTTGTGTACATGTTAAAAAGAAAGGAAATGTTTGCCTGATCCCTAGGAAGCAATGGGCAACAGCCCACTGAAGTGTTTCATGCATTATTTTGCTATGGCCTGTAGACCCTACAACACTAATTAACCCAATAAGAGGGACAAAAGTAACAGAACAAAGAAAATGCAGACAAACAATTTTATCACATCCTGTATGCGAACGAGTGACTCATCCTGAGGTAAGTCTGTTTTCCTCATCCAGATGTGAATTAAGTTTGTGAAAGACTTCAGGAGTAACAAACATTCTCAGACCAGAGATTCAAATGCTAAGGTAACTGTGGCACTGCATGCATCCCCATAAACAAAGAATACTGCAAGATCAGGCAGAATAAATCCTGTACAGCAGCTCTCAGTGAAAATCTTACTGCATATTCCAGGTTAAGAGTACAGCACACAATATGTTTTAATGCTCAAATAAATACCAAAACTACTTACATAGTCTTGAGAGCTATTTACTGTACACCGGTACACACTCATAATGCAGTCTTGTAATAGGTCTATTCTAAAATGAACTTCTAATAGACATAGGCTTGTTTCAAGTTATGCAAAACTATTTTATGGTTGTGTGCTGAAAAACAGTGCTCAGTCCATGATAGTGCCATGAAAGAATGTGAAACAGTTTTCTGTAGTTTGTTCTTTGGGGAAAATTTTAAAAAATACATATATAAGCCAACACCCCCCACCCCCCTCTCCCCAAGGAATCCGAAGTCATGGAACTAAACTGTAGAAAATATACGTTCATAGTACCTCTGCGAAGTTTCTCTGATATACCCCTTCTTATTTGTTTCACTGTCACAGTAAAAATTAAGTCCTGCCCCACACAAATTGTAATAAAATAATGTTCTTTAGTGGCATAGTGCAATGACATGAAGTCTTTGCGATTTTGCTGAAAGAAATAATGAGACAAAATCTTTTCTGGCGTAGCAACATGGCTAGTAATGCAACAGGAAAGTCAAAGGAATTTCACTGTGTAGTTTATAGCCAACTTCAGTTCAGCAGTCCAGGGCCAGGCTATTCATTTAAATTTTGTGTATGTATTTAAGATATGTAATTCATAGACAGTAGATTATTCAGAGGTTCTTTTGTGCCTACTATTGAAGTTTACCACAGTGTCAAAAAGAAGAGATAAATTGTACATGGCACTCACTGAGTTAAGTGTAATGGAAGAGAGATGTTAGACCCCACTTTTATGAATCACAGTCACAACACTGTATTTCCAATTTGTAGGCATATTAGTTGTAAGAAAATTAAATTTCCTATTTCAAGCTAATGGTTTAGCTATATAATGTGCTCCACTTTAAGTAGCTCTGGTTCCAGTCCATCAATTCCTCCCATCTTATTAATATTTAAATTCAATAACTGTTTTAATACTATTGATTTGTGAACTTTCCATATTTTAAATTGACTCTCGTGAAGATTTAAATTACATCCTTTCTCTTCTCCATTTTCATTCCAGCCTAATATTTCCATGGGAACATATGAGAGAGGAAGTAGAAATATCTGATAAAGCACAGAGATGTCTATTGGTGGAATTCCTCTCGAGTACATGGATGAAACACAAAATAATTTCCCCTCATTATTTTTATGCATTATTATCACCATAAAATATCTATTTTTGCAGCTTCTCTGATAGATACAATTTGCTTCAACTGTTTAGGTATTTGAAAGCAAATTGAATAAAAAAAATAAACAAGCCTGTGAAAAACCTGGTAACAGAATAGGGACTCTAGTATTTCGAATACTTATCTTTAAGTCCAGCAGCATTCTTAAAAGCCATATTATTCAAGAGTAATGTGATTATCCATACAAATTTCATGGTTTTTTAGCATTATTTTGAGGTTTTAAATCTCTGAGATCTACTTACTCTTCTCCAATTATATAAAATTAGATTTAGTAGCAGGGAAATCAAATCAGATTAAATAAATACCAATGAAGCTTTTATCTCAGACTTAAGCTAAACCCTTCTGAAGATGAAAAAAAAAATTCATATTTGTTTCTAATACTTTTTGTTTCACACACTTAATACCTTAAGCAGGCCACCTCAAATGACTTCTTTCTGCAGAACAGGCATAATTCAAGAACAAAATATTTTTACTTTGATTTTCCATATACTGGTGGCCCAAGAAACCATTAATCAGATAGATTACAAATATAAAGTGACTGCTTATGACAAATTTGTTTATAAAGCCTGCAGAAAATAGTATGCCATATTTATTTTTTGTATTCCAAAAAAAAAAATATTATTAAAGTTACAAAGTCAAGTGCACCAAAGTTAGAGAATGCAACCTTACTTTTTCCTGCTGGTGCAGTCAACTTATGCTACAGGCTCTAATTCTGTATTTGCATGCTCTTTCTTTGTTGCCTCATCCAATGCACCATTATGGTTGTAGCTATAACTGACAAGCACAAGCAATCGTCATTCCAGCACCTCTTGCCTGCGCATTAGTACCATGTTCCAGCACCCTAGATCTCAAATTGAAATTCCCCATGCATAGATTTTCATAAGAAGTGTGAAAAAGGAATCACACATGAGAAAAAAATCCTAACGGTTAACACCAATCCAGAGAGTTTCCTTCTGCTAATGATCTCTGTGATACAGAGCGTTTTATGGCTGCACACAAGTTTTCCTGCACATTCCTGTGAAATCTCTGCCACTGTTCATTTTTGAACAGCGAACAATAGCTCAAGCAAAGCATGGGAGAGTTCAGATGTCCTCTGGCTTGCTCAGGGACATGACCCAAAATGGCCTGCAAGGAGTCAGTCCACTGAAATGACCTGGCTTGTGACTTTGCTATGCAATAAAAGCTAGGTCTCCACAAGGGTAGATGCAGCGTATGATATCCGGCAGCTATACAAACAGGGAAGATTTCCTGTTGCCACTAGCGTTTTGTTAGGCCCTCAAAAAGGTCAAAGGTGTGGAACTGACCCGAGTCTGAAAGCCTGATCTGTGCAAGTTTTCATACTCTCTCAGCTGCTGCTTGAAAGAGTCAAGTTACTTTTTTCTTCAATGGCACAGTCACTTTCATCCTAATTGGAGGCAGTGTGATCATTTGGTAAATTAAGAAGGCCTGTGCTGTTTAGACAGACTGCTCCAAGCACTTCAGCGAGACTGTGCTGAATTAGTTTTGGCTGGCTGTGGTTCTAAAAGAACATTCAGAGACAGAATCATTTTTTAGCTCCAAGCTACAACATATAATTTATGCTTTTAATTTCAAATTCTAAAATGTGGCAGGAGAGTTGGGGGGAAGTCGAAGCAAAGAGTTGGGGGGAGGCAATTACTTGTCAAAAGATTTAAATCAAGGATATTGATCTGGCATTTATTGTGACATATTTTTTATGTTCTGAAGATGTAAATGTTTGTAAAATGTCAGTTTTTCCTTCAGTTTAAGTGCAAGAGGTAATTCGGTTCAGATTCTGCTTGTGTCTCATTTTGCTGCTGTAAGATGAGCGTAAAGAACATTTTTTTGTAAAACACTACACATCCATATATTAAAATCACATAAGTGACTTTCCATCCAAAGTCTTACTTTCAGTAGTGACTTAGACACTGAGTTGGAATCCTGACCTCACTGAAGTCAAATGCAAAACTCCCAGTGGAAGGTGACTTAGTCCATGTGAAGTTGAAGAGCTTCTAAAGGGAATGAGCCTCAACCTAGAGTACCTTAGAGTCCTAGGAGTTAGAAAGCCTTTTGGTTAGATTTAACTCTCCCTGAAAGGAGAGGTTCAGCCCTGCTTTTCACACAGGTGTATGATCTAATCTCTCATATTTCATGGAAAGTCACTAAAACATAGGTAGGAAATAAAGACAAATCTTATGCTATATCATTACTTTGCATTCAGTCGATGGATGCACAAGGAAAGGAACAGTTTCTGAAGCGTTTATTTTATTTTTCATATTAATCATTATTAATTTATTATTTTTATTATAAATTCACTTATACATTTTACAATGAATAAGAAATGGATGAAGCCATCCACTATAATAATCCCTCTAAATATGAAGTATTACAGGTACGTCAGGATGCCTGTATGCACTTAGCACACTCCATGCATATTCCACATTCCTTCTTTGGTAGTCTGAATCCCAGATGATTATAAGAATAAAATGCTATTCCTTACCTCCTAATCTTATACATTTTATACATTGAAATTTAATTAGTCTTCCCCATAAAAGCACTGGAGTGGACAGGATTTGCAGTTGAGAAGACTGAGGGACAGAAATGGAAAAAAAAGTCTCAAAACCTTACAGAAATGTCTGGACGAGCACAGGAATTCTTGGATTTCAGCATTAGATTGATCCATTAGATCATACTGCATCATGCCTTCTGTTCATGAATATTTCTTCTCCATCCTCTAGGACGAATTACAAGCATAAATCTTCTATGCACTGATGAGAGAAAAGTCTTTCTTTCATCTTAGTGAATACACATCTGGTACCTCCTATTCAAACAGATTGATTCTTACTTTAAAGACTCATTATATCGCATTATACAAGAAAGTGTTTTATGCCTTGAGTTATATCTGTATGTGCTAGAGCATCTATCAAATAGTATAAGGATATGAAATATTAATACCAGGAAATTTCTGACATTTTTTCCTTTTCAAAAAAGCATTTTTCAAATTTTTTTCATGACTTGTTTATCTCTTAAAAATTCAGGATCAGTCATTTCATGGTGGAAAGATATAATTCTATTTCACAGGGATAGTAGTTCATATCCTCTCTGATTAACAATATTAAATATCTGTTCTGATTGGTCCTAGTGTCAATTCAACACTGGTTGTGGTTAGTCTACACCCTAACTATTTTTAATACAGTAATAAATAGTTATAAACTTCACAGAGTCAGATATGTGGCACAATATTTTAACTTGAAAGTAATTTTTCCAAACTCTCAGGTTTTTTTTCTCTCTGTAGTTCTGATTCATATTTTTTTTAATTTTCTTTATAATGTTTTTGAAAGCTGTCCTACATTCCTTGGCCATTTTATTGGCCCATAGTTAGGCAAGAAATATAAAAGCTGCTCCATAAGAAGTCTACTTCAAAGTATAAACTTCCCATCAACTTCTGTTGGCCTGAGATCAGACATTACAACCATGTTTTCAAGCTGAACACAGAGAAACAGAAGCCTGTGTTACTACTGCATTCCCCAAAGTCGGTTGGGTGCCCAGACAAAATAACTTGCAAGACTCTTAGTGCTCAAGTTTGGTTCACTGGCCACAACCTAACGAGATGCTCAGACATGCTTTAATGCATTTAAAATGCTTCGGTGGCTACCCATGTACTTAAAATTAACTGTGTGCCTACGTGCGCTCCTGGAACAAGGTCTATCTTTAGTAAGGTAATGACTGTTTCTACATTAGATCTTCAGTTTCCCTTGAGTCTTTGATGGAAAGCAAAAGAGGGCTTCACCGAAGAGAGATTTAAATCATATGCATTAAGACCCTTATTTATTCAATGCCGCTTCTGAAGAAACATATCTCTGATCCTCTGTGCAAGGCTATAGGAAGCCTTGATGGAGTAGCGTATCAATGCTGATACCTAAGTACATATCTTTTGCCATAGTGTTCAATATCCTGTAAGATCCCTGTTTTAGCAATCTGGCTGAAAACTGTGTGTGGGTGGAGAGCAAGAAATGGCGTCATAGGCACTCTGAGTGTTACTGCTATGTGTGACTGTCTCCAGCTGTGGCTCAAATAGATAATTTTCGGAGATCATGTGGCACTTGCCCAGTGTGTGTGTGTGGCCTTCATAATTCAAACAAACTTTTGTTCCTTTTTTGCCTACACATAGAAAAATGGTTAATTTTTTTCCAAAGTGATGTGTTCTTAATATAGTTGTCATTACTTTAAATGCTTTCATAATAATATTGCGTTGTGTGGCAGGAAGCAGAAATGAGGCCAAAAAAGAACACTGGATGAAAAGCAGATGAATGAAAGCTTCAGTGCTGCTTTTCAAAAGATGGAACAAAGCTTCTTTTTCTCAACAAGTTAAAGAGCATCTCAGTTAATTTTTTTTTTTCTTTTTTAGGTTGGAAAAGACCTTTAAGATCATCCAGTCCAACCATTAACCTAACATTACCAAGTCCACACTAAACCAATTAAGGATAGACAATTCTACTATATATTCAAAAAAACACAACATAAGCACTGAAAAAACCCCACCTGCTTACCTTTTAATGCACCTGTGATGGCTAAAAGAGTGTGTACAGGAAGGAAATAGTACTGCATTGCTAAGAACCAAGAATTCATGTCCTGAGCACGGGTATAGCACACGCTGTCTGTGCTGCTGGGCTCTTTGTATCCTGAAACACCTGGGGCCAGGAAGTCAATCCATGATATATTTCTGTCAGGAATAAAAGTTATGCTAAGACAGTTCCTTCCTCTTTCCCTGCTGCTTGCTTCCAGCCCCTTTCCTGCAATCACTCATCTCAGTTGCACCGATGCAACTGTCTGTGTTGGGTTGTGCCATAAGCTAAATGAGGAATCTGACTTAGAAAGCCACCTCCAAAAGTACTTGGCTTAACTCAGGATATTTCACTGATCTGATTTACAGCCCATCCTGCAGGCAGTAAACTGAAATGCAGAGGTGGAAATGCACAGCCTCCTCAATGGGAAGGAAAGTATGGGCAGGAACCTCTGCAGCCAGCTTCACTCCTGGGGAAAACATAGTACACAGCCACAGTCTTGGTGGAAAGGACATTTGGTATTACTTAAATATTCCTTGTTATGTGCTGCAAGTATGTGTCTACAGAAATACTACCTTTACTACGCCTATCAAAAAGTATAATCATTACATTATCAGTATGTAATTAGCTCTGTGGATTTATTTCCTTTTTCAAATTCCTTTCCCTCTCTCCCTAAACCAGAAATAGGAAGAATTTAGCACATTTGAAGACATCTACAATCATAAAATCAGATTCTTATGTGTTTTGGGCAGTCAAAATTTTGAAGGGGCTTCCTAAAAGTTACAATGTTAAGAAGACTGCTGTTAAGCAGTATAAACTCCCCTTTCCTATATCCCTTTCCTGTTGTATTAATGTCATGTTTTGCCTTGAAAAGACAGAAACAATTGAGGGATACAGAAGCTAATAAGATATTGGTACAATTTTTCTGATATGTGATTTATAAAGTATGTAACAAACTTAAGTGTTGGTTCCAATAAGCAAGAACACAACTATGCTAAAAAAATAAGTTAATTGAAGTTTACTCTGGAAATATGAAAGCTACAACACAAAGCTGAAGAAACTCTTCAAGTGCATTTGCATTATGAGATGTGTCAAATGGATAAGCTTGTGAAAGGAAGAGATAACACAGACATAAGAAATCTGCATATATACATATTCATCAGGTGGGGTTTTTTTCCTATAAATGCCTAGTATGCTTTATTTGTATTTTGTTGAGGTACAAAATGAAAAATATCAGTGCTTAGAAAGATGATGGTAAAGGATAGAAGAGTGGGTTGAAGAGTGAATTTTGACTGAATAGTTATTGAATGAAGTTGGGGTGTAATTAGAGAGCAGTACCCAAAAAATTGCTTCTTAGAAGAAGAGTCAGAGGGCACAATTATGCTGGAGGTAAGCACTCAACTTTGATAACTGAGGGAGGTCACTAGTGGAAAAACCCTATATAAAGGCTAAACCAGAGTTACTCCACACATATACCCCATAGCCAAATTACCTTTTTTTCCTTTTTATAATTTTTATTTCAATTTTGTATCTAATATTTACCATAAGGAAACACATAAATACACACATAAATACAAAGAATTTTCATCCTTAATTTCATCTGGTGAAAGAAGATATTCCAAAATGAACTGACAGGTACTGTATACCTTCATTCCCTAAGGAACAGCAGTTTCATATGCATCAGCAAGCAGGCATCCTTTGCAGGATCTGCCACCCAAAATGTGTGTTGATGTTTGGTTTCTTCCTCAGACAGCAAGAGTGGATAGTAAGGATGCTGGTATCAGTTCGTCCCTTGATGGGGAAGAAGCTCCTGTGACAGGTGTAAATGTGTGCTTCATGGATGAGTAAGAAGTGCCAAGGAGACAGCCTCTGGCACAGGCATGATCCTGACAGTGCATGGGATGGCTGTAGACATCGGGCAGCTCAGAGCGCATGGGCATTAACAGGGTCTCCATACAGTAACCATGCTTTCTCACCTGGGGGCTTCACATAGCACCATCATCTGCGCACCAAACTGCTGTCAGAACCAAAGACCAGCTTACTTTTTCTGAGAGTTTTTGTAATCTGTTGGGTTTTTTGTTTGTTCTCTGTATAATTACTAAAAATATAGTTGATTAGTCATGCAGTGACCTCTTTCTTGGAAAATGCAAGCATTTCATAAATACGTTATCATGGGGTTTTGGTCAGTGTTATGCAGCATGCCTGGGTATTACGGGTTGCATCTTGCTCTTTTATGAACTTAATGAATGGTTTAGAATCATAGAATCGTTTAGGTTGGAAAAGACCTTTAAGATCATCCAGTCCAACCATTAACCTACACTACCAAGTCCACACTAAACCAATTAAGGGTAGACTAGACTAAACCATGTCCCAAAGTGCCACATCTACCCGTTTTTTGAACACTTCCAGGGATGGGGACTCCACCACCTCTCTGGGCAGCCTCTTCCAATGCTTGACCACCCTTTCCGTAAAGAAATTTTTTCCTAATTTCCAACCTAAACCTCCCCTGGCACAGCTTGAGCCCATTTTCTCTCGTCCTATCACTAACTACTTGGGAGAAGAGACCAACACCCACCTCACTACAACCTCCTTTCAGGGAGTTGTAGAGAGCGATAACGTCTCCCCTCAGCCTCCTCTTTTCCAGACTCAACAACCCCAGTTCCCTCAGCTGCTCCTCATAAGGCCTGTGCTCCAGACCCTTCACCAGCTTCGTTGCCCTTCTCTGGACATGCTCCAGCACCTCAATGTCCTTCTTGTAGTGAGGGGCCCAAAACTGGACACAGTATTCCAGGTGTGGCCTCAGCAGCGCCGAGTACAGGGGGACAATCACCTCCCTGCTCCTGCTGGCCACACTGTTCCTGATGCAAGCCAGGATGCTGTTGGCCTTCTTGGCCATCTGGGAACACTGCTGGATCATGTTCAGCCGGCTGTCTACCAACACCCCCAGGTCCTTTACCACCAGGCAGCTTTCCAGCCACTCTTCCCCAAGCCTGTAGCGCTGCATGGGGTTGTTGTGACCGAAGTGCAGGACCCAGCACTTCGCCTTGTTGAACCTCATACAGTTGGCCTCGTCCCATCGATCCAGCCTGTCCAGGTCCCTCTGCAGGGCCATCCTACCCTCCAGCAGATCGACACTCCCACCCAACTTGGTGTCATCTGCAAACTTACTGAGGGTGCACTCAATCCCCTCATCCAGATCATTGATAAAGATATTAAACAAGGCTGGCCCCAAAACGGAGACCTGGGGAACTCTGCTTGTGACCAGTCGCCAACTGGACTTAACTCTATTTACCACAACTCTCTGGGCTCAGCCACCCAACCAGTTTTTTACCCAGCGAAGACTATGCCCATCCAAGCCATGAGCTGCTAGCTTCCCAAGGAGAATATTATGGGAGACGGTGTCAAGAGCTTTGCTAAAGTCCAGGTAAATGACATCCACAGCCTTTCCATCATCTACCAGGTGGGTCACCAGGTCCTTTTTAAATGTGTTTACACTTGCCAGTAGTTCCCATCTTTACTTTCCCAGAAAGTGAATACAGTGAAAACCTTGATTCTAGATCCTACCAAGTGTTTTTCAACAGTCACTTTTATAAAATTAATAGATTGGCCATGTATGACAGACAATAACATGTATACATCTGGAACTTTCAGAGCCTAGGTTTTGTTTTCTTTAAAATTAGCAAATATTTGTTTCTCCAGGTGCTAGATGGGAGGGTTAGAAATTTTTTTCCTGATTGTTGGGGAACAAGCATCATGCAGAATGGTGTTATATAGTAGGCATCTCTTATGAGAACATGGGGATAATAGGTGAATTATTGTGTTGGCATCATGTTTAAAAAGATGTAGTGCCCAGGGTAAACTTCACTTCACACATAGAGATTGTCTGGAAATATGGAAGATTATTGCTGTCTGCACATGGAATACAGGTCTGGCAGGTATTCTATCCACGGTCCAGGGGTTTAGCTTAAGATTGTGATGTTGTCCTCTGGATGCATGGGTGTTGAGAAAAGATAACCAGGTAGCCCACCCTAATTTGGATCCCCTCCTGGGACTCCATCCTAACTCAAAACCCTGCTCAAATTAATCACATTTCTTCTCTGGGAATTTTCTACAGTTCAGTTCAGAAACACTGGTTCTCTGTTTCCTTTTCAAAATGTGTCTGTTGCTTGGCTGACAGAACACCTGAATATACTTTCAGGCAAGAGGAGTGTGTGTATACTTCTTACTGAATAGCTTTTTTCAGCTGATTTCACCTCTTTCTGTTTATAAGCCATCTGTGAACAGATTATGAAAGTCCCAATGGCACCTTTTACATTAAAGTACTGTAGCATTCCTTTTCGGGACCATTTCCATGGCTACTGATAATGCCACACCACTTTCTGCCTTGTCAGAACTTGCCACTATCCATACACCCAGCACTCTAAACATCAAAATGATTTGCAACCAATTTACTGAAAAGCTCAAAATGTCTTCTAAAGTAATCTCTGCCACTGGAAAAATGCCATTTTCGTAAGAGGTAGCTTCATATTTATCAAGCTTTATAACACCCGTATAGAACAGATTGCACATAAGACTACAATAGCTCACACTCTTAAGATCAGGTGTGAGAATCGTAGAAAAGAGTAAATGATTAAAGCCTTGATGAAATCTGCATGAATTGAAACATACAGGTGCTATATTTTACTCAGCTTAACAGAGCCCCAAACAGTTAACCAGACTAATACACTTCAGTTGAAATATAGGTGTGTAGTCTATGTGGTGTTACGTAGTTGCTTCCATTAGTTGTTCCTGTGGTAATCTGGCATCAGTATATAATTACAGATCCAGCTATTAAAAGAGCTATGCAATTTCCTGAGTAGCTGGCACTATTTTTTTCTACTTGAGCCTACAAAAGACAACAATTATGTGTAATGGAATACATTTAATCTTTATTGACATTCATAGGAATTCAATGCAGAAAGGACCACTATAGTAAGAATGTAAGAACAACTATAATGGGTTGGACCAACCATTGATCTAGCTCAGTGTCCTGAGCTTATGACAATGGTCAATAGCAAATGTTTGGAGAAAGAACAAAAGTAAGACAAAGATCAAAGATGCAAGAGATGTTTTTTCCTCATATGCCTTTTTAGATCCCAGCAATCCACTTGAGAGCTCCTATGCAGGAGGTTACAGGTCCTCTCTTCATGACATACTAATTTGACACCCTGAAAAAGATAAGCTGTTTGAAATAGTGGTAAAATTGCAGAAATTATTATAGGGGAAAAAAAAAACCCCAACCCATACAAACACCCCAACTCTGTTTTAAAGTTTCCAGATGTGGAAAAACTGCCACTGACTTAGTGAGGTGACAGATGCTAGCTAAACTTGCTATTCTAGAAGACATATGTCTCAACTGAATTAGTGTAGCTTCTACTTCAAGTCATTACACTTTTGTTTCATGTATTGTGGCACCATGTTATGAAATTTTGGATCTTATCACTGGTACATTTAGATTGTGACTGAATTGCCACAATTTTATTTAGTAATTACTTAAGTGGATCTCCTCAACTTTCTTACTATGAGGCTTTTATTTCACTCATTTCAACATTTGGTTGAACTCTCAGTATGGTAAACATATCCTTCTTGAAATGTGGGCACCAGAACCGGACACAGAATTCAAGGAACCATCATGCCAGTGCCAGTGTTCATATAAGCTCATTACTACTACCTCATATTGCTGTCTATACAGATCCAAATATTTAACTGGCTTTATTAATGTTAATAACAAGACTGTCACACCTGCAACTCATGTCACTCTGAACTTCGCTTCTAACCTCTAACCTAAAAAGAAAAAAAAAAAAAAGGAGAAAAAGCAGTCAGTGTCTCCTCAGCACCTATGTTCTCCAAATGTGGTTTCCCTTGTTCCAAAATCAATGATTTGTACTTGGTCTTTTTAAATAAATCTTTTCCTGAACTTATTAAATGGTCCAATCAATTTATATTAGTGATCTGTCATCTGCACAATGCCATGCTGCCCAATTCCTACATATTTAAACACTAACAATAAAATTTTTCTACCTTGCCACAGTTTAAGATGCTATGGTAGGATATTTATCAAATTTTTTTAGTGCTGAAGCCTCTCAGTGCCTTTTGATGACCAAAGTCAACTGATACAGCCCCTAGATCTGGCATTTAGTAATTAGTGATCACCTTCTATGATGTGGTGACCTGCCTGGTGGATGAAGGAAAGGATGTGGATATCTTCTACCTGGATTTCAGCAAAGCCTTTGACACCGTCTCCCATAGCATTCTCCTTAGGAAGCTAGCAGCTCATGGCTTGGATGGGCTTACTCTTTGCTGGGTAAAAAAATGGTTGGGTGGCTGAGCCCAGAGAGTTGTGGTGAATGGAGTTAAGTCCAGCTGGCGGCCAGTCACAAGCGGTGTTCCCTAGGGCTCCGTTTTGGGGCCAGCCTTGTTTAATATCTTTATCGATGATCTGGATGAGGGGATTGAGTGCGCCCTCAGTAAGTTTGCAGATGACACCAAGTTGGGTGGGAGTGTCGATCTGCTGGAGGGTACAATGGCCCTGCAGAGGGATCTGGACAGACCGGACTTATGGGCTGAGGCCAACTGTATGAGGTTCAACAAGGCGAAGTGCTGGGTCCTGCACTTCGATCAAAACAACCCCATGCAACACTACAGGCTTGGGGAAGAGTGGCTGGGAAGCTGCCTGGCCAAAAAGGACCTCGGGGTGCTGGCTGACAGCCGGCTGAACATGAGCCAGCAGTGCGCCTGTGTGACCAAGAAGGCCAACAGCATCCTGGCTTGTATCAGGAACAGTGTGGCCAGCAGGAGCAGGGAGGTGATTTTGTCCCTGTACTCGGCGCTGCTGAGGCCACACCTGGAAGACTGTGTCCAGTTTTGGGCCCCTCAATACAAAAAAAAACATTGAGGTGCTGGAGCATGTCCAGAGAAGGGCAACAAGGCTGGTGAAGGGTCTGGAGAACAAGACTTATGAGGAGCAGCTGAGGGAACTGGGGTTGTTGAGTCTGGAAAAGAGGAGGTTGAGGGGAGACCTTATCGCTCTCTACAACTACCTGAAAGGAGGTTGTAGTGAGGTGGGTGTTGGTCTCTTCTCCCATGTAGTTAGCAATAGGATGAGAGGAAATGGGCTCAAGCTGCACCAGGGGAGGTTTAGATTGGATATTAGGAAAAATTTCTTCACAGAAAGGGTAGTCAAGCATTGGAAGAGGCTGCCCAGAGAGGTGGTGGAGTCCCCATCCCTGGAAGTGTTCAAAAAATGGGTAGACGTGGCACTCTGGGACATGGTCTAGTGGGCATGGTGGTGTTGGGTTAATGGTTGGACTGGATGATCTTAGAGGTCCCTTCCAATCTTAATGATTCCTAGTTTTTACTTTCATTATAAATAACCCAGCCACCAAGCCAGGAAACATGAAATTGCTACTCTACTCTTAATTGGTTTAGTAGTGGACTTGGTAATGTTAGGTTAATATTTGGACTGGATGATCTTAAAGGTCTTTTCCAACCTAAACAGTTCTGTGATTCATGTTTGTTTCAGAAGAGGCAGTATATCCTAGAGCACAAATGGATTTATGGTCTGACTCAGTCAGAGAATAGTCATCTTCACAAACTGACCGTTGCTCAGCTGATTGTATGTACCTGCTTTGCACACTTTACCTTTGTTCTCTGTACTGTAGAATACCAACCAACTAGAACTTCCTCTGTACTCCAAGACAATGTCTGATAGCTTTTCCAAAGCTCTTAGATCCAGACTATCTGCTCCCAATAATTTTAAAGGTATTCAACTGTTGTGGGTGTTGTTAAGATTTTTTTATTGCCAAAAACCCACTCTATCTGGCCTTTTTCCCCCAATGGTATATTTATTATACATTCACTCAGCTTTGCTGATTCCTCTGCTTTAATACTTTATATTCTGCCCTTTTTCTACTGAGTAATATACTAACACCAGTTAATGGCTTCTTTTCTTCTTGTACTGTTAAAAACCCTTTCATGTTGTCCTTAACTTTTATGGACATGTATCTCCTGTCCTTTTGCTTCCCTTCTCAGTTTTCTACAGGTTATATTCAGTTTTGGTTTATAATAACTCACATCACCTTCCTTTGTTTATCTCATTCTCCTTTAGAAAGTAAAAAACCCTGTCAACTTAGGGTTTTTTTTCATTCATCACTGGAGTCTCATTTCTTAACCATGTGATTATGGGTTTGGCACATGTAGTAAAACATTCATTAAGTTGTCCCAGTTATCATTCACATTTTTTCAATTTATTGTTTCTCAGCTGATTTATCACATAACTATTTACAATTTTTAAAGCTATCCCTCCCCCCCAACTTAAAAAAAGAAACAAAAGAATCACATATGTATGTGTGTACAGGTACAATGCCTGTGCCAACGTATATCTTGCTAGTTATAAAAATGTTCTTTTTACAAATTCTTACATTCCTAAATAATCATGTGGTCTGTGATCATTTTTCGTTGTGTATCAATGAGTCTAACAAAGAGTAACTGTCAGATATAACAGTTAAGATATGAAAGTAATTTATAATTTTGGCATTTCAACAGTGAGAGAATGAGAGCTTTATCATATACTACTCAGATTTAAAAAAGCACCAAATAAAGTCTGTTTGTCCCCTGCCCCCACACCGTTCCTCAGGGCCCGTGTTCTTATTATTAATTTCTCTTTCCCCCTAAACAGAGTGACCACATACAAACTGCCTATTTAGAGTGGTCCCTGTCCAATGTTAACAGCCATACTGTGCCAGGGAATTGTTTGGAAAAGTGCTGGTTGATGCAGTCTAAAACCATGTTAGGGATTGTTCTAACCTGTTAGTGGTATGGACAAAGAAGTCCCAATGCGCAGAAAGCTTCCCAAGCATTGTTTAATTTACTAGTATAGACACAGCCAGATGGTACCATTTTTAACACAATATACCACCATCCTCCTTAAATACTTTGGAACAAGTGATTTCATGTCTGTAATCTCTCAAGAAATTGTCAGTGATATCACATTAATAAAAATTACTTAATAGTTGACAAATAATGCAATATTCTTTGTTGTTGCTGAGACTTTTTAGTATACACAGTCCAGGATTTCTTTGTTTCACTTCCTGCAGTGCTTTGATTAATTTTCTTCTTGATAACTTGATTTTATGCTAAGGAATTGTTATTTTTTCCCTCCTTTCCACTCTCTCCCCTTGCAGATAATGTAACACTCTCCTGATCAGTTTGGCTAGGGAGGCTGGTTCTCCTTTGACTGAGATGGAGACCTTCCAGATTTCACAGCTGCTCCTTCCCATTGAAAGTGGTCCATTGCTCCAAAATCCCAAACTCTTCATTTTGTTTTTATCCAGAAGTTCATTTTCAGAATCTTCTTCATCCTGCTTTCTGTTATTCAGATGATAGAAGGAATCTTGCAATTGCCTGCCCATTCTTTCTGCTTCATAATCCTTCAGATCCATCTGATTCCTAGAAAGTAAAAAAACCCCTTCTGCTGCCTATCTTATCATTGAAGAATGATTTTTACCCCCACTTATGTTAATACAGAACTGTCTCTTCTGTAGACAGTTTAGATGATCTCTGTGAGCATGTGCAATAGTAATGGATTGGGCTGAGAGTACATTTTCATTTGACCACTAGCTTTGAAAAATAGCTTTTGCAGTTTTCCTTTAGATAACTTCATTAATGATGTATTTATTGAAGTATTTATTTAATTTACAGTATTACGTATTTCTTTAGTTTAATTTTTGAAGTATTTATTTAATTTATTATACATTTAATGAAGTATTTATTTTTCATCTTGATTCCAGAATCAGTATTTCTTTAAGATGACAAAAGTTTTTTAAAGGAAGCTATGTCTCATTCAAAGCATGTTGTTTGATATCTGTTATAGATTGCATTATTAAATGTGTGGACTTCTGAATTTTAAGTGACTATGAGAGATTAGGAATTATTGCATGAAGGCTATACTGTTCTCATAGCAAGCATCAACACTGTCATTTTTTTAACAGTATTTAAATCTTTCTGGAGTTCATACATCTTCCCTACAGATTGTCATCAACATTCCAAGTAATTTTGGGGTAACATCCTGTAACAAAGTTGCTACCTGATCCTTCCTGAAGCAAGGACAATTGTGCACAAAGAAAAGCAAGAGAACTTAGAAATCATGCTCAGTCTTTTGATATAAAGAGAATTCACCTCAAGTCTTTTATGGAATATATGAGTTCGGTTTCAATCTAAAAATGTTTGGCATTGTAAACCATGGCGTAGAAATCAGTACAGGTGGCAAAATACACTCAAGAAGCTGGATAAATACTCAGGCTGTTAATCCATGTTGAGCTTATGTCTACCTCAGTAGGTTTTTAAACTGAAAACTGCTGATGCAGCAGATGCTGGATCCCTGGCAACCCAGAGCCCCAACAGACACAGCAGGTCTGTGCCCACTTACAGTACTAGATGCTTAAATAAGAAAAAAATTCATGGAACTTCTTGCAGTCTCTCTGGTCGTAATCAGTATCCAATCTAATCTATCTAAAAGCTTTTCTGATTAGGGGGCATATTCATATGAGAAGCCATAATTAAGAAGAGCAACAGGGGGAACTGTTATTGTCTGGCATATGAGATCCCTCATGGATAGCAAGAGCATTAGCAAAACAATTTGGGGGCTTTTAGCTAAACACTCAGTGCTGTCACAGCAATGTTTTTCAGTAGCAGTCTACATACAATTTTATCAGCAGTAATATTAATGTCTAGTTCTTTTTTTTGCTTTTTTAAAAATATGTGAAATATACAATGCATGATTTTGTTACTTGTATTTAAACAGGATCCTTAGATGTAAAGAGTGAATTTAGTATCTGTGTTACAATAATCTAACCAAAATACCAAAGAAAATGGAATAGTAATGAGAGATCTCACCAGCAAATGAATGGGGGAAAAAATGAAAAGAATGTATAACAGGAAGAATTCCCTTGAAGAGACAAGAAGAGATAAAAGGACAGGCTATACCACATATATCTGGCAAGAACAACTCATCATTAAAAGTCCACTTTGATTTTAAAATTCCATTTGGAGTCATCTGAGAACCAGTAGTCAATTATGCTATTTATAGGGAAAGACTGGCAGCTCAGATATCACTGCCTTCCTTTCACTGAGTAAGATGTCGCCTTCTCAGTAGCAAATGTGTATTCAATCATCTTAATGGCAAGGACTAAACCAGAGTTTAACATCAAGATGACAGTTTTGGTCCATTTTAGGAACCCAGGATTCCTTCAGGATTTCTGCTTATCTGCTTTCTGACAAGATACCCAGAAGGGCCTCTGCCCGTCCATATTCTGCCAAAGTCCTTTCTCTTAATTCAGTTATTCTTTTGTTGGAAGAAAGAAGGGGGGGAAGTAAGAGAGGCGGAAAGGCACAAATAGCTTCCCTGATGTGACCAACCACAGAATGATCAATTAAAGGGAGGTTTCTTTTTCAATTTTAAAGGCTTTGATGTTCTACTAAGGGATTTTCCTATCTCCTACATTTATTACACAGAAAGCTCTCTAAATATCAGCATTTCCACAGGGAATCACCAAAGTAATGTTCATCCTTTTCTCCCGATCAGGAAATCTTGTGGTATTTTTCATCATCTGTCTCTAATATGCTCTTCAAACAAATAGTAGGAATCAGCAGTCTCCTCACTAGATATAGCAAGACTTTCCTGATATCAATAAGCTTAAGATGACAAAAAACCCCAGCCTAAACAGAGGTGAGACAGTTAGAAAAAAAATTAAATTCCTTTGCAATGTATGACTAAAATGGAAGAGGAAAATGTCTCACAGATAAACTGCGCTTTAAGGAAAATGAATGAACATGCCATTCAGACTGCTGAAGAAGTTTAACCTTTTCTTTCTCTTAAAAGTTTTCTATTGTCAAAGAGTATGGTTTCAAGCTAAAAAGACATTAATACTTCAGTTAATAAGCCTCCTTAACATCTGATAGAGTAACCTGGCAAACCTATTTTTTAATACCAGGTTTAGTAGGTGAAAGAGACCACAAGGCTGTACCAGATCACACAATAGTGAATCAGAAAAGAATTGAAAAGACTTGTTCAGGTGCCTAAACCCCTCAGTACCCTATTTAGAAAGTAATATCTAATCTATGTCATGCAAATCTTATCATACTGCACGATTTCTTCATTGTGTGTCATATACTGTTTTCAGGCTTTATATACATGGTCTCAGGGAGAAATTGTGAGATCTGTTTAGGGTTCACCTCACCTAGTTTTCTTTCAGTGTCAGCACATGGAGCTGTTTACAGTAAAAGGGAATTATGTTTCAAGATCATGAACTTTTTTTCTGAGTACCACTTCCAAGAGTCACATTTACAAGAGGTATAAAAATACACAAAGTTAGAGACTAGCATTTTTCTCTGCAGATCCTGTATTTAACTAAGAGCTTTCATGGCTTGATCTCACTTGCCTTCAAAGAAGCCATTTAATTGCTTGCAAAAAGTAAGACAGAAATAAGCAGTCTGAAAAACTTTTGATTTTTTTATTATTGTAATCTTTAGATAGAGAGAGGTAGAGCAGAGGTAGTGAAGGAATGGTGGTAGACTGATGGGAAGCCAAATATAGTTCCCTGTTCCTCAACATTGGCTTTAATTAAAGCTGTAGGGTTGCAGTGTTCTAATTTCATTCCCTGGAGGAGGTACCTAAGCAACCTTCAACCAATTGAGAATAACTGCCATACCAATCAGCCTCAGGACATTGCTAGAGAGTACCGCTGTACTTAGGAGGCTGTATTAGTCCTAGAAATTTGTAAACAACCGCTGTACTAGGAGGATGTATTAGTCCTGGATATTTGTAAATAACTGCTCCAAGTTTTTCCAGGTACCAGGGAAGTCATGTGTTTCATAAGGCCATGTATTAATTGTATTTACTGTCTTCATTACATATGTCTAAATCAGGTGTGATTCAGCTGAGCTTCCCAGCTTCTTGGTGTGGGTACATACTTTGACGGTGTCCTGACTACATATCAGGACAATATCTGAGTAGAAACTCTGTGTGCCTTCAGTTTCACTGGAGCAAACAACCACCAACACAGGAAGGAAGGAGCAATAACGCCTCCAATAACCTGGCACCCAAGGGACCAGGACTGTAGGCCAGAATTGCAAAGCTCACCAGCTCAGCAATTTAGGCAAAACCAAGAAGGTGTAAATGGAACTTAGCTTTTAAGTCAGCTTTTCTCTGAAAGAAAGTGACAAGAAAGAATGAAAAATGTAATTTTTGCTTCTATCTTTCACTGTTAATAATCTTAGCACTAAGATAATATTTGAAAGTAACTGAAAAAGAAAACTGATAGAAGTAGTTGCAGAAAAAAAATCAACAAGAAAGTGCAGGTTTTAAGTTGAACATCAGAAAAAGTATCAGCATAGTTACTGTTTTCTGGATGAGGATTTGGGAAATTTTTCTTAGTCAATTCATCCTTTGGACAACACTGCTTTTGCAAGAATCGTGTCTCAGCAAAACTAGAAAAAAACATCTAGTGAATGCAAAATAAACAAACAAAACCCATCATAATTCCTCCTTACAGTTGGGAAACTTGAGCATATGGAGGTGAACACTAGAAAAAACACATCCACTTTGTCACATAAGTGGTGTCTATACATTTTAGATCTTAGGAATATGGTGATTTCCAAAATAACTCCATTTAATGAAGGTACAAAAGTGAACAGTTTTGTTTGTACTTCCAGTGGAAAACAAGAAGTTTAGAAGGTTTATTCTGCTTCATTATGAGGGAGGATTTGAAAAAGCTTAAATGTAATGCTTTAAAAAGCTGCATTCTTACAAGGTAGATACTATGTGTTTGTGTGCTCATTTAAGTATTCTGACATTAAAGTCAGGCGGGGGCTCTTTCTACTCCTCCTCCAGATCCCACCTAGCCTGTTCCCAACTCAGCTGTGAGTGGGAGGTCAGCCAGACAAGAGCTCTCTACAAACTCTTTTCTGAAACTTGCTTGTTGTTTTATAGACTTTTTGGGTTACTGGCTCATGTTTCTTCTGTGCTTTACGACTGGAGTTGCCTGTTAGAGCTGTGAATTGCAATAATCAAACTTGACCTGCCCTTTAGATAACTGCCTCACCTCAGCCTTGTTTCACAGCAATTAGGATTCACTGGCATCTCAGCATTTCACAAACACACAGATCTTTGGGAAATCAGCCTGGGAACTTTATTTGATCTTGGCTTCAAGTGTGGTAAAACAGGCAGATGCCAACGCCTAGCACAAAGTTAGAGGACAGCAAAAAAGCAAATCAGCAATGTTGAAAATTTGTTGCTCGCTAGTCAGAACACTTTTCTGTTAATACAGGCAAGTGGGAAAGAATCTGTAACTGAATTGTCTTCATATTTTTAGGTGATTTTGCAAATCAATGGAGAAGATGACAAAACAGACTTTTATCTCTTCTACTACAAAGTACAGCTAAAGATGATTGTGGCTGGAGCTGCACTTGTAGAGAAGGCCTGGTACTGGTGTATTTAGTTTCAGTTTCTACAAGGGTCAAGCTCACCAACTCTGCAAGGCTTGTCCAGGACAAGTGCAGATAGGGCAATAGCTAGAGCAGACACTGCCATCATCAGCAATGCTAATTTTGGAAATATCTTTCCATCACCTCTGTTGACAGAAGTATGCCGCGGGAAAGGCAGGCCAATTTTTGCAGCTGGAATTTTGTCACAGGACTGGTTGCATTAGGCAGTTGATAATACAATCTCTTTGTAGGGAACACGTATGCACTCAAAATTTCTGGAAGCCACATCAAAATGCTCTATCCTCTCTTTGTTTCCCCTCATACACAAACCAGCAACAGCATGAAAATATGTACCCTAATCTAGAACATTTGCCCTTAGCTTTGGCCCTTTTAGAACATGTGTATACTTGAATAGGAAGCCTGAACTTGATTTTTTATTAGAAATAAAACTAAACTCACTTTTCTTCTTCCTGTTATTTTGTTAAAGTTTTTACTACAAAGGAAGGTAAGGCAGCTGCACAGCTCAGTACACTGAAACCCTTTTTGTTCCTTGTGAGTGAAAAATGAAACTGTTCCATTTTTTCCCCTGGAAAAAAATGTGAGCAGCAGGCCCATTGAAACAATTGATTATTCAGTTTCTAGAGCTAAAGCACATAGGGCTTATCTCCAAAGCCATCAAAAAGTTGTTTTTTTTTATTAAGAGTCCAAGTACACAGGGCATTATTTAATGTCTAGAAATACAAGCAGATATTTTTTTCTTTTCAGTGTACACTAAACAACAAAAAGGTAACTTATGTATGAGAATATCTTCAGACTTACAGAATTTAAAACTTAAAAAGATATCTTGGATCAAAATAGATTTCATTATCAAATTTTTCAACTCTGGGTACCTAATGTTAGGTTTCTAAAGGACTGTTTTGGCAATTAAATTTACATGGGATGATTTCCAGGAGCTGTTGAGCATTCATAAACTCTAGCAAATTTAGGGGAAGCTGTAAGTGATGATTGCCCTTGAGAATATCAACTAGCATATAGGATTTAGTAACTCCAGCTTAGTATACCTGGTCTGAATAAACATGGCTTCATCTCTGTTGTAGCCATTGGCATCCACACTGAGCTCACTGTTGGAGCCTGGATAGATAGTACTCAGGGGAAATAAATGTGCTAGAACCTAGCCCTTGAAAGGTCAGGCCAATGCTTCAGCCCAAGGAGAAGGTGTTGTTATAAACCATATACAAAGGTTGCTTTTTTGCAGGCATAAGTCCCCTTACTGCCAAGGCAGCTGTACACATGATCCAAAACAAAATATTTCCTTCTGTACTCCACCTAAAATGACATTTTAGCTAAAACCAAAAGTAGGACTTACAACTGGAGCTACAGTTTTGCAGAGACACTTGCAGACAAATCACTGCAGAGAATTTAATTGTGTGGAAACAGATGAACTAAACATTTCTGTGCAACTGTTCAGTTTAATTTGCCAGGTTTCATGTATTATGTCACTGTTTAAATTTCACTTTCAATACATTCCTGTTATTTAAAGGCTCACAGCAATTTTTTCACATTATTGCCTTTTTACAGGAGTTTTCAAGGTGTCCTTGAACCTTGTATTATCTGAATCAGATTACTGTTAACAAGTGTAAAATACAAATAACAAATCCTCGCTGCAGAAACGTTGAGCTGCTTATGGACTGCCACATATTCAGAAAGTCATGTGAGCTTCAATTAACAGATGTCTCCTGTTCAGATGCCTCATGTAGTGGTACATGAAAGTATAAAACTTTTGAGCTTGAAAGAGGTCTCCAGGAGTTTTTCCACAGGGAAAAGATGTATTAGTTTAGTGAGAACATTAATACTTCCCCCATCCGTTTAATGATTCTCATTACAAGAAAATACATAGAAGCAGGTCACTATTAAATATTTTTCCAGTCCATCAGGCTATTTGACTAAACTTCTTTTTTACAGCATTTCAAAGAAAATATTAAAAGCTAAAGGGGTTCCTTAGAAAAAGAGACCTGCTTAAAGTCTGTCCAAATGTGGCTTCCAAGGAAGCAAGAAGAGGAAGAGTACTTTCAATGGGTCATGTTAATTACAGACATAAGGAAAGTTTTGGCCACCAACATCAAAGAAAGAGAGATATAAAAGGAAAAGAGAAAAATGTGTTTTAGAAGCAAATACATTATTTCAGAATGAGTGATTATTTCACAATGATGCTGATATTTTTGACCTAGAAACTACAGTAGGCAGCAGCTTACTGGGATGTGAGCAACTAAAAGAACAAAGATTAAATCAGTGCCATCACAGCAAACACAAGGCAGAAAAACAGCTGGCGCTAAGTAACCTTGGTCCAGACAAGAATCATCTGTTCAGAAGGAGAAATCTGAAAAAAATTTGATAACAAATGTTGTTGCAGGGAGGCCTGAGAAGCAGTTCTGCTGTAGAGTACATCTAAACTGTATATTTAATTTTTTTTCTATAAGCCACAGATTTACACTATGTAGGGAAGCTCTCAAGCTACCCCAATATCACAAGTGCTTTCATGACCACGGTAAAGCCTTTATTGTATTTATGCTTTTCCACTTGTCCACAGCAGCATAATGGCCACCACTATAAGAGGTCCAGCACACTGTAACCTTTTAACATCCTCCTTGATCTTTCTTCTTCTGGCATTGTTAGGGAAAAGGGGAGGAAAAAGACTCTAGACAGGTTGATGAGGTCTACCCCAACTGCCCGACTCATACCAAGGACTTTCCAGTGACAGCCTCAAGCAAAGCTCTCCTCAATATAAATGTCCCAAAGTCTTAGAACATGTATCAGCAGCATCCATGGGTAGGACCAAATTATGTTCCCACCATGGATTAACAAAGAAATCACTAAATTCTGAATGCAAAATTTAACCTTCAAAGTCTTGCATCAGGATCTGGCACTGATTCCAGATCAGCTGAACACCAAAGCTGTGTTCTCACGTACACACCTTATCCTACTGAGCTTTCATTTATTTCCCCATCATTGCTCAGCAGCAAGCAACGATTTTCCCAGGGGAAAAAAGGGAACAAATATTGGAGTTCTGTACAGTTAGTGGTCAACCTAATGCAAACCAGAAGGCTTCCTCACATTTGTAGAACTGATGCTTCTAACACCCTTACCAATCTTGTCACTCCTCCTCTGACTGGGAAATGTAAACACAGACTTGTTCTGGCCTGGCTCTTTCCCTCAAAGGTCAGGCAACTAAAACCAGATTCTTCAACTTTCTTCTTTTGATGCTGTGAGAAAAGCTCTCAGGACTTCAGGATCAGCTCCTTCAGCTGATCACTAGGAAACAGGAGCAATTATAATTTGTCCCTTTAGGATGATGATTCCCTGCTGCTATGTGGAGGAGTCCTGGCCATTATTCAAGGTTTGAAAGGATCTGGCAGCTTGAGAGTAGCTGGGAATGTGTCAACAAACCTATGCACACTCTCACTGCTGAGTGCTGATCCTAGCTTGGATGGATGGTAGTTTGGACTTGACTAGTGTAGCAAAAATAGGCTTCAGCTTCATGGATATGCCAGATGTTTTCCCACTGCCTTTTCCACATATATCCTTGAGTTGAGAGGCATCCTTTTTGATCATGTCCTCCCCCTGAATAATAAGGATGATTGTTCCTGATGTTTCGCTAGAAAACATGATAAACATCTTTGTATAAACTCAACCTGTTGAGGTACTTTACCCTTTCATCTCAGACAAACACCTGGTGACAGTTGCCTATGCATCAATCATCTTCGGACTAATTCACTATGCGTTGCTGACAGGGAAGAGAGGAAATGCCCCTTCTCAAGGGACATACGAGTGTGAACAGTGTACCAGTAGCCTCTTCAATGATTCAAGGCTTCTGAGATTACTTTACTGTTATGCTCCCCAGTCTTCACTGATTATCTTTCACTTCCAAAGCATACTCAATACCATGGTCCTAATTTCACTGCATGAATAAATTTCTAGTTATATCTACAAAATTTCTATCTGTGACTCAACAAATCAAATTATTTTTGGAGACCTTGAAACTAAGAAGGCAGAAGACGTGTTTCAGGGAAAAGTGAAGTAAAATATTTTCAGGTGAAGTAGTTCAGATGTTGAAAAAAAAAAAATGCAGCAGATACTTACTGAAATAGAGTTCTGCTTCCTTATAAGAAAAAAATTATAATATACTTCTTCCCTGTCATAGTCAATTTGTGAGTATGTTTTTGCCAAGCAGAGAAACCTGGAACTGGAAAATAATAATTCATTGATAAGTCTGTTGTATGTGATCATGCAGATGTTCATTATTGGCTGAATTGGCTATTTAAATTTTTGCTGGACTCTGATTTCAGTGGGACAGGAATTTCATCCAGCAATTAGAGAGCACAAAGCTTAATCTCAGTACTATCTGATGGATAAAAATTACTGAATTTATTTACTTTTGGTTGACACCTACTCTTTATTAAACCCTAATAGCACACCATTCCTGTTTTTCCTTCCTTTGTGATTATTATTGCCTTGTCAAGCTTATGTAGCAGGAGCTATCACCTAGCTTTTAGGCATGTTCTTCAACTTAATATGAAAATATTTTAACGTTGAGTGGGTGCTAGAAAGAGAAGTCTGTGGAACACTAATGATGCAAAAAGATGAGGGTTCCATCCCAAATCTATTTACTCTCAAGTAGAGAAATCGCGTAAGAAAGGCCTCTCGCTTGATTTTTTTTTCATCATATGATGATCAAAAAGTCTATCAACACAAGCAGGTACTGTTAAAAGAGCTGAAAACCTAAAGCAGGGTTTGGATTTTTTTCAGTTTTGCTTCTTTTGCAAAAAAGTCATTACTGTCTCAAGTTCTGTTATGAAATCTTGCCAATGACATTGCTATGCATAAAGTGACTTTTTTAGGAATTCAGTTTTCTTATAATAGATGTCAGTGTTAAGATTCAGAGCAGCTGTAAAACTGAAAGTGAAATCCTAGTGGAGCTATTGTAAGTATTTTTAAAGAAATATAAGGTAATTCAAAACATGTTTCAGTATGTTTTAATGTACAAAAATCCTTTATAGACAGACCACAAACTATCATATATAAATGCTTACTGTATTTCTGGTATTGAAAAATGAATCCTTTAAAATATAGTGTTGGTCTTGATTTAGAAGGATTTTATACTATGAAAATGGCAAAAAACCTACCATTTTTTAATTGTCATTTGCAATTAGATACTAAGTTGTGGCCTATAATTATAAATTTTTTTCTTTACTGCCTTAAAACTTTATTTTGAAGTGTAATCCACAATGGAAGGGGCCATTGAAAAGTTGCTGCTTCTGATCTTGTCATATCAAATTAAGTTTTAAGCTATGACATTTACAAAATGTGAGAAGGCATTTGAGTTAGGCTGGTTTGAGTTCATAGACTAGCAGCAGTATGTGAAACTGCATTACAGGTAGTTTAAAGTTGAGTTTCCTTGTTCTATCCCTGCATTTAATAAAAAAATTCAGTTTACAAGATTTTCCCAGTCAATAAAGCATGTAAAAAAATCAGAGCGAGTGTTCAAACAAAACATACCTCCATATCACAGAGTATTTATAGATTGGTTCAGGAGCTTTTAACAGAACCAAAAATTTTCACTTTGGGACTATGTTAGGAAGAAAGCAGTTCCAAATATTTTCAGAAGTTGTGGGAATAAAAAATGAACCCATGTAAATATTAAATGATTTTAAAATTATTTTTAAAACAGAAGAGACATGCTATTTCTTCACTTTAGTGTAATGAAGGTTTTTATTGTTAAACTCAATATATCTTAATGTCCATAGAATCATAGAATCATCTAGGTTGGAAAAGACCTTTAAGATCATCCAGTCCAACCATTAACCTAATATTACCAAGTCCACACTAAACCAATCAAGGGTAGACTAGACTCAACCATGTCCCAAAGTGCCACATCTACCCATTTTTTGAACACTTCCAGGGATGGGGACTCCACCACCTCTCTGGGCAGCCTCTTCCAATGCTTGACTACCCTTCCCGTGAAGAAATTTTTCCTAATATCCAATTGAAGCCTTCCCTGGCACAGCTTGAGCCCATTTCCTCTCATCCTGTCGCTAACTATGTGGGAGAAGAGACCAACACCCACCTCACTACAACCTCCTTTCAGGGAGTTGTAGAGAGCGATAAGGTCTCCCCTCAGCCTCCTCTTCTCCAGGCTAAACAACCCCAGTTCCCTCAGCTGCTCCTCATAAGGCCTGTGCTCCAGACCCTTCACCAGCCTTGTTGCCCTTCTCTGAACACGCTCCAGCACCTCAATGTCTTTCTTGTAGTGAGGGGCCCAAAACTGGACACAGTCTTCCAGGTGCGGCCTCACCAGTGCCAAGTACAGGGGGACAATCACCTCCCTGCTCCTGCTGGCCACACTATTCCTGATACAAGCCAGGATGCTGTTGGCCTTCTTGGCCACCTGGGCACACTGCTGCCTCATGTTCAGCCAGCTGTCAACCAGCACCCTCAGGTCCTTTTCTGCCGGGCTGCTTTGCAGCCACTCTTCCCCAAGCCTGTAATGTTGCATGGGATTGTTGTGACCTAAGTGCAGGACCCAGCACTTGGCCTTGTTAAACCTCATACAGTTGGCCTCGGCCCATCGGTCCAGCCTGTCCAGGTCCCTCTGCAGGGCCATTCTACCCTCCAGCAGATCGACACTCCCACCCAATCTCGTGTCATCTGCATGTTGTGGAAGTTAGGTGTTGTGAGATAAAGCCCATCTAATTAGAAGTTACATGCCCAGTTTATGAGAAAACTTTTTCCATAACACTTCATATCCTTTGACCATGCTGCTACAACACTACCCTTTCACATGGAGGATTTAAAAACTCTCAGTTTCTATCTGCATCCATAGGTACCAAAACACATGGAGAAATGCATCCCTTTTCTGTTATTTGGCTTCATGCAGGTTGAGAAACAAGCTTTTTGACATAATGGAGAACAATATCTTCATTAACTCAGTCAGCAATGCTTCTATCAAGAAAAAATTAATTTAGTCCAATGTTATTTGCATAATGAGATCCCTTTATAGCAGTAGACAGAGTTTTCAGTCATCTTCAACTGTGGTCAACAAAGCAGGATAGCAATGAGGTATCGCTGCAAGTTAATGTTTTGGAGTAAATCCAGTGTCCCAACTGCCTTCTTTTTACTTAGCAAGTGTCTTCCCTTATGATGTCTGAGATGTACCCATTTATGAGAAAATAAAGCAAGTTAATGTCATTCAAAGAGCAATCTAACTGAGAAAGCCATATTCCATGTTTTCTATCTCCTGTACAAATGATGTGTAGAAAAGTCTGTCAGGAGTAAGCCAGGTACTGTTGCACTGTTAGAAACATCTAATACACATCATTTCTGAAGGCATGCTGCTGGGCTAATTCTTATAGGATATGCTTCATTTTTGGCAGATGATCACTGTGGAAAGAATTGCCTTCTTGAGATGTCAGGATTATTAAAAAATACAGCTGTTCTGACAGGAAAGTCAGAAAACAAGGTGCATGATAGGAAAATGAAAAATAACGAATAAACAAAGGAAATGCATAAATGGAAGTGAAAAGATTAATTTAGAAGAGCCAAAATGGTTAGTCAATGTCGTGGTTTAGCCCCAGCCAGCAACTAAGCACCACGCAGCCGCTCGCTCACTCCCCCTACCCTGATGGGATGGGGGAGAGAATTGGAGGAGTAAGAGTGAGAAACACTCCTGGGTTGAGATAAGAACAGTTTAATAATTGAAATAAAGTAAAATAGTAATGCTAATAGTAACAGTATAATAATGATAATAATAATAATGATACACGAAGCAAGTGATGCACAATGCAATTGCTCACCACCCGCTGACCGATACCCAGACAGTTCCCGAGCAGCGATCGCTGCTCCCCGGCCACCCCCCCCAGTTTATATACTGAGCATGACGTCATATGGTATGGAATAGCCCTTTGGTCAGTTTGGATCAACTCTTCTGGCTGTGCCCCCTCCCAGTTTCTTGTGCGCCTGGCAGAGCATGGGAAGCTGAAAAAGTCCTTGACTAGCATAAGCAGTACTCAGCAACAACTAAAAACATTAGCGTGTTATCAACATTCTTCTCCTACTAAATCCAAAACACAGCACTATGCCTGCTGCTAGGAAGAAAATTAACTCTATCCCAGCCGAAACCAGGACAGTCAAAAAAGTTTTCTCTTCAACCTCTTTATCATTGAAAATATTAGCTGCCAGCCAAGTTGATGAAGTGAGTTATGCAGAAGACAGATAACAGTTCTAGCTGTGTCTTGAATGAATACTGACTTTAGTGAGGCAGACTTCATTAGCAGCTCTGCTGACCTTTCTTCAATTGATGTAAATAGGGATTTATAGTATCAGAAAAATGTAGATGAATTGCCCCAAGTCATATGCTAGCTCAGTGTGTTTGTCTTGTAGCAGGCTCCTTTATTTCTGAACCCCAGAAAGAATTTACATAAGAGAAAGAAAAAATAAAACCCAGGACAACTGACTTTATAAACTTGGTGATGCAGTAAGTAGTAGAAATGAGCAGAAGAGAAAAGTGGTTTTAAAAGATAAGAATGTTTCACTTTTAGATATGAAGTAAAACAAACCTGTTTCCTTCTATATTTTTGGTAAGCCTAATGACCTGGAAAAACAGTTTATGTATACCCTGTGAAGAGGGCTTTTTATGTTTACCAAATATACTGCCATTTTAGAGATCGCCCAATTACCTTCCTAAGGCATCTCTATATGATATGCATTAAATCACTGTAAATCCTACTAAAAATAAATGGAAATCTTCCTATAATAATCTCCCACGATATGATATTCAGCTAGGTCCTTTAAGTCAGCTAGAAAAAGAAAGACTGGAAATTGTGAATATGCAAGATGCACTATATCAGTGTACAGGTAGTCACAGGCAGACATGAACAGCTGTCGTTACCCTGCCCACTTACCTTGAATGGTCTTGGCTGCTGAAGTCCAGTCCCATAAATGGACATGGGCTACATTCATGCAAGGGAATTAAACAATACCTCTTAAGGCATCTGAACTAAATATTTAGACACCAAAGGCATTCAGAAAATCTCTCTTGCAAGGGGGGAACAACTGAGCAGTTTCCATGCTGGCCACTGCTAGCTAGAAATGTGTGCAACTGCTCAAGCCCAGACATTGCTGGGAGGTTGTGCTTGTATGTGCTTACACCCCTGTTGGGATTCACCTGGTTTCAGCTCCTTTGACTGACTTGCAGAGAAACCTATAGCCCTGCTACTCAAGGGTGTGCTAATTAAAATAATAGGGGTTTTTTTTTGTCATAAAACATTTTTTGAAGGAAAAAAGAGGGGAAAGGACGAATGTGAATTTGATGAGTGTTAAGTCTAATGGTCTTAAAGCAATATGTGACTGAAGTTTGGCAAAAGCCGTCACAGTTCATTAGCTCTTTCTAACAGCTAGCAGAGGAAGGCATAGGAGATGCTTAAGGCTTTTAAAAAAAAAAAAAACCAAACCCCAACAACAAAATGAAACCAAAAACCACACACAATTTTATTGGATTTTTTTAATGTGGTTAATGATATTGAAACATATAAATATATATAATCCTATTTCTATTTTAAATTAGTTTGCTATTGCTGTAAAGCAAGTTTTCAGAATTTTCCTGCAAGAAGATTAGGAATCAATCAATAAAAGTATATTAAAGACCACAGTCTACACTCCCAGCGCAGGAAAGATATGGTGTGCTCCCTTCACATGTGATTGGCAGGTGAACATCTGGTGTGAAAGACCAGTGTACCATGTGCACAGCTTGAAGTTTACTGGTTCTTTTTGTTGAAGATGTGGATCACAGAAACAGCTTCAGTCTTCAGAAAAAAAAATCCTTGAAACTCAGCTAGTAAAATGAAGTCTTAGGTGAAATCTCTTACTCCCAAAACAATACAAATGCTGGGTGCGGGGAAAGAAGGATTTAAATGCTAGGAAAATGGTGTAATACAGATAACATCTTTCTTCTAATACAATTTCTATAAAACCTTTGGAAGACAGAAGAGAAATCAATAAAGATGATTACTGAGTGGCAAAGAACTGTCAACCTACTGAAGTAACTTTTTCCCTAAGGTTCACATTGGGTCAAAAAAGTTTGAAAGGTGTAAGCTAGTCTTCTAAATCACTTTGCGATTTGTGGTACTAATACTTATTATTTCTTATGATTATCATCTGATAAATGATGTCTCAGACCTTGAAACAAGATGTCAACATGGTCAATAGATTCATTGATACAGAGATTCACTACATTGAAAGACTTTAAGATGAGGTTAAGTATTTTTCTAAAAGCTATACAAAATCTTACAGAGTCAGAGCTTGATGCAATTGCTTCCAATAAACAGGTGGGCTGACTAGATGTTCCAAATGGTCTTCTCTATGAATTTCTGATTTACATATGTAAGTCCCTAGGGTTTTTGCAAAAAAAAAAAAAAAAAGAAGAAAGAAGGCATGCTGAACTAGCATTATACTTCAAGGACGGGGGGAAAGTAGGGTATGAATTTTGAGCATATGGGAAAGTCTGGAGAAATACTGGGAGCCAAGATGTTGAAATCCAAATTCATAAACTGCCAGTGATCATACCTTTCTTATTTTTCTTTTTTCTTAGCTCATGAAATAAAGAAGGATATTTAGTACCTCCTTTCTCCCTGTACTCCAGAAGTTAATTCTTTTCAAATGCAATCTTGTTAGCTTTCTTTATTCATTAAAAAAGATGAGTACAAATGTAAGGAAAATAATATTACTTGAAGACATGCTTTCCTTGCTTGTAGGGCCAGCCAAGCACTTCATCCTCATATTATATTAAATGCATCCTTATTTTTTGTAATTTTTTTCCCTGCAAAAATTAATTTAGAATATGTGTGCCCACTTGCCTTTTGGGGCATGAGAAATTAAAATTAAATCAATATATGCTATATATGTCTTATAAACAATATAAAACATCTACAAAAACTTCATGAATGAGTATGAAAATATGTTAGTAAATGCAGTGTAATTTTAAGAAACAATACAAGGAAGAGTTCTGTTTTCTCCCATACTTGTCAACTCAAGACAAAACTTTACTAAAAACAGTCATTATAAGCCTTTAAAGTTATACTATAAATGATATCTCTAGTAAGCTATATGTATTGACTTAAATGACCTCAGATGGATTTCTTCAAGTCCTTCTATATCGATCACATTTATACCTAGATTATCAGTGAACTGATGAAAACACATTGATTTAAATCCAGAACATCAATTGTCGCTGACATGAAAAATTTCTTATCAAAGTTGTCAACCAAGTAGTTCATGAATACTCGGACTCAAGAGGCAAACACGTGCTGAATGAAAATGTTTTAAAGTTATTCAGTCCTCATTATTCTTTTAGCATGAACAGTGTGCATCTCATGCACTCACCTATCTGACATGGTAGCCTTTTGTTTATTTTAAGAAATTGATCCTACTCTCTCCGTCACAAATTTGAGATGGAAGCCTAGAGAAAAAATCTCATGATAAACCCAGTTATCTCCTCATTTCATTAAATTTAAAATGTCTGAAGAATACTTTTTTTTATTTCTTCCTTCTACTATGTAACTTCTGTGCTGGATTTCCTCTGTGTTTCAAAAGACCACATGCCTCCCTGCAGGGAACATACAGTCAAACTTTGACCATACCTCTTGCATCTGTACAGGTATATTACTTAAGCCTGATAAGACATAACTTTACACAGAGTAATGTGGATATCCTTCTACTGTCAATTGATGCCGAAGTGAAGAACAAAAAGGTGTGACAGTAAGTATGTTCCTTGGTCTTTGATTTGGCCCTTTTATTCAGGGTTAGGTTTCTTTCATTTAATACAGAAAACAACCTCACAGAAGCCATATAGACTTTAAGGAATGATTATACTGAATTTGGAGACTCTTAAAGTGGAAAGTATTATGACAGAGCAACACATTGTTTACTACAATTGCATGTTTTGCCAGTTGGGCCTGTGCAAAAACAGGACCTTCATACACTTATTTTATTATTAATCACTTTTTATTTTCATGGAAAAAATTTGTTCAAACTTTTGCTTAATTACTTTGCTTTTTTTTTAATTATTTGCTTAATTAATTATTTTATCCATCTCAGGAGGTTTATTTTCCATGTTGGCACCATCTGTGGCACTGTAGCATTGGTGCTATTTGAAAAGTGATGCAATATGGAGAACTACTGAAAGAGAAGATAAATATAATAGCTGTCCTCAGAAACTCAAGAAAAGTACGCATACATCGAAAGATTAAAAGAAAGATGAGTAATAGAATTAACTTGGTTTTTAAATGAGCGAATGATCAGTCAAGTAAAGTTCTTATTTAAAAGAGCAATAGCCTTCACAGAGGTGATATAAAGATTAATGAAATATCTAATGAGACATAAGAAATTCAAGAAATGAGTAAAGAAGTTTCATGATTTATTTACTTTTTTATCTTTAAACTATGGCATAGTTTCCAAACGAATTCTGTGATATCATTTTGGTTTTGCAATTTAGTCAAAGTAAACATACAAGTAGCTAAAAAGGAAAAACTTTTTAGCTGCTTTCCAAAAATCTAATAGTACTTCATTATCCTGATTGCTAACTAGAACCTTAATGCTTGCTGGTATCTTTGTCTGGGAGAAAAAGATTTTGGACTGGCAAATACAAAAGTGCTTCACTGTCTCAGTTGAAGCAACCACAAAAACAGAAATCAAGAGGAAGAAAAGAAACTTCAAAGAGAATCAATCAGCAATTTCCAGATATCAGATACAAAATCAAATTCATACTTGGTTTATTTATTAATAAAGACAAGGATGCTGCCCAATGAGGAAAAGGCAAGATAGTTCAGGAGAGTGAGACTAGGGAAATGATCCTATCCAGTATAGCTCAAAAATCCAAAGAATGTGGAGGGGGGAGAACAAAGCAAGGATCCTCCATCCTAGACCTCTGAAAGGACAGACAAAAGAAATCCCCTTTCCAGTAGCAAAACTTCTTCAGCCAATCTAACAAGTATGGAGGATCCTCTTTACTGGTGAATTCCAAATGTATATGTGTTAATTTAGGCTTCTACAGGCCAATAAAAGTGATTTCATCAATATATAAAGTTTTAGAATAAATTGCTGAAAGAACGAATAATTAAAACCATTATGTGAATAATAAATGAGATACAAACTAATGGTAGTTTACCAAAAGTCAAACCAATTTAATTCCATCTTTCATAACTGATTTTTTAGACAAAAAAATTATATATTTTTTTTTTTTTTAAATATCAGCAAAGCATTTGTTCTAGAGAAAGTCTGTTACTTAAAGAAGACAGATGACAAAGAGAAAGGTGAGGAGCTAACTAAAGAGAAAATTGTTATGGAAAGTACTGAAAATGGACATATCAGATGCAGGATGGTTAGCTAGTGATGTTGCTGGGATACATAGTGGGTTTTTTTATGAATAGTTTTGTCATAAAGAATAGAATGTATTGCTGCAATTTGCTAGCATCATTAAGTTGAAGACCTTACACAGATGAATGATCAGAATATGGTACATTGAGAGCAAAATATCTTGAGAGCACAAGTTCTCAAGAATGAAAAGAAAATTAAGAATTGACCAGAAGAAGGTAAATTTATTTTGTTGTATGTGGGAACTTCTCAGTTGGCATCAGGTAAGAGGAGATGAACCATGCTGTATTAACTGATCACACAATAACCATACCTTACCTGTGTGATTTTAGAGTATAATAAGGTCTGAGGAGTTGACAGTACAACTTATGTGAATAAAATTAATTGGAATCCTTAGTTTTGCAAGACAAAAGCTGAAAAGGAAAGTAATTATTGTCTGTTATGTACATCAGAGGCATAAAACCAAAGGTAGTTAGCTCTTTAAACCAAGGCCAAATATTGGCACAAAAAGAATTGATTATATACTGATAATAAGTACATTAAGGAAGGGAATTAGGAAGTGATAAATAACCATCAGAACAATAGTGTTTTGTAATATTAAGTGTAACTATTTTTAAGATACATATGGCTAAGTACAATGCAGTAGATGCCTGTAATAACAGGGACCTCTGTCAATGACAGAGGACAGTACAGTCAATGATACAGAAGGTCTCTTTCTGTCCTACAGTTCTGGGGGTGGGTTCCTGTTTTCAGCATGTCTGAACTAATTTGTAAAGCTATTTAAAAATATAGGGTGTTCAGATCTTTGCACTGAATTGGATTTCCCAAGCACATGCCAAAATAGAAACCACATCTAGAAGCATAAAAATATTTTATTTTGCCTTCATTTAATTTTTCAGCAGACATTAACATGTATACGTTATCATTTTTATGCAGCTAATATTCTGAAGTACTCTGTCAGCTATGTATCATAAATCAAGCAAATTACTTGGAATGTAGTAACACTGAAATGATTTGATTGACAATCATAGGATGCAAGCAATAATTTAATTTAAAAAAGTGACAGAAAAATATATATTGGCTAATAGGACAAAAGATACTGTGTTTTAAAAGTTAGCATATTATTATAGATTTTTGCAGTCCTAGATAGTGTAGATAGTTGTGAATCTGTTTAGCTATAAATAGATAAAGAGTTGTGGTCCTGTAGCTTTCAGGCTAACTCAACACAGGTTAGGGTCAACAGAACTCACACATATGGTATTTATAAAGTAAATTTATTTTACTGCATGTGATCATATGATTTTACTTCTGCTTAGACCTCCTATAACTCATGTATTCTTCCTTTTCAATTACTAAAGGTAATGTAATAGTTCTGTCTTTTAAACAAAGAACAGTTACTGCTCAAAAGCCAAAGAATTGCTTTGGCAGCCTTAAAGCAGGGTATAATGGCTGAAGAAGTTAATCTGAAAATTAACTGAAGTTAATCTGAAATTTTTTCTACCAGAAAGTCTCGGTTCTTGGTTTGTTCCTGCTGGTTTTAGAAATGGAATCTTTAAGGAAGGTCAGACCTTTACGAACAGAAACTTGTCAAAGCAGGCCATGTGTGAGACAGTCTTGGCAATGCTTCTTAAAATGATTTTGGCTCCAAAAATGCATAAGAGGTTATGCAAACGCAATGAAACATTTTAGAATTTACCTCAAATTTTCTCTTCAGCAGTTTGTTCCCAGTCATTGTAGCAGGTCACCTTCCACATTATTCCTCTGTAACTCATTCCAGTGACTAACTCTATCTCGAAAATGTTCTCAGTATTTGCCAGGACAGTCACACTGTCCTTGTTTGGAGATATTTGACTTCATAGAATAGAATCATAGAATCATAGAATCGTTTAGGTTGGAAAAGACCTTTAAGATCATCCAGTCCAACCATTAACCTAACATTACCAAGTCCACCACTAAAACAATTAAGGGTAGAGTAGCAATTTCATGTTTCTTGGCTTGGTGGCTGGGTTATTTATAATGAAAGTAAAAACTAGAAATCATTAAGATTGGAAAGGACCTCTAAGATCATCAGTCCAATCATCAACCCAACACCACCATGCCCACTAGACCATGTCCCAGAGTGCCACGTCTACCCATTTTTTGAACACTTCCAGGGATGGGGACTCCACCACCTCTCTGGGCAGCCTCTTCCAATGCCCAGCTACCCTTTCTGTGAAGAAATTTTTCCTAATATCCAATTGAAACCTCCCCTGGTGCAGCTTGAGCCCATTTCCTCTCATCCTATCGCTAAGTACTTGGGAGAAGAGACCAACACCCACCTCACTACAGCCTCCATTCACCACTACACTCAGGGCTCGGCCACCCAACCAGTTTTTTACCCAGCGAAGACTACGCCTGTCCAAGCCGTGATCTGTCAGCTTCCTAAGGAGAATGTTATGGGAGACGGTGTCAAAGGTTTTGCTAAAGTCCAGATAGATGACAACCACAGCCTTTTCTTCATCCAACAGGTGGGTCACCAGGTCATAGAAGGAGATCAGGTTGGTCAAGCAGGACCTGCCTTTCATGAACCCATGCTGGCTGGGCCTGATCCCCTGGTAGACCTGCCCATGTCTGTTGAGCGCACTCAATATGAACCACTCCATAATCTTTCCCGGCACCAAGGTCAGGCTGACAGGCCTGTAGTTTCCCGGGTCCTCCTTCCGGCACTTCTCGTAGATGGGCATCACATTGGCAAGCCTCCAGTTATCAGGGACCTCCCCTGTTAACCAGGGCTGCTGATAGATGATGGAGAGTGGCTTGGCAAGCTCCTCTGCCAGCTCCCTCAGTACTCTCGGGTGGATCCCATCTGGCCCCACAGACTTGTGAGCATCCAGGCATAGCAGGTCATTAACTGCTTCCTCCTGGACTATGGGGGCTCCATTCTGCTCCCCGTCCCTGTCTTCCAGCTCAGGGGGCTGAGTACCCTGGGGATGCCTGGTGTGGCTATTAAAGACTGAGGCAAAGAAGGCATTAAGTACCTCAGCCTTTTCCTCATCCTTAGTGACAATGTTCCCCCCCACATCCAGCAAAGGATGGAGATTCTCCTTAGCATTCTGTATTGTTGATATACTTGTACATTTTTTATTATCTTTTACAACATTGGCCCAAATGAGTTCTAGCTGGGCTTTTGCTTTTCTAATTTCCTCTGTGCATGACCTAACAAGATCCCTGTACTCTTCCTGAGTTGCCTGCCCCTTCTTCCAAAGGCAGTAGACTCTCCTTTTTTCCCTGAGTCCCCGCAAAAGCTCCCTATTCAGCCAGGCCGGTCGTTTTCCCCACCAGTTGGTCTTACGGCACATGGAGACAGCCCGCTCCTGCACCCTTAAGACTTCCTTCTTGAAGAAATCCCAGCCTTCCTGGACTCCTTTGCCCTTCAGGACTGCCTCCCAAGGGACTTTCCCAACCAGGGTCCTGAAGAGGCCAAAGTCTGCTCTCCGGAAGTCCATGGTAACAGTTTTGCTGCCCCTCCTCTTTACGTCACCAAGGATCAAAAACTCTATCATATCATGATTGCTAAGCCCAAGACGGCCTCCAACCACAACATCTCCCATGAGTCCTTCTCTGTTTGTAAACAGCAAGTCAAGTGAGGCACTTTCCCTGGTAGGCTCACTTACCAGCTGCATCAGGAAGTTCATGACACTGGAAAATTCCAGCTTAAGTCACAAAAGCTGAATAAACTATTTCCCAATTTCAAGAATTATACAGACACCCTCTGATAAAAGATAGGATTAATTGTATTAATAAAGAACTGGTCTGAAGTAATGATTGCAGTGTGATCAGCTTCGCCATAAACTACAGAACAAAATATCAGTAACTTCGTAGAAGCTGCTAAGTTACAAATAAAAAGTGGAAGAAAATGAAAAGGCAGATGGCGTGGTTATCACTTAAGGAAAAAAAAATCCTGCTCTTAGTAAGAGCATCTAATTTAAAAACAGAAATTAAAAATCCTACTAGAGCCAGTAAACAGTAAACTAAGGCAGAGAATTGTGGGAGCTATGCCACTTGGCATCTCAGAAATAAGTGTCCTACATTTGGCAACGTTTGCAGATCTGCAACACAGACAGGCATGCTGTAAAATTGTGCAAAGCAAATAAAGTGCATACAGTCACAGAAATTTAAATTGAACCTGTAATTATGGCAGCAGAGGAGCCATCTATGCAAACTAGGCCCAATACCAACACTGAAGATAGAAAGAGAAACTCTCTTACAGGTAAATTTAGATAGAAGTCCAAAGTTCCTGTCAGAAGATGTCTGCCATAACAATTAGCTATAAACCCAAGAAGCAGGGGGGAAGAACAACCAGAACAACAACAAAAATCCAGAAATACAACCACCAATATTGAGTTTAATTTACCATTAGAATTACCAACCTAGGAATATGTTGAAAACCTAATTATTTGGAACTGGACAAAGTCCTAGACAGTGTAATATAGAGGAAAATGATTGTGCTGACATAAGAGACAAATGAGTGATCTAATACCTTTTTCCATCTTCATTTTCCATTTCCAACCCCTGTGATTTTATGCCTCCCAGATAGTGGAAACTTTTTTTTCCTTTGTAGTAGAGTAGTTGGAGTGAGAAGTCTGTAAAACTCTGTTATTTCTATTAGAAGAGAACCAGAAATAATTTCCATTTTTCTCTTTCTGTCAGTAAAGTCCTGCACTGTGGTTATTATTTTACAGGCGCAGGACATGGCCACTGTCTGAAAGACCAAGGCAGCCAGGAACAAGGTGGAATTATGCTATCTATGTGAGCTTTTGGTAGGACTGTGACTTCTGCTTTTCCCTTTGCATAGAGGGAAAAGGGAAGACTGAGGTAAAGGAGACTCCAAAATCCCAGCTGTGAAGGTGTGGAACATATGAAAGTTGGGAGCTGAGAACAATCATTCTGGAGCAGGTGGTTAAAGAGGGGGCAGCTTGAGACAGGGATAAAATGTCTAACTCTGTGGACATTTTGAAAGGTTCTGTCATCCTACAGGGCCTACTATGGATGCCACTATAATTACAGCTCCCCCTCAAATTATGCCAGGGACAAAAGCAAGAAAAGGCCCAGTGTCTCAGCCACTGCTCCTTGCATGTTCTCTGCAGATCTGTGAAACTTACTTTCATTCCTTCAAGGAATCACATCTTCATGCCTTTTCTTCCACTTTCTTTATCTCCAGTATTTGTAATATGGGCAAGGAGTGTGTTTCACTATGTAGATGTCTCATGTGAAGTACAACAGGGTCCAAATTCTGAGCCAAGACCCCTAGGAAATCTTTATTATCTGAGAAAAATGTAATCGTAACTTCAACAGGTAAAAGACAAGCAGTCATTTAAATGAAAACTGTCAAAACCAGAGTATTATTATCTGTCACATACTAAAGAGAACCTGGAAATCAGAGAATTTTTGACCCAGGATTTCATCATAAATTTGAGAATTTCCTTTGAAAATTAAAAGGTGTATATCTGCTATATCTTCTGTATGGTGGAGCTGATACTCTCTTTATATTATATGGTATTCACTACCCCATTGTTAATCAAGAGTAGTAAAGACACATTTTTATTGTTGCGTAACTCCATCTAGAATGCAAGGAAACTTCGGTGACAAAACCTCTCACTAACTTATTTATTTTTAATCTTTATTGCAGAAGGAAAAAAATATGACAGATTTTATTCCTTCTCAGGAGATGTTTACAAATGTAATCAGTGGAAACTTCCACAGTCTATTATGAACACAAGTGTTATAAAAAACCAAGGCATTCTTAGGTTATGATATGCTTTTATACAGCCTGACGTACACACCTATTTCAGTTAGAAAATCATGAAAATATAAGCATTTGTTCTTATTCTAACTGCCTATTTTGAAATACAATTTGCTGTTCTTCAGTGACTGTACTTTTATCCAAATGTAACATTAATACTCTAGTGGACCAAACTTGGACTCTTAAATACAGAATATTGTTTCTCAATCTCTTTCTCTTAGCATCTATCATTTTCTCTCGCTTATCTCACAATATATCTGGATTGTTCATCTTGTATTTGCCTCACATATAAATGGTCTCTATCCTTTCATATTAAACCCTCCTTCTCAAACATGTTCCGCAGTGCTACTGATGCTCTAAACACTTAGAGTTTCTATTCAGTTTCTCTGTGTTTACTCTACAACAGACTTGGAGCACAAATGCTGCCTCAGCCTATGGAGCTGCTATCAAATCTCCTCGGAGATTAGACATACCTAAAGGACTGGACTAAAACCTTTGAAAACTATGGAGAGGCCTTCTAGGAAAAAAAAATTTGGTGTCAACTGTGTGTGGAGTGGAAAAAAATGAACAGACTAACTTGCCATCTGAGCCAGTGATGCACAGAAATGCACAGATGGAGGGAATGAACTTGAATGACACTGAAACATGTGCTGTGGGGTACTTCGTACAGATCAATTGTGACCATCTGACCACCCCCACTATCCGAATGTACAGATTAAGTGCATTTCCCACCATGTGGCACCCTACATGAGGTAAAGCAAGGATTGCTTATCCATTCCACATTAAAGCCATCAGTAAACAAAATATAGAAGGATGCCTTGGAAATAGCCCTTTAATCGTTCTCCCTTTTTCTGGACTCATGAGTCTTGCATCATCTGTGCAGTGACACAGCTGCAGTCAGAAGAAAAATAATAAGTATCTCTGTTGGTAAGCTGAGAGGTGAAAAGATATGAACTCGAACCTTTTCAGGCTTAGAAAATATTGAACCTGGTTTTCTCGCCTTGTGAGTGAGTGCTTTTATACAAAAAGTACCATTGATGCCACAGCTTTCTTCCGTGGTCTTAAATAAAAATAACAATGGAAGTACAAGATATGTAGCATCCATAGCTGTTAAGTGATTGTGTTCAGAGAGTATCTATTACACTGAGTTCTTGTAGTGTCCACCTAATTATGGAATCCAAATTAGATTCTGATGGGACACAAGCAGTGAGTGTATGCATGGACAAAACCAAAAATCTAGACACGCAGAAAATTTTAAATTAAGATAACTAAGTGTAGACCCCTCTGGTTCTGACAGCAGCTGAGCAGAGAATTTCATAATCATAATTTTTGTTTTAGGCCTCTCAGTACTGCCTGGGATCCTTTATTGGTCCTAGCCCTAAGTGCTGGCTTTTAGAAATCACTTTTTCCGTAATACCATGGAAAAAGCAGCACTGTATATCTTTCAGTTCTATGTGCCAGAGTGAGACATGATGTGACAATTTTCAATACATTACATTTATTGAAAAAACATGGAAAAGGGTATATGAGATATAAGTAGAAGTCATAAATATGATAAAATAAGGTATATGTGTACTCTAGAGGGTACAAATATGTTCCATCTCACCTTTACATATCTAAAATTATATGACTAAATTTGAATTTATCCTGGTTTTCTTTGTAGTCTATGGAGAACAATGAGAACATCCAGAAGGTCCATCTTGGCTCATGTTAAATATGTATTTTAGGATAAAATGAATCACCCTCTGCAAGTGTCTTTTTCTTGCTTGTGATTTTAAGTGTGTTACCAGCTGAGACTTAGGCAATTCAAAGTTAAACATCTCAATTTGAGGAGAATAATCCAACCCTGTATGTCAACCTGACAAAAGGAAAGGAGAAAAATAAAAAAAATAAAAAAAAAAAGACATTTACTAATTGCTAAAAAAATCTTCAAGTTGGTCCCAAACTAGTTCAGAAACAACTTATTCTTAGCCAGCAGAACTTATTTTCCAATAGTTCACACATCTGTAGTTTCAATTACATGCATATTGTTCTTTCTGGGATGCAATTTTGTTTTACTGCCAACAGTAACAGAAAAGCTATTTCAGCTGTGTCAGTGTGGAACAGCAATGTCATCTGAAATCTAGTGACCTATTAAATACAGGTATTTGCACAGAGGTTGTCTGCCCTGCTCCCCACAAACACACATTTTCTCCCCAGAACACTTTCCTGACTGTGTAGCTTATCTGTAAACATTAAATACAGCAGTGTTTTCTGTTGTGTTTCATTTTTAACTATGCCTTGTATCATTAACAACAGTTCTGACTCACTATTTTGTAGCCTTTTCTTAGTTCTCTGGTACATTCCACTGCAGAAATGTCTGGGATACTCACTGTATCCAGAAAATGGCAACAAAAAGGGAAATGGAGAATGTTAATGGATATTGTTTCCAAGGAAACAAAGCATCAGAGAATATAAGAAAGCCAAGAAGGATGTCATTTCTTTTCCCCAGGAACAAGGGAATAGATGGAATGGAGAAGCTAATGAATAAATTACTTAGGTAAATAACGAGCTACTTAAAAGATTATTTTATCAAAATTCTTGAAATTCTGTCATGTAGAGAGTTTTGCCTCATTTTCAACAACCACCTTAACTTCATTTTTTTTCCTTTTTCTTCCATAGTGCTTCATATTGTGAAAGAAGAAATGCCATTCACTGCTTATAATGTCATACTGAGCAATAAATGGTTTTTGTTCAAAATATTATCCATGGATATATTTTTTTAATTTTTTAAACCAAATCCTTACTGAATAGGACAGAGTTCTAGTATATGTGTTGGGGGCATGTGGAGAAGAGAAGGGAGCAAGAGAGAGCAAAGTCTATTGTAGTTTTCAGATATCCCTGATTCAAATAGAAGTTGAAAAAATGTTTTCAACCTAGATAAACAGGTTCATACTTTAAGATTAATGCAGGTTTTGTTGTCTTATTATTAAACAGAAATCATGCTATCATATTACCCAGAAGTTCAGAGCTTAACAATTTCAGCAATCAGATTTCCAGTTTTTGGACCAACAGTCAGGTGTAACATTAGCAACCTGGGCTGGGCTGACATGCACAGTTAGGACAATGGTCTACTCCCAGTCCTGAAGAAGGAACAAGGGACTGAGATGAACAGTAAGATGCCAGTGAAAAAAAAAAAGAGAAAATGACCAGATTTAAGGAAGTAAGCCAAGTTGGAGATACATAGGAAACTCCTGAGTGAAAAAGAGGAGCAACAGTAGGCATGTCTACGCTGCACTGTCAGTTTGAATGTGTTGTTTGCAAATGCTTTCACTAAAGACAAAGTCTGGAGTGACTGACTGAGCAACAGATTAGATTTGACCTTTATAACTATAATTGAATTTTTGCCAGAAAGGCAAGTAGTAGTTTTTTCTCCAGCTAACCTAAGGTTGGATGAACAGTAATTTACAAAGTTTTTCTATCACAGAAGAAATGCAACTGAACTGTATTATTTGGAGGAAATTTAAGTCAGAAACAAGCTAACTTGGCATGGACCCAGCACAGACTACCGCAGACACTCAGCTTGGGAGCAGAGATCATCCCTTAAGAAATTTGTTTATTGCATTCATTTGTCACATGGCAAAGGGAATTAGTGTGTGGTACAGCGCTGCTGGCAAACTCTGAACTGCAGGGAAGATGGCAGAAGAAAGGCTTCAAAGCTGTATGATGATACTGGAATGACAAATGGGAGCCCTTGGAGCTTTTTTTTTTCCCAGAAAATTTGCTGTGGAAGAGAAAATAGCTATGGAGGCTCTCTGAGATCCTGAACTAAAAGTATCACATGAAAAAGTGAAGAATCTGGCCGTGGTGAGGCAAAGAACTGTGACTATCTCCAAGATTCCTCCACGTTAACATTTTAGAGGTGCATTTTTGAAGCCAATCCCCCAACTGACCACATCTACTGAACCTTCATTCACATTGCTGTGTGCGGTAGATAATCCATATATTAACAGTGGAAGGCAACATTCTCTGTCCTTTTCCATCCCTACAGAGAAAGAATATATGCTTATAGCTACTTCCCTCTTTATACAGTGCATATTACAATAAGGTTACTAGACAGCAAGTTGCCATTTGTTCATGAAGGTTATACAACAGAAGCAGTTAACTGGGATTCTTTGTTTATCTAAATAATTTTAAAATTACAGGAGCTATTTCACTTTGCCAGTCTTGGATTCATGGAAATGGTAAGGTGTGTCTCCTCAGATCATTGGGGTTTATACTGGAAAATTTTTAATAAACCCTTCCATTGCAAATACCAGGTTAATTTCATACTTCAGGTCATCTTTCCCTAGTCACATTTTAAAAAAATATTTAAGTTGATAAAGCCAGGAAAAATGAAGGGATGTACACCTTGGGACAGTATAGAAGAATTATATATTTCTTTCAGAATCTGCTAGACAACTTTTTAATGCTTAAGGCTTGCTTGTTTATAATGCCTATGTATGTGTAATGTAACATAGCTAAAAATACATCATGACAAAACAGAAAAATGGAAAGTAAACATTTTATGTTATTAGCAGAGCATGTGTTTAACAATTACTCTTATGTACTTTTCTTAACATATTTATTTCAGTGGATAAAGTTATCCTAACTTAATATAAGACTTTCTCTGAGAAAGTATGTTTTTTGGGAAATCTTTTGGAAACCATTATCAAAGTGTTGAATACTGAATGGTTGAAACCCAATGAAAAGATGAATGTAGATTGTTTTATGAAGAATATTAGATACTGAGAGAGTCAATAAAGTCAGTATGCATGCTCCAGAAGTTTTATATTAAGAAATGGTCTAATGTTCTACCTTCAAGTGGGAACTTTTTCAATTTCTCAAAATACGTGGGATTTATTATGTCTATATATACCATAAGTGCAAAGGCGGAGATAATATTGTCCTTATATAAGTAGACTGCTGTATGCTATGAAGACTTGGAAAGAAGATGATTATGTTAAAGGTGACTTTTAATTTAAAATTCGATTACTTTTTTAAAAAAATTTTTGTGAATATATTTCCATAAAACAAAAACATATTGGAATTTATTAAAGCTAACAATGAGCATCATTTAAATATCACCTTAAATATCTGAGGATATTAGAAAAAACATGTTTTATTTTAAAAAAATGTTAAAGCAAAGGCAGTTTGTCTAAAATGTCCTATGAAACATTATTCGTCCCCCCCCCTTTCTTTTTCTCATGCAGCAGCTCTTTCTTCCATCCAAATTATCTTTATTTCATCAGTGTTATCTTCTTTTCTCCCATAATATCAAAAGATTGTCTCTTCAAATAATCTCAGCTACCAGGTTAGTCACCTGACTAAAATACCTATGTCTTCTTTTTCTCATCATGACCCATTTTGCTCAGGGTTACTGACTTTTCATTAGATTGTCAAGGTCTTAAACAGAAGTCTATGGAGAGTCAGTTTAAAAAAATTGGTGAATATCCAAAGTACTTACAAGTTATTTAGGGTGATACTAGAGTATCCACTTAATTGTTTTTTCATATTTAAACAAAAATATAAACTCTGACTTAGCAAGTTTGATGGACATAATTATACACTTTGGTATTACTCCTGAAATGGAGTGTTTGATGTAGTTCTCTAGTAAATGACAAATTATCTTTCTGTAGCACTCTCATTTGCAAAGGCTGCCTTATTGGGCTGGATTGTGTGCAGACTCACATTTCAAAATGGCTTGTTCAGCCTCAAAGTTTCAACAGGTAGATTTATAAAGGTATTTTGGGATATAACAGTCACAAATATTCACCTGATGAAGGAAGACCCCCAGTTTGCATTTTAGAGGATAGTGCTTGCCCTGCACTCTTGTGGAAGGGTGTGAGACAACTACTGAGAGCACAGTAAACACTGTAGCGCTGAGTCTTCCATGGAAAGAAATATGTGCTATGCAGTGCTTGTTTCTGATGTTTTAACTTTTCTTCTTCATTGTAAACATTTATTGTTGTGTGGGGAAAAGTGAGGAGAAAGGAGCACTGGTGGAGCAGAAGGCAGTGCTGATTCTTGCTGCCCATGGGCATTCAGTAGATTTGGGCTGGCATATTTGAAGTAGGTGCATTTCATGAGAATAACTGGAGCCGAGAGTTCAGGTTTACACAAATATTCAGAGTTAACTTGCTTAAATTTACACAACCGATTCGATTAAAAGATTTTTGGGGAAAAATAAAAAGGCTTTCTTAATTCAAACTGAATATTTAAAATCTGTATTTAAATTTCATGGTAACAAGCAGATAGATAAAATAAAGATTGGCGACCCTTAATGGACATAGGACACTATATGTAATGTTTTAATGGTTAAACTAGCTGCTAAAATAAGCAAATACAGAAATAAAAAATAATGATTTTTTTTTAAAAAATCATACATTGCTATTCAGGGGTTGTGGTTTAGTCCCTGTTGGCAATGAAGCACCACACAGCCATTTGCTCACTCTCCTGCCCTGGTGGGATGGGAGAAAGAATCATAAAAGCAAAAGTAAGAAAACTCATGGGTTGAGATAAAAACAGTTTAATAATTGAAATATTATAATAATAATAAAGATAAATTGTAATGAAAGGGAGAACCATGAGAGAGAGAAACAAAGGCCAAGAAAAGCAAGTGATGCAACTGCTCACCACCCGCTAACTGATGCCCAGCCAGCTCCCAAGCAACGATCACTGCCCCCCGGCCAACCCCCCCCACTTTATATACTGAGCATGATGTCATATGGTATGGAATAGCCCTTTGGTCAGTTTGGGTCAGCTGTCCTGGCTGTGCTCCCTTCCAGTTTCTTGTGCACCTGGCAGAGGATGGGCTGAAAAGTCCTTGACTAGTGTAAGCAGTACTTAGCAACAACTAAACCATCAGTGTGTTATCAGCATTATTCTCATACTAAATCCAAAACCACAGCACTATGCCAGCTACATGGAAGAAAATTAACTCTATCCCAGATGAAACTAGGACAGCAGGATATTCTGTTCTGAGTTCACCAGCAGAGACTCAAACTTCTAAGAAGCTCTAAATCTTCTCTTCAAAACAATTGCAATGCTAATAAACAAACACGTAAGAATAAAACATGGTGAAATAAACAATGCATGAGGTCAATCCTTGTCAATGGATTCACAGAATTATTTAAATTGTAAGAGTTTCAGATTAAGGTTTTGTGAACCCCAGAAAAACAAGACAGTTTCATAACTGGACATCATTTTCACATTCAACAGTTTGCTGACCAGCCTTAGCAAATAAATTTCATAAGACTTTTGTAGAAAGACAGATTCAGAATTTAAATAGAAACTAATGTTTCACTTTTAATACCTTGCTTCATTCAAGTATTGACATGAAGATTGAATTTAAAATATCCAGTGGTGAATTTCTAGAAAAATTCTGGGCATTCCCTACAGTGCCATACATGAATGAATATTTATTGAAAGCAAATGGAGCTCATTCAAGCACGACTGACATTTACTAGAGCCACAAAAGCTTCCTGGAGTTTCTGATATAAAATAGCTTCATCTCTGTGAACAACATGGTAAGTTTCCAAAATATTTGCAGAACTTCAAAGAGTTCCATTTGCAATAACATAGTGTCGTGGTTTAACCCCGGCCGGCAACTAAGCACCACACAGCTGCTCATTCACTCCCCCACCCCGGTGGGATGGAGGAGAGAATCGGAAGAGTAAAAGTGAGAAGACTCGTGGGTTGAGATAAAGACAGTTTAATAGGTAAAGCAAAAGCTGCACACACAAGCAAAACAAAATAAGGAATTCATTCACTACTTCCCATCGGCAGGCAGGTGTTCAACCATCTCCAGGAAGGCAGGGCTCCATCACACATAAGTTATTTCGGAAGACAAATGCCACCACTCTGAACAGCTCCCTCTTCCTTCTTCTTCCCCCAGATTTATATGCTGACCATGACGTCATATGGTATGGAATATCCCTTTGGTCAGTTGGGGTCAGCTGTCCCAACTGTCCCTTCCCATCTTCTTGTGCACCCCCAGCCTACTCACTGCTGGGGTGGTGTGAGGAGCAGAAAAGGCTTTGACTCTGTGTACGCACTGCTCAGCAGTAACTAAAACATCCCTGTGTTATCATCATTGTTTCCAACACAAATCCAAACCATAGCCCCACAGTAGCTACTGTGAAGAAAATTAACTCTAGTCCAGCCAAAACCAGCGCACATACTCAAGTTTTCTTCATTTAAGCAGGAATAAAGCAGGTAGAAACAAATGCTACTTATACTTTGCCCATTTTTAAAAATAGTGATTTTTTCTGTGTTTTAAAATTATTTAACTTCATTTTTAAATCTTCTATTAACATACTACCATGATTATTTTCTGTAATGAGATACCAGAAACATACATTGCAATCCTAGCAAATGCTTACATGACAAATGTTTTGTTCATTATTAGACAGCTCAATGCTGGAAACTCTATTTTGACTCCTATTGTTTTTTCACAGAAGTTTGAGATTAGCCAAAATGATGACTTTCAGATACTATGTACTTGACAGTTATATGTTCACTTCACCTCTCCTTTGGGTGTCCATGTTGATCTGGTTTTGATTCTTTTCCACCCACAACTGTTATAGGCACTTGTTTATTATTGTTAAGAAAGTGTTGTTTCAGAGTGCAGTTGAATGGTGAATGGAAGTAAAATTATAATAATTAAGAAACATAAAAGTCCTCTTCCCAATGTATAATTTTTCAGTTAATTTGAGGTATGGCAAATTAGGGCCTCTCACTGATTTCAGCATGACTAGAAATGTACCGTGATGTGGGTAAACTTAGCCAACCAACATGAGACTCTCTTGTGCCTCTCTGAATTTATCCTATGTTGCATACTGTTCCTTGTAATTCATATTGTATCACCTTTCTCCATTTTAACATCTTTTCTGAATAGAAAACTTTATGGCAAGATATAGTAAACAATGAATATACTCAGTAACTGACAGACATTGATGTGTTATTAGACATCAATTCTTTTCCATAAGAAAACAAATTTTTAGACTACTTGTCTAATGTATGTTGCCATTTGATGCAATATTGACACCTGTTTGATTGGCACAGTATCTAATTAACCACTGTTCTGTGATAACTGCCTAAAATGTTTTTTATACGGCACATTGGCTAGTGCTCTGCAGACCTCTGATGTGATGACTGCTATGCTTGAAGTAACTGGAGCAGAAATTTAGTAAAAGTTCAATACAGAGCCAAGCAATTTAAAGCCAGATTGCACTGTAAGCTAAAAGAGTGTAAGCTCTCTTTGTGTGCAACTCAGACTGCCTGCTTTGAAGTGGAATCCTATCACGAAAAGTCCTCGAGGCCTTGTCAACAGAGGAGATCAACTGTGGCCTGGTAGATTATTTAAAGGTCATTATTTTGGAAGGATTTTTCAACAGAAATCACACTGCCTTTTTGAGATATAGGTATTAAAAAAATTACTATTCAATGTTCTAAAACAAAACAGCTCTTTAGCATTAGAACCTTGTGTTTTTTAATTTGAACTGTCAGTTACATGACTATACACAAACTGGGATAAAGAGGATGTTGGACACAACTGTTTAGAATGCCATAAACTGCAAAGGGCAAAATATAACTTGTCTGCAGGTCTGCAGGACAGCCAGGACAACCAGACTTGACCCACTGCCTGCAGGTTTTGAAAAAAATGGTACCATACCCTGCTCTTCTCAGGAGTCAAGGGAAAAAAAAAAAAAATCTTGCCATTCTGCAGCATTCTGTGGGAATATGAAAGGATGAAAAGAAGACAGTATGATATAGTAATTAGTAGTATGGCAAGGTGGGATTGATGTGCCTTTCTGGAACTGGGCAATGAGAAAGTTTCCCATTGAAAAAAATTAGTGGTGTTTGATGTTTTTTCTCCACAGCTTTTTTTTAAATGTTAATCAGTGTAAACAGGCTTCTTTCTCTTTTTACTTTGACAAAACATGGAACAAAACCCAACCAAAGTGGCCATAGAAAGTTCTGTGGTGATTACAATTCACCAGAGAGCCCAGGCACACAGGCAGTGGAGAGCTTATCAGTCACCTTTGAGCTCTGCCTTTCCCTCAGCAACTGTGTGTTCCTCTGGCATCTTTTTTGAGAAACCCTTCACCCTAGAATTACAAATGCATCCCAACTCTCAAAATTTACTAGTCACTTCTAATAGGATAAGGAGCTTTTGTTCAGCTGTTCTGCAACATAAAAAAATTCTTCAAACAGGTACTGCTATAACCATGGACTACATTGTAGTCCTCTTTGGCATTCTCCATGCAGAAAATATAGAGTAATTAACTGTAACAATATTTTTAATAGCCATCTGTTAAAAGCCATCTGTAACCAACCCTTCAGTGTCCTTTGGGTAAGGCTTTCCATGGTTAACCCTTTCCAGGAAGATTTCATGTTAAGTCCTTATGTGAATAATGCATAGAAGGGTTTTATTGCCTTGTCATAAAATGCTCTTTTGAAACACTGCAATAATGTTAAGGAATAATGTCGGCTCCAAAGTAGTTGTCATTAGTGAATCAATCTCAATTATAAGTCTTTCTCTAAAATAAGTTTTAAAAGGTCAAAAAGTCTTGAAGTCTTCTTATTGTAACACATTATTTTTAGTGTGATACGAGTTTGGAAGGCAAACACAATCAAAATGAACATACTACTAAGAATACCTCTTTCCACTCTCTTAATATATGGTGCTTTCAATGTTAGTTTCTGTAACATCTCTCCAGAAAAACTGCCTCTCTTATTATCGTACAACAATCGATTTTGTAAATATGATACCACAATTGAATTACAAATATGTAGCATTTTCATTTAAAATTAAAAAAGATATTTACTGTGAGTGTGGGCTGTGTACACAGCAATATGTGGCTGAATTACAGAGCAGTGCAATGCATGTATTTGTGCTTCAGTTATACAAAGGTCTCTTGGGATGTAGTACTGAGACGCCTCTAGAGATTAAACTGTCTCTGAATGAGATGCCTATTTCAAACCAGTCCAAATATTAACAATTCAGTTATTACTAAAAACTCTCAGAAGGACATTGGTAAATTGAAGAAATGTAATCATAAAGAAACCTGTGGCAAGATCTGTCATGCCTTGAAACAAAAGATTCAATAGCTCTACTCTCAGTATATAATACTGAGTGAACAAAAGGTTTCTTACTTGTTCCTAGCTGTTATGCACAACTTCAATATTTTTAAAGCAAAGCCAAACAAACTGCTATATTTGATATATATCATCTTTCCTTTCAAGATTGATAATTTCTCTAGGACATAGTGGGAACATCATCTTAGAATAATCAATTTTTGAAAGGGAAATATACTGAAAATAATGCAAACTTTTTTTTTTTTTTTTACACTAGTATGAAAATACTTGATGAGCAGTCACAGGAGTTTGAAATATTAGAATAAAGACTGCCCAACTGAAAACAAGATACTGAAATTCTAAGTTATACAGTAAAACAAATGTATTTTTATGAACTATTTAAATAAGTGCTGCAGTGAAAAGCATTGCTTGTGGCTAATTAGATATAAATGGAAAATTGGTACAAAGCTGGATGCATTGTTTTGAAGATGTTAACTTTTAATATGATTGAAAAAATATAATTATGCTAATACAGTAAACTCTAAAACAGCTTTGAACATTTCTTTTGTCATGTATTCAAATATGAATTATATTTCTCAAATCCTATTCCACATGAGGAAAATGTAAAAATAGCACAGCGTTGTTTGTAAATAGATTGTTGTTCCATTTAAAATTCAATGTCTAAGGCTTTGAAATACTTTTCATAGTCAAGTAGGCTTTATAATTTTATCTAAATATGTTTTTATTAAAGTGAAATTTTTTTTCAGTGAAGTGAAGCTCCAGGACTGAAGAGCCTGTCCCTCAAAACCTGTTTTTTTCTCCAGAAAAGATAAAATTAGAGGAATTTGCAGTGCAAAGCTATCTCTCAGTGTATTTTGTCCACAGCTTTGAACAGTTCATAATGTGAACACAGTACAGAAGGGAAGACTTGCTTGGCAAAATAAGTAGCGACATATTCACACCTGAGCTTCAAGATTTGAACTAGTAAATAGGCATCTAGGTGAGTCTGAAAATGTTGGTGTGGCTTTTAAAATTCTACATTGTTTAGGATAATCCATCTGATTTTCCCATTTCTGAAACCAGCCATATCAAAACTGAGATCAACAGAGGCACTCTGGGAGAAGGTGTTGTTAGGAGGAGTTCACCTATGAAGTCCTCTGACCTCTGCAATGCATGCCCTCTTCAAACAGAATTTATTCTAAACGAGCAAGGATTACTTCTGATACTTACTACCTTTGGGTAAGTAAAAGGGAGGAAACATGACTACCAGATTTTTATTCTCTGATTTAAAGAGAGACAAACTCCTTCCCACCCTCCCTACCTCCCTTCCCTCTTGTCTCTCCCCTGTTCTGACATCAGTAGCTAATTCCAAAAATGATAGTAATGCAAAGTCCTGCTCTTGGAGACAAAAATATTCAGCTTGGAAAACAGAAAGCAAGCAAAGAAGATTCATAGCAAACAGGGTTTTTATGCTAATAGGAAAGCAAAAAGCATACATACTTACATTATAAATATACTATATATATAACCATACATGTATATTATATATATAATATATACACATAATTTTCACATCCAAATATATATGTACATATATTTGGATGTGTGTATATATATATACATATATATATATACATTAAATAATTGCTTATATGCTCCAGGGAAACATCAGTTTCCTTGGAAGATGACAAGAAAACAGTAAGTTTTTTCCTGAGTTAGAAGTATAATCCCAGTTCTGAGTGGCCTAGTTTGCTGATCCTAACTTACATTCATAAATAATAACATTGTGGTGGTGCCTTAAAATTAATGTTGTGTTTTTAAATTAAGTATGTTTATGTGGACTTGAATCCTTTTTCTAAATAAAAGCAAATATTAAAATATGTGTCTGGATATCTTGGATCTAAGCAATTGATAGAAGATTTTCCATTCCATGAGCTTCAGAGAAAGGCAGTAAAACATGACAAAGATATCAAGTACTCCAACATATAGCAGAGTAACTTCCTGGGAGTGTAAATTAATAAGAGATAACCTAGTACATCCAAAAGTGATATATTAAGGTACATTTCCATGACTGACAAGAAAAAAAAACATACATGATGTAAACATTCTGTTTTATTCCCATAGATGCAGAACAATTTGCTAATGTTTAACTGCTTTCTTTCAACAGATTTTTTACATGACAAAAACATGTAGTAGACTGCAATAAAAATTTTCTTTTGTTGTATTAAGAATGTTAATAAAAGCAATGGTTTATTCATGGCAATTTCTTCAAGTGAACACTTATTAGAGAGACTATAAAAGGCAATACAAAGACAAGTAGAACTGATTAGATAATTGGTAAAATAAAACTGTTATCCATTATATCCATGGTGGTGCAGAAAGCAAAAGCAAAAACCCTCAAAGGACTAAAAAAGATGGAAGTTCATATGCTGTACAAATAAACCAAAGCCCATAACAATCCTTCCATTCAGTTTATTTGGAGTTTTATTCTTTTTTAATTTTTCAAAATCTACGTGAGTTGCAAAAGCTTTGGAGTGCTTTTGCCTCAGAGTCTTTCCCTTGTGCATAGATTTTAAAATCCAGAAGAGTTTCACCTACTAGGTTTTGTATGAAAGCATCTATACTGCTCTAGCAGCATCTATTTCCAAAAGCAAATCAACAAATGATTTTGGAGCATTTTTAAATACAGTAGCAGAGTTCTGTTCTTAAAACACATATGTTTGACATGGATAGTAACTTTTCCCCTGTTACATAACAAGTGTAACAAGCCCAATTAAGTAATCTTTTTTTTACTGTTGGATAAGACTCCCAGTGTTATCAGAGTAAAATGAATATCAAGAACATTTGTGTGAATCTCGTTGAAGTTCTTGGTCTCATGGGATATTACAACTAGCTTTTACTCTGTATAACATATCAGAGCCAGTAGTTCTTCTGCTCCATCTTGATTTGCCTTTTGACTTCTTCCAATAAATTTATTTTCTTCTTCTATATTATATTCTGTGAGATTAATACACGTGGGTGTGAAACTCTCTGGAAATGATGCATCTGCAGACATGACATCAATGAAAACACTTTCAGTGTCACACCATATGGTATCCTGCTGCTAGATAAATAGCAAGATATAAAACATAAATGTTGAGGTGAAGCCTAGGTGTTGATCCTGTGACAAGACTTCATTACAACAATTATTTTATGTTGGACTCTGTGATTGAGATTGACATTGGTGGGATTTTCAGATTCAATGCATCGTGCTGCAAGGAAATGACAGACTTGGCAGCATTATTACCTTTCTGCTCTCTGGTTGGCTTAAGGAACAGATTAATGAGATACTTTGAGCTACCAGAAAGCAACTTTATAACTGGAGACATTTTGGCAGCTGAAAAGCTAATAATAAGATAATGGAATATTAATAAGTTTTCTAATATGCAACAGTGGACTAACTTGCTAATGGGAAAAGTGAAGTTGGAAAATTTTTGTTTTATAAAACCCAGTAAAAGAAATGTAGATGGACAAATAAAAAAGCTCCTTTTCAGAGTTCTGCGGAGTAGCATATACTGTGCTTTTGATATATACTACATGTAAGCTAGCTACTAATAAATTGCTGATGCAACATACACTCAGATCTAAATTCTTAACTATTTAAAGACTGGGAACTTGCAGGCTGCAGAACTCCTACACAGCTGAAAAGAGTTAACAAAGCACGAACTTTTTCATTTTTACTGAATCTTTAATCTATTACTATAGCTAATGATTTCATTAAAAATAATGACTTCAAAATTTTTCCAAATTACAGATGCTAGTGTGGTGAAATACACCATCATTCTTTCTCTTTGTGTCTTCTATTTGCATTTCCTTCTTCCTAGCTTTGACATCTCTGTCAACAAAACAGACACATTTTCATAGAGATAATTATAAGGCTAATGGGTACTCCTATATAAGTCATAAAATACCAAGCTTGCAGCCTAATTTTACTACAGCAGTCAACATACATACTAATGACACTGGCTTATCCTGCTGAACAGCCATATTTACTTAGACAGAAACCCCAGAGATGTAAGTGTACATTTCCAGAAGACCACTGCAGAATTTATGATAGCCAACACAGACTGGATTAGCACAGCTGTACTTTATGACTGTGGGCTCTCATTAGATATTCACCCTCATTGTATTACCATTGTCTAGGAGCTGATTACAATACAGTTTCATATAGATTAAATAATTTTCAGTTATACCTTGGTAGTTGTAAATCACTACAGACTTGCAATTTCCAGTACAAATAGGAGATGTTTGCAGTTTAATTGGCCAAATTCAGTGACTTTCAAGCAATCAGTGCACGGTATTGCTAGGATTATGCAAAGAGTGACAAAGAGGGGAAAGACCATATTCTAAGTGGAGTCCTAGAGTTGAAGACTAAGACAAACTTTCCTAGATAACATCCTTTGTGGTTATTCTGAGTGCATTTTTTTGTCTTATTGAAAAAGCATCCTACAAAACCTGAGAAATTTGGCTACATAATGGAAGTGACAGTACAAAGAAAAGAAATACTGGATGTGTCCCTCTGTAGGGTATCAATTAATATTTTTGAACTGTAGCTTTGAATTTTGCTTTTTAAAAAAAAAAAAAATTGCCTTACCAACTTGTCACTTTTACTAACAGATTGTCATCTTCCATGAACACAAAATGCTAAAATTGATGAGTTATTAGATATCTGTGTCAATACTTTCTTGGTTACCAGCATATCTATTGTTTTAGCACAAAAAACGACAAATAGCTCATAGAATACTCAAGGTTTGGAAGTGCTATTATTATGTTAGCATTGTTAGTTAAAAGTTCTGAGTGCCAGTTTTGAACTCTTCCTAGTGCCTTGAATAACTTTTAGCAAAAATGCTTGTATTATTTGCTTTTCATTTATGTCACTGTTTTCTTTTCACTGTTGTTTAGATGCAACAATGGGGACTACTTCTTGTACCCAATAACTGCTTAAAAAAACCCCAAAACTGTGCATGGTATGCTGTCTACTATGTCCCCAAAACAATTCTTAAAATCAGTGTTTATTCTTTAATTTCTTACATCCAAATTGTGCTTTAAAATATTTACGTTTCAGTGGAAAATACATAATAACATCTGTTCAATTTATATTCCTGACCTTCTGATTGTAAGAAAAAACGTTCTACCTGTTAGCCTATAAACAAGGCTCATAAAAGCTGATTATATATTTTACTGAGGACGAAGCATCAGAGTCCACAAAGGCTCATTGGGTTTTTGCCACACTCACATGACATTACTCATAAAACAACTGTACAGATGGCTTTTGGGTGACATTTGGAGGTTAGGACAGTATGAGAAATAAAGGGAAGATATTTTTTCCTCATGAAACCACACGTCTTGTGATTAACTAGTCTGTAGGCAGGCATCCGTGCATCTAATTATTGTGCATACTTCCTATTTAAATCATCCTTTTTGTCCTGACAATTTTCCTCTCAACAAATTCTTTCCTTGTAGCTTCAGTTCAGCCTGACTAGCTTCAGAACCTCTGTTAAAGAGGAAAAAAAAATACCTTGTCCATTTCCTTTGCCAAAAGTTCAGATAATGTCTACATACATCTTTACTGCATAATAATGCCTTCTATGCTGTGAATTGCTGAAAAAGGAATACTGAACTGTTAGCTGAACAGTGCTAAGACACATGACCAGTAAAGGGAACTTGCTAATCAGTCTCACAAGACTTCTTGTTGTGTGACTGAATTAAGTATATCGTGACATATCCTGAATGTTTGTATAGAGCAGTAAGAAGTGTTAAGACAAATCGCCCAATGTCTGCTTTTGAATGAAGAGGAGAAAAAAATCAGCAAAGGATTTATTTCATTCCGATCTCCCATGGCTTTCCATAGTCCAAGGCATACATCACAGCAGCTATACACTTGGTTCAAGCTACATTTCCTCAACATCAGTGAGAAAACTAAGTCTAATTGTCAGACAAGTCGCTGTGCTCTGCAAAGCACGTGAGGCCTATGAAGAAGCCCCAGTTAGCTCCAGAAGAAATTACAGGGGGAAGGCAGGTACTCTGAGGCAGCTAAACCACACAGTGCAAGGTAAAACTGAAAGAAAACAAATTATCTTCATATCATTATATTTTTTTGTTTCTTTTAGTGAACAGAAAGAACTCCAGCTATAGATTACAGCTAGAAAGATAGACAGACAGCAGTTTATGCAATTTAGGCACACACAAGAACATGTGTCATAACCATTTAGTGTAATTTGGTGTACCAGATGTCTAGTTTGTATTGCTAAGACTTTCCTGTTGGAAGGAAGAAAAATAATTCTGGAACTTTTAAAATCCTATCAAAATTGCCTGTCACAACACTGCTTTTTCTGCCCATCTAGGGCAGAAATAACTTTTTTTTTAAGTTAAACAGCTTTCTAGTCTTGGACACTCTTAAGATTCTCCTTCTTGCTGGCCTGACCTTTCCCCAGTAACTTTGGTTACCTCTTTTTTCTCCTTCTTGGACATCCACCTACCCATGACTTGTCCTCTTGATGTTTCCCTTGAGGCCCCAAACATATAAGGAAAAATGTAATTGTTTAGATCAAAGTCTACTTGGAGTTAAAAGTCACATAACTGTCCTAATTTCAATATAGCTATTCACACATACTCCGAAGGTGAAAGAGGAATCACATGAAAACTTTCAAACTTCTTCTTCTTTCTCATTCTTTGCATAAACCCTACCGTTTCTTGTGATTTAAGCTCATACAGAAGGATGAAGATGTTACTGATATCTGATACTTACATGGAATGCACACCAAAATCATGCTGCATTTCAAAAACCTGAGAGTTTCTTTCTTAAACTCCCATCGGACCTTTTACGTTTTTTATTATTTCGGTCATTTTGATTAGTCAGCTCCTTCTAGCTGACTGTCCTGACCTGCATCCTCTCCAAGACCTCCTAGAACACAGAAGTCACAGATATTGAAATCATGTTTTTGGAAGATCCAAACAAAGTACACCCCATCCTAAGGCCTCTATTTCCCCAACATACAAATTCAACATATTCATTTGCCTTTACTTTCAAGTCTTTTTTTTCATATGTTCTTAGTCTTGTCTCATCCCTTTCCTGCCTTTTTAACAGCCCACACTTCTGAACCCCTTTTATTCACAAATTAAACCTATTTGCATTAACTGTACATAGATGGTAAACATAATTATTTCCCTGTAATGTGATATTTCTCTTTATGCTCTGAAGCAAAAAGAAAATATGTGCACATACATTAATGTTCCAGTAGTGAAAATGAAGTGGTAATTCATTTTTAATAGATCCCACGGACTTTGGTTTTCAAAATTAATAGGACCCCCTACCTACAGAAATGCTGGTTCAAAATCTCTTTAAGGCATTTCAGCATGTTTATTTGTTATAAAGCAATAATTCTCTCAGGTAAATTACACTCCAGTTTTCACTTGTCGTGAATATTAAAAGGGTAAAGCAGCACCACACTGCAGAAAACAGTCCCCATACTGATCTTACATTGGAGTAAATCAAAGGAATGACTCCAGTGTAAAACTAGAATGAAAACCAGCCCACTAAAACTAAAGGCTTGTTTTGAATTTGATTTGTATCTAGCTTGAGCTGAGGTATTTAGTTTAAAAACAAATATAAACTTTTTTTTTTTTAATACTAGCATATAAAGGATCTGTCTCCCAATTCATGAATCCAGTTTGTAAACAGATAGTGCTTAGATCAATATTTCAAATTTAAATGCATTGAGAGATTCTTTCACAAATTATAGGCTCAGGTATTATGAAGTGAACCAGTAGGGAGACACTAGGCTACTTTTATCTAGTATTGGAGCAAGTATTAAAGAGCTCAGCTAAATCATTTCACTTTGAATACTAATCTGCTTAGAGTCTAATTTGCTCTTTTGTAAGGTAGCATATTTATATATCTATCACAGCCAGATGACAGCTTCCTGAGCAAACTGCAATATATTTCAGGGTGATTTTTTAAACTAATTTTTTGTAACTGAGGCTGATGAGTTGAATATCTTTTTCAGCTTTAGCTCCTGAGTGGAATGGAAGAAGGCTTTGCATTTACCTTAGGCACTTTATAACTTTGCAAAGGTATTACAGTAGCCATCACTTCTGCATGAAGACCTGAACAAATTGTACTTATTACGTTTGCACATTCTAGAGAACTGACTAGAGCTGACTAGATTTCAAACTAATGGCACATGGGCCACATTCTTTTTACCTGAATCTGAGCTTCTATTATCTGTTCATAACAAGAACAGTATATTGATTCCATCGACTGTAAAACAATCAAGTCATTCATTTTTATTCAGTTTTGTAAACTAATCTCTGAACTGATGTTTTCAACAAAATTTCTTCTTTTATGGAAAAAATGCACTTCACTTAATTAAGGCAAAAGTTCCCCCAAAGTTTTCCTATAGTTATAAAGGCAAGACCAGACAAATAGCAAGAGAGAGAACAGTGCAGCCAGTGGTCTAATCAGTCCACTGCAAGAATTAGTGTTTCATTTGCCTGCATCCAGGGAAAAGTGTGACTCTGTTATGATCCAAAGGCTGTTATCATAGCTGGAGGGTCCTGAGTTCACACAAACAATCACAGCCTTTCAGACTGTACTTTTAGGATTTCGATCTACAGGAGTTTAATACACTCTAAGTCAAGCGAGATTGCTTTACATCAGTTCTCTCCCTCATGCCTGTAATGGCACTCATATGGTTCAGTGAACAGATCTGGCCCAAAACTAACATATATATTTTTTTCCAGAGTTAGTTTCCAGTTTAATCAGCTTCCTGAACCACCTTCACTGAACACACACTGCCCCTGCCCCCTCCCAACTTATTAACTGTGCAATCTACAATAAAATGGTTTTATCTCTTTAAAACAACACAGCCTTCAAGCTGTCAACAGATGCAGTTCACAAACTTGTTATAATTCTCATTCTGTCTTTCTTTTCTCACCTAATGGTAGAGTCAGCAGTTGAATCATTCAGAATAGAGTACAATTTCATGGGACTGAGACAGGTAATTTCTGGCCATTTAATCTTTAGAATATCTTCTGGGGTTGGTTTATTTCAGAGCGTGACTCCTGCCTTAAAATTAATAGTTTCTTACTCCATGATTAGACTGACAGAAATAAATGCTATGTGTGGGTATATATCATGTGCCACTGTATGTGTTTAGTATGCATTGGAAGTCTACATCAGAAGTGGCATATGTTTGACAAGTACTAAGACACTCAAATTCAGGCTTGTGACTTGATGCTGTTTAACAGAAGCTTCATAATGCTCTGGACTGCCAAATATATTGCAATAGCTTTGAGGATTATTACAATATATCATGCAGAGAATCTCCATAATAATATCTTTATGTCATAATGCATCATGTCAAAAATCCCAATGCAGTATTTTCAGGATATACTAATGACCCATCAAAGTGCACCAAGGTTTTATCATATTTTGTTATGTCTGTTACTGGCTCAAAAAGTGCTACCAGGAAGTACTTTCACATATTTTAGGGAAACCAATTGCTTTTTCTAGATAATTATTAAAAGGAAACAAAAGTTGGATTGAAGCCTGTCACAGCAATTAATGCAGCCTGCATAGGAAAACACTGCATATAGGCTAGGATTTTATAGAATACCCTACCCAATACCCTTTACATTTCAATATTCAGGAGCCGAACTCCTTCAGTAGTTCCAAAAAAAATCAGACATATTGGAACTCTTATCTTTGAGGATTAGGAAATCTATGGCATTCTCAATCGTCTAATGTTGAGAAATATATTTTAGAATATATTGATAAGGAAAACAGAGAGGGAACAAAACCATATGACTACAAATAAAAGAGAAATCAAGGAGAGGCCCAGTAAGAGCCTGGAGTCTTTGTATTGGATGTTGTACATGTGATTGTTCATCCAATGACAGAATAAAATGCAAATAGTTTGTGTTGTTCAATGGGAAAGTGTTATTTCTTGATTCCAGTGCATGCAGCTACAACAATCTTCTCTATAAAAAAAACCCTTATTGTTGCTTAATCTTTTTATTATTATATTAAAAATGAATGAGTTATTAGAATTCTTTGGATGTTTTTGGATGTTCATGCTTCCAAGAACAATTTTACAATTTTACCTCATGGATCTGGTGTACTTAGGTTCATACCCCTATATCAGAAAACGATTTTTAAAATGACCCAAAAAGACCCATCAGATCCAGAGATGCCTCAAAGAATTTAAGGGGTAGCATATGACTGAAGTGTAATAAGAGAACTCAAAAAAAAGTTGTATCTTACAGGATTTTTTTTCTAAAAAAGAAAAAAATAAAAAGGAGACAAATATGAAGGTATGTTTCAAACTGAAGTGTAAAAAGAGGAGGGGCTTTATATCAAACCAATAAAATGAAAAGTAGTAATAAAAAAATCAATAAATACCATATGGTCACTACCTAAATTGTCAAAAGCATTATTTCTGTTCTATATTCATCAATTCTCTCATAGTATGAATAATAATCCTGTATACATAGGCATTCTAGTAGGGACATGGTGGAAGGTATTGATTGATATATCCATCTTCAGTATTGGGCAAACTGATTCATGCTGTAATAAGGAATAATAATATTAGTAAAAACATGGACAAACCTAATAGAGAGGAATTATTACTATATGGGGGGGGGGGGGGGGGAGAATCCTTACACAGCTAAAAGGGTTATTTAGAGGAACTAATGGGCATGTGACTAAAAATGTTTTTGTTAACACAGCATACTTGCATTTTCAAAAATGCTGATAAGAAGTAACTGGCCCTGGATTTTTCCTGATTAAAATCAGTTTTAGTGTCCAACCACTAAAACACAGAACAGCAGACTCATTCAGTTTGGAAGTGCAAAACTACAGTAAAGCAACAAAGGAGAATATTCACACTCTACATAGTACCGTTACTATGGCTTGCTACAATGCTGAGTACCTTCAAAACGTATGCATGGTATTATAAATCTAAACTCTAAATTTTGAATGTATGTATTTCTTTATGAATAGTCTAAAAGCACAATTATGTGAAGGGAATATTATTTTTAGTGAAGCAATTCTATCCATTACATTATGTAGTGCTGTGTTTTGGATTTAATATGAGAAGAATGTTGATAACACACTGATGGTTTAGTTGTTGCTAAGTACAATCATAACACGTCTATGATTCTATGATTCTATCTTTTTTATCTGAAGTACTTAAAATCATGAGTGCAGCATTTAATTTGAATTGTTTTTATATAATTCAAATAGTAAGATAAATATATAATCAATTATTTATGTGTTACTGTATGTTTGTGTGCATTAAATTTAATTTCATACGTTAGGCAGCAGCACATCTTGTCGGCTTCAGAGCATCTGGTAGAATTGATAAATGTACAGCCATACAAGATAGGCTGACTCATTTTCTTTGCTGTTTTGTATTCATTCTGGCTATTCCAAACCTTCCATATGGTTTTCACTTACACACAATTGCAAGACATTAGAATATAATAATAATTGTACTATCAAAGAAAATAAATTCCTTTCTTCTAAGCACAGAATTCCCCAAGGAAATCAGATTGGCCCAACAATTAAACTATGCAATATTCTATACTGAACTATGCAATTTAAGTGCTGGATACCTAGAAATAGGTAGCTACACATATATGATATTAGAATGTAGTTTGCTATGTATGCATATATTTCAAAAGGAATTGTTGAAATAACATGTAAACAGGAAATCCTTTAAAACTCTGTGGTTTTACCCTCTCTTTCTGACAATGTAGTGACATTTTAGACAACTTACAGACTGTATTGGGAGGCATAAGATAAAAGGTTTTTCCAGTCAGTTCAGAGTAGGGGGAGTTTGGAATGTGGAAATGTGTGCATACTTCCTCTCTCATGCAATTATATAGGCAGAGAGAGGAGGAAGGCTGAGCAGCGTGTTGAGATTGAACTGTAGTTGCTCATTAAGATTTTAGCACATTTCTGAATAAGGAAAAATTAGTGCAAAGAAGAAATTGTTTGTTAGTGCTGATTAGATCACAAATAGACAGTGCATGGAACACATATGAAAGGAACAGAAAAAGAACCTGAAAATATGCACAAGAAATTGAATGGTCAATTGACTTCAGACAGAAGTTGACAAAAATTGTTAAAAAGTGGTTTCACCTAAAGGAGAACCTCAAATGTAAAAACTACATAGAATTTAGGATTTGGTTTCTCTAAAAGCTTTTGTATCTTTTAGCATATTTCAGCTCACTTGGCAGTTGCTGCTTAAAAAAATTATCCAGGAATAAAATAGCAGAAAGTATTTCAAAGCAGGTTTGAGGTTCACTGGAACAATTATTTGGTCACTTACCAAGTGTGCCTGCAGAGAGTCCAAGAGAATAGAGTCCACATGCATTGATGTCACTGTAAAACAGTCACTTATTTCTGCTCATGAGCAATGTGATATACCTGACGCTTACTAGCAATATGTATAAATGGAACACTGTATAAGACAACCACTGCTTCTTTATGTGTAATTATAATCATAAATTTTTGTATTAATTGTGCATTTAATCTTTATCCCAAAATGTCATTTACTTCTGGGATCAGCCAGTTTCAGTGTTCTCATTCAGCTAGAGAAATTAAGAGGAAACCTTAGTAATTGCCTAAGAGTTTACACATTTTGTCATCATTATGAAACATTTGCTACAGCAAGGAACCCTAATGGTTCTAACTAGCTCCCACGGGGAGGATCAAAGCCAGTTTAAACAGGGCAGATCATACAAAAAGAGACAGGCAAAGAGTCCAGGGGGGCTCATGGGTGACTAGGAGAATATAAGTTGTTTTATATCAGATAAGAAGGAAACCCACCTAAAAGTACTAGTACATTTTGTGGGCCTATGCCAACTGTTCCCTAAGTCACATGAAAGTCATGTAGCTGCAGTCAAGATATTGCTGGATTAAAGGTAAAAACCCTTCTCAAAGGCAAGATATGTTAGCTCAGGATGATGAGCTAATGTGGCCACATGGACATGTCCCAGAAAAATCAGCACGGGCAGAACAAGCTCGCATTTGCCATCCATGCACAACTCAGAGAGGTCCCACATTTGCTTGCAGTGAAATACGAGTTGATGAGAGATTAAATGTGCACATATGGGAGGTTTTAAAAATCCTTTCCACATCCCCCATCACAAATTGAAATGCCTCATTCGAACTGCTAAATGAAAGTACTGATGGACAGCCTCTCAGGTCCCTGAAAGCAAAGCGCAGGTGCACAGAAAGCTGCGGTGCTGTACGTGGTTGGTATGCATAGAGAAGCACACTTGGGTCTGCTCTAGGAATAGCAGACTGACAGGATATTCCCCTGAGGTGTGTCATGGTGAGACGGCTCTCCCTGGAGACTGCTGTCTCAGAAATTGTAAAGGATACAGCAGTGCAGCTGTCATGTAACTGTGGCAATGGCTTTCCGGGCAGAAGGCGTCCCTTGGAACACACCTCCCGCAATTTATTTTTGTCAGCCAAATTACGCTAGAGTGTTGAGCTGCTGGAGTCCATCCCAGCCTGAGCAAATATGAATGAAAGGTATGAGCATTGCAGCCACAAAAGATTTGAATATAATGTGATACATACAGCATTGCAGTTTCTTATGTCCTGTTGTTTCAAGGGAGACATCTGAATAAGTCAAGCTAAATGCAGTTCTTTATGCATGCACTAAGCTAAATCTTATGACAGTGGTCCATAAACCCCAGACTATTAATGGGCAAGATGCTTAAACCAGTTAGTATGAAATGCCAAATAAAAAGACAAGGCCCAAGTCTTCCCCTCTCTAGAAGAGGAATACCTTACTGTGGGCTCAAAAGGGATATTTGTCTCTGCTTGTGGTTGCAAAAAAGCTTCTCCTGGAGTTTGGCAGTTAAGATAACTTTAAGGCATCCCCTCCTCATAAACTGCTGCAGTAAGAGGAGACTGTGTAATTATGGCTAATAACCTGCTTCACCAGGCAAGTCATCTTTACTGGCCTGCTAGGACTGAGGATGACACAGGACCTGTGCCCACAGCTTTTGTTTCCAGGTGAGTGCTCTTATCATAGGATAGTCTCACACAGTGTTCTCTTGATTGTTGTTATTGAAACTATCATCTCACTACAAGTACAATATTAAATATTCATTAAGTCAGAGAGAAGTGAAAAAGAAATGTGTACCTGAGAGGGTGTAGCCTATACTCCCATTCCCAATGTTGTATTTCAACATTTCATGCCAAGTGAAATAGGCTCACTAGAAGAAATGGAAAGAGCTATCCTGAAAATGCCCTATATCTTGGATACTCCCGAGAAGGTAAGTGAAGATTTAGAGTTCTTTTAGGCAGAGTAAAAAAATAAAATTGGACCTCATGTGTTCAGGGTGACTGCTTTAACTGAAAAGCATCTGCTTAGACATGGTGATTCATTTTACTTACCCTTCCAGCACTTTGCATCAGACCCAGAAAGGCTATGTGGAATTTGAAAAGTACCTTTAGGGGGAACAGAAAATTGGAAATCAGAACTGGTGAAAGTTTGAGCAAGTTAAATTTAAACTTCAGTTTGAACAAGTTAAATTTGAACTTCAGCAGTAGTATATACCTGATGACATGGAAGGTTACAGCATAGCTGATGAATTGTTTCAGAAAGACTTAATACAAAGAGTAATTCTGTTTTAACTCTGGGTATTCAATATAAGCCAGAGAGGGGCTTCCCTTTTTTTTTCTTGAACAATGGCTTGAAAACAAACCAGATGACAAGATTTCAGTCAAAGGTTATCAAGAGCTGCACACACCGAGCTTTGCTGTATGGTTTTGGTTTATAAAGTCCAGATGTTTGGTATTTTAATAATTGAGAAGTTGTTCTGAAAAGACATCAAAGAAAACTTAAGATAGTAGCATTGTCAGTTGCAGGAAATTATAAAATAAGACACTGAAAAAATACTTTGTATGTACAATGTCAGAACAAATTAAGGGAATGAATGCATGTATCTGCTGGAATGTTTTACATAACTCAAAGGTCAGCTCCGTACAGTGAAAAATATCCAGGGTCCAGAGTTGTCATTCTGTTTGCTGCACTTGCTTATTCGTATTTTGTATTACTTCTTGTTCTTCACAATGTTTGTTTCACCTTGTAAAAGCATTATTATTTTTCTTACATAATCATGGGAGGGCTCTAGCTATCAGCCATGACTGAATAGAGGATTATTTAGGGCTTAAATTTTTAGTCTGGCTTCTCTTCCCCATGATACTTCACACCACTAAATATTCCTGCTTTATCAACTGTTTGCATGTAGAAACATCCATGTTTAGTAATGCTTAGCCATCCATGACTAACCAGGGAGGTCCCAGTTGACTGGAAGTTAGCAAATGTGATGCCCATCTGCAAGAAGGGCCAGAAGGAGGATCCAGGGAACTATAGGCCTGTCAGTCTGACCTCGGTGCCAGGGAAGGTTATGGAGCAGACCTTCCTGAGTGCCCTCACATGGCATGTACAGCACAACCAGGTGATCAGGCCCAGTCAGCATGGGTTTATGAAAGGCAGATCCTGCTTGACTAACCTGACCTCCTTCTATGACAAAGTGACCTGCTTGGTGGGTGAGGGAAAGGCTGTGGATGTTGTCTACCTAGACTTTAGTAAAGCCTTTGACACTCTTTCCCAAAGCATTCTCACCTGGAGAAACTGGCTGCTCAGGGCTTAGACAGGCATACTCTTTGCAGGGTAAAAAAAATGTCTGGATGGCCAGGCCCAAAGAGTTGTGGTGAATGGAGTTAAATCCAGCTGGCAACCAGTCACAAGTGGTGTTCCCCATAGCTCAGTATTGGGGCCAGTTCTGTTTAGTATCTTTATCAATGATCTGGATGAGGGGATTGAGTGCACCCTCAGTAAGTTTGCAGACAACACCAAATTGGGTGGGAGTGTCGATCTGCTTGAGGGTAGGAAGGCTCTACAGAGGGATGTGGACAGGCTGGATTGATGGGCCAAGGACAGTTGTGTGGGATTCAACAAGACTAAGTGCTGGGTCCTGCACTTGGGTCACAACAATGCCCTGCAACACTACAGGCTTGGGGGAGAGTGGCTGGAAAGCTGCCTGGCAGAAAAGGACCTGAGGGTGTTGGTTGACAGCCAGCTGAACATGAGGCAGCAGTGTGCCCAGGTGGCCAAGAAGGCCAACAGCATCCTGGCTTGTATCAGGAATGGTGTGGCCAGCAGGAGCAGGGAGGTGATTGTCCCCCTGTACTTGGCACTGGTGAGGCCGCACCTGGAAGACTGTGTCCAGTTTTGGGCCCCTCACTACAAGAAAGACATTGAGGTGCTGGAGCGTGTCCAAAGAAGGGCAACAAAGTTGGTGAAGGATCTAGAGCACAAGTCTTATGAGGAGCGGCTGAGGGAACTGGGGTTGTTTAGCCTGGAGCAAAGGAGGCTCAGGAGAGACCTTATCGCTGTCTACCAGGGAAGTGGTTGAGTCACCATCCCTGGAGGTATTTAGAAGACATGTAGATGTGGTGCTTAGGGACATGGTTTAGTGGTGGACTTGGCAGTGCTAGGTTAACAGTTGGACTTCATGATCTCAAAGGTCTTTTCCAACCTAAATGATTCTATGAGTTTATGTGCACTCAAATATATTCCATGTATCTCTTCCATTACTAATTCTGTCACAGAAAATATTCAACCTAGAGGGCTGTCCCAAAACTCTTGGGAAGAGCTACAAGCAAGAACTATAAGTAACCAGCAAAATATACAACAGCAAAAGATTCATATGTCTTAGATTAGGCAATGTTTAAAAGTTTTGGCTACACAGCTAAACCAGTAATAACATCCTAGCAGGGATACAGTTTACACAGGCAAAATAAATAAGTTAGTCACAAATAAACTCTTTTTTTAAAAAAAAGTCTGTAATATAGCACTAAGATTGTCATTATTCTCAGTACACAATGTTCATGAATTATGAAGTAAACACCAACCATCTCTCGCCAGCACTTCTCAAAGGAAACAGAAGACATTGCTAGCAAGATTTAGCCTGGAGCCACTCAAAGTACAGCTCTGCTCCCAGCTCTCCTTTCCTCCCAAGACAGGAAAGCAATTTGCTGTAGACAAATGTAACAGCCCTTCTGCTCTCTCCAAATATCCTGCTGGTGAAACTCCCTTCTCTCAGACCTGATCTCTGCGTGTACACAGGGGGACAGTTACTGCTTCTCACAAGTTAAGGTCCTAACTTCACATGCTAATTTCAGAAGTAATAAGGGGATAAAAGCTTTTCCAGAGAGCAATACAAAATGTAAAAGAAGCTCTGAATTACCATTCCTTCACCCAAAACCTCTTTGCATTCATGATAGAGGAAGGTGAAGGGAAATAAAAGCCCACACCTGTTAGGTGTGAATGCTTCCTCTTGCCAAAGTGAAGCTGAACCCCTGTGAAAGAAAGGAGTCGTAGTCCCACCATGGTCTCCTGTAGATGACTAACACAAGGCAGGGTCTTTGCATAAAGGGGAAATTCTCCCTCCATGTATTGAATGCTTTTATGAAGTTCAACATCAAACTTTGACTCCATGAGAACTTTGATGTTTAGTGCATGTTTACCAAGCCATTAGCCTTATTGAACTCATTGAGGCTACTGAACACATTTAAAATTCAGCACATGAGTTGCTGGGATTACTGACTAATAGTGTTCAAGGCAGAGCTTCCCTACAGAGAGACAAGTGCTCTGAGGAAATCCAAGTGACATGTGAAGCTGAAAAACACTTCATTTTATGCACTGTTTTTACATTGCAATGTATTTTGAATGTTATCTTCTTTACATTAAAATAAAACCAAACTAAGGAGGGCTTACAGAACTGACAACAGGGCAAGTTTTTTTCCAGTATGAGATTTGAAACACCAAAACTAGAACTTACTGCCAGGGCTCCGAGGGCTCCACCAGCCCTGACTGTCCCTGCCCAGCCCCCCTGGAGCTCGCCCCACCCTGCCTATGGCCCAGGACCCCATGTCAGCCTCCCAGGACCTGCAGTCCCTGCCCCAGCAATGGTGTAGCAAGGCTGGTTTCCAGCTCCCCACAGCCCTGCCCTGACTGGCCATAGGCTCCTCTGAGCCTATGTACTAACTAAAGTGGCAGTTACACAGACAAAACTGCACATCTGTCCTGCTGGTTATGGAGTTATTTTCAGTTTCTATAGGTCTCGGTGTTAGAATCAAGAAATTTCCACAGAAGACAGCCTTTGACTCATTAAAAGCAAACAAGTTACTTTTACAAATGGGTGAAAGTCCAGGAATTTTAGACAGTCCAGGACTGAGGCATTTATTGCAGTGGATCACGTTTCAACATTGGCACCCACTGTTTTTCTGGAAGGTTTCATTCTGCTCACTTTGATCAAGATATAGGTCCATATATTAAAACCAAATAAGGAAATCCATCTGCTCTCCCATATATTACCAGGAGGCACCCTGGAGTGCCAAAACATTCCCAGAGCCCCGAGGCTTCAGCCTTTCCCTCTCCCACCCACCCTACAGCTGCTCAAGTGAGCCATGGCCCTTATCTGAGGTTTGCAGATGGCCCCTTTAGGTGTCAGTCTGGCCCTGTGAAGAGTAATTGCAAGAGCTGGAGGAGTACAGCAGAATAATTACAGCAAGATATGAAGGAGCAGGATTTTAATAATTCATGAGATATACTTAAATTGCCAGATTTTAATTATATCTTTATCAGTTCTTTATTTAAACTTCCAGTGTAGCAGAGCAAGAGAGTAAGCTAACATTTCCTGCTGTGATGTACTATGGGCAAACTTTTGCAAAATGTAATTCCTGTGTTGACTGTCAAAATGACTTTGAGTTTCTGATTAGTACTTTACAAATATTATATAGGTGTCTATTTACTGAAAGAGTTAAAATGTAAATCTCTGAGATTTTTAGAAAACAAATTTGTTATAATAGTACTAATTACATTTTTATCTAACATTATAGTGAATATAATGGAAAAAAGAACAATGTATTTAAAGGTGAACTGCAAGGTTATTCTTCTAAACAGATCAGTAGGCTTTGTATAAATTCCTGAATCATTAATTCAACACTAATACTGTCTGTGAAATCAACCATTTTTATATATTTTGAAGCAAGATTCTTATACGTTAGTGTTTCAGTTACTGTTACTAACTGGTGGATCCTACAGTCAGGATTTGCTTCCTGTGCCAACCCAGACTTGACTTCACAGATGGTATGCCAAATCTCTCCTTCACCCTGTATTTACAATTTTGAACCAACACAAACCAATGTAATGATGTACAACTTATGGCAATTAATGATGAATTTTTATAAAACTTTTAAATGAAGAATTATAAATTAATTTAAGCAAAAAATTATTCCCATTGTTCAAGGGTCCAGCATCACATTCTTTTCCAAATCGCCTGTATTAACATTGCCTCAAGTGTATTGCTGTGATCATACCATTTAAATAACTCAAAGTCTCAAACTAAGGTGCTAAAGAAAGCAATATGTTGTAGGTAGGACTAAAACTTTGTAACAATAAGGATTGTGGGGCTTTGGGACAGATTTCCTGGGAGACACTGAGCTTCACTAGAGACCTTTTTCAGGATGTTATCCAAACTTCTGTCAAAAATGACATACGTGTATTCTTGATCCTGCCTTAAGGGAGGAGATCAGACCAGATAATAGCCTGAAGTCTCTTCCAGCCATATTTTTTTTTTCTATGATTCCACGTTATTACGCTTGTGACTGGTAATTTATTGTTTGAGATTCCTTTGTTCCAGTTATGCCAGCTTAAACTTATTCAGATCTGAAACAAGGGGATGAAATTTTCTCCTCCAACTCAGTCCAACTTGCTCAAGGCTGGTTCAATAATTAGAATTTTTATTTATTTCCCTGCCAACAGCCTCAGCAGAAACAGATTTCTTACAGGGGGCACACAAATCTTCGGGAATTAAGAAGTTTAGTAAGAATTTTTTTCAGTTTAATCAGCCCTTTCTAGTTCTTTCACCTGTCTTATTTCTTCTTTCCCCTCTTCTCAGTTCTAGAAAACACATAACTAGCCACCTCCTGAGATAACACGTGTCTGTTTTACAGGTAAAACTTATTTCGCTGCTTCTGAAACTAGCTTGCACTCTTGGTTCCTCTGTGCTTAGTGCTGCCAGCTCTAGATCCTTGGTGGATTCTTTAAGGATATAGCATGATTCAAACAGTGAGGAATCACAATCCAAGAGGTTTGGTTTTTTTTTTTCCCCCAAAGAGATGAAAGGGTAAATTAAAAGAAAAGGAATAGGAAAAGAAAGGGAATGAAGCATTTCAAACACAGAACAAACTAACCAATGGTACAGAACCAGACACTGAAAGCCAATAAATTGAGATAGGCTATTGAAAAGGCCAAAACAGGTAGAGCTGGAATATAACATAAAAGCCAGAGTTCCTTGATAGGAATCTGACAGGTTTCTCACTTGACAAGATTGAGTCCTTGAAAGGTTCAAGGCCTACCTGTTTTCTAGCTGACACAGCAACGGGGGCCAACATTCAATCCTTCTAGTCAGGAGATAATGCAGACAGCACTAACCAAAGCAGCAAAATCTTCCTACCTACATGGTCCTGTTTTGTTACCCCAAATTCCCTAAATATTCCCTAATTACAGATGGCCTGTCTAGTGTTTAATAAAGTGGTTTGATGGAATTATGCTTGCTGTTGCATTCTTAGCTGGTTTTTTTGGACATTTATCCTCATGGTTTAGCTTCCAAATGCTGTCCAAACAGCACTTCCAGTATCCATTTCTAAAGGCACAGCAGAACTGTACGTAAGTCCAGTGAGGAGTTTTCATCTGGTTAAAAGCCTGTTGCTGAATAAAGGTCTAAGTTTCTTTTGCAGGTCTACTCATTTGAATAAAACAGTCATTTCGGTACATTTTTCTAAGAAACAGTATTTTCTGAGCTAACTGCAGCTGGACAGCTAGATACTTGAAGGAACTAAGAAGATGATGAGCAGTGACTTATGAAAACGAACAGCAACTTTCATACACGTGCAAATTTGAAAAAAAGATATTCCAACAAAGAGTTTGGTCACTTTTTACAGACTGTTTTTTTTATTTCTAAACAGAGGTCATTCTGCTCTTGAATGTAACTCACACATCGAGAACATAAGAGTTCAGTTCTCCTAATTATTATTTGTATCTTGCGGCAGAGTCATAGCCGTGCTGACTGCTCCTCACCCCCATGTAGCCAGAGGCTGTGCCCACCCCAGCATTTAAGATGTGGATATGCAGCATTTTTCCCAGGCTGTATACTCGCTGACAGCCTAACTGGCTATTGTTCCTGACTCCTTAAATAAGAGAGGTTTTGGGTTGGTCCCCTGCCTTTTTGTTGTCTTGCAGTTGTCTGCTCCCTGTTTCTGTCAGCTAAGCAGTCCAGCTGTAAGCTTTTGCAATACTAATCACTACCCACACATTACCCAAAGAACAACATCCCTGTTCCCACCCCTTCCCTGAAATAACAGGCTAAGGAAAAACATTGCAGACAACCAGGCAATTTTTTTTCTTTTTTTTGCAAGAGTAGGCTTTCCATCATTATGTGGTTTTGGCTGGCTCAGAGAGACCGTGCAAAGAGAAGTGCCTCTCTCGCAATTTTAGGTCCAATGCAAGAGACAGCTAAAATACAAGAAGAAAACAAAACCAAAAAAGTGTAATTTTTTTCCAAGACTCAAATACAAGATTAAAATTTTGAACTATACTATAACTTTATTAGAATCACTTTTAATTCATTAAATCATAAACTGCAGATAGGACAATTAAAACATCAGATTGCTAATACATACAATTAAAGGAAAGTGACAGGTAATTACTAATACATAGTTTAAAATAATTACCAATATTTGTGTCTGAACACTTGATTCCAATTGAGCAGGACATTTTTTTATATATATGCACATATATTACATGTATTATTATCGTTTATTATTATTTGTGGTTTACCACAAAAACCAGCAAGACTTGCCCAGTCAATCCAGTGTTAACCCTTCAGCTCAGTCCCTTGCAGATCTGTGCATTAGTCCCTCTCCTAATGGGTGATATCTAGTAACTGTGGTCAAAGGACCTCTGTTCAAAGTCTCCCCCACAGACAGTCCTGCACCCAGGCCCTCGCACATCATGAGAGTGGACTTATACCCATCAGTATATTGCATCTGCTCATGGCCAATACCAGAAGCTGACAGATCCCTTTAATGATTTACAGGCAGATCATACCTTTTATGAAGTGAATTAATTTTGATGCTGACTTTGGTATCCAGATAACTTGCTGAGATAACAAGATCTCCAGGAATTTTCTGATTAAGCTCAATTGTTAGAGTTAGCTGCTGAGCTATGTAACATAGGAAACTTTCATTTTATCTGTTATATGGAAGTTGCACAATAGTGATAAGCTCCAACTTTGAGTTCTCATTTATCATCATTGAAGAACATTATAATTGCTCTGACCTTGCACTGGGACCCAGTGTTCTCAGTATTTTTGGTAGTATTTAAGCAAGAGACAGGAAAAATTCTTCCCACTCAAACCTTACAAAGATTTGATGTTCTACAATATTTAGAGGGTTGTAAACAACAAAACCCAAGAAAAGGATGCCCTCATTTTTCACAGGCAACAATTACACTTTCTGAGTAATTACTTGGAAAACAAGTTCTTGCATACATGTTCCTGTGAAGATTTTCCACAGTAGTAAGCAGGTAAATGAATATATAATGGCTTTGTTCTGTAAATTACTGTTTAAAGAATTAAAAAAAAAAAAATGTAAAGTGACCTCTAAACTCAGTGGTCAAGAAAACATTACCTTAGTTGTAATGATAAGAACCAGCTTCTAACTAATAATGTTCACCACTGTTTACTTAGTCCAATAATAAATTTTTAGAGACCTAATTAAACCTACTTTAATTAATACAATTTTTTCATCTCTATAAACACTCTATGGAGCACTGTTTGTATAGTGTTTAAAGATCAAGACTTAAAAAAAAAAAAAAAAAAAAAAAAGAATTAGTGTTCTGACTACAACATCTATAGTTACCAAATCATAAAAATAAGCTTGCTTCTAAATGAAAAATTACCCCCAGACCATATGAAAAAATGGAGTCCATATGAGGTCAGGTACCACACTGTTTCAATCAAAATAGAATGGAATCTTAGTTTATAACATAAACTGTTATCTTTTCTCAACTTTTGGAATAGTGTTGCCAATTCTCAAAACTTTAACATTAGTCTTTTTTAAGAGACTTTGTCTTTTTGGGGCTCATGGAAACATGTGACAAAACATATTTCTATGTATTATTTTACATTTCTAGTTCTCACAGACATGGAGAAAAGTGTGAAAATGTAACATGGGTATGGTAAGGACTGAAGGCAGGAGGCAAAGACAACCTGAATAGATTTATTTTAAAAGCAGTAACGAGTACATTTGTAATTTTCATGATGATGCCATATTCCTATAAAATGGCATCATTTCAGTTTTTTCAGTATCATGGGAGTTTAACTTTGCTGACTATGTTCAGATGTTATTAATTGTAATTAAATTATGATTAATTGTTATTAAACAATTAATTGTTATCAATTATTTAACATTATTAAATTGTTATTAAACAATTAAAACCCCTTCTGATAAAATATCATATTGAAATCATAGGTCAAAAGCCTTTGGAAATAAAGTGATAATCTAGTAAGTCTCCTGCTAAGTTATAGCTCAGTTCTCTAATGTTTGTTTAATACTGATATATTCACACTTTCCACTTTTCCTTTACAGAACAGCGTACGCTATTTCCTGTTAAGTGGTTCAGTCTTGACCAAAATACTGTAGATGGCACTGCAGAGCATGTGAACAATTTTCTTTTTCAAACTGAAGTCACTCCTTTATTGTTCACATTACTGCACAGTAGGTATAGGCATAAATAGAAAACCTTCTTGAAATTTCAGCATCTTTTGAAGGATCATTTCAGAATGTGGCCAATTAGATCAAATCATGTGAAATGCATTATGAAACACAACTGATTAAAAGCTTTGTAAAATCAAAGATGCTTTTCTCTCTTTTATCTCAGCTGTGGGTCACTGTGCCTCTCGCAGGTATACAGCCCTACCTACTGAACTTTTGCACATTTCTTATCATTATTCAGCACTAAGACTGCTTACAATGAAGATTTTTTTTTATAAAAATGATACCAGCTTTTGGGCTTCAGACCAAAAGGGATTACTGTAAGTCTGTGAGTGGCTACGTTGAGATTAGTGGGAAGAAGACTCAGTCTATACAGTCATTTCCCAATAATAACCCAGGCAATTCCATTGTGAGTTGGATACTTTCTAAACATACTTGTTTCTGAATGTATAATATACAGGAAAATGCAACTCCAGAATAGTTATGGGTGCTTTTGATTCTTTGAAATGTTAGATGTGCATAGTATATCAGGTCTACATGAAAAGCTTGACTGATGTCCAAAGAGAGGCATCAGAAGCATCTATTCAACAGACTCAGTCAGGACCAGGTTTTCATCAGTGGTTGTTTAATCCATTTTTACCTCACACTGAAGTGACCAAGGACCCCATACACATACTTCTTGTATAAGGCCATAACCTGTCCCTTTTTTAAAATCTTCATTGTACTGCTGGACATCTTACCAACTGCAGCTGTGTAAAGGTTGGCTAGATGCAGGGGTACTTTCCTGAAGTCATATACCTTTCTCTCAGCAAGATTCAAGTGCTAATAATATAGGCAAAGCAAATATGAATCTCGGGCCTGAGATGATGTACTAACGTATCCATTTTATAATGTGATATCCAAAAAAGACAGTGGCAGTTATTTTAGACCTTTAGAAGACTACACCAAAGTAATGAATTAGGTGTTATATCTTCTACAAGATACAGCACTGAGTCCAGTTTTGAAAAATACTGTCCAATTAGTATTACATAAGCATGGACATCATTCAAACTCCAGCAACAGAGTGCTTCATGGTCTTGAGAGCCAGCCTTTCATTAATTAAATAGTTTTAATTTATTTAGCTTTTCAAAGAGAAATTACAAAGTAGACGATCACATTTTATAAGTACACACATGAGAAGAAGAATTCTGATGGTAGGTTTTTTGATCTGGAAGACAAAAGGATAATGAACTACAACAGCAAATGAAGCAAGAGCTAGGCAAATTAAAACCAGTTAGCAAATGATAATTTTAAAAAGAAACGTAGGTAGGATGTGGCAGGTCATTAGGAAACTAACCACTGAAACAGCCCACTAATGGGGGAGTTGATAATCTATAACCTTAATCTTTAAGATTTATTATTTTTAAGAGACGTTCTCACTCAATCACAAATACGATGCACAAGTTTTCAAATAAAATACCACAGCTTCTGTTACAAAGACCGACTAGATGATCATAAAGGTCCTCTGCTGTCATAAAAAGTATATTTTCTAGTGCTGTTAATAAACCTGTAAGTTTTGGTTTATTAAAAAAAAATAGAAATATATAGATTCTATATGAAACTATGACAGAAGATTAGCTATAGTTTATAGTTGAACAGTAATTTATCTTTTCTGCTTCCCACCCTTTCTTGAATGAACCATTTCACAGGTTTTACTGGAAAGAAGATTCCAGATGGAACCAACAAGAAAAAAACCAAAACAGCTTCATAATAAGAAATCAGCTGGTTAAAGACATTTCCACACAACTTTTTTATGCAGAGTCAAAAGGAAAAAAAAACCCTCCAAAATATTAAGCTCCTCAAAAGGAAAAAAAAACCCTCCAAAATATTAAGCTCCTCCTGTCACTTACAACATCCTGTTTAGTTAACTTTTTGCTATTTGGCTGTATTCTGTGTAAGGTACTAGTCTATCAGAGACACTAGTCAAGACTTTGGATGGTTAGAAATTTCTAATCAGTATAGTGCATCATGCTTTCTAGTACATGAAATAACTCTGGCTGCTCAGCTGGCACTTTAAGAAAGGTATAAAGCAGTTTTGAGACATAAGGACATTTCTGGTTTTGCACAGATGGCATGATCAGAACATCCTTGTTATATCAGTCTTTCCTGCAATTACGGTACCCTGACCTTAGCACTGTGAACTAGAGAACCACTATTTTATGTTTAAGTCCCAGGATGAAAGCAGTGCCAAAATTTTACATCATTTCCATATTCTCCCCCAAGCTATATGCAAAATCACAAGCTGCTTTGTCCCCAAGAAGTTTTAATTTCATAAGTCAGCTGATATCTGGTCCAATATACCTATTTTACCTCATGTATTAAAAGATGTTACAAAATAATTGTTTAACAACTGTGAGAATACAAGAGAATTACTCTCCTCCAGCACAGTCCAAAACACAGTATGAAATGCTGTGCTACATTTTACAGCTTTGTAAAGTAATTCCTCATTTCATTCCTCTCAATCAAATTCTAAAGGTCTTTTCCAAAAAGACCAGGGAAACAAATATCCATTTCCAAATCAGAAGATAAATAGTCACAGGCAGTGATTCATCTTCAGTGAGCCTACATGTGAAAGTACTTATTAAAAAGGAAATGAGAATCAAGTGAAAGTACACCATTTGATACACTTTACTAGGATACATCTATGGAATTATCTTTCTCTGACAATTTAATGTCAAAAAGAACATAATCACGTAAAGCGTACTGTGATGGTAGCAGCATCTGTGCTACATGTGTTTCAACAGCATGATTAGAGGGAAAAAAAGAAAGCTCAGTTTTTAATGAGTAACATTTCAGGACTATTTTCTAAATTACTATGACAATCCATGAAAAATACAGTGTGGATACAATTTTTTTTTTTTTTTCTCAGATTACACATGTTTATTACCTTTCCTTGGTCCAAAGTACTGATATGCTAGAGGGAAGGGATGCCGTCCAGATGGACTTTGACAAGCTTGAGGAGTGGGGCTATATGAACCTTATGAAGTTCAATGAGGTCAAGTGTAAGGTCCTGGACAGGGGTTGGGGCAATCCCCAATATCAGTACAGACTAGGGGATGAACGGATGGAAATCAGCCCTGCAGACAAGGCCTTGGGGATACTGGTGGATGAAAAACTGCATATGAGCCAGCAATGGGCGCTTGTAGCCCAGAAAGCAAATCGTAACCTGGGCTGCATAAAAAGAAGCCTTGTCAGCAGGTCAAGGGATGTGACTCTCTCCCTCTACTCTGCTCTTGCGAGAACCAACCTGGAGTTCTGCATCCAGGTCTGGGGTCCCCAGTACAAGGAAGACATGGACCTGTTAGAGCAAGTCCAGAAGAGGGACTCAAAAATGGTAAGAGGAATGGAATGCCTCTCGCTTGAGGAAAAGCTGAGAGAGTTGGGCTTGTTAGCCTGAAGAAGAGAAGATGCTGGGGAGACCTTATTGTGGCCTTTCAATATATAAAGGGGGCTTATAAGAAATATGGAAAGAGACTTTTTTCCAGGGCCTGTAGTGACAAAACCAGGGGCAACAGACTTAAAGAGGGTGGGTTTATACTGGACATAAGGAAGAAATTTTTTATGATGAGGGTAGTGCGACACTGGAACAGATTGCCCAGAGAAATAGTGGATGCCCCATCACTGGAAGTGTTCAAAGTCATATTGGATGGGGGTTTGAGCAACCTGATCTAGTGGAAGATGTCCCTGCTCATTGCCAGGGGGTTGGACTAGATGATCTTTAAAGGTCCCTTCCAGCCCAAACCATTCTATGAATCTATGATTCTATGATTCTATGATTCTATTTAAGTAGTATTAAAGCAAGTCAGTGAAGTCAATCTACTGTGTTTTGCAATACATAAATGCTTAGACTTTGTGGAAAGTTGGGGGGGGGGGGTGTTGATTGTTTTTTTCTATATATATACACAAGCAGTTTGTTGATATTTTCTAAGTATGATGTTGTGAAAGAAATTCTGCTTTTGTACAAACAGTATTTAGCATCAAGACCCTACTAAGGTGGCAGGTCCAGTGTTAATCAGCTCTTGCAGGGCAAAATCTTAGAAAACACAGAATTTGCACACATGAATGCATAAACATCTATCTAACAGCAGATGACTGTAAAAATAAATTTCAGACCACTGCTTATATGAGTTAGGCTATCTTCCCTCCTCTCTGTTCTGTGTTTCAGAATTTGCATTGATTGACCTTCATTTATTGTTTTACTGTGTTCCTAGACACAAAATAATCAGATCCTGCTGTGCTATTATACAGGTAAAGAAAACCTTTTATTTTCATTTTCACTTTAACCTCCAACATTCAGGTCAAAAAAAAAAAAAGGAAGAGGAAAAGAAAAAGGCATGGGTTGTAGGGATGAGGAAGAAGAAAGAAAACCAAAACTTATTAAAGTCCTGTTTAGTAAAATATTGAGAGGATGTATTGCTGAAGACAGTCACTCTATGCAGCAGAAGAAAGGAAGCTAACAGCTAAGAAAGAGGCAGGGAAGAAAGAATCAAGATGATTCTAACAGAAACATTTTGAAGGGGAACTATTTGTATGATGTTAAAAGCAGAAAAAGTAAACTGCAGTGTATGAGGTATGAAATGACAGAGGGCCTGAAGATCCTCAGATTCTGGAAGACAAGGAAATCTTATGTAACTAGAAATGGTCATGAAGGAAAGCAAAGATGAAGTCAAAGATGTCCAGACTCCATGCCTCTGGTGATATAATCCAAGGTGACAAAGGCAAGGGGAAAGAGAGATTAGGAATTTAGCTTTAGCCCTGCCGATCTTAAACCAAACTGATAATTCCATCCATGACTTTTCAAAGTTACATACAAGCACTTTAGCAGAAATAAATAGTACTGGCTTAGAAAACCCAGGGTACATAACAATATACATTAGGTAGCACAGAATCCCACAGAGAAGGCATTTTTGGCTCTTCACTGACCCTTTCAGCCAGAAATTATATGAATAATGCCAGTGTTTTAACCATCACAACACTGTTTTGTCTAGAAATATGAAAATAACTTAGTTTTATTTTGTCTGGAGTACAAAATACTATTCTTAAATGCAAAAGCAACAGGCAGCATGTGGCAGACATTATAGAAAACAATGGTGTAGCACATTTCCCAAAATAAAACCACATGTAATAGCCATGTGTGAGTTAAATCAGAATTACAGTTTTACTTAAAGGAAATTATTCTCCCCTCTTTTTTTCCCATTGTTTTGTGTTACAGTACTTTGCAAAACATTGCAATGAATTTTTACAGACTAATTTTGGCATTACAATTACTCTAACCTTTATTAAACATTGGAAAAGAAATGTCAAAAAAGATGTCATGATCAGTTCATATAAATATTGGTTTAGTAAGGAAATTGCACAAAATCAAAAGACAGGCAATGGGATACAGAAACAAAGAAACAAAAGGCCCTGAAAGATTGATGTGGGCATACGTAAATTAAAAAAAAAAAAAATCCTTGAAAAGACTTCCAACAGAATTATACATAATTCCACACAATCAGTTATACAATAAAGATATTTTGATTCTTTTTGACCTTTCATCTAGGAAACTAGGTACTGTGTCAAGGCAAAATAGCCTTTTTTTGTTTTACAAATAGTTCAATACATCCATCTCCCAGTGGAATTCAGGGTCTTTTTACAGAAGAGAAATATTGCAAAGATGGATGGGCTCCTCTTATCTAAATAGGTGCCACACATTGTTCCAGGGAATTATGAATGGTTGTATTTCTTCATACACAGAAAGACAGCACATGTTTTATAGGTGACTTCTTTTAGAGTAAAAGGGGAGCAAACAGAAAAAACTAAAGCAGAAAACCTGTAATTCATTGAACCACTTCTCTCTGTAATTGCCTCCATCTTCAGTAACCTCACAGCAAGACCACTTCCCACTGCTAGGCAGGAAGATTCCTTGCACTTAAAAGGGTGGTGGTTTATTTCCAAAGTCAAGAAAAGCAGACAGGCACCAAACATCTCCATGTGGTTACATGCTCCACACAAGCACACACATCTAATGGAAGCAGAAAATCAAGTCAGTCTTTTCCACTCCTGCTACTTACATGGAAAATAGCACAGTGTTGGAAAAGTGTAAGCAGTAGGCACAGATACAGAGAACAATAGGAGTAACAGAGTGGATTTCAGCCCAGAGCAGTTTAGCACAGTTACCAAAAGCTTGTCCAAAGAACACAATGGTTCATGGTGGGATCACTGCCTATAGACCACAAATATTTTGATTCAAACTTTAGTTGTGGTCATGCACAGAGTGCTCTGACAGAGTTCAAGGAAGCATTTATAAACTGAAAGTTAAGCATAAATTCATCTGTCTTCTTGGAGTAGACCAGAGTGTTCGGTGCCTTGCATACTTGAGCCTAGGATGAAATCAGGCATCGAACAGAAGCCTGCACTGAGCGTGCCCTCACTCCAGTGAAAATTCGCACCTGCGTAATGAGTGAAATAAAGAACGTTCCTCAAAGCAGACTCCAGAATCCCTCTACTATATAACCAAAATATCATGGCAAAGTCCTTACTGAACACATTTTCTAAAACACCAGCGCTATGTCATACAGTTACCTGTTCAGTTTACACAAAATTTTCAGTCACTAAAGTCTAAAAATTTTTAACTTAGAATACGCTTACTCAGTTTCACTAGCCCTGCTTAGAAGAGCTCTGCACACCACACAATTAAGGCTGCAAAGGTAATCAAGAACATTTTGAAAAATGAGCACTATGAAAACCAGCTTATAGTACAGACGGCAATTATTTTGTCCACTTTTGCCTCTTGCAGTTTAACAGATAATTGTGCATTATTCAAATTTTCATCCCTGAACTCATCAGCTCCCTCTTTATAAAGCCTTATGTTGGTGTCACAATCTCATACACGTGACAGTTCTTTTTAGGCTGATGATTCCTGTCCTATTACAAAATTTTTTCCATTCAAAACAAATGATTAGCAGTCTGTTACAAACATGTTTCAAGTGATTTAGTATAGCTTTTTCAAAGATAGGCAGTTGAAATATCAGGTAATGCTTTGAAACCCACATAATACTTCCACAGTATGTCTTTGATTGGCATTTTTAGCTTCACTGAAAGGAGCCATCATAGACATGTTATGCAAAGGTCTGACTCTTTAGCTAGTAAGGTAGCCCTTACTGAATTCTCTATATTTATGGAGGGGACAAAGATACAATGGAGGAAAAATACCAGAAAGACAGTAGGTCACTGTCAGTGTTGGATTGATATTGGGTACATACATATGATTCAGCTGCTATCAATTTTTTTTTCCTTGTTACACTCTCCTTGTGTCCTATAACTTGATCTATGGAAAGACAGAGAAAATGTCTGTCCATAGCTTTGCTGTTAACTTGTTGTGTGACTTCAGGCTGATTGCTTTCAAGACCCTCTTGATTTGGGCCTTTCTTGACCATCTACATCAAAACAGGAGCTGCTACTCATAATGGATTTAGGCTTCCTCATCACAGTAAGACCATCTTGTTGTTACTGTCTCCACAACTGAAAAAGAATAATTCTTTAAATAATTTTGCAATGCAATTCATTAGAGTGGTTTAAGAACCTATTACACAGTTTCATTTACTTTCTGTGACAATGGGAACAGAAAAGCTCAACAGCTGCAAGTTTAGCCACCTATTATTCAAGTATATACTTGAATGAGCCATGGGTAAGCCAGAGAGGGACAGGCCACCGGTAACTTGCTTTCAGTAGGAGCCCTTAATAGTGAATATAGTTTCATCCCTTGCAGCTTTTAGAACTAGAGGAGTGAACCAGGACCCTAAAGCAGAGAAATATAGTTCTGTGGTTAATACCTATTTTCTTATTTATAGGTGAAAAAGAGTATGTGAAGAATTGCTTTTGGTCAGGCAAGTGGATAGCATACCTACCTTCTCTGGCTGTATCATGTATGGATGTTTCATTGAAACATGATTGGAGAAAGGCAGTTTCCTGGATTTATTTTGTAACAAAAGAAAAAGGTGTTGATACTGTTAGTTGAGAAGATTCTGAAGACCCTCACATTAAAAATTGTTTGGATTGAAGGTAGCCTATCTGTCAGAAAGGCCACATTAGGTTTATTTTTCTGCTTGCAATTTGTTATATGTATATTTTATGTTCTCTTTGTAAGCTTGACTACTCTGGTTGCTGCTCTCTAGGGACTGGGGGAACTTCCTGGTTGCAACCGAATGTGCATGTACAGCTGAAGGATAGTTCAGAAATATGGTGTGGGAGACAAAGCAAAAAGTCTGCAGGGGCTAGCAGCCAAGCCTCTGAGATGATGCAAAAGCAGAACAACCTGTAGAGTTTGAACAGATTGCCTGGTTTGCAGAAGGGTGTTGGACTTGACTGCCAGGCTGAAAGAAGCCAATTTTACAAAAAATGCTCACAGGAGATTTTTTTTTTTTATGTCTAATATTCAGAAGACTGTCATGGTTTAATCTTAGCCAGCAACTAAGCACCACACAGCTGCTTACTTACTCCCCCTGCCCCAGTGGGTTGGGGGAGAGAGTCGAAAGAATAAGACTGAGAAAACTCCTGGGTTGAGATAAGAACAGTTTAATAATTGAAATAAAATAAAGTAAAATAATAGTAGTAATAAAAAATATAATAATAATAGTAATAATAATAATATACAAAGCAAGTGATGCACAATGCAATTTCTCACCACCCACCAACCAATACCTAGCCAGTCCCTGAGCAATGATTGCTGTCCCCCAGCCAACTACCCCCAGTTTATATACTGAGCATGACGTCATATGGTATGGATACCCCTTTGGTCAGTTTGGATCAACTGTCTTGGCTGTGCCCCCTCCCAGTTTCTTGTGCACCTGGCAGAGCATGGGAAGCTGAAAAGTCCTTGACTAGTGTAAGCACTACTTAGCAACAACTAAAACATCAGTGTGTTATCAGCATTATTCTCATCCTAAATGCAAAACACAGCACTATGCCAGCTACTAGGAAGAAAATTAACTATACACAGCCAAAACCAGGACAAGAAGACCTAAACTTTCTCTTATTCAGGATGGATTTTTTGCAATAAAGCATAGAATGGCTGACTGCAAAACCTTTTACTCTTCTCGTATCAAGGAAAAAGCTGTGGAAAGATTCACCTCAAGGTTCTGACTTTCACTGAAGTAACTATTAACTGCAGAAAATGTTGATGATTGTAGGTCCTTGGCTCTTGTCCTTGGCTCTAGGAAGGAATTAAAGGAGCATTTATCAAGAGGGATGCTCATCTGATTGTTTTAAGTTTTTTTCCATTTAGATTGGTACATTGTTTCTTAACATTTCTTAGAGTTTCTTGAAGAAAGAGCATATGCATATGACCATTGCCTAGCTCTTCAGGAGAATAGCTCCAGCTTTTAAATTTATATACAATATGTGATTTAAAAAAATCTTGACCTACATGATCTCGTAGCTTTCTTTCCTCAATAAACAAAATCAATATTACTATTGTAAACAAAAGATCATTACTGTTGCAGTGGAATTATTCTACACTGCTTAAAGACCATTGGCCTACGTAGAAAAAGACATGGCAAAACTGTTGTACAGTATATGCTGTACTATTAAAAAAGATTACTACTTTTTTTAATTCAGACGATGAAGACATGAAACTATGTGCCTTTTCATTACACTGACTTTTCAAAGGAGATGCTTAGTTTCTTTTAACCTAAGTGAACCAGAATACCATGATTCTGCAAAGCCTATATACCTCACAAAAAAACATTGCCTTCCTTGGAAGGAAAATAAGAAAGACATAATTTCAAAGAGCAATTATTTGTTGGCAAGTAGCTGAATACTTGAAGTGTAGTATGTTACTGTCAAGGAGTTTTGCTGAATTTTTTTAGATATATACAATATTTACTTAAAGGAGGTTTAAACAATAAATTCTGTGGGGAAAAGTTTTGATGTATTTTTCCTGGTCAGTCCAAAATGTCACATCATCCAGCCTTTAAATATTGCCTGGGAACACTTCCGAGGTGGTATTAACAGCCACAGTTAAGCCTCAGGCCATTGTTATAGAGCTAGCATTCTCCTTTACAAAAAGGATATTCAAACCTAAGAACAAATTTCTGACTGAATATGAACCTCCTTCATTGATCCAAATACTGTTGTCAAATACCAAGATCAATGCAGGATGAAGAGGACAGTCAATGAGAAATGCAAAGACTGAAAGTTCTTCATCTGTTAAAAAAGGTCAGTGCAACAGGCTTGCAGCTAATGAGCCACAAGCAATTCAGCTGTGATGCCAGTGCCAGGCTGTACCACGTGGCTGTCGGAGGGGATCTGCTGTTTTGGTAGGCAGTCCAAATGCTCAGCTACAGGGGAAACAAGATAGCAAAAGGTGCTGAGGATACTATGAGCAGATCGCTCTGGAGACCAGCTGCATACCCACACCATTAGAGCACCCCTGAGAAACTTTTGTCATCATTTGCAGATGGAAAAATTACAAAGGATTCCCATTTCTTAACTCTCCAAGGTATTTCACTGACGCTTTGTAAGTGTTTCCATATGTGGCTTGTAGGGTCAGGAAGGTTGACTACTCCTGAGGTAGGAGAGAACATCTTTTGTACAGGAAAAAAGTCAGAATTGTCCCTGAGAACTGAGATACCAGAAGCAGTAAGGAGTTGTCATTGCCACAGAAAAGTTTGTTGAAAAATATTTTTAAAACCCCAAAACTGATATAGTAATTGCTAAGATACTGAGGAAGAGATATTTGAAACTGATCTATGAACAGATGAATTCCCTCAATGGCTGCCTGGGTGTGGTGTCTCCTATTATTAGAAACTTTATAACATTTTTTTGCAATAAAATATTTAGCAAAGAAAGGTTATAAGCAGCTTTAATTTTTTTTAAAAAAGTGTCTTTGTATACTAGAGAAGAGTGATTTTGCAATGAAGAAATATATTACTTTTTCTTCAGGTGGGCCATAGTCAATATATATTAAGACATACCACTTGGACTTAAAAAGCGTATTAAATACTTCAGTTCAATTCTGCTGAAAAAAGAATTCCCAAGGTAAATACTTTTCTTCTGATAAAGGCTACATGCTTGTTGAGCTGATGTGTAATGAAATCTAGATCTGGTATACTCTAAAATGTGTAATTATATTTTTCTTCAGAATATGCCATGGAATTTTGAGCTGAGCACCTCTATTGTTCTGGGTTTAATATGTGTCCTGTTAATCTGATAAATTAAGTACCTGTGAAAAAAAATCTGGTGTCGTAAACCTAGGTGACTCTATGATCCACTCAGCATTCAAGTTTCTGCCCAACAAAAGCCATAATTTTAAAATCAGTGAATGGGAGAGTAGATTATAGGATGCAAATAATTATCAGATAGGATTTTTTCAGAATTGCAGTTATGTCATATAGAGGCATAGTAACCTCACAAAGCAAAAGTTATTCCTTGGAGGATAGTTCTAAAGCTTCTTTGGTGGAAAAAACAAGCAAAAAAAGGCAATAAAAAGGCAAAGGCCTTTGAACTGATATAGATTGCTCTCAGAAAAGTACTAATAGTCAGCTACGTGCTTAGGAGAGAAGTGTTTATAGACCATATATGTATTCCCTCTATAGTTTTACAGATTTTTGGACTCAGTTGAAAAACCTAATAGTCTAAATGATGGTGAGCTGGAAAGTCTGTATTGCTTTTTTCATGACACCAGTTAATAATTCAACTGAATTAGTTCCTTCCTAAAATTGCAGCTGCCCTAAATTACAACTCATATTCGCTAGTGTCTCCTGGTGACACAAACTAGCATTTGCTGACAAGTTAAAAAAATTAAAACTGCCAACAAACAAACCCTGAACTGTCAGAAATATTGTGCCCATGCTTGTGGAGGATGTTATATCCAGGTATCCAGGCTGGAGCTATTCCTATTTTCCAAGCAACTCATCAATCTCTTTCTCCCTCACAAAATGTTTAACCTGTGTTTTTTCACAATAGGTTCTAAAATAAGCAATTAGATGACACAGTGTTTTCCTCAGGTTGATGCATTATGTACTAAGACACAATTGACCTCCAAGGCATGAGAAATACTAGAAAACAGAACACAACTGTTCTTAAGCTGTTAAAATGCTGGAATGAACTCAGATACCAGAAAGGACGCTTTCAACAAGCTATCTTGTCCCTCTAAGTAGATGACTGTTCCTTCCCTCCTACACTCTGTGAACTGAAAGTAGATATTTTACATTATAACTAAAGCTAAACTGGACTTCAGGGCCAACATAAGATTTATTTTTGATGTTGGTAGTCTTTGAGGTGAGAACTAGACTTCTTGCTTTCTATTGAAAGGTTTTTAGTTTGTATGCATAATGAAAGACACGAGGTAGAATGAATGGTTTGTTTTTTCACTATTGGTGTTACCTGTTTTTAACTGTTACATGGACACTTGCAAGACAGAGATACTGGTCTCTGTAAAGAATGACTGGAGGAAGGAGTCTAGTTAGACACATGCATTACAGTAGTCTTCTTAATAAAATATGAGTTTTGCGGAATATAATTTTAGGTTATGTTCCAGGCAATATGTGTTACTTACCATTAAACAGAATACAAATCTGCTGGCTTTAGTCTCAAGCCACTCCCTACATTTTCCCTTCCCCTGTGAGTGGAGTGCAGACAGCAGTTTGTTTCACACCTCCGACTGCTCAAGTGATGAAGGGGTAGAAGTTAAGTTTGTCACTCCAAGCCTGCATCTGTCTGTAGGGTGTTTCTCACCAGTGTTGTAGCTTAGGCCATCTTCTCCTGTTTCTTCCTCTGACGATGTACTACTATATGTTGAAAGGAAAGCATTAAAATTTGTGTTTGCTGAGTAATGACAGATTTTTTTCCCCCTTTCCTCTTAGATTGTTCAATCTCCCTTCATATTTTAGTGTGTGCGGAGGGGAATGTAGGCTTGTAATGAACATAATGCCTATATCAAAGGATTGTTTTCCTCTTCAAATTATTTTCTTTTCATTGTATTTCATATAGACAAATATGTGATTAATTGAGCTCATTAGCAAAACAGTTTCCTTCTAGGTCCTCTGGAATACTACCTGGATTTCAACATATTTGAGAACTTGGATTTTCTGGTATTTATATAAATGTCTTATTGTACATTCATACCTCTGCGCATATGAAATTTATAGAAATCTTTGGGGACCCCTTTGTAGAAATTAGGCATTAGGTCTAGGTATTGACATAGTCATTATAAATGGCACTCCTATTGCATCTTATTACTCTGGACATACCTTGGATGTTCTATTGTGCTGATCTGAAGGAAATAAAATATAATCTGTCTCAGATAATCTATTCCATATAATTTCAGTCATTTATAATGAAGTTTAAACCAGATAATTGTATTGTATCAGGAAGGAATTAAGTTATCTTATGTGGAATTATCAAGTCAGGCAAACCTTCCGATCTGACATCGTAAATTAGACTATATTTTGTTTGTGTGGATTGTCATATCCTTGAGAAAATACATGTTATTCTCAAAGAGGTTAAACAAAAAGCTGAAAACTTCTGTGATCCCAATTAATCATTCTCAGTATGCTTCATAAATCTATATATTGAACAAGCAGATTCATTTTGCAAAACAGGGAATGACCTACAATGAATAGTTAAGAGCAAGCTTCTTCACAAGCCTATTTCTACAGCCTGTTGTTCTGGTTGGATGACACTATTCAAAACTATACTGCAAGCCAGGAATCACACTGAGATCCTACACTTGTTTTGTGTGCTTGGTTTTATTATCTGACAAAGACAGAAACATCCTGGTTCTTATTCATACCCAGAGATACAGCAAAGAAATGACAGCACTGAAATGAAGTGCACAGACAATTAGTCAGACTGAATAAACTGCTTTAAAGTGGGTTTTGGGTTTGATTTCTGTATAAACAATTATAAAAATAAGGGGACAGTAAGTATTATGAGTTTAGAAAGATGTATTTTGAATGGCTAATTTGCTTCAAAATCAGAGGCCTGCCAGAGAAAAAATGTGTGAAACTTTTTTGCAAAGAAATCTTTGTAATATCAGTGATTATACATATGATTAGAAACTTTATCAAATATACTCAAAAAATACCTACTTTTTTTTTTTTTATTTCAGAATAGAAAAACAAGGGAGTTTCCATGTGCATAGATTCTAGACATGTTATTTATGTTCATGTCACTGCTTACTAACATAGAGCTACTCCTAGTTTCAATGACTCCTTTCACTGCATTGACAATCTAGCACCATTAGTTCAGGTATTATATCCTGTAACATTTTGCAAGGAATAAGAATGTTAAAATATGTTGCATAATATTTTAATACATATTTGACTTTTGGGGGTGTAATAAAATAGCTCTGTTGTGGCTTTTTGTATGTTCTTTCTTATGAGTTCTCTGTTTGAAGGCTTAGTAAAGAAAAGTGCTTTTATTTTCAGACCAGGAACTGCAGAGTTAAAACTTCAGCTGGCTATAACATACCTTTTGGCAGGCTGGGGACAGGGGCAGGGCGGTATGGGAACAGGATGTTATGAATTCATGTTTGCAGTTGAAAAGCAGTAAAGTTCAACAACATACAAAATGTGGTGATGCTATCTAATAAGAAGTGGCCTGAAGAAAGACTGGATCTGCACAGAACCATTTATTTTGAGCCAAAGAAGAATAATTTTGTACCAAACGGAGTCTTTATTTAGCTAGAAGTTGCATCAGCTGCAAAAGAATTAATTTGGACATAAGGCCTGATTTTGAAGTAGTTATTTCCAGTTGTACCTATTGCTTTGCAGCTGCATTTAATTACAAACTCAGTTTGGAGAAGTCAAAAGTCTAATTATCAGATTTCCAGAAGTAACCTGATAGTCATCTGCATGATACAAAATGGAAGTGCAACTTGTGGGCTGGGCTTTCAGTCATAAGATAGGTGGAGAGGTTTTTCATAGGTACATTAAGTAAAAGCTTCTCTTAGGAAGAAGTACCAAATGTCCTACCCCTACACTGAAAATCTATGATGAACCCAAGTTGATATTAAGATCATGTTGAATTAAATGTGAATTAGAGCATTGTGCAAAAATACAAAGAAAGGAACTGTATATCCAGGAGGATTTTTTTTGTTTTGGTTTGCAGGGGGGTTTTTTTGTTGCTGTTTTTTTCTCAATAAAAGCTTGTTTTAAAGCTGGCACAAGCACCTTCATTGTCATAACTCTCATGTTGAACAATTAATCTGTGGAAAACCCATTCAAATATTACTCTAGTTTCTTTCAGGCCAACTGTTGGCACGGCTGCAAAAGGCAGTGGTGATACTCACTCAAGAACACAGTCTTTCATTTATCAGGCACCATACTATTGTGATAATATTGCCTTTTGAAATGCCTCCTCACAGAAAATGTTGGATTCATGACACTGGGAAGAATCCTGGAGCTGGTCCAAGTGCACTTCCCTTCTCGACACTCCCCTCCTTCGCTCCTCTTGAAGCTGTGGCACTACCCTATCATGCATGTCCTTACTTCAAAACTGGTTGATTTAAAGGCTAGTTAGTAACCCAATACTTTCAACACAGAGATCTGTCCCTGAGGCGGGAGTGCCAACTTCAAACTGCTCATAGAGGTAGCAGGAGGTCATAGACAAATCCAAGTCCATTTTCTGACAACAAGAATAATGCAACAACGAAGAAACTCTTGCCCATGCTGTTAGACCAGTCTTATTCCTGATCTTCTGAAAAGTGAACACTTTTTTTTTTTTTTTTGGCTTAGGAGTCATAAGATCATTACACAAATCTGCATTCTTTGCAGAATCCTGCAGAAGGCTGGTCTGGGTCTTAGGGTTTTTTTTGGGGGGGAGTGGGGTTTTTTTTAACCTATTTATTTTCTACCCACCTATTTTCATCTCTAAGGCATGAGTTCTCACTTTGCTCATTTTTTATTATTACTTGGATTTTCCCCTACAATACCTTTGATTCTCACATTATTCACAGAGAAGGCTTTGTAGGATTGATTGATAATGTGAGGGTAAGAGCTAATATGGGTTTGTTTTGAGGTAGTACTTTTCTTGCTCCTGTGTTTGTTATTGGTTTGGCTCCTTTTTAAGAACATTAACAAATAATAAATCTAATAATAGTCCTTTCAATACCAGCAGGACACTTGGTAAAGTCTGACAGTCTTCGTCACAGAAGGGCATGTGGTCACTTTTAAACTGAGCACTGAAAACACTTGCCATCAGGTTAAACACAACATGTGGTGAGTTTTTGCTAGAATTTCATACAGCTACAAGTGTTATAAATAAAACAAAAGTTTCAGGATAGTTCTGGGGAAAGGCAAAAACATTCTAGTGATGTAAACACTAATGAGATTTGAGTTTTACATTTAAGAGGGAGATGACAGTAGGATACTACCAACATTATGTCTGTAGGACTGTAATGTGGCAACCACATTTTACAAGATAATATAAATATCTATGCAAATGTCAATGACTAATTACTACATAAACAAAATGAAGCTTTCTTTACTTCTGCTATCAAAGCTGTCTAAGCCACATCCACATATTGAATTTTAATTACATGAATGTTAATATTCTCGGTGTTGACCACTGTAGATTGTCCTGATTGCTGGGTCTATACATTGCTGTAATTAAAATTATCACTGGTAAACAGACTGATAGTTTATTAGGATTTTTTTCTTTAGAAACAAAGGATATTTCTTACCAAATTATAATAATTATAAAGTGATGTTTATTACACATTATAAACACATTATAAGTGTTTTGATTTAAGCTAGACAGTACTCATAAGTTTCACAGGGTTAATAAAAAGATGTGCTTGAAATACTGATAAAACAGCCTCAGATAAAAATTTACTCGATATAATTAAAGACATATATTTACAAAACTTCATAATATTTCTTTTTTAAGATATTCCAGAACAATGGTAAGATGCTATAAAACAATGCCTTAATAATAAAACATTTTGTAGTACCTTCATACTCTGCCATTCTCTTTGCCTTCCTCCTTTTATGTATTCATGGTTGACGTCTTCCTGAATGAATACATAATAATTCTGATTACTCAATCTTTTCTTCAATTATTTAGTCTTTTATAGTCTAATTTCAGTTACTACATTATTTCATAATCCCTTCAAGACTGCGTGATTTAATTTATATACTCCTACACAAAATATATCACCACAAACCATGGGCAATAAAATTTTATCAAATAATGAAACCATGTTAAATAAGTATTCTCTACAAATAATTCAAATGATTACCTGGAGAGGCCATAATCAAAACCAGAAATATTTTCCCCCAAGAGCTTGGGACTTTATTTTTCTGTTTTGTTCTATGTATTTTTTAGCTTCTAGTAATGGTAAAGAATCATTTTAAAATGCCTCAGCTGTATTTCTAAAACAAATTGAGTGCAGACAGAATTTAAAAGTCCTAGTACACATATTAAATGAGTCCATTAATTTAGTATTAGCCCAAACATTCATCTTTCTAACTCTCCTCTTATTTTGGGGTTCTGGTGATGTAGCTGTTTCAGACTTTGGGAAAATTTCAATATAAAAAGGATGAAATCTATGTCTAAAAGAACATAAAAGAAAAAAAATAAATAATCAATCAGATATCATGGTAAGAGAATCAAAAAAGGTGTTTCCATTGGGACCACTGCAGCACCTAAATCTTCAGTCCATGTAATCCTTGCATCTTACATGGGGAGAAGGAGAGCCAGGATGATAACGTGGCAAACCTGAACCCCATAAAGTTCACATCAACGGACAGTAATTTCATTGGATCTGATAGCTGGTGGTGTTTTCAGGCATCCCTGTGGGGGGAGAAGGGAGGGAGAGGCAAGACCTCTCTGGAGCACAAAACCAGTCCTTTTTATTATATTGATAACCACAGTGGGCAGTAGCCAGGGCTGAGAGAAACAGAAAATATGTGGGTGGGAAGTAGAAGAATAAGGAGAGCAGTTTCAACACAGGTGAAGTCTGCCAAGAGTCCTAGGAATTACCTTTTTAGCTCCACTGCAGGGAAAATTAGAGCTCATGTTCAAAAATTTTGCTTTGTGAACTTATCAAAGGCAATAGGGAAGTCAGAGTAAAATAGGAATCAAGAATCTGGAAGCCGCAGGCTTTGGGTCCAACCCACTGTCCCCATTTTCTTGCTCTAAATGTCAGCTTCTTGCATTGCATGTCTATGCATTGAAGTAATTTCTATTGACAGTTCTGCTGAGATTTTACCCGTGAGAGGAACAGCTGAACAGTTCAGAAAAGACAACAGAACCTTAGCACACAACTCAGTAATTGTGTCCTGTCTGAGTTACCAAAGGCTTGATAAGAACGCACTGAACACGCAGGGTGGCTTTGTGCCAGGCTATAAATATACTTTAGACTCATTTAAAACAATTCAGAATCCACTACTAAGTTTTACAATGATTGATAGCAGAGCAGCCCTTATTATAACATTATTTTCTCCTTGTCACAGAGTGCATAAGACAGAATAGTCATATTCTTGCCTCTCAAAAGCATTAGAACAGTACACTCCAGAAGTGGGTAAAATTACTTTTCCCACATATGTTGCTACCTAAACTAAAATGCCTATGATTAATCACTACTACCTTTCTCCTAGCATTAATTTAAAAAATGATGAGAGGAAAGTGCAGAGAGAGGAATATTAATTTCCAGTAAAAAAATATTAACTTCAGGTAGAGAAGCTGTTAGGGAGAAAAGTGGAAGAGTTCTTGGATCCATTAAGCATCTGACATGTTCATCACCAAAATTCTAAAGGTAATTGCCAGATAAAATTAAAGTGCTACCAGCAGTCACTTTGAACAGTTTCTACAGGAAAAAAAAAATAAAAAAAAATAAAAGGTGAAGTGTCAGCAGATAGGAAGAATATAAGTTACTATGTCAATCACTGGAAGGGATGAAACAGTTCAAAAAGATGAGGAATGTAATTTAGTTGGATTATATCCAAGATAGAATACTGAAATAAGTAATGGCATTGATTTATAATGGTTAAAACAAAAATAAAAAGAAATTTCCATATGCAAATGGATAAAGGTACTAAGGATACCCTCAAAAATGCTCCAGCGAAGGTCACATTGTTTTGAAAACAATGACAGAAAGATCTAATATATATTCTTGCTTTTGTGACAAAGTATTAAGATTTTTTTTTAGCTTATGCTGATCTCACACACTTTTTGTTTATTTTTTTAACTGCTGCATCCCATTCCTATATTCACTGCCTGAACCCTGTTATTCCTTGTCTCCTTACTCTTTTCCCACCATATTGTAACTCCCAGTCACTTGCAAAACCTCCTTGTCAACATTCAAAGTCCTTTCCCCTTGCGATGTCTTTGCCAGAAGACAGTCTTGGGCTGTCATAATACTTTATAATAAGCCATTGCTCTCTCTTTCTTTCCTCTAAAAGACATGGAGTGTGTCAAGGTCTTCCAAGAAGGTTCTAGGTTTCACTCTGACATGCCCAAGTGAAATGGGAAGGGTTGCCTGTAACTCTAATCTCCAGTGAGACCTATTTATTTTTTCTTAAAAATAAGTATATTTTTTTAAAATATTTTAGCCAAACAAAAGGAAGAGACCTACTTGTAGAGATTCAGAGGTATAAAACAAAGATAAATAGCTTGGAATTTAAAATTTAGATTAGACATCAGGAAAAGGTTTTTAACTGTGAACACCACTGAATAGTAAAATAAATTACCTAGAGAGGTGCTGCAGTCTAATGACTTCACTGAGCAAGTGAGACTAAGGATGCTTCTGGGAATAGAGAACAGAAAAACTCGGTGTAAACTATTTTCTGGATGAAATGTCCAGATTGTTTTCAGCCCAAAAGTTGAAGGCTGTGACTCAGTCAAGCTCACTGAAGATAATTTAAGTTCTGCAGAAAATTTAAAAAGTGAGACAAATCTCATATTTTCTTCACAGATTTTTTACCTTCCTATTATTCCTCTTGCATCTTTTACTAGCAGAATTAAATAATTAATGTTTCATTGGAATGCCATGTATGAAAGAAAAACAAAATTACATTAACTTAACAGAAGTTTCAAAAAGAAGATTTCCATACTCTAGATGTTATAAACCACTATTTGTCTAACTGTTGTGGAAGACATTTTACCAAGTCTATCTATGGCTTAGGGTTCACTATTAAGCTGAAACAACAAGATACAAAATTTTAGATTTTAAATTCTCTATATCAGAAAATCACTTTATTTTCTTGTGTTTTAAAATTTATTCTAACAATAGTCACAAAGTAGTACATGGAACTCCAACCAACCATATGAAAGTATTCTTATAATGTATATAGTCATAGGTACTAAAATGATTTACTGTAGAGGAAAAGTTATCCACTTGTTCAACAATCTTCAACTAAAATGAATGTTCCTATTTCAGTAGTAACTGACAGTTAATGGCACTTCTATTTGTTAGTTTATTTATCTTTTAATGGCTAACTGAACAAATCTGAATTGTTTAAATTTCCCCCACACCTTATCACTGCATTCATTTTTCTGTGTATTATCCCTTTTCTTAAATTAGGTTAAAAACTAATAGAAGACACTAAATTTATGCCTTTCTGCATACTTATGCAACACAGAATACAATCTGGCTGTAATCCTGATGTGCTTTTAGTTGTTACTGCATTAACATCAGGGGGGTGTTCAGAAGGTTTAATAGGTAATTCTCAGGTTGGAAGATCAGTTTCTGCCCCTGTTACTTTAACTGAAAACTGCGCCTTTGCTTCTGAGGTCAAAATCAGGCAGGTTCTTTTTAGATATATCCAGGCTTTAAAACTAAGATGATCTAAATTTTCCTAGAAAACTTCTCAGTTCAACACATGTCTTTCCAGGAAATATCTGAACTGCTAGCAAACTTGTTCTATTTTCCTTAGCCTAATTGTGTCAGTTTGGAGCCCAAAATAAACATAACCCAGTCATAAACCTTCCTGTGATGTCCACTCACACAGCACTACTGATAATCAACTTGCAAATCCCTAGAGTTTGCAATGCAGAAAAAATTTCAAATCATTTTACAGATCTATAGCCAGAGAGATCCCTGTTGGCTCCACATCTGAAAAAAATCAAACAGGCATGTTGTTTCTTCCAAAGTCACTGTTAATATATGCATGCAGAAGAGGAGCCAAGTTTTTTTGGGGTTTGTTTTTTTTTTTTGAATGAGAACATAATACAAAGAATTCACCATTTCTGGTGAATCCCTTCACCTCTATAGAGAGATCCACAGTCATAACTGTGGAATACAAATCAATAAATCCTTGGATTCTATAGGAAGACTGAATTTCAAAGGACGTGAGAAATATAGGGAGGCTGCTACCAGCATTTTAATCTCTTTGCATGAAATTTGGAAATACAGTGTTGATCTCTGGGAAATTTAGTTATATAAATTTTAATAGTTGATATTTTTCTTTTCTGTTTATGTGATATCAAGGAAAGGCTATCTCTGCTCTCAACAATGTTGAAAGCCAGTAGTGTGCCCAGGTGGCCAAGAAGGCCAACAGCATCCTGGCTTGGATCCAGGAATAGTGTGGCCAGCAGGAGCAGGGAGGTGATCGTCCCACTGTACGCGGCACTGGTGAGGCTACACCTCAAATACTGTGTCCAGTTTTGGGCCCCTCACTACAAGAAAGACATTGAGGTGCTGGAGCGTGTTCAGAGAAGGGCAACAAGGCTGGTGAAGGGTCTGGAGCACAGGCCTTATGAGGAGCGGCTGAGGGAACTGGGGTTGTTTAGCCTGGAGAAGAGGAGGCTGAGGGGAGACCTTATCGCTCTCTACAATTCCCTGAAAGGAGGTTGTAGTGAGGTGGGTGTTGGTCTCTTCTCCCAAGTAATTAGCAATAGGATGAGAGGAAATGGGCTCAAGCTGCACCAGGGGAGGTTTAGATTGGATATTAGGAAAAATTTCTTCACAGGAAGGGTAGTTGGGCATTGGAAGAGGCTGCCCAGAGAGGTGTAAAAAAACAGATAAACATGGCACTCTGGGACATGGTGTAGTAGGCATGGTGATGTTGGGCTAATGATTGTACTGACGATCTCAGAGATCCTTTCCAGTCTTAATGATTCCTAGTTTTTACTTTCATTAAAAATAACCCAGCCACCAAGCCAGGAAACATGAAATTGCTACTCTACCCTTAATTGGATTAGTGGTGGATTTGGTAATGTTAGGTTAATGGTTGGACTGGATGATCTTAAAGGTCTTTTCCAACCTAAATGATGGTATGATTCTATGATTCTATTCTATGAAATATTCCTTCTGCAGAAATACATAAATAGGTAAGTATCATTAGCAGCTAAATTTGGTATTCCCATGCAAGTATAATAGTTATTGCACTCCAGAGGGGACAAATGTGAAAGGTTATCCTTGTTTTCTTCTCTTATCAGAACATACTGCACATTTTCAGTGTTATCTATTGTCATCAGGGTAGGGCAACGTCAGCTGACCCTTTTCCTCTTTCCAAATTGAGCCTTATCAGTCCAGTCCAGTCAATATCATATAAGACTGAAAGATAACAGCAGCAACACTGAAATATGATTTTGCTCTCTCTAGTTAACTTGCAGTGGAACTAACCTCTCCACATTTAGTAGTTTGCCCTTGAGAAACACTTCAGTACTTATAGCAGAAAACAATAATGTTCTATTAGCCCCTTATAGTGTTTACAAGTAGAAAAATAAGTTGTCTAATAATTAATCATGTAAAAGAGCAATATCTGATGTCCTGGTAAATGCAAGAGAAATACAATAAAGAAATTACAAGCCTATGTCACATAAAGAAACTTTCAGTGCATAAAGATGGTCCTCCTTTCTCACAGTACCTTGGGAGATAACAGTTACCCAAGGGATACTTTACTGTGACAAACAAACTTTTCTTTTCTGTACTTAGCTAAGACTAATATTCTTTCATTTTTTCAGTTGGTTCTTAAACTGTATCTGCAAAGGTCATTCTTTTCTACTTTTTTTTATCAGGAATTGACTGGAATGCTGGGTTCTTAGCATTATATCAGATTATGGTGTACTTTTTTTTTTTTTTTCTGCTAGTGCTCAACTTTGTCCTGTACTTTCTCTTGTACCTTTTGAGAGAATACAAACATTAGATCTGCATACCTTTCCTGTATTTTCTGTCTGTAACTGAAACAATATGACAGTTTACTCAGTGGATCAGTAAGAATCTGTCTAACAAATGATTTCCAGGGTTTTTCTTCTAGCTCAGCAGTTTGCAAACAGTCTTTCAAATTCAATTAAAATGTTTTATTTCCCCAGGGGTCTGTGGATAATAAAAGGAAGAACATCTGTACTTAATATTTTTTTCCCCTTCAGAAAATCCATCAGAGTACATTTGAAAAAACAAGAACCTCGGCTAGTGAGAACCTCGTCTAGTGACCAGGTACTCCAAATTCCCCTTCCTACTAATTGTTTTGAATAGGAATCTGATTATTTTGTTGAAAATAACCTGAGAAGTTAGGGTTATTTGGGGCATTTATAGGGTACTTAATAAATATGAGATTAGAGCAGATTATCCTGCTGTTGTTTTAAATTCTTCTTCTAAAACACTACAATTCTACGCTATTAAAAATCAAAACTTAATTATACATATAATTTTTGATTTTGATGAGCATATATAGCATGGGATAAAGCTGTACTGAATATACTGATCTTTTCCTCAAGTGCAAAGAATGTAGCATTTCAGAACACTTGATCTTTGGGTGAATTCTTGGTATTCAACACAGATCCTTAAGCCTCAATCTAGCCCAGCTAAATTAATGATCAGGTTCCTGAATGAGCTGAACAAATCTGAGCTTAAATTGCTTAAATAAAGAATCGGGAAATTAGCTTATATATGACAACAGTTAGACCAGACTTTCATCAATGCAACTGTGTTCATTTCAGAAGATTTCTTTTCTATAACCCATGAAATTAGAGACCAAATCAATCCCCCCACTACAGTGCAACCTTGAAGAAGCAAGCAACATTTCTGAGAATCATGGCAAGGCTGTCCCCCATAAGGTGCCAGGACGATCAATGCTAGCCAGTTTCCATAGGTTCTGGGCAAAACTGGGGGCTGCCCGACTACAGTAACAGCTCCTACAATGTGAGTGGCAGATACCACAAAGATCACCGTGCCTGGTTAAAATATGGTCTTGAGATACAAGTGCCAAAAAATCTACTAAAGATAAAAGCAAATTAACCTAAATTGATAATTTCTGAGAACAGGTGTCCAGAAAAAGAAACTGTAGTCACAGCCCCCCAAAAATCTAAATCGATATGAAGTTAGTATTTAAGTACATCGTTTCAATTGTGGTTTGTGGTCTCTTCCAGTCTATTTCAATAACCTCCTGCATCAAGCTTCGTGCTCTGAAGCATGAATATAGAAGCATGAAAACAAAGTATAGAAGCATGAATATGGAAGATATGCCTGAATATCAAAGACACCTTTGCCCTATGCACCCCATGGTCATGTAACTTGGAGGATTACAGCAATCTTTGTTTAATATTCTCTGCAAACCAAAACCCAAGTAACTTACTTCTTTATTTCTAAAACAAGGAAAGCTTTGAGCAAGGAAAAACCATGGGTTTAAATGTGGGTTGGTTTGTTTTGGGTTGGTTTTTTTTTTAGTATTTTAAAGGAGTAGTGGAAGGCAGCTGCAGTATGGGACTAAACAGCATCAACAGAAGATGTTGGGAACACTCTATGTTCCAAAAAAACTCCATGGTGCAATTCACAATCCATGGACTTTAGAAAAAGACCCAGCATACCCCCAAATATAATGATCCTGAACATTAATTATTCCTTAGGGAATGGTATAGAAACTGAAGCAGGAAAATATAGCTAAGATTTGGTTGTATTTTTCTTATCTATATTTTCAGATAAGAAGATATAAAAAAGGTGTTATCAAAACCTCCACAAAGTCTGGATTTTAAATAAGTATTAAATATATTGGATGTCCTTCAAAAAAGATTAAGTGATAAACCAGAAGAGGGAGGTCCTTGAGGACATGGGAGAACTTAAGTATGTGTGGCTGCTGATGTAAGAGTATCTAGTTCAGACAGCATTAGTTTTGATTGGTAGTCCCATAGATAAAAGAAGTATAAGACACAACGCTTGTACTTCTAGTGTGTTCCTACAGGTCCAGAGCTAGAAACAGTGCCAATTTTTTTTTCAGCTTAGGAAGCTAAGAGCACACAAGGGTTGAACAGCTAGATCTCATCACAACAGTCTGACTAGTGTCTAACAGGAGCTCACTCACATCTCCAATGTGGAGAAATATCCCCTCTCACCTTACTTGGTATTCCAATGCAGCCAGTCACAATGGAAAAAAAATTCTATTGTCATGCTGTGAATGGGTGCAAGAAATATAATGATTTTCATATTCTAACAAGAGAACAGGAAAAAAAGAACTGCTCCAAAACCAGGGTAAAACTTCTGTGATTTATATCCATACAAACATACTACCAAATGTATCCTGTTTTCAGTGTAATCAAGCAGTCGAGCACAAGAACTGCTTTTCATCTTCAGTGTAGAATATACAAGCTGTTCACTGAGAAACCTGGAGAAACCTGGAAGTAAGTATATTTGGTCAAAATTGACATAGAGAAATTAATTTGTTTTCTTGGTGTAGTGTATTGGGACTTTGTTCCATGAGTACAAATAACCACAAGGCAAAACAGCTTATATTTACAAGCTCAGGTGAAGTGCAGTGACCTACATTTAAGACAATATTTCTGATTTCTTCAGAATACATTAATTCAAATTTTATCTGTTCAATCATAATAGGCCTGCCTGAATGAGACCTGCACTACTGAAGATTTCTTTTCTATTAACACATGAAATTAGAGACCAATTATTTTAGCCTTTCACGTACCTGGACTCAGTACAGTGCACAACAAGCACAGCTTTCTGTCAGGTTACTTCTGATGTGGGATGCAATCATTTATGGATGCATAACACCCTTGTTTTCTTGACTGAGCCTGAATAATTAAACTGTATGTATTACTTTACCCTCACATAATGTAGCAACATATTTATTAGCAGGTATCTGAGCACACACACAAAGTTCATTCTTTGACCAAAACTTTTTTTTTTAAATAGTTGAAATCACAGTGGAATAGGTAGTTATTAAGGAGGACATATAACTAAATGACGTCTTTAAATGGCATTAGCAAAATATAGTTTCTGTACATCAATGGTATTGTTGAAAGTGTAGTTTTTAAGCCTAGCAAACCATGTCTAGAAGATTCATCAGGTTCACCAGGTTATCACAGAAAACTGGAAGGATCAGTAAATGATATTGCATAAACAACATAACACCCAAGGAAGATATACGTTTGGTTTTAGAAAATATATATGTTTGAAGATATACAGATACTGAAGGTCGATTCCTGAAATACCTAATCTGCATGGCTCTTCCCATTTATGCTAATATTCAGCCTTGTGCATAGATAGACTTTGGCACTGGAGCTATTTTCAGAACCAAGCTGGTGGGCAGCCACTTATCCAAGAGGTAAATAAGAAGATAGTGAAAAAATACATAGGTAGCTAAGTACAAAACCTCAATTGGCATCTGGCCAGTCATTTTACAGATTCAGACATCCACAGTTACAATCCCCAGCTGCTTGTCATTACTTGCTTCCTACAGGTCTGTGGGTTTTCAGATTTGTTCTTGTGGTCAGGTAATAAAGGAGGCTGAGCTCTCTACAGCTAGTTAGTGTCAAAATCAGGTTTCTTAACCTAAATTTTTTAAAATATTAGTTCTTTGTGAACACAGCTAATTTTGATTAGCTAGACTCAAAGACAGAAACACACAGATGGGAAGCCCTATGTGTCCAATCTAGCCACCCGTTTGTGTGGAGCGGCTGGGGAAAGCAAGCAAGCAACAATGTACTTGAGCAGTTTTTTGAAGATGATGCACTTAAGAATATATAGCTGTGCCTTGCCAACAGCAGTATTGTTGAATCTAAGCTGATGTTATAACAGTTAATCTCCCTCCTCAGGTAGGTATAGTATTCAAATAACCAGGAAAATATGCCTACATCCAAGCTGGAGAGGTGGGTCTGTGTGAAAATCATGAGGTTCAACAAGGCCAAGTGGCAAGGCCCTGCACGTGGGATGGGGCAACCCCTGATATCAATACAGGCTAGGGGATGAAGGGATTGAGAGCAGCCCTGCAGAGAAGGACTTGGGGGTACTGGCAGATGAAAAGCTGGACATGAGCCGGCAATGTGTGCTTGCAGCCCAGAAAACCAACCGAATCCTGGGCCGCATCAAAAGAAGCGTGGCCAGCAGGTCGAGGGAGGTGATTCTGCCCCTCTACTCTGGTGAGACCTCACCTGCAGTACTGCATCCAGCTCTGGAACCTCAGCACAAGGACATGGACCTATTGGAGCGGGTCCAGAGGAGGGCCACCAAAATGATCTGAGGGCTGGAACACCTCTCCTTTGACACTGTCTCCCATAATATTCTCCTTGGGAAGCTGGCAGCTCATGGCTTGGACGGGCGTAGTCTTCGCTGGGTAAAAAACTGGTTGGGTGGCTGAGCCCAGAGAGTTGTGGTGAATGCAGTTAAGTCCAGTTGGCAGCCGGTCACGAGCGGTGTTCCCCAGGGCTCTGTTTTGGGGCCAGCCTTGTTTAATATCTTTATCGATGATCTGGATGAGGGGATTGAGTGCACCCTCAGTAAGTTTGCAGATGACACCCAGTTGGGTGGGAGTGTGGATCTGCTGGAGGGTAGGATGGCCCTGCAGAGGGACCTGGACAGGCTGGATTGATGGGCCGAGGCCAACTGTATGAGGTTTAACAAGGCCAAGTGCCAGGTCCTGCACTTGAATCACAACAACCCCATGCAGCGCTACAGGCTTGGGGAAGAGTGGCTGCAAAGCTGCCTGGCCAAAAAGGACCTGGGGGTGTTGGTCGACAGCTGGCTGAACATGAGGCAGCAGTGTGCCCAGGTGGCCAAGAAGGCCAACAGCATCCTGGCTTGTATCAGGAATAGTGTGGCCAGCAGGAGCAGGGAGGTGATTGTTCCCCTGTACTGCGGCACTGGTAAGGTCGCACCTGGAATACTGTGTCCAGTTTTGGGCCCCTCACTACAAGAAAGACATTGAGGTGCTGGAGCGTGTTCAGAGAAGGGCAACAAGGCTGGTGAAGGGTCTGGAGCACAGGCCTTATGAGGAGCGGCTGAGGGAACTGGGGTTGTTTAGCCTGGAGAAGAGGAGGCTGAGGGGAGACCTTATCGCTCTCTACAACTCCCTGAAAGGAGGTTGTAGTGAGGTGGGTGTTGGTCTCTTCTCCCATGTAGTTAGCGATAGGACAAGAGGAAATGGGCTCAAGCTGTGCCAGGGGAGGTTTAGGTTGGAAATTAGGAAAAATTTCTTCACGGAAAGGGTGGTCAAGCATTGGAAGAGGCTGCCCAGAGAGGTGGTGGGGTCACCATCCCTGGAAGTGTTCAAAAAAATGGGTAGATGTGGCACTCTGGGACATGGTTTAGTCTAGTCTACCCTTGATTGGTTTAGTGTGGACTTGGTGGTGTAGGTTGATGGTTGGACCGGATGATCTTGGAGGTCTTTTCCAACCTAGGCGATTCTATGATTCTATGGTTCCTATGAGGACAGGCTGAGAGAGTTGGGGTTGTTCAGCCTGGAGAAGAGAAGGCTGTGAGGAGACCCTTTTGCAGCCTCTCAATACTTAAAGAATACCTTTTTGCTTGATTACTAAGAGTATTTGCACAGAAACTGAGCTACTATGCAGTTACTGTTATGTTTTACAAAGGAACACTAATTCAGTGTCTGTCAAGCTCTGAGTCTTGTTTTAACAGTGGCACCTAACTGAAATAGCTGCTCAGGTCTAGAAGAAAGCTAGAATTTAGCCTTTTTCTTTCCCAGTTCTACCAGCTGATTTACATTTCCCATTGCCCAGCATGCTAACACTCATTAATTCCCTCCACATCAGACTAAGGCACCAAGCTCCACATAGTGAAGCCCACACAGCATAATTTGCAGACTTGGCGGTCTTGTACATTACAGTAACCATGTTTCTTTTTGAATCTGGTTTCAAGGCCTAAAATGAGGTTTATAAATTCCTCTCTGAAGAATAAGAGGCCAAGAAGCAAGACAAATGTCACTTAGTGGGTGTAAGTGTATTTTTATTGCTATGTCACGGAGAGTGAGGCTGAATCTGCACTTTGAATCCTAGGTTCACTGATTTTTCAGAGACAGGCTTTGAAGGACCCCATTTCAGTCATATTAGATGCTTAAAACTTTATCAGGCATCTAACTATTTTCAAAAACAGCTGCCAAATTCTAAAAGGACACAAAAAGATTCTCTTGAATATCCTGCTAAATGTGTATTGAGGTGCCTTCATTTATCTACAGATCAGTTATTACTTTCTCTAAATCACTCTTGAAAGTAGGATTCAGATGTTTTCATAATTTTATATACAACTTTCCTATGCCCTGTGTTGCATGGTTTGATCATTATACTATTTAAAAATGGCATAGGTAGTATAACACTAGCATTAAAAAATTCCATAGATCAGTCATATATTGGAACAGGTCAGAATCATAGAATCACAGATCAGAATTTTTCTAATTCCATAGTGACCATATTCTGACACTATCAGTCACTTGAAAATATCTTAAATTTCAAATAACCACACTGAACTAACTGTGCTGTTCCAAGAGTGCATTCCTATTTGGTATAACAGTGATGACACTTAGACTTCTAAATCTAAAAACAGGGATGAAGAAACTGTGCCTCATTTACTCCTGCAAAGCAGTATTTTAATCTTACTTCAAAAATTGTTGTAATGGTATCAGTGAGGCCACTAATATTGGAATCTGTCCCAAAATAAAATAACGTGCAAGTCCACCAATCTGAAAAAAACACAACTGCTCATTTGTTGCTGTGAGCTTTTGAACATGAAAAGACACTGTGGATAGTTACTGTTGTAATACAAATCTGTACTCTATATTTTTAATAGATATTTAATTGATATCTGGTACTAAACCCATGAAAAATCATGAAAATAAAAATGACTGGAAAACAAGTTCAAAAATCAGTCTTTGCTTCGGGTTTGTGACTGCCAAGTGCAGTATGAATGACTTGGACGGTTTTTCAATTTCTTCCCAGCTGTGCAACACTCTTAGACTTCTAAATTAGACCCTTTTTGGCAAATCAATAACCATTTACATTTGGAAAACAGTAGTCCTCATCAAAAGAGGCCAGGTTGTGGGAAAGTAATTACTCTTAATGTGGAAGAGAACAAGAAACCAAATCATTGAAAGAAAGATGCATTAATGAATCCATTTTCCACAGCTTCACAGATGAGGGGAAAAATAACTTGGCTCAATATAACATAATAACCATTTGTATCATGAAACAGACAGGAACTTAGTTCTTCTAAGTTGAACCTAGCACAGGGTTTGACATTATTCTTTAAAAATAAAGATAAACAGTTCAGGCCTCTAGTCCCTGGAAACACTGAAAAGATTTGGCTTCATTGCTGTCTCTAGAGTCTGGAAAGATCCCTTTTGAATCACTGTCAAATGGGAAGAGTAAATGTTTACTGATTTCCAGCTATAGTATAATATTTTGCTTCCAAGTTTTTTCTGCCCAAAATGTTGAATTCTCTAACACTAACATTTAGTCTTTCAAAAAACATATTTTTTTTGACTAACATTTCAAGACTATAAAATATGTCATCAACACCTAGGAAAGTCACCAAAATAACACTTAACCATTACAGAGGAGTCTTTTTACTTTAATACATAGCTATTCACATTTCCATGTCAAACAATAAATCAATGGAAGCATATTCTAATGGGCTGCATTTTTTTCATTAACTACAGAAAGGAAGTTTTGAATCAGTAGCAGAAGCAATTTTAATCTCTAAAGTCTAATTCTAGATATAATAACAGCTGTATATTTGCATCTTGAACCTTCAGGAGAGTTTACATGGACAAAACTGTCACAGTTACACTGATGACTGGTACTTATAGTGGGTTTCCTACCCCTTTTTCCATGAAAAAGAATGAAAAATGAAAATGGCTTTTTGGGGGATGGAGTTTAATTTTCTTAGCTTCCTACTTTCTGTAGACATCATCTGGCAGACAACAAATAGTAATATTCAGTATGTTCCAGAATAACTAGTGTAGAACAATGAAAAGAGAAACAGGTTGACCTAACCTAATTATTCTTATAAAATGTCCTTTAGCTGTATTTTGAGTATGAAAAATCATGTTAAAATCTACACAATAACTATCTTCAAAAGAGACACTGGTTGGGAAATAAATTGAATAAAGGTTCCCAACTGTTTAGATTTATGTGTCTTCCCTCGGATTTTTTACAAAACAAAATCCCCAAGGAAACACCATTTACTTAAAGTAATTACAGAACAATGTATGGGACTTTCATATTCCCTTCTCCATGAGATCTGCATGGTAAATTTCCATATGCCATTTTACTAATGTCTGGTAGGAAACAAATCATCTCATGAGGTAGTTAAATTCCATGGCCAGGACATTTTAGTTTATCCATGTTTAATGATCATAACATAAAAAATAATTTTATAACAATTATTGGATTGAAGTGGCAGATCCAAAAATACAAGCCCTATGATTTCATAAGACATTCAGGGGAATTATAAAGAGCACAGAAGATGTTTTCACATCCCTATGAGTCAACATATGTTGTCATTTCCAGCTGTAATTGTTTAATGTGAAAAACAACAACTTTCAGTTAACACAGCCTTATACAAGATGGCAGAATTATTTCCACTCATCACCTCCATAATACATGTGTAGGAGTGGGAATAGTTATGAACAGCTTATCTTCTCTTTTTAAATTTATTTAATATGGAAAATTTATTTAATATGGAAAGTAACCACTGACTGAGTTTTCAGTTCATAAAGGAACTGGAGACTCTTTCAATAATAATAAACTGCCCCCCCCCCCCCCCCCCCCCCCCCCAGCATCCAAATCCTGGCATCCCATCCCACTACTCTGAACTGTGCAAAGAAAACATAAAAGTCAATTTGAGTGACAAAAAAATTTATAAATCAAGCTTTTCAAATGAGAAAAATGCAAGACATGTAAAGCTCTTAACCAAACCCTCACGAAGTTTCTTCACCTTCAAATACCCAGAAGACCTCAAAAGTGCTTCTCTGGTAGACTGAAATATAATTCTCTAAAACTGAATTTACCTTTTACAATAGCTTCCTGTTCTCCTGATGATCTACATATAGATATTGCATTGCCATGACTTACACAGTTTCTACTTGATATATTTAGACCAGTTGTGACATCTATAACCACTACACTGGTCTGAGACTATCAAATATAATGTTATTTAATTTATCATTATCCCCAAGCCCTTAAAGTTGCACTACATTGCAGTCTGTCTTGGCAGGCATTTCCATGCACTCTATTCCAGCCATAGCTTTTCCCCTCCACTTTTCCTATCCACTTTTCCCATATATAATTATTGTAGTGAGCAGCAACTAGCAGTGGTGAAGAACCACTGTGTTTAGACCACCATTTAAGACCTTGCTCCCACCTAGCTTCAGTGGCCTCATGGCTTATTTTTTACCTCCAGTGCAGTGTAGTGAAAAAGCTTGGTTTTCCCCCTAAATATACAGGTTAAGTTTTGCCAGAAATGTCTGCATATTTCTGCTTTTTGGGGTTTTTAACAGCATCATATAAGTGGAGTACAAAAACAGTAATGGTCAAGTGAATTCTCCCAGTTGTAGACTTTAGTCTCTAAGGATGTCAATCAAGAATCTTTCATGAGCTCTGAATTCTCATGCATACAAAATATTCTGCTGAGAAACAGCTTATGACAACAATCTTTAGCAACTGCATAGCTATAGCTTGTAACTTTCCTGTGCTGTACTACTTTTAGTGTTAAATAATTTCCATTTCAAAATGGAACTAAATCTCTATGCTGTACTCTTCCTTGTAGCACGTATAGTATTTTACAAGTAACATTATGCATCACAAAAAACCTTGAGATATATTATTGTCCTGGTTTCGGCTGGGATAAAGTTAATTTTCTTCCTAGTAGCAGGCATAGTGCTGTGTTTTGGATTTAGTAGGAGAATGATGCTGATAACACACTGATGTTTTAGTTGTTGCTAAGTACTGTTTATGCTATTCAAGGACTTTTCAGCTTCCCATGCTCTGCCAGGTGCGCAAGAAACTGGGAGGGAGCACAGCCAGAAGAGTTGATCCAAACTGGCCAAAGGGCTATTCCATACCATATGACATCATGCTCAGTATATAAACTGGGGGGGGGGGGGGGGGGGTTGTTCCGGGGAGCCACAATCGCTGCCTGGGAACTGTCTGGGTATCGGTCAGCGGGTGGTGAGCAATTGCATTTTGCATCACTTGCTTTGTATATTGTTATCATTATTATATTGTTATTATTATCATTACTATTTTACTTTATTTCAACTATTAAACTGTTCTTATCTCAAGCCAGGAGTGTTTCTCACTCTCACTCCTCCAATTCTCTCCCCCATCCCACCGGGGCAGGGGGAGTGAGCAAGCAGCTGTGTGGGGCTTTAGTTGCTGACTGGGGCTAAACCATGACAATTATTTATAGCTTAAAACAATACTGCCAAAACGGTGCTTTCTAACTCTAAGAGAGTACTTTCAGATGTCAAACAGGTACAGTTAAGATCTGTTTGTAGTCAGTAGATGCTACTGCCCTTAAATCTATTGCTAGTATTAATATGCACCACTGAAAAACTTATGTGGTTGCCAATCCTTTTAACTTTAGTACCTTTCACTGGTCTGGTATTTCTGAAAAGTGAGTTTCTATTAACAACAGTTGAATGGAAAAGTTCTGAAATCTCTTATCATAAGACCTGTTATTTGAAGGACTAATAGTCAGCTATCTTGTATTACACTGTGTATGAACACTAGCATATGCTACAAAAAGTATCCTGTTTTGGGGTCCGTTCTTGGACCATACTTTTTGTCTCTGTTGAGACAAATACTTTTAAAAATGCCTTTTAAACAACAGACTATCTTCAAAAAGATGTGTGGAATATGCTTAATTTGGGCACATTTGCTAAAACTTCTCAATTCAGTGACCAAAACGATGAAAACATTTCTCACTTAACTTCTTAACACTACTAACTTAACTTTTTTGCTGACATTTGTCATTTGCACATTAGTGCAATTTCAGATTCAACAACTTCCTTTGGACATAAAAAGCAGCACATTCATGCATAGAAAAGAATTAAAAGCTAAATGGGATGGAACAAGAAAAAATACAGTTGTTTTCAGATTTTCAAGATTCGGTTTTGATGGGTACCTCAGACTGCCCATCAAAAAAGCTGTCTCATTAACTAGAACCATGACAGTCGTGACACTCAGTAAAACACTATAAAAGCAGTTCTCAAATATTTTAAAGGAGTTGCAGGTGAGTCATGACTCAGCATATGTAAGTACACTGTTGCCTCAGCCATAATAAATTAACTTAATTTATCTAACCAAAACAATTCACAAGACACAGAAATTATGACTTTAAACTCAAGATCAGGCATCACAGTGAAACACTGCAGTTAACTGGATATTCAAATTAAGTCTGTTTCTGTCTATTTGAATCCGTTGTAACTCTGAAAGTTTCTTGTTTCATTTCATCAGCATGCTTTGTGCTGAAAATGGACTGGATGTTTAAACAGCATCATGGTGGCATAAATATGAACGCACAACATTCATTTTGTTGGTTAATCTAGTTAGTTCCTAGTGCAGGACCAGTACTGAAAAACAGTGATGCAACCTTTTCTGCTGGGTAAAAAAAGATTGAGACCATACTTTGCTTTGGCACACCATGTTCAAGCTCTGTGTATCCAAACATATTTTCTGATTTTGCTTTTTCTCTACATAACTTATAATAACTAATCATGACTAAATATGAAAGATAATATTACAAAGCTGCAAAGGAAAATGAAACAAAAAAGGAAATTTGTTATCCATAACTGTAGTCTAACATAATTGATTGTAAGAATGAACTTAGTATACATTTTTCCTTCATCAGCTTGGGGTGATGTGAAGGGTTTTGGGTAACATTTAGTGCTTTGGTAGAAGCTGCTTTGATTGTGCTCATATTTCTTACAGATATACCAAATGGGAGAATTTTCTTATGTAAAACCTTATGAGCTGTTCTTCACCACCTACAAAACTCTTTAACACATAAGCAGGCACATGATATCAATCTTTATTTTAAAAAAGTACACTTTTACAAAGTTTTTCTTTGTTCTAAGTGTTTTTAAACCATACTTAGTAGTTCATCACAATGAAGGGGAGTAATATTACCACCCTCTTTTTATAGATAGGAAAACTGAGGCAGCAGAGTATCTGACCTTTAATAAAAGAGGATGGTCACCTTGTATACTGGTTTTGGCTCAGATAGAGTTAGTTTTCTCTATAGTAGCTCATACGGGGATAACACAACTGATGTTTTAGCTATAGCAGAGCAGTACTTACACAGAGTCAAGGCCTTTTCTGTTCCTCACACCACCCCACCAGTGATTAGGCTGAGGGTGCACAAGAAGCTGAAGGGAACACAGCTGGGACAGCTCACCCCAAATGACCAAAGGGATATTCCATGCCATCATCCATGCTCAGCATATAAAGCTGGGGGAAGAAGAAGGAAGGAGGGACATTCTGAGTTGTGGAGTTTGTCTTCCCAAGTACCCATTACGCAAGATGATGCCTGGCTTTCTTGGCGATGGCTGAACACCTGCCTGCTGATGGGAAGTAGTGAATTAATTCCTTGTTTTACTTTGCTTGCCGCACACAGTGGAGTGGAGTGAGCGGCTGTGTGGGGCTTATCTGCCTATTGGAGTTAAACCACAAACCCTTGTCACTCCACTACTGATGACTGAATCTGCTGGACAATACATTTATTGTCTTTCTAAATGTCCTTATTACTTGTCTACTTTCAATATATTTTGTAAAGTAATTTGAAAAAATTTGTTCTTTAAGTTTCAGACCAGTGTAGTGTTGTCATAAAATATTATCAGATAGATTGATGTAATTATTCCAAGGTCTTGAATGGAAAACAAAGATGTGTTATCCTTTTCCAAAGTGATTTTTTGTCATTGATAATCATAGAATCACACATAAAAATATGAAACATAAGGGTAAGTTTAAGCCAAATGGCAGAATCACACACAGAATATGGATTCTTAGTATTTTGGTGGTCTGTATTCGTGTTGCAGACAGGAGTTATACAGAAAGACAGACTACATGAGGGGAAAAGTCCTGCCTTATGCAGATGAACTGCAGAAACTGCAGTTTTTATCAAGGAGGTCTTGATATTTGTCCCCTGAGCACTCATCTGTCCAGCTGCATGTGCCATCTGAGTTACATTTCTTCTTCATTGGCCTCCTCAGCACCTTTGGCCCAGCCTTGGGGAATGAAAGAATGGAAAATACTCCCTTTTTTGGAGAGCTGACTTTCTTACAGCTTACAGATGTCCATGGTCCACAACTTGTATTTACTATTGTACCACATTGGTACAGTATTGTATGAGTCACCTCAGTAAAGTCAGCAAATGTCCCCCTGTCTCTGAGAATGGTTCCAGATGCTGTCCTAGCCTGAATACAGAGAAAGGATTGAATATCCAGTTCTAGGCAGTAAAACTTATTTTCGTTGCTAGCAATGTATTGAAATTTAGATGCTGCAAAAGACAGGCCTTTCCTTGCATAGCTAACTTTTATAACACAATTTGAGTGACACTTCCTGCAGATACATCTAATCTGAAGTTCTTAACTGAAATATTTAACTGTGAAGCCTTCTTGCTCTAGGTTGCCTGTATACCAAATACATGCAGCACTGATCTGGAGAGAGGAAATACTGAATTACTACTCAAATCTTAACAGTTTGAGCTGGCCTCTAAAAGTGCAACTACCTGTCCATTGTCTCTACAGGCAGTGTAGGGCAACCTGGATGCCAAAGCCACTGTTTGCATTGCATGTAGCACACTGGGCTATGACACTGTGAACTGGGAAAAACCACACACATTTGATGCACTGTCAGCTGCAGCTGAGGAGAGGTGAAGATTGGGAAGACTGCTCAAAAACATTTTAGTTAGTTGAGGTCTTCAACTCTTGTGGATTTTGGAAACCAACAGGTATGTATTTTTCTGCTAATCTTCAGATATCTTTTCACCCTTAAATTAAGCCTCTACAGAGACTTTTCTTCAGGGTTTATAGGGTGAGGTATCATCTATAATTTGATATAATTAGAACCTTTGTGCTCTGAAAAAGAAGTTTCATGGTTAAAGGTAAGGCTGTAGTTTCATGATATGGGGACAACAGTAGTGATTCAAGGTGTTCCCTTCTCTCTGGAAGATTTTTGACTCCACATCATAGCATAAACTTTTCTGCAAATGTTTCATGAACTAGATCAGTAAACAGTGCTGAAACAGAAGTGCAGCAGCAATCAAGTCTATGTTCACACCCTGACTATCCTTCCTTAGCTTCATTCCACAGAATGGCCTAAGCTACCCTCCAGGCAGCAAAAAGTAACAGTGGAAAACCTTATTTGTCCTTGAGCTTTGGGTCATTGCTTACAACTAGTGATAGTCTGGCCAGAATTTTAAAGTAAGAAAAGTAAGGTTTGTGACACCTCAATTAACTGCCATTATCATCTCTACTAAAAGATAGAAAAAATTGATTTAACCAATTTGTCAAAGACATGCTGCTCATTTTATTACCATAATAGACAACACAAGTCCTGTGTTCTGTTGCCACTTTGATTCCACTAAGTAACAGTGCCAATGAATGAACCAAAAAAGGGAAGTCACTTCCTTATGCCAGGAGGTGAGAACACTGATTTCATGGAGGTCATGGCTACATCTCCTACTCAAGGAAAACAAAAAGTTAAAGAAAGCAGAAGCTGCTATAGCAGAATTAGTTTATAATCATATCAGTGAGAAAGAAATTGATTGTTGTTCAAATAATACTTTATTAAATAGTAACCAGATTTAAATTTAATTATTTAATATAAATTGAAAATAAATTTTGTCACTGTTTAAGTGAATGTCTGGCAATATAATATTTAGTCAGTATGCAAATAATTGGGAACATCTTTACTTGCTCCTTTGACACTTTATTCTTACTATTTTTTTAAATACTCTTTCTTCCAATCCCTAAAGTGCTGCTTATTGTATTTATGAAAAATAGGAAAATCACATTGATGGAGGGAGGAGAGGGGATGTTTCAAACATTTAGGGGTTGTTTTTTTTTTTTGACCCTGGTACAGTGAGACAGGTAAACATTTGTTATGGTTTTGGAGTGGCCTAATTTTTTAATGCTAAACCCATGTTTGAATTGTTTGACAAATCCTAACCCTACAACAGAACTGTCATCACATGTTGTTTGGTAACAAGACAAGTGCAGCAACCATTTTGAAGAATAAATTCTTGAACTTTCATGCACTTAGATACTACCTACAAATATTTTACTTTATAGGTTTACTGAATATTTGCTGCCTTAAAATATAGTGGACTAATGGTACTTGAGAGTTAAAGTTTCTTTTCTTCTTCTTTTAGGTAAGTTTGGTCAGGATTGAAACTTCCTTTTTTCCCACTAATATTTTTTCCAAAATTTTAGCCAGAAGTTTCCTCACCCTCAGTGCTTTATTTGCGTTATGGCTTTGGTTCAAGTCTTCTGATTACCAGAAGGTCCATTCACACAACAAAGGGTATTCTCAAACACACAAAATAACTATTTCTGAATCACTGCTCAGTGAGCTATTCACAGCTTATTCTTCACCTGGGCTAACTAGTCCTGTTTATCAGTGTGCTAACACTACCATCTTCCAGAACTCCAGAAATAACTCCATACAGCAGTACTACTTATTCAAAGCTAGCTGAGTACCTCCTAAACCACTGGTCTCTGATTTTCCTTTTGTTAACTTTCTTCACTCCAGCAATCACTCAGTTTCTTTCAGCATTGTCCAACAAATACTTATATCTTTCCACTCATGCTTTCACTGATTTATAAACCATCACTGCTGACTTTCTGTGTGTACTCTTTGCTTTCTTCTCCTTGCCCTCTCTCCTATTTTTTTCCATCAGTATGATTAATGAATCTATCCATATTTCCCACTCCCTCACATTCAGTTTCTCTCTCAGAAGGTATTTCTTCTATTCCATGGCCTTGGCAAAATCTGAATATCTACTACTTCTACCCCTACTCTTGGACAGTATCCTGCAACATTAATACCTCCCTTCCTCTGTCATTTCTTCCCTGCATTGAGATAGCACTTCATACATTCACAACTCTAAGAACATTTCATGTGCCAGACTAGCTTTCAAGGGCCCTTTTTCCTACCTCTGTTTCTGTCCCTGCACAAGAGCTTACTGATTCTTTTCAAAGAGAGTTAAAAAATGTTATCTGACTTTCCTGCTTTTCTGGGTTTCTCTTAAAAGCTCTCTTCTGATATTTTTTTTTTTTTTTCCCCTACCAATCAGAGCTACAGAAGCTTCTTCTCTGCTCTTCTGTAATACATGTAATTGTTTCATTTATGGCACCACTTTTCCCAAAACTTCCCTTGCACTTACCTATCCTCTTCCTTGTTAGTTTTTCTAAAACTTTTCTTTGTCCTCTAGCTCATTTCAATCAAAATACAAGTATCTCATGATCTTCTCATTTTTAAGAATGCAGCCTTAACTCTATCTGAATGTCCATGTATTAATATCCTCTTTCATTAAATGCATTACTTTCAGTCACTACCTAGAGTGCTAGAATTCCATCTTTAAACTACGACTCACTTGTCATTTGAAAAAAAGAAATGAAACAACCACCAAACAACAAAAAACCCAGAAAAAAACAACTAAACACTAAAACAAATTATTGGCAGAATCTAGTAATAGTTTTTCCTAGAAAAAAGATGGGAATATGGAAAATGAATAAATGTTTGCTTTTACATTTTTTAATATTAAGACTAAACTTGGGTAAATATAACTTAAACTAAATGAAAATTCATTCTAGACTAAAAATATTTTTATAAGCATGAATTAACACATGGTTTTTGTTTTGCTTGATATAAAACTTTTTTTCAATTTCTTTGTTTGTTCTAGGTACCAATGTAATAGTTTCCCCATCTCTAATTTATACTTTCTCTAAACAGGCTTTAATAAAATCCTACTCCCCATTATCTCTAATGATCTCCTCCTAAACAGAAATCAGAATTACTTTTCTTCATTTCTCCACTGCTTTTGACACAGCCTACTAGGCTTTTCTTCCTAAAATGTATCCTTGTTCCTCTTCTGAAATTCAGTCCTTTTTCATTTCTTCTTATTCTCTATCCATTCTTCATTTAGAGGATTTCTTTGTCTATCCTCATCCAGGTGTTTGGTTCTCGGTCATCCTCTTTTTTTCCCCATCTACAAGCATGTTACATGGGCAAGTTTACTGGCAAATTTAAATTCATATCTTCATATACTTTTTTATATGCTGAAAATCTACAAATCTGCTTCTCTACTTCAAATATAGCTCTTCTCTCCAGACTAAATAAATCTTAAGCTCTGTTTTCAACAGTTCTTCACTTATTTTTGGCCATCAATGAAAGGTCAACATGAAGAAAACTAGCTCAATCTTTTCCTCTAAGCCATTTGTACTGCCTCGTATCTTGATCTCTGTGAGCACCTCCTCTCTCACATCATCTCTCTCCAGATTTTTTCTCATGTAGGACTCATCTTCTGGAGTTGTACCTCTGCTCAAACTCATGTAATTACTAAACAATGTAGACTGTTTTCATCTTCATAACAGCCCTAAGACTTTATTTTCTTAACAAGTCCTTTGACTAAACTTTTTGTCCATGTTGTTGTTGGCTTTTGATTTGTTAACTACAATAACTTGATTTTCTAACCTCAACAAATACAAGCATTTCTGCTGTCATACATTAGTAGAATATTCTATATTACTTCCTAGCCATTGCTTCAATCATAACACTTCAATCACACCACTTCAATCACATTGTATCAAGTAGAAACAATTTGTTTTTCAGGGTTAGCCAACACCTATGCACATTCTTACACTTACTCATATAGTGGAAGGTGATCCTCAGAAGTATTTGTGAAGATAGTACACTATCAGAAGTGACACTCTCTTTCTTTAAAGCCACCTTAAAATTATCCCTCTCTGTGATGCCTATGAGAAAATTCAGCTAAAAAAATACCTCACAAAAGTCACTACCAACCCCACTGTCCAACACTGTCCTATGTTTCCCATCTTCTCTCCCATCTAAATTTCTCTGCTCTTCATTCTGTATTTATTCTGTAGGCCTCTTGGGTCAGTGACCATATTTTAGCACTACCTTTCTATGACACCTAGTATAATAGAGTCCTAGAAAGTTCAAAGAAAATATAAAGAAACATTTTGTCTTGATCAGCCTGGTCATTACCTGTGGTACAGCGATTTCTGAGAGCTATGAGCTAGAATTGGGTCCATTAGATTCAATTTATAGATGAAATTAAAGAGAGTATTAGGGAAATAGCCCATATTCACATGCAGTGAGTGATTCAAAGGAATGTATTTTTCAGGAGTTTAGTGTGGCTTTTTAAGCAAGCCTCTTCTGATAATGTTTACATGCTATAAAAAAATGAAATTGAGTATTTTTGTTGTGACTATTTTGTGACAGCTCTGAGAACCTATTGTAAATTCTTGTGCTGTCACAAAGCATAGCTGCAAGCAATTCCCACATACATACATTAGTAGGTGGATGAATTGACACAATAGCTCTCACTCACTTTCTGCTTCACTTTGCATTATTTTTTTCCCAGACAAATGTAAAAATGTTGATTCCTAGTCATTTTTAGAATATTATACTACTTTGTATTCTTAGTTAATGTGTTAGTATGCAATGAGCCATGCAGCAAAATGAATACTCTCATCATAACCTCGTTCAAGTCTAATTTCCTCTTGAACAGTTTGAGGAAAATCCTTAGCTGGTGCAACCATTCTAATTGCACTGAGCTCAGCATACGTCCTTTCATTTATAAATATACTGAATTTCCAGATTCACTTACCTGTGTGATATTGCTGAATATTGTCTCAGCTTTTTGAAGAAGCATTTGAGTCACCTGATCAAAACCCAAGAATAAAATAAAAAAAGATTAAAAATAAACAAAGTCTAATGGTTTCCAAGACTGGTGTTTCTTAATGCCTATTTTAACCATTCTGAAGTCCAAATGCTGAAATTCACTGTGTCATATTGAAATGCTTTCCCTTAAACAAAGTTTTTCGTTTGTTTTATTTTTGCACAAAGATTACATTTACTTTTAAAATAATTTTAAGTATAATAAGGGCTAAATTGTGCCCATGAGACAGTTTATTGTAATGTTGGCATAATAAGGTTATATCTTAAGGTGCAGCCTAAAAGACTCTTTCTTAGTTTGGGAAATAGCAGTTATTTGTTGCTAGCCTGTTACAGCAACAAATTACAGTCCTACACTGTTAATTTGCTGACATGAACTCTTTGTCACACACCACCTCAGGGGCCAGGGAAAAGAAGTACTTGAATGTGTGCAGAGCCAACTTCATCTGTTCCTCCAAAGCTGAAGGGGGTTTGGTTCCCCCTGGTACAGTGGATGTATTTTCCCTAAATCAGTTTGGCAATTACATAAACCCTTCTTATTTTTCAAGTATTTGAAATACTTCCCATAAAACTCTTAATACAACTTCTGACATACGCACATAGGCAGGCAACTATAGGGTAAAAAGGTAGATAAAGTGACAAAAATGAGAAAAGCTTCTGTTACAGTAAAGTTTCTACCATTTTAAAGGAGTGTGACTGAAAATGGAATCTTGCCCAAGATGTGTGCCTTAAAACACTTCACGCTAAATCAAACTTATAGCTCTAGGTGCATTAAGTAGACAGCTCACAGTAAAGCAACTGTAGAAAACTGTCAGGTTGCTCAGGGCTTGATCCTGCAAACATGAACATGTTTGCTTTATGAGAGCTAGTTTTCCCATGGAGGTAAATGAAATGACATGTGGAAAGTAAATTTACACCTGTGCATGTCTGCAAGACTGGATCTTTCATTTTATAACTTCTCAACTCATGAAGCAATAAAACCAAAACCACTGAGATAGACTGATTTGCCCTATAATGCAGGAAACAATACCTAAGAATAGAGATTGCCACAGAGGAAGTGAAATATAGGATAAAGGTCTGTTGAGCAGAGCAATGTGTTTCTGGCTTTCAATCGTACTGGCAGAGGTCATCTCCTTGGTGATAGAGGGATTAGTTGCTCCTGGCAAGGAGGTCTACAAATGTTTATGTACAGGAAGTTCTATGACGGTATTGCAGTAACTGTAGGTTACCAGTAGTCATGCTTCTTGGCAAAGCAATGTGGGTTATTGGATAGTCATTACTTTCTTCTAGCGACAGGAATGCACTGTCCAGTTTGAACTGCTGACAGGTAGGCATGTGATGGATGGAGCAGAGGTCGAGCAGGTTATGAAATATGAATAGTGAGATCAAGCCAGCATCTTCTCAATCTCTTTCTTTATAATGTTGACCCACACACCCCAGTGTGGGTAGACTGTCATGCAGGACACACATCACGAACCACTTCATTTCTCAGAGGGAAAGATTTCAAGAACATATTTATCTCAAGGCAGATCAGACCAAAGGGTTTTCACCCTTTCTTTTGCAAGTACCAGCTTTTCTCTGTAACTCACCACCTCATCCTACATGTGCCAGCCGAAGATCAAAAGGGATGATTGTCTCTTCTGAGGCTGTAATACTGCTCTAACCCCATCATTAAGAAGAGCTTGAGAGTGCACAGCACTGGCAATTTTATGACAAAATCCGTACCTGGAGAAGACAACTGAATGCTGAGCTCTGGTTAACCTCTCAGTCTTCCTTTTTGCACCTACTGTATCATTTTCTTATCTGTTTGTAATGATGACTGAGTATACTCTTTCCTTTAACTATAACTTTTGACAAGATGGGTTTTTTTCCTCAATAAATGATGACTGACAAGTAAGAATTCCACTTTCCATTTCTCATCACTTATACAGTGAACAGCACTTAATAAATCAAAATTCTACCTCACTGGCTAAAATAACATGCCATTAAAAAAATTTAAAAGCTTTACTAAACCATGGCAAATAAATCTTATTTCAAATAACAATAACAACCATAGTAACCTTTACTAATTTCAGAAATAAACCTATCTTGTATAAATGACAAGTATTTAGCAGCATGGAGAAAAACCCTCAGCAAAATCTAGAAACTATTGCAGACTTCAACAACTTTTCTTCAATCAGCAGAATAAATTCCATTTAACTAGCTCTTGGTAATTAAATAGCACAATACAAAGAATAAAAATTAATTCAGAAAATATAAGCATAGTTTCCCCTCTACAAAAAAACAGAAAAGAGAAGGGTCACAAACCATGCAACACAAAATTATTAAGCTCATAGATTAATTGTTAAGACTAGAAAAGAACCTAAACAAGGAAGAACAGTAACTGGAATAGTTATAAAATACCCACCAGCAGTCCACTGAAAAATAGTATATTATTTTTAGGAATCTATCCAGATGTGAAAGCAAAAAAAAAGTCCTTAAAAAAGCAGTATCCATGTTTTTCAAATGGCAAAAGAGTTACTAGCTATAACTAGCATGAACACTTCAAAACCAACAGACCTTAATGTCATTGTAAAGACTTTTTTCACTGAGTAAATATTTAGCTGTTAAAAGAAAAAAGCACTCTACAGATCCTACTCATCAATGCTAATTTTAATGAAACTGCAGAAAGAATAAAGAATCTGCTTCTAGTCTTTAGAAGTCAACAAACTTGAAATGTTTAAATTGTGCAGGACCAAGAGATTCAGATAATCAAGTAGGGTGAACCACAAAAATATCATAACCATAGAAAGGAAAGAATACAACTTGAGAAATAAAGATTATTCTGTGAAAGTGATGCCAGCTACTTTTCTTTAACCTGAAATCCTGGTAAAAATCATCCCAATATAAAAAATACAGCATCAGTAGTTTACAGGACCTAGGACATAAACAACTTAGTTACAAGGGGAAAAATAAAATAATCCAGTCCACAAAAAAATATTTGCAAAATAAATATCACTTATGTTGCAGCATCTTATATGGGAGAAAATAAAAGGCAGTAGCAATAATGGAGCAATTTAGTATAGACAAACAAAGGGGAAAAAAAGTAAAAATCCGTCAATGGTTTTATAACCTCCCATGTTGTTTTGAATAGTTCTCAAATGAAACACATTTTTGCACACAAAAACACCATTTGGTTTCAAAGATACAAGTACTGCTACAGTGAGGTTTTGAAAGTATGACCCTACATGTTTGTTTTTATGTTATTTGCAAGTTCCTTGATAGTCTTACCCTACAGCCTTACTCAGTGGCTTTAATACTGCCTTTCAAAATGTTATTCATTAGTACTTTCTGTCTGTGTATCATCACTGCATGTGCAAGATGGACATGTGGTGATAAAATACTATGAGCAAAAGGAATTCATCCTGCACTCTTAGACCCTTCTTGCTCACTAATGTGTCATGAGGGATTTATTAAAATAATCCAAACTCTGGATACTTCTAATCGCCCTTAAAATACCCAACTGGCAACAGGGACTTTTCCTTTTTTGCCAATGAAGTATATAATTTCTTCTTCAGAAAGCATCTACTGATGTCTACTGATGGAAGGATGTCATCCTGAGTTACGAACAGCCACTCTACCCATTTTGAAACCAGTTGCACTGCAGACCTGAAAAGCCATGGAGGGACCATTATATTATTAGAAAGGTAGTTGCTTGCATTTGTCAGCAGTCTTACACCTTAAGATCCAGAGATCTAGCAAATGAAAGCTGTTACAAGTAATTGAACTGAAATGAAAGGGTCTCTTTGCAGAAGGATTACCTAAAAAATACCTCATAAGATTAGGGCCTAACACTTACTCTGTAGATATTTTCAGTAGAAAACATGTGCAAAAGAAGAAAAAAAAAATATATATTTAGCGCTTACCTCAATGTTCGAAAAACTGAGAAACATTGACCTGATATATATATATATTCAATGACAAATCAGTCATCCTCATATAAAAAGTCACAAGGTGAAGTATTGTCTTCCGAAATCAATGACGTTACCCTCAATGAGTTCAGAAGGCCTGGGACTTCATCAACCTCATAGGCATGTGTAAGTACAGGGGCTAAAGGGTGGCTGTGACTTTTACTTATGACTTTCCCCCCCTTTTGGAAACTGCATCCATTGTATACTAAACTTTGCCTGATTAACATATGACTGCTAATACACTTGTAAAAAAATCCTGTCTGTTTTGGAGACTAAAATTCATTTTTGGGATTGATTATTGTTTTTTTAATTGTCTATTTAGAATTCCAGTTCTTTTAAGAAATATAAATATTTGAACATATAGAAGAAGAAAGCTTTTTATCCTTTATAGCAGACATTCCAACTTGTTATCCAAGATCTCTTGAAATTCTGTTGTCATAGGTTACAAATTTGAAAAAGATTCACTGGATACAAGCATTCCCAATGCCATTTTATTAGATTTTTATTTAATAGATGTCATGTATTACAGTTTATTGCACAAAGCTAAAAAAAGGTTACAAAATGCTTTTTAAATGCATAGAAGATACAAACCAGTAAGATTTCTTGATTTCTAACCTAGGACTCATCTTCGCATTGCTTTTTACATTGCAAGACCAGTAACTGGACAATATGTGAAAACACAAGGCAATATACACAATCAAATGAGAGAAACTATAGAATTTTCATATAAAGTTACACATTATCAAATATCTTTAGCCGACATACTGATAACCTTGTCTCTAAACGCTTTTACGCCACTTCCTATTTACTCTTGGTAAGCATTTATCAGACACAGTCCATTGTAGCTAATTCCTGTTATTGATCTCCCCTGCTGTTTTTAATCTTTTGCAATGCATTAAATTCCTTTTATCTGCACATGTACAAGACCTGTTTCAATTAGGTTAGTTACTACTATTGCAATAGCATGTCTAATATCAATGTAAAACGTGCAGTAGTCAAAGAAAGCAGTGTCAATATACAGGATACTTTAGTATGATCTTAGAGATCCTTTCCAACCTTAATGATTCCTAGTTTTAACTTTCATTAAAAAATAATCCAGCCACCAAGTCAGGAAACATGAAATTACTACTCTAACGTTAATTGGTTTGGTGGTGGACTTGGTAGTGTTAGGTTAATGGTTGGACTGGATGATCTTAAAGGTCTTTTCCAACCTAAACAGTTCTATGATTCTATGACTGAGCCTACTCCCATTTTCAATTATTTCAGTAGAAGAATCCTTACTGCTTTATTTCTCACTATTGTCTAAGTAACATTTGGATGTTTTAAATTCAAATCAATTATCGAAACACATACCTTGTTATCTGCTGCCTACAGAGTCTGGACTTTTCCTCTTTTTTTTTTCTGTTTTTAGCAAGAAAATATGGATTTTGCAGTACCAACTTAGACATGTAAAGGGCTTGACAGAAAAAATAATGCAGTTCTCAAGTTAAGCACTCCATTTAGTGGACTGAAGCTTTTCAGCTTTAAAGGTGACATGGGTAATAGTTGCAAAATCAGCTGGGCTTTTCATATGCACCTATTATCACCAGATCAAAACAATACTATTTAAAATGAGACTGCAAACAAATACCCTCTCTTTGCTTTTCCTGTCCTACTTTCTTACAAATCCCAACAGAAGCAAGGTCGTTTATGTTAGCAAGAAGAAAGAAGTCTCTTCCATTCAGGAAGGGGCCTGAATAGCCAAGAGTGTGATCAGTGGGAAATGACAGGCTTCAGTATAACACATATGCTTATCAGAATCGTGAAAAATAAGGTTTCTGATTCTAGTTCAGAATCTTTTTTTTTTTTTTTTTAAGTATCCCGATTAAACACCAGTGCACTTTGGTATGCAATGCAGTTCAATGCCATTGTTTATAGAAGTATGTAATCATTCAAAGAAAAGGAATTTTTATATTTATAGGAGAAAATATACATAGGAGTACTTTCTATGTGTGTAGGAGTAATTTCTATGTGCTATATTTCTCATTCTTACAGAAAACAATGAAGTTTAGTTTTGATAAGCAGGTAACCAAAAAAAATATTTCAGTTTTTCAATGGTTTCTCTTATTGTGCCTTAATAATTTCTTCGGAATTATATGTGTCCATTCAAAACTGACCTTGCCTAGCTATGTCTATTTTTAAAGCATATCTACCACTTTCAGAAACACCTATTCAAACATTGCCTTATCAAGCTCTAAATTTCTTTCTTTTTTTATCAGAAAGCTCAGCCGTATTTCCTACCTAGGACAGACTAAAGATTGAATCTTAATCTGTTCAATATTTTCTAGGATATTCTATAGAAGCAGAAAATTCACACTGTATCTAGTTCTTACCTTGGATTTTCTTTTTTTTTATTTTCATAAAATTAATTTACCAGAGTCAGGTAATTCCTGAAAAATATGTCTGTTTTCTTTACACTACTACAGCTGTTCGTGATCTACTTGGTTTTCCCCAGTGTTATTTCATGTACTGCATGACCCCTCAGACGGTCTATTATTCTGATCCTCTCTAGTGCCTAAGGAAAGAAAAGAGCAAAGAAAAATATTTGCTGGATCACTAGAACAGTGTGGCTTCACCTTTCAGTTTGCTTACACAAGCACTCTCAACAGCATCCTGCTGAAGACTATCAGCCAAGGAATCTGCCATCATTTTAAGATATGATGGGTGTGACTGCAAGAAAGGAAGAAAGATAATCTCATAAGGAGATCATGTTTTGGAAGACTGCCTTGCTACGCTGGTGGGTGTAGCGGGCCACTGCAGAAGAGGTAAGGAGGAGATAGTGATTTCACGGAGAACCTGGGCAGAGTATAACCATAGATCTTGATTGTAGAGACCTGTATGTGAGCATGAAGAATGGCTGTATAAGCTTTACTGTGACTGTCTTTGACTCGTTCCTATGGCAATGTGTAGGAGCATACCATTCCCAGTGAACCTTGGTGACTGCTGGATGAACTTGGCTGATTAACTGTAATGGAAAAGCTTGTACATTTCCCAGCCAGCACATGTGGATGACACCATCTACAAACCTTGTCTTATCCTGAGATTAAGCAACATACCTGCATGTAACAGTCCTTTACCTGACAGCAGAAATGATGAATAGATTTGTTTACCTCTAAGAAAATCCTATAAATCTCTAAGGACCACAATGCTGATGCACTTCACCATGGACAGGATCTACACAGTGTGCCATGATCAACATGGAGGGTCTCAACTGATGCTGCAGCAGCCAACGTTCCCAGCATCAGCAGGGATGTCAGATTGCTATTACCTTTTCTATTGCTTCTGTTAACATCAGAAGGCCCATAAGATTGTTATCACTTTTTCTACTCTTTCTATGCTTTGGTCAATAAACTAGTTAATTAGCCTTGGGTGTCCATGCCTTTCTTCTTGAGATCTGAAAAGGACCAATACCTCCTCTCCTCAGTGCAAAATGGGGGGGTGGTGGGGTGGGGTGCATGAACCCAAACATTTCTAGGACCTCCCTGTTTGAAAGGTTGGTATTAAATCACCCATTTTTCCTTAGTGAAACTAAAATTTTCTTCCCTTAAGGTCTGATGCTAATTATTCTTTTCTGTGTGGACAAACTGTCATATACTAATTCTGTGAGTTTGCTGTACAGCACAAATGAGCATTATTAAGTAACAGTGAATAAAAAACCAAACACATTAAGGGAAAAACTCTGTATTTTCAGGCACCACTAATAAGACTTTTGACTATGTTCTCTGTGATGTTGGCAGAATACATCAGATTGATCATTAGCTAATTGCCAAGGCGGCCTTGGGCAAGAACAGTATCAAAAAGACACTTTAATCATGACAAGTTTCTATATGTAAATTAATGGGAAATAGGAATACACATGAACATGCTGTAGATTATCTATGGATTTTTACCTTTTTTTTTTTTTTTTTTCCCTACAGCTGTAGACAGTTCTGTGGAAAAATTTCTAGCTTTTCCTCATGGTGGGTTTTTTGTAATTTGTTTTTTATTACATAGGAATTTGTTACAATACTAGCATATAGAGCGAGTTTAATGAACATTTTCACCACAACAGAAATTTTGATACCAGTGTGCTTGATCTAAAATTTTCACTTCTGTTCAAACTGCAATATTTCAGGGTTTGGAAACTTGTGGTAACTAAAAAATGTAGGTTTGCTTCATAAATCACTCTGCCCATTTTAGGAATCATTGTAAATTATCTCAAGTAAAATGGAGAGAGAAAGTGGAGATTTGGATCACTGATCTGGAAAACATTTTACCTGAGTATGGTTTCTCTCTTTTTTCTTGGATCAATGATATTGAAGTGCTGTGGTTGCACACAATGGATGACATGGAAAATGAGAATGAAATCCAAAGCCTTACCTAAAAAAATCAAATTGGATCACTTACAGTTTTGTTCTACTTTGGGGTCTTAGATGTATGTGTAAGTTATGAAGTACGGTCTGATCTGCAGCACTGTTGCTGGCCATGGGTCTAAAAAGATCAGATGTGCTAACTTAAGTTATGACCTCAGTTATCACTGAGGGATGATCTAGTTTGTGTCACTTTCCATTTGCCCCTGCCCGGACTATGTACAAATACAGTTACCACAGAGCAGGAGGCATATGGCATAAGTTGCCCTGGGGCAACAGGTTCATCCACTGGAGCCCTAAGAAGTGCTTATGTAAAAAGAGTAGATCTGTTCTTATTGTGTACATAGAGCAAAACTTACAATTTACATTATAAAAGTAGGTGTTAGTGCTTTGTTCCCTAGCTAGACCTATGGAGCCATGTATCTTGGAAGGAATGAGCTGGATTTCAGTGTTTAACAAATTTGAATCCATTACCACCATCTCAATCCCATTACCTTCAAGTATTGTGTTAAGGCTTCTCTACATGAGAGGTTACTCTGGAACAGACGTTCTTAAGCTGCTTTTTCCTGATTAACTCCATGTGTGAAACCCTTGGTTTCTGGAATAAGAGAGATAATTGGAATAAGAGACTTTCTGGAATCAGAGAAATTGCAGTTGGATTTAACCAAGATGAATTAAGCAACTTTAAATTAACACCTTACCTTATTCCAAATGAGTTTTCCTGTACAGGAATTATGAATCTTAAGTTCATTAAGTCCATTGAAGACAATAGTGTTACAGTGAACTTGGATGTAAAACAAGTTTTCTTTCTCATAAGAATGCTCAAGAATGTTTTGATTATGTTTGTTAATATTTTTCTCTATTGTAATTATTCCCTTTTCCCATTTAAAAAAAAAAAAAAAACCCAAAAATTTTCAACTAGAAAATAAAAGAAAATAAAATGCTGACAGAGGAAAACAGCCATGGCCTGTAAAAGAAATAAATTTTCATTGAATTGTTTCTACAAAAAATTCCCATCTATGTCAAAAGTTAATTGTAATACAGCAGAATTTCATTGTCTGAGAAGAAACCTGTTGTCATGTTTATCCCCCTACATTTAATATTCAGAGCTACTGACTAGAAAAGATTTGGGTTTTTTACATACATAACCAAATTACAGATGTTAAATGAGTTACAAAACCTTTATTCCAGAACAGACCACTTATTCCAGCTTCACCTGATATATCTATAGAATGATTTATTCTGTATTAGACCACTTATTCCAGTTTTACCTACCTGGATGATATTTTTGTAGGTATTAAACTTGTCAAGTACTGAACATGAAGCTAAGTACAAGAAATAAAACTTGTCCTTTCAAAACACTGGCTGTTTTCCATCATTAATTAATTCATATCCTTGTACAATCTCCTCAAGCAGAGCTATGCTTCCTTCTTGGTATTACTAACTAAAGAGACTGTTCGGATTATTTCTTTCCTGTGAAAAATTTATTTTATCAAAATGCACTGTTTGTGGTTACAGAAAATTGTCTGTATTAAAAAAGAGGCTTGAAAATGAGCCAAAGATTTTAAAAATGGACTTTGAAAAATGTATGGGCAATGTCGAATGAGAAAGCGGGACTACAATAAACTGGACAGATTATAAAATGGGGACTCAGGCTCGCTCCCAGAATGTTTTCTACTGATGTCCATGGCTTTGGGGTCAAGCTTCCTTTATAGATGTCTTTATACACAAGGCAGAATTCTTGTGGATCCACTTTTGCAGATTTGCAAAGCCATAGTTCCCTTCCTCCCACCCCCCCTTCTTCTTGAAAAACATGAAAGTCAAAACTCAGGATGTTTCTGATTTTGGCTTACATGTAAAAGCAGTGGTCAAAATGTGGGTTTCTGCTATTCCAGACCTTATTCACTTAAACCTTATGTATTTTTAAAAAAGTGTATATTGCTGTTTGGGGAGGAGGGGAGGAATTGCTCCCTTAAAAGGTTGCTACCTTTGGTTGAAGCATGACGTATCTGGTCAATAGTTTCTGGGCACCCAGTTACCTTTTGTGAGGTAGCAGGAGCTGGGAGTCTAAGTGAAGTTTCTTGCTAAGAATTAGTACCACAGTGATTCACAAGGCAAAATCTTTTATGCAGGCATTTTTCTCTCATTTCAAGCATCATGTAGAACAGAAAAAATCATGTCAAACCAAGTAATAGCTTTGGCAGCTGGCAATTCATAGATGAAGGTAGGACTATTTGGGACAAGTGTAAAGGAGAGAAAGCAAAAGAAAGAAACAAAGAAGGAAAGACGGACAGCAAGAGAGAAAGAAAGGAGGAAAAGGGAAGGGGAAGGAAAGGGCGGGGGGGAAGGAAGAGTAAGGGAGAAAAGATGACCAATCAATGAGTGTCTTAAGAGAAGCAGCCACAAAACATAAATTATTTTTGACAAATTATGGAAAAGCTGAGTTGGAATGAGAAAAGAAAAGAATGTAATGCCCATAGTCTTATCTACTCTTGATCTATTTTTACAGTCAATTTAGCTGAGCTATGCTGACCACAGTTTAGCTGTAAGACCTGGCGATAACAAACCAAGGTCAGTAGGCATTCGTTTGTCTGGGGCTAATTCCAGACCGGTTCACCTAAACTGATTTCTTAGGACTGTTTGCTGAAATAGTGCTGTTTCAAGTGGGCATATAAAGCTTGTCTGATATTTAATAGCAGATTTCCAGAGGAGCTCAGCTATCATATGGGATCCTCAAAGGAATTTTAGAGAAATGTTGAATGCTACAAAGCATTTAAATCTAAACAATAAGCAGCAAAACAGAGGACTTCTTTAAAAGAAAAGTATCCTTACATTGAAGAAAAGGAATTGTGAGATTATCATCAATTCATTACTCATATTTGACTCCATCTTTGAAATAGGTAGCTAGAAGGATGCAAATGAAAAGTAATTTGTTTCTTTTCTGACTGGTAATTTACATAGTCATTTACTTTGTTCAAAGCGTAACAAACCCCTGCTGACTCAGAGTACTAGCATTCTTAATGGTTTTACTGAATTAGAAGTATATATGCTAGGTACAAATCACTGGAGGATTAGGACCAAAATCTCTGATATTGATAAAATGGGGGAATTACAGGAAAACATCAGTAGAAGTCACTGAACAACTCTAGGGAGGAGCCTGACAAATAAAGTGTAATAAGTGTTGTGCTGAAAATAGACATTTCTAGTAATTGTACAGTAAATGTAACTTCATCCCTCCTGAAATAATGAGTGAAAACTCTAGACACCTGCCAATGCTTAGAAGCTGAAACACTACTTAAAAGAGCACAACACTAATTGCTTTTTTCTTACACAAAATAAGGGCCATTTGTACAATTGTTGGTTTTATACTGAATAAAATTTTAGAATACATTTTCAGACATTATTTGCATGTTCAATTCCATGTACAAGTGTAGGACAAATTCTGACTTTTTGCCACACAGAAAGTTAAGAAAAAAATCTACTAAAGGCAAAATAGTTTCTTCAAAACCACATTGTCTCCTGGCTGTCTGCTCCTTGAAATTCTGAGGGACCTGTGGGATTTGCTGTGGCAAAAGGTTACCCAGGGAACCTTAGGAAAGATGCAAAAGTTTCTTCATTTTCCAGGCACTGCCTACAGGCACATAATTTTCTATTGTAAGTAAAGCTCCTCTATTTGTCGTTGGATAAGGCAACAAATCAGAACCTGTTTTCCCAAAGAGTTCCTGACAATCTGAGAAAGGAAAGCCTGTTCTTCATGGAAATGTATACAACAATATCTTCTTTTAAGTGTCTCTTGAAAATGGCATTCAAATGGCCTGAAATTACAAAAAAATTGGGTTTTTTCCCCCCATCTTTGTATTTCATATAGTTACACTGAGAGTACCTGCATGGCTAGGGAACAATAGAACTACATAATGTTACAACAGCATTACACAGTCAATATCATTATCCAGCTTAATAATGCTGGCATCTGTGATGGCAATAGAAAAAAAGAAAGCTCTATATCTCTATGCAACAGAAGCATTATGGCACCCATTGATTTCAGTAGATAACTCTTTGGGACTTAACATTGTCAAGGAACATTGCTTTGTTTTCTTTATTAAACAGATCACACTGGTTTGAAAGACTAAAACTCACATTGGGTTTTCTGTAGGTTTACCTGGTGGCAACATTTCTCAGTCATCTCTGAGGTGGGACTCCAGTTCCTAGATTGGAGTTGTTTCTGTAGGAAGATACAGTGCTTTGCTCCTCATTGACCAAAATACCACATCTCCCTCAGCAAATTCTCCACTGAAAGAGAATGTAACTCATCAGCATTTTGCAGGTGCAGAAATGTCAGTCTTACATAAAACTTTGCCTGTTGTACACTGTCTCCCTTGTGCAGTTTTAAATGTTGCATAAATATATACCCAATGTTATTAACTCTACAGTATAACCTTTGAAATAAATGAACAGGAAAGTAGTGGAATAAAAAAAAAATCTGAAGTTATGCTGCACATCTTTTCAAACAATTAAACTTCCATCTGAAAATGCAGCACACTAATTAAAGGTTTTGTGAAAGTCTAATTTGTCTCTTCAAAGGTTATACAAGGAAACAGTAAAAAACAATGTTAATTAAGGGATTTCAATTAAATAATAAAAATAAGGCCAGTTATTAGTAAGGAGTCCAAGACCATAAGCAACATTTTGGCGATCTGTAAGTGCTCAGGCCTAATTACAGCATCCGTTAGTGTCTGGTGCCTAAAGATTAATATTATGTGATAACACAGGCAAAAAAGATTTAATTTTGTCACATGCATGCAATCAGAGCTTTCTGGTTATTATTCTAAGAACAGAGGTCAAGAAGAGATTTTTTTTTTTTCTTCCATGCTGAGAAAAGTTTGGTTTATTACATCCTAGACAAAAAACAGATTATCTTATATTTAATAATTGCTCATTCAGTTTATTATAAAGGAAATAACAGTTTCATGTGTGGGTCCCACCATCTTACATGGAAAGCCAATACAAAAATAGAATGAGTCATTACTTTTTGAAAGGTAAGTACAGATTCTTTTTGACAAGTTGGTAATTGTGTTCATTATAAGGGACAATCAAGTTGTTAATTTAGTTTTCCACAACTGGGAAAAGGTGAGACATCTTTTAAAAGAATGTATCACTATTACAATGTATATATTAAAATTGTATATATTACAATTACAAAATGTATATATTACAATTATTTCCTTATACCCTCCTATTATTATCTAAATTTATTTATATTTAATCTTTTTCCCAACTAGTAGTAACTAAATATTGAAATAAAACTGTACAGTTTGGGAGCATTCTGAGCATGTAAATTAACTTGAGGTAAGGGTGTTTTTACATCACAAATATTATTGTTAATAAATATACAAATTGAACTTGTAATATACCTGTAATATACATATAAGAGCAGACTGTTCCCTAGCTATTTTTAAAAACATCTCTTTGTAATTCAGGAATATAAAATCATATATAAAGCTTAGTTCATTAAATTATATTCATGGATATAACTAGATTTTGTCCTTAAAAGGTTTTTGGTGATCCTACACTTTAAAAAGAACATCATGATGAGCGAAATATAACACTTGAAAGTGCAAATAGTGTAAGTAATATATATATAAATCCATAGGTGCATACAGCTCCTGACAGATGTAACTGCATCAATAAGAATCCTGAACCACTCTTTATGTATTTTCTTAGACATTTAGTTTAAGAAGTATTTAAACCAATTCAACATGTTAGGCATTTCTATGCAAACCAAGAAGCTGGACAAAGAAACAGAAATCAGTTGTTTGTAGCCATGTATGAACCAACTTTTCATTTCAACAGGTGAACAAGCCAAAATAAAAACATCCCTCTTTACTCTCAATTGTGGGAAATAAACCACTTTTATTTATAAGTATTTTGCCAAAAAGAAACAAACCTTTACTTCACTGTCAGGCTTTTTTTTTTTTTTTTGGTCAATTGCTTACTAGTAAGAGCACTCAAATTCAATTCTTTTCTCTTCCTCTGAGTGTTCGAACTCCAACTCTCACTTCCCAAGAGGCCCAACAGGTTAAAAATACATTCAGAAACCAGGAGAGGTAGTCTCCTTAATCTCTCCTGTCTAGTCTGTTCTGTCTTGTATAAATAGTTCAATATTCATTGTGGTTAGGAATGGAGGCTAGGTACCTCCTCTTTCCAAAGAACATCAGACTGGATGCACACTTTCTCTTTCTGTGTTCCAGTGACTATTTAAGTACAGTAGAATAGAATAGAATAGTTTAGGTTGGAAAAGACCTTTAAGATCATCCAGTCCAACCATTAACCTACACTACCAAGTCCACACTAAACCAATCAAGGGTAGACTAGACTAAACCATGTCCCAGAGTGCCACATCTACCCATTTTTTGAACACTTCCAGGGATGGGGACTCCACCACCTCTCTGGGCAGCCTCTTCCAATGCCCAACTACCCTTTCCGTGAAGAAATTTTTCCTAATATCCAATCGAAACCTCCCCTGGCACACCTTGAGCTCATTTCCTCTCATCCTATTGCTAACTACATGGGAGAAGAGACCAACACCCACCTCACTACAACCTCCTTTCAGGTAGTTGTAGAGAGCGATAAGGTCTCCCCTCAGCCTCCTCTTCTCCAGACTCAACAACCCCAGTTCCCTCAGCCGCTCCTCATAAGGCCTGTGCTCCAGACCCTTCACCAGCTTCGTTGCCCTTCTCTGAACACGCTCCAGCACCTCAATGTCTTTCTTGTAGTGAGGGGCCCAGAACTGGACACAGTATTCCAGGTGCGGCCTCACCAGCGCCAAGTACAGGGGGACAATCACCTCCCTGCTCCTGCTGGCCACACTATTCCTGATACAAGCCCAGGATGCTGTTGGCCTTCTTGGCCACCTGGGCACACTGCTGGCTCATGTTCAGCCGGCTGTCAACCAGCACCCTCAGGTCCTTTTCAGCCAGTACTTTATCTGAAAGGCAGAAGATCCAAAAGGAGGACAATGGGAGATTCACTGATTAGTATATCCTATGTAAGAAACTGACAGATTTAAGAGTTAAGAAAACATAGGTCAAGCCATTATCCTGACAGAAAAAGAATTCCAGCACATGTCTCCCACAGGCCCCACAGAATTCCCTATTCTACATAAATCCATTCTTTATCCGAAGGTAACAATCTCATAAATTACAGGTTAAAACCAAGTTATTTTAAAGTAAAGAATACATTTATTTAGGGAAGATATACAGAACCTATGGTAAGTAGAAATGGGATAAAATCCAAAATAAGTTATCTAAGAATAATTAAATCAGATTAGCCACATATCTATAGTCTATAACATAACATAAGTGGGGAAATAACAATATAGTTAATTTATCAGACATATGGTAAAACATCTGATAGATTACCTATGGGAATTAACAAGTGGGAGAACACAAAATCTGGTGCAAGAATTGTGTGGTGTATAGTGAACTGACTGAAAAACAGCTGGCAACTGACAGATTTGAGAAGGGAATAATCAAGCTGGAATCAATTACTAATAGAGTTAGTCAAGGATTAGTCATGGTGCAGATCTTGCTTAATATTGTCATTGCATTACCTTTCATGCAGGCACAAAAAGTAAAGGCTAGCAAATAAAATTTGTTAATAACACAACATGAAGCAGACCACAGCATGATACAGAAGTAACTGGAGGAATATGGCAATGGAGAACACTAGAGCAAGGTGATACACTTAAGGAGGAACAAAAGTAAGTTCTACTCTAAACATTTGGAAGAGAAAAAAAAATAGTGTGATGTGGCTGAGTTATTGTTGACAATAACATGACATGTCCATCAAATAGCTAATGCAATTCTAAGATGTATGCGATGAGGTCCCCAGAGTATCACAAGCCATATGAAATAAGACAAAAAGGTCTTGTCTTGTTTAATTTAGTAAAATGAACTGAGATGTGATAAGATTGCTCTACATAAATATATGGAGTGCTTAGGGGTAAACACAAGAGAAGAAGCAAAGCTATTTAAAATAAACAACAATGTTTGCCTAATAAAAATATTTCTGGATGGGCCATAAATACATTTGGGTGGGAAATTAGAAGTTGTAATCATCAGAGCCAGAATATTCTGTAACAGCTTTCCAATAGGAGTAGCAAGGGCAATAAACCAAACTAGTTTCAAGATGAAGCATGTTTCAGAAATAAAAATGTTGTATATAAACATCTGTTTCAACTAATGCTTGCCAAAACACAGAGTATCCAATAAAACCTTGCCTAGTATTCTTGCCAAATTGCCCAGTGAATTGCAGGAGAGCAGAGATTTTTAGGATCTATGACTCTGAGATGACTCCTCCATGACAACTGCTTTGGAACTGGGGACTTCCAAAGCATTGAGAGACTCAGTTTGAGAGAATTATCTGCTTTTAAAAATTCAAAAGCAACCTGGTAGTTCAGGAAGTTCAATGTTGCATTTTCAGATTCCCCTTTCTGGTGATGTTTACACGGAGCCCTGGAAAATTTCTGGGTCACAGAAGAAAGAAAGAATTTTCTAACTATCAGTCAGTTATGAGAATGAAGAGGATGAAGATTTGGTTTAAGCACTGAAAGTCACTGGGGGAGACAGAGATGACCCTAAAAGTTTTCTTGTTCTAGCTTACTGAACAGATAGTGATTTCAGGGGAGATAAGATTCCTCCACCTGACTGCCACTCAAAATATAATAGAAAAGGCTGCAGCAGTTTAGATTTGGCAACTAAGGATAATCCTTACACAGAGCAAGCAGAACATTCGGCCAAATTTTCTGTGTAAGACAGAAATTTCATCAGTTGATAGGCCTACAAAAAACTGTGGGTAGTAAAAAATACAGACACAGAGCAAACCTTTATACTCTTTTCAGCAAAACCCATTACAAAACCGGCCATGCTCCCAAGGGACAGCAGGAACAAAATACCTTAGAATCAGATCCGAATGCTTTGACAGTCTATAGTTCCTCTCAAAGAAAACCAGCAGAATTTAGTTATACTGGAATTAAGTCTTCATTGACAGAAGACACTGATCAGATTCAGATTTGCTATTATCTGAGTAAACTTAGTTTTCCAGAGAACTGCACACGGTGGCTTTATCAATCATAAAGCCAACACCCGTACCAGCATAAATTTGCAACTGATACCATACCATTTAGGTACGGTCCTAACGTGTTAGTGCAGGGTTGCCTCAGGAACAGCTTTGAGAGAGAGAAGGGATTGCCAAGAAGCACATCCAGCTTAAGGGACATGCACTCAGTACAGCACACCTTGTCGTCTGAAGTTTTATAATTGTTAGGTGCAAAGGCAGGAACTGGACCATGTTTCTAGCATGTTTTCAAACCCTATGGGATATGTACATCACCATGAAAAGAGTGCCCAGATGAATCTTTTCTGCTCCAAACATGAGGAAATTTTCCTTGTTTTAACTGTAAGTGTCACTGCTTTGTCTAGATATATCTTTGGCTCCTCATATTGCTATTTTAGATGGTAGCATTTTAACCATTTTAATTTGGCTTTATTAGCATAGATGCAGCACTATGTTCTCATGACATTAAAGAGCATGGCACCAAAGTATGCTGTCTGAAATTAAAAGCTAATATACAAAAACAGGCTGAAAGCAAAGAGATCATAGTAATCAAAATTCATTGCTGAGCATTTTGTCCCTTAAATCTAACGGTGAACTATAAAGGTACGGTCTGATGGATTTTTGTGATTAGTGAATTTCAGTACCTCAAGTAAACCTGTTTTAGCTCTCATTATATACAAGTAGAAGTGCTCATGTAGTCAGCTGCCACATTTCAGGTGTGTGGTAGCTTTTTATTAAGTTGTTTCAGAAAAATCATGGGCAATTTTTTGTCCTCTGCTTATAGTAAAGACTTACATTTTCAGAGAAAATACTGAGATGACAAAACCTGAGTATATTTTTTCAGCTGTCGTACTGTTTACACCCCTCTCAAGCTGCAGCTAACAAGAAAATTAAAAATCCACCCAACCCAAAAAAAGCATACATAAGCTCTGAAGAGGATTGGCAATTGTTTATATTGTATCTAAAGAATCAGAACCCCACTGACCTGTTAAGAAAAAAATAGAAGGTAACAATCAACAACCCATTGCAAATGTCACATCAAAAGAAGATTGCCAGCATACTTTGCTATGAATTCTGATTTTTAAGTCAAACCAGAGAAAGGAACAGTGATTGAAAAAAGTCAGGTGAAAAAGATTTCTTATAGTAATATTTTATGACTATGCTTCATTTAGAATTTAGGTGTTAGGATCAAATTTTGCTTTTGAACATGCCTAGACTTCATGTCAGATTTTATTAGAAATTCTGTATAGCAGTATATAAAGACCCAACTCCAGAACACATGTAAAGTATCACACTTTACAGAAATATATAGGTAGCAAATAGGAAACACAATTTAAAAGTGAGATGATAATACTGAATCTAAGATCAGTAGTCATAATACACTAACTACCCACCTATCAAAAACCCAACAGATTTCAGGGAAAAAAATGTCCTTACACAAGAAAGTCTGATCAGGATTTTAGTGTGTGGTGGGTTAACCTTGGCCAGCAGACAGACACCCACCCAGCCACTCTCTCTCGCCCCCCCTTCTGAAAAGGACCGGAGAGAAAATAAGACAAAAAAGCTTGTGGACAGAGATAAAGACAGGGAGATCACCTACCAGTTACCATCACGGGCAAAACAGGCTCAACTTCATTCCTTCATTCCTGATTCCTCTACCCACTGCCCCTCATCCCAAGTGGCACACGGGAATGGGGTTTGCAGCCAGTCCATAATAGCTCCTCTCTTGCCGCTCCTTCCTTCTCAAACTTTTCCCCTGCTCTAGTGTGGGTCGTCTCCAAGGGCAGCAGTCCTTTAGGATAAACCAGCTCCATGGTGTATCCTCCACAGTCCATAATTCCTTCACATAACATCCACCTGCTCCAGCATGGTCCCCTCCACAAGCTGCAGGGAAATACCTGCTCCCCTGTGGCCTCTTTTAGGGGCTGCAGGGGATTCTCTTCTCCAGCACTTGGAGCACCTCGTCCCCCTCCTTCTTCTTTGACCCTGGTGCTCGCAGGACATAATTAAGTTGAAAGAAATTGTATTTATACCAAGTTGTGATAAAACACAAAATCAAGTCCAAGAATTATTCCCTTTTCAGGATCTATTTTATTAAGTGTGCAGTATATGACAGCATACTTGCAGAAAAGAATGAGCCTAATAGAACTTGAAATTTGAAATCTGAACAGGTCTAACATCCATATCGAGCTTATTAGATGGATGAATCTGCCAGATGATGTAGAAGATGTTAATATACGTTTAGAAAAAGCACCTTCATGTGTGAAATGTTAATTTTATATAAAACAGCCCAATGTGTATTTGTCTTGCTTCAGTTAACCTAATTAGTATGGAGAAAAAACTGTATGATAGAAAGAGTTATCAATGCAATGTTAAATAAAAGACAATAATCTAGAAATTACAGTGGCATTCAAATATTCTTCTCTTTCTGTGAATAAACAGCAACAAAAATTTTATTAGATGATTTATCGTCTTTTCATAATGAAGCTTCATCATTGTTGTCTGATGATGAGTATATGATGTCAGGGGTATGAATAATGTCATGAATCATAAAATAAATTAAGGTTGTTATTTACAGTGACCAGAAACACACTATAAAAAAGGCTAACCTTATATATTTTCTGTGACTGCAATTAACTATGTGCCAAGGGCTGTTATACACTGTTTATATTCTTTTAAATTCAGGGGTAGATGAAAGCCTCAATGGAGTGAGGAATATCAGGGGACTGTACAGTTTAATCCATGTCACATGAGATGGTGCGTGTACAATGTCAGCCAGTAATGAGGGGCAGAGGAGAGAAAATTCTCTTTCCAGCCTGAGCTCTTCCCTCCAGTAAATCTTCATCTGAAAATGTTCAAAGTAAAGCCTCAGTGTCACACAGGCTTTGGACTAACCTGCAGCACAGCGATGGGTGAATGTCATGTAACATGGAGACAGTCCACATAAAACAATTTGACAGGGGAAAATCTTGCAAGGTAAAGTCCTAACCATCTTTGGAAATGCTGGCCTATTTCTTATCTGCTGCTACTTTGAGATCTCATTCCAGGAATCCAAACAAGTCTGAAATTTTCTATATTGCAGAGAAAACACTGTTGCAGCCTAAAGCTCAGAAAAATACAAACCCAGGACTGTGTATATTAAAGACAGGAAACATGCAAAGAAAGACTTGTCTTTTTTTTTTTTTTTTTTTTTTGTCACTCCCCCCCTCAACCTTGGGAAGAAGAACTAGGTTAAATGATTTGATTAAAGTCAGCTATGTGGACTGAAAACAGTCACCCCTCTTAAGCTTCTCCCATCTGCGTGAATGAATGGGCATGCCAAGAATGAAAGCCTTCCTGCATACTTAGCATGTCAGCAGCATCGACAGTCCTCATTTTGACAGCTGTTGCAGTGGCAATTGTGCATGTGGAAAGAATCTGAAGGAGAACACAGGCTTCACCAAAGGACACGATCCTGTGAAGCTGGCCTACAGCAACCTTCCTCATCCTTCAAACCTGGTTGAGAAGCAAAGGTTTCTATGTATTACATAACACTATAGCTGTGCAAAACTAATCCATTCTAAAATAAAAGGTTAATATATGTATTCATGTGCACACACACGTATCACACACAAAATGTGTATTCTGGGGACTTGAGATATTTTACTTGAGATGATTGCACTTCTCCAGATGTTGCTGTTCTATGAGAAAATGGGTCATGAGTTTCTTTTATACTGCTCGAGAAAATTCAAATGCTAATTTACTTCCAGATTTTGAGTATAAACAGGAATAATCCATTTTCTTATGATTTTTCTCAGAAATTTAATTTGATGTGTTCAAAAAAGGGCACCAGCCATGCATTAAATCATGTTAGTTTTGCTTTTAATCCAGATTTTTCTATATTTTCCCATTTGACTTTAAGCATTACTTTTCTTGATAAGTCCTATGAAAATTATTGAAGTAATAGAACTAATGACTTTGAGAAAAGATTGCATAATTTGGCCTTCTGAAAACTGTGGGACATTGCTGCAGTGCTTTTGGGGGGGATGAACAAATCTAACTTCATTTATGGTGGTTAGTAATATTTGGATGCACCTCTGAAGCATTGAGCTCAGAGGACAGAGATCAACTTATTAAAAACATATCTCCTCTCTCAGTTCATACAAGTGCAATGCAGTGCAGTTTTTAGAAATGTTACTTTTTTTTTTTTTAAACAAAGTGGTGCATTGCAGTCCTGTGTCCCCATCTCCATTCATTGACAATTTCCTCCATGCACTGATCAACATCTTATTTGCAGGAATGGAACAGAAAAGCAAGAAAAGTTTAAAAGAAAAAGGGTACCTGCAACTGCACAGAAGGCAGTGTGGCAGCTGAGAAAGGTTCTGTAGCACCACCTCCAAGCAGAGTACCACTCCTACTCTGCAATTACTGTTATCAAATCTGACCTGGGTGCCACATAGAACATCATAAAACTTAAATTCCACATCTAAATTATAGAGCAGAAGTAATCTATAGGCTTAGCTTGAAACTAAATTTACCAACTGTCGACATTGCTTAACAAGTAGTGCATCCTAAAAGCTGGCTCTGGGTAATCGATACTGATTGACCCAGTAACAAGAAAGGAAAGGGGGAATGTATGGCCTATATTTCAGAATTCCCTCATTCATATATATATCCAGAATATGTAGGAACCCCAGAATTCCATCTGACTGTGTTGCCTCAAGGGCCATATATCTTCTACCATTTGTTTGTAACAAGGTCACATGGCTGAAAATAAAGAGGCAAGAAACCCTGGGGATACTTCCTAGAAAGTGAAATACAACAAGGACAGTCAGACATTTAGCCATTCCAAAATTAACTATTTTCATTTTTTCAAAATATGCTAAAATGTGTTTTATTTCCCTATAGTAGTCTTTTTTTTTTTTTTTAAATCCCTATTATTTTGTTCCAAAATAGAACCACTTTTCACAGAAATGATGACATTTGGTTAGCTGCAATAATGGCCCCTAAAAACATATCATCACTCTTCAGAAGCAACCTGTTCCTCCTACCCACCCTTATCACTCACGCTTGGGTGTTTCCAGATGAGCTGACACATTGGAGGAATTCAGCAGTCACAGACTGCCTCCAGCTCAGTTGAGCTCTTAAATTGCTCCCTGTGTTTGTGTGGCATTTCTGATATCCACGGGGAGATCCTCTAAGCTGGCCCAGCCACTGTGAAGTAAACAACATCCAGTTTCTCTGCCCGGCTGTCCCTCCCACCTCCATGCTGTGTCCAGCTACAAGACTGTGTCCCTCTTTTTGGAGATATGTCTTTTTTTTTTTTTTTTTTTTTCTGTTATGTAGGTGGAATTCCTTCTGTTGCCATTGTTGCTGCTGTCTTTTCAGGCCCTATTTGTTTTATGAGAAGTGCTGTGAGTGCCAAAACAGCACTCTGGCTATTCGCATAGGTCATATTTCTCTTGCAAATAGCACACTCCTAATATACCAGGCTTAGATTTTCAAATACTGGAAGCAGAAACCAGCAAATCCTGCATGCAAAAGGATAGTGAACCTTACTATACCAAGCCTTTAACCTCTGTTTGGTCTCTAGCACATCTTTCATAAAACTATACAGTCTTGATACAAAGTTCTTACACAGCATGAAAATCACCAGATCTCTGAACAAACTGCTCCAATTTAATTACCTTTGTCATTAAAAACCTGTATTTCACTTTGTCCCCATTTTTTAGTTTCAACCTTCAATCTTTGAATCTAGTCTTCTCTGAATGATGTTTTTTCTGACAGGTTAAGGAATTATCTTCAGCCAGAAATCTGTTCCCCATGCAGGTATTTAATTGGTCAGATGGCTTGATATTTGGAGAAACTCAGTAGTTCAAAATTCTTTACTCTGAATTTAAGGTATACAGGTCAGAATGTATGAATGTTTGCACATGTTGACTATGCAAACAGGTCATTTCCAGATTATACTGGTGTTTGGGTTTTTTTTGTGGGGGAAGCAGGAGTGGGGAAGAAAACTTATAATCTGTTCACAGCCTTTTGAAACTACTGATTCCCCAAATGAACACCATGGGACTCCTCAGTTCCTCTTGTAATTGTAATGCATTTTAGCTATTTCTGTAACTATTTTTTCATTCATACATTCAAAGACCACATTAGGACACCTGCTAATCATCCTGGGACCTGATATTTAACTGATTGCCTGTGGTTCTCAAATCCTTTCCACAGTTGTTACCTACCAGAATATACTCTTCCATTTCATGTCCACAAAGATATGTTCTTCACAGCAGACACATTGTCTTCCATTTGGGCCTTATAAAACATATAAACTTACCCCAATGCACAATCCAGACTGGTTTATACTATTGATTTATCCCCTGCATTGTTAATTATTCCTTTAATAATTGTCATCTCAAAATTTGAGCAAGAATATACATTTTTTACTTTTTGGATAGACAATAAATCCCTGGGTAAACTCACCAGGAAATTTCTGATAAGAGTAGTAAAAAAAAAAAAAAAACAAACCCCATATAAGATGCTGATTTTTCAAAATGTTATTGAACTTAGCCTTTTCTCCAGTGGTAGCTCCAGGAGTACTTTGAGTTCTCTGTAAATATTACAGAATCCAGAACGAATAAATCCAATAAATTCACTTATTTCACCTAGTTTTACTTTCTCTGCAACAAGAAAAGCAACACACACACAAAAAAGCATATGATAAGAAGTTCTCTTAAATAAAAAATTATAGAAGGCTTATGATGCATTGTGAAAATACATTTCATATATACACTTAAGTTAAATCGTTAATTCACTGTTAAGCCCCATTCAGCTATACTGACAACTGCTGGGAAGCTCCAGGATATCTATGGGGATCCACTCAGATATTGGTAATTTGGGGCTGGAATCATAAATTTACTATAATTATACTTAGGGTTGCTACAGTAGTAAAGCTGTAACAACGATACACATACATATCAATCAACTTCTGTGAAATTATAATGTGTTTAAGTATAAGCCTCTTCTAAGAAAAGCAAACTGATGTTCCTAAAGAACCAGTAATGTTTTCCAACAGTACTGAGTAGTTTTCTCTTGAAGGCAAGACCATTTTATTAAGAATATACAAATCTTGAATTCTAAAATTTTCAAGATTCTTTCCTTGCTTCCCACCACAACTGTTAATGTCTACAAAAGAAAACAAAGAAAAGTACTAAAGCTATTCTAATCCTATGGGCAAGTCAGATCTTCAAATTGGCATAAAATTACTTAATTCATTTGAAATTAATTTAAACCTGTGACCGAAAAAAAAACCTAGTCCAACACTTACAAGACATTTTAAACCTGATTTTTATAACAATATTTTATAAGTATTTGCTTATTGTTATCATTGCTTTATTCCATCCCATCTTCATGTCACTGGAAAAAGAATTATTTCATAATTCTGCTGGACATCCCTGTAACTTTTTATTTACTTACTTATTTTACTGTTCAAACAAAGCTACCACTACTACAATGCTTATTAGGCCAGTACTAATAAAACTGGTTGAAGAGCCACATGAATAGCTGGGAATACATTACGTCATTCCAGACTCTCTAATTCAGACCCTAAAGTCATGAAACTAGGCAATGCTCCAGTGAAGCTATGCTAACCAGCACTAGCTGTATCCTACATTTCATGAAACAATCATGTTTCCCCATAGATGGAAGAGATAAAACTAACAAAATTAGGCACAGATCAAAATGAATCACTGGTATAATTTTGTTATTCAGTGGGGTAAAGCAGCTGTTACCCCAGTGCAAATAGCCAGCTAACCCAGGTTTAGTATGCTTTTTCTACAGCCAAAATGGCTTTGCCTCTTTGCCTCTCACAAAATAAAAAAAAATAAGAATAAATAAGAAACTGTTATCTAAGTCCACAAGTTTCAGAGGATCAGAGATATTTTGGATGGCACCTTTTCTAAGACATCTTGGAAGACTAAAAAAAAATTTAAAAAAGGAATTGCTTTTCACAGAATGAAAGTCTTTATTTTCCTTCTAATCCTGTTTTTTTGAAGTTAAGGAGAGTTTATCATTGTCATTAATGGGAGAAGAGACAATACAAGGTTTAGCAAGTCTGAAAACACTACCTGTAATCTCCATTGAGGATCTAAATGCCATTTTTGCAACTGGTACAGGGAGAAACAACTCATGCTGAACTAAAAGTGATGATACCAATAAAGAGGAATCATTCTGAAAATCATGTAATCAGTAGAGAAAACCCTCCTAAGCATCAGGGGAACCATCAAGAGACTATAAGCAGTTAGGAAAGACATAAAACTTATTAAAAGAAACAGTCAAGAAAATATAAACTGTTAGAAAAAAAAAACATGGAAAAGAATGAAGCATGACACATTTGTAAAATGATGCGATGCACAAGTTAAAGCAAAAATTTTATGTTATGGAAACCAAACTAAAGTACATTAAGCTTATATTTCATAAGTCTTGAATGAAAAAGCTAACAAAAGCTGAAGTAAGATAGAAAACAATGTTTGATACAGTAGTCATAGCATTCATTAGTTCAGAGGAAGACAGTGATAATGGTTTGATCACTTGCTGAGGAAGTGTCTCAAACAAAAAATAGGAATTTCTAAACAAGTAAAGTAGGATTCACCTCACCTAATGCAAGATTATAATAGTGTAGCTAGTTTATGTTCATTGCCTAAGCCCCACTTATAGTGACTTTATAGAGATGAGCACTGCAAGGAAGTAATTCATTCATCCCATCTATAATTAGGTATCTAAGAGGGGTTTCATTGCTTGTTCTTGGAAGAAGCCTTCCACCGTGCTCCCTCACAGCGATAAAGATGGCCTAGACAACTATGCTAGTATTGAAAATGTACTTTTGCTTGGCTAAAGGTAGGTGAGATGAGTCTAACTCAGTTCCAAATTTGTTACTTTCAAGAAATTCAGATCAGTTCTACCATGTATGGCATTTCAGAAATCAGACAATTAGGCAATTGGAAAGAGGGAATGGAAGTTCATGGCCAGAGCTACAGTTCAAAAACACATTTTAATTTAATCTGGGTGTTAAGCAGATACTGCTATTGGTAAGTCATCATGCTCCTAGGTCTATTATTTTTAATTTATAAAGCTGCTTTATACAAGAATTTCCGGTTTACCTGTCTTAGATTTTGTCCAATTCAGAATGGAACAGAGTTGAATCTCAGGTGAAGATTTCTAAAACAAAGAGTAGCTAGTTATCATAACATAAAGTCTTGCAAAAAAAAAAAAAAAAAGAGAAAAAAACAACATTTTATTTTTATTACATGCTTGCAGGAATTGTACCAATATCTCCATGCAAATCCATTTCATCTACAAATAACCATTTTTAAAATTGTATTTACATATGCTTTATTTTCTAGGTAACCAAAGAGGAAAATATTATCATTTGTAGCTCTTTATGGTTAATTATACATGTAACCATTTGCCTGGGAGTTTATTCAGTTATAATCAAGGAGTTTTCATTGGCTTTTAAAGGATATTAAAAAAAAAAAAATCATAGACTACACATATTTAACATTAAATTTAACATTAAATGTGTAGTCTATAGCTATTTTTATTTCATCTGTTGCATAGCTGTCCTCAGCTCATACAAAATTTCTTTATGTAATGTAAAAATGGGGCAAAAGATCTTCTGCCTTCCTGTACCACAGATCTTCCTGTGGTACTGATTTTATTTTCATTCAGCCTAGCATGTAGCTCTATATTTGTGGAACGAATGAGCAGCCTGAAGAAATGTGACCAAGGTATTCACTTTCTTAAATGTACTAAACGAATACCACAAAGAGGACAAAATGGGAAATGAAGTATAAATAATTATTACTAATGTACTTCTTACATATCCTGTAGATTTTAACACAACCCTAGCATGCCTCCAAAAACAACTCACTTCAAAATGTATGACATACCAAATATACAATAGAATCATATGGCAAATGGATTTTACTGGATTCTCCCTTAGGACACCTCATATAACTTAATTTCCTTTCAAGCCTATGAGGATAAAGAACTGGATATCGCAGCTTCATGAGTTGTGTATATGTTTTATGTACATACACACATATGCACAAACACAAATGTTGTAAAAATCGTTATTAGCTCCCAAACCTTTACATAAATGTTCAACTAATATATAAGCCAGTTTTATTTTGCTCATGTGGCTATGACTAAGCTTGACTCATGCCAATGACAAATGTTTCCATAACAACTAACACACTATGAAATGGGAAAATGATAGAGAACCTACTAAAAAAAAGACAAAAGTTTATCCAATCCAGTAACTTGACAAAATAAACAACAATCAGACTGTATGAAAAGTTTATTTGCTTTATATAATTCATTGAACCCTGGCTTGGCAGCTGTTGTCCACCTAGCAGAAATAGCATACAACAGTTCCCAAGCTTCATTATCAGTGACATTTAAGTAGCCAGAGCTTTTTTTCATTATTGTCTGGACATCAGTTTGTCCTTCTCACATTACAGCATATTCTGGGGTAAAATAGGCCAGATGTTGAAATCCAAATAATGGAGCACACTGACTAGTCTTTTTCAAGTCTTTTAGACCTACCAGATAGTTCTTAAAACAAAAGGAAACAAAACAAAACCAATAAACCTAACCTGAATTAAGGTGTGGTTTGGAGTCATGGTAACACTTCTGCATATGCAAAGTTTCCCATGCTTACAGCAGCAGACTTTTCCAGCTGTCAGGCTAAGTCAAAGAGATGCTGTACCAGAGCTTGCTCTTGGTGCAGCTCTCCAGGATCCCAGTCCCCCGTTTCTCCAGATGACACTCACACCTAGAGTGCAGCGCATTGCCTTGCCATACCACTGTCTTTGCTTCCTTCTCTCTCAAGGAGTGGGAAGAGGCTAGTGCACACCTACATCAAACCAGCTCCAGTACAGACCACAGCACTCACCTAGATCCAGAAACCTAGCCTACTCTACTAGTTTAGGTATAGCCATAAGGACCCTGCTATCCTCTGTCAGTTTTCCAAGCAGAGCAAGACCTCACTAACTTGGGAATGCAGAGACCCCTGAAAAGTTGTGTGCATTGGGAAAGAAAGTAGATCACTGGTGAGCCACTAAGAACTTATGTGTGTTTATGAATGAGCTGAGACGCTTCTGAAGAGTCTGTCCTGTCCTTCTATCTGGAGGAAAAGGTGGCTACAGTACCAAGTCCTCATTTTGGAAAAGCAGGGACCATAGACATTGCATATATTTTATACTCAGATATTTTCAGTGAAAATATTTCTGGAAAAGTAAAGGCTGCCTGACATTTCCTTCACTAATCCTTTCTTAGCCTTTCTTTGTCTCCTATCCAAATATCAAGAGCTGGTATCTGTTCAAGGAAAATTTTGTGGACATGAGAAGGGGGAGTTGAAACAGTTTAGACTGAATGAAATTACAATTACTGAACAAAACACTTTTGCCATCATATATTTCACTGCCACTTTTGCAAACATATCTAGCACAGAAGTAGCTGGGGCTTGGAAGCTGAAATCTGGCAGAGAGGTGCTGCTTAGAGGGGTGCTTTCAGCATGCCAGTGAAGAAACTTTGATTTAGCCAGAAGGAACTTTTTAAATAGAAACTGGCATATGCAAAATAGATTTTAAACCAGAATTCTTTATAATAACTATTTCTCTTGGATATCAAAGTGAAGATTTAGCCCAATAAATGTCAGATACAGCAGGAGCTTATACGTAAGAAGTGTCATACTGACTGTTGTATGAAACCATATACAGAAAGAGTCTTTCTTAAATTTCCCACACTCCATTTCATAATTTTTCCTGTATCCTTGTATATAAATAGCAGAAGATAACATTGATTAATATTTTAAGTTGTTAAAATATTAGAAGAATAAGCTGTGGTAAAAACTAAATTTTCTCATGCTGAGGATGTTAACATGAATGAAGCCACAGTAAAACATCCTAAATTACCATTATTAACATCTTTCTAAAATACCTACAGCAGATCTTCTTTCAAATAAAATAGCAATTCTCCCAGTCTCTATTAGCAGAAAGCATTTTCCGAAGCATAAGCACTGACTCCATTTTGGATGTTACCAGCAGCTGGTATGTCTCCAAATCCTTTCTTCTCGCCATCTACAGCTATGGATTTCTTGCCATTGCACAAAGAGCAATACATAAATTGCCTGAGAATTTTGAGAGGCAATAGGGAGGTGATTCCAACAACAAAATGTAACTTATCATTTAATCACAGAATGGTTGAGATTGGAAGGGGCCTCTGGAAGTCATCTTGTCCACACCACCTGCTGAAGCAAGATCATTTAGAACAGGGTGCCCAGGACAGTGTCCAGACAACTCTTGAATATCTCCAAGGATGGAAACTCTACAACCACTCTAGGCAACATGTGACAGTTCTCAGTCACCGTCACAGAAAAGATGTTTAATATATTAAACACACATCTATTTTGAAAGGCAAGGAGGCTTACTGCTTTATGTTGAAGTGTTTTTCCTCTGGGAGGGTTAAAGGATTTGTTGCTTTTGGAAAGAGATCAAGGACAATCTCTAGTTATAGAGACTGACTCAACAGATGACACTTTAAAATAGCAGTTTTAACAATTGTTTCCTGAATTTCTTTGGGATTTATTTTAGTGGTATAATGAACTCACTTAGTTTTAATACACATATAATGAGTATAGGATTTCCATTATAGTTTAACCTGAATTTAATGCATCATTATTTTACCTCCACCAATAATGATATAGTAGTAAATTGAATTAAAATAGTCAGCATATCATTGGTATTAGAACCCAGGGGAAACCTCTCCAAGGAAGCTATAAAGAAACCCAGATTTCCTGCCTTGTTCTGTCTATATTCTGCTATTCTTACAGGCATTCCCAGATAATGGCTTATATTTGCTCAAACACAGTTCTTGTTATGCCATATAATAATACACAGCCTAAATCTGTGAACAAATGTTGTGCTCAGCAATTCCAGGAATAGTGACCATTGAAACACCTGCATTAGACGGGAAGTTCTTTTATGCCCCATGCTTCATGATAAAGAAATGCAAAACAGAAATCCTCTACTAGTTGGTTTTATCATGTCTCTCATAATGACATGCTTTTTCAGTCTGCATCATAATGTGTACCATGTGGTGTTCATAAAAGGACAGCATGATATAAATTTTCTATTGAAATTTGTATAATGCAGAAACATCTCATTACTCACAGCATCACATCAACTGAAAGGCCATGGTGAAATTCCTATGCATTTCAGTGAGATTGGGTCGACAACCTTAGTGAATTGCTGGATGGTGGACTGTAACAGGTTTAGTTTGTATGTAACGTAGTTAGTTACATGCCCATGTTCTATAATACCACATACATGTTCAGCACAATACCTAGCAGATATTAAGTCAACTTCTACTACTGAAAGGTCTTGAGAATGTAGTTTGTGATCTAGTTGGTACTGAAATTATACTTTCAAATGTAAGTGTCATTTATGTATGCAGATATACGCAGGCAGCTCTTAGCACAGAATAAAAAAATCCTGCTCTGTGCTATATGTATGATACCATAAATGTTAGTTTTGAGATAAGTCATTTTCAATCATTAACATATCAGCTTTCTAGTACCTATATGATAATCTTCTCTTTAAGGCCAATTTCATTCTTATGGACTTGTAAAATGAGCATATGTCAAACACAGACTGCAGTGTATTTAAAACACCAAGTATTATTATGGATGCTAATCATGCTTCTTAGGGTTGTAACTAAGGATCAACATAGCACAGAGCTCCAATATGTTAGGTCCTTTGTTTGGAGAAATACACAGGGTTTCGTCTGAAAGTGCTGTGAGCTAAAACAATTCTAACACAGGAAGGCAGAAAGAAAAAGCAGACAGAATAAATTATCTGATGGCTGGCAACAATGTTTTAGCTCACATTTTTAATAGGGTGAAGGGTACTTGAAGCTAGTTGGAGCTAGACTGAAAGAGGAGGAAAAAGGAAATGAGAAGAAGTTAGAGCAATGAAAAAGGGTAAGAGGGCAAATGTGGAAAAGAAATTCTGAATGACATTTCAGATTAGAGCAAACAGACAAATCAGAGTAGATGAAAGTGTAGTCAAAACAATGCAGGGCTTTGAATGAATAAAAGTCCAAGATTTGTTTGCTTCTGCAGCTGATATTAATAAGATTTCTTACTGATCTTCTCAGTTGCCCATCAAGATCAGTGATAATACACTATTTTGCTACCTTAAGGCCTGGACAATTTTCAAGCTTCATCTTTATTTATCAGTTTTTCTCCAAACAATGATTAGATGTCTGTGCTTTCATTTAGTTTAAAGGCGTCATGAATTCCAATATAGTAGGGTATTGAAAAATTAAATGAAGATGCCTATAGCTACACTGTACTGCATGGTACATTTTCATTAACAGTAATGGCCTTTCACAGAAGAATAATCAGAAATTTACCAGGTAAGCATTACATGAGACATTGTCTTAATTACCTCCCCCCCCAGATACGTGACAGAACATATTTGTTCTTTGGGGTAATCAAATATGTGATTAATTTTTCAACAGATTAATTTTTCAATAGTGAAAATGCCTTGTTTGTCACATGCTTTAATTCTGTGTATTGTGTTGGGAGCAAGCCTTCACTTGAATAAGCTGAATGTTTATTAAAAGAATTAACTCATGCTTCTTTTTTATTGTTACTTTTTTGTTCTTAAAACACAAGAAACTAGGTATTATCTGGACAAACAGCAATGTTTAAATACTGCTAGCTGAAACACAAACACATCTTTGTCAGAAGGAAAAAAAAATATATTGCATGGAATATATATAACTTCTGAGAACAGCTGGTCAACAGAGGATAGCTACTGGCTTTTTTTCCCAGGCAGCAGACTTAGGACGTGATTCAGTTCACACTTACACAAACAGGATCCTTTAGATCCCACGGTAGAGGTTGATACTAGAGTGCAGAAGGTCCTGGATTCTGGTTCTAGTATTTTGAAGGATTGCTCTGTATTCATTGCAGGACAAACAACTCTTCCTCTAAAACCAGCCTTTTAGCTGAGAAAGATCAAAAACATGCTCCCTCTCCCCCAAAATATGTTTTGTTGCCCTTGTGGGATGTTTTAAAAGAGTATTTCCTTTAAATTGCTTCACTATTTATTTACACATTCACTGGTAATACTAAAAGCTTTTTCCCTTCCTTATCACAGTGTGTAATTGTTTCAAGCCTCCCCAAGCCCTTCAGATTCAATCAGTAGTTTCAAATAGTCTGTAAATATTTTCCAGCTTCTTCAGAAAATAATCTTATGCTCTGTCAGAAGTTTTAGAAGAGGACTATTAAAGAATATATACAGAGGCAAGAGAGAACAGTCATTTCCTCAGAATGAAATTGGTTCTGAAAGTTTTCAATCAAAGTATTTATATAAGCTGTGTTATGCTGGGAATTTTTTCAAATTCTGGTAAATTATTATATACCATAGGGTATCGAGTTTCTAAAATAACGCTTCAGCAGCACCTTCTGTGTAGCTGCCAGATAAACACTCAAACCTCTGTGGCTCTGTGTTCCCAAGGACACTGATGGCAGAGAACAGCATGAATGGGAGCTTTGCTGCAGGAGGCTGACTGGATGCCACTGGGGATACAGGAGGGAGTCTGGGAGGGAAAAAACATTACCTGTGTATTATTTCTTTGTATAGGCCACCGAAATAAATTGAAACACTAATAAATAGGTACAGTGAACAGCCAGCAAACAGGTAAGTATGTTAAACCAAAAGATTTTTTTTTATGTGACTTCATTTGGTTGCTGTTTTCTTAGGAGGGCACTGCAGCCTCGCAGAATGTATTTTGTTTTGATTCATGAGAAACTGAATCAGGCAATGGGTCTATTTTTTTACATCAGGCTGTGTTTCTACTGCATTTTGTCTTTTTATATACTGAAAAAGATATTACTAGGTTGATTTCCCAAAAAATGTATTCCACTTATGTGCATCATTTAGTGATTTAGCCTATTTCAGTAGACAATATATAGAATAAGTCTAGGCTTTCTAGTGATTTTGAGTTCCTTATTTTTGAATACTATTCCAAAAGGTGTCTTATTTTCAATATATTCAACTTCTGTTATCATTAGTGTTCCCTTAGTTCTTAAATGAGAGCTAGAGAAGGTGTTTGAAAAGACACAGCCAAAAAGTTACAAGGAAAATTTTAAAACGTATTTGAGTCTGAACATGTGAAAAGTAAAAAAAAAAAGAACAATTTCAGAAACTCCAGGAAGTGCCCACTGAAAATTAGGTCTCCGTCATGAGAAATTGTGTGACATCAAAAAGGTTTTCCTGTTGCAGTTCAAAATGAAAAGAAAAAGAATGGAAAACAACAACAACAAAAAATAAGGTGAATTCATTGCAAATATTTCATTTCTCTAGCTGTGAATGTTACATGAGTTATTTTAATTTTTTTTATTATAACAAACCAGAATTTAAAAGTTTCATTTTGACATGATAATCTTAGAATTTTCATTTAAGTAAGAAGTCTGAAAAACATAACCTAGCTGGACCATTTTGAAAACATATTTTTTTTTTATTTTTTAATTTATAGATCAGTTCATCAAACCTAATCTTTGTCCCTTTTGGATAATATGTTACCAAAAATTTACAGCTGAACTTACCAAACTTATAACTCTGGTAATAAGCACCAGAGTTCCCAATGACACAGACCCAAGATGAATATGCCAAGCACAACTCAAACTGAACTCCTTTTCTCACTGTTTAAAGCGAGAAATATGACATTAAAATTTTCTTGATATGAGAACAGGACAAACCTTACTTTCTACCAAGTACCTTTAGTTCTGAAATATTGGCACCAGTCCAATACTCACTGGTCTTATTTTTTCTACTGCAACCCCATTCTGTGTAATGTGTACTTCATCTAACCTGACAATCAAACTACTCTCCAAGGGATAACAGAGAATTAACTTTCTAACTGAGCAAGGACGTACATCCTGAGCTGGAAAGAAACCAATGTAAGTGCTAGTTAGTGTATGTGTCAAAGTCCACCAAAAAAATGTAGGTACTGTTCCTGTGGCCTGCTATCAGAGGAAGATCATCATCGGTATCTTGTCAAATAAAGCAGCAACAGTAATGGAATATGTTGCAAGATGTACAGATTCACACAAAAAGATTTAGCCAATGTTCCTATCATCCACTATCCAAACACTCTCAACTAGAATTTCATCTATATGTCTGTGCTCACAGATTTAATTATTTTCTAGAATAAACATTATACTTTGAGGCTCCTGGACTACTCAAAATTAATACACATGGCACACATCTCTCAATGCTTAAAACAGGATTATTATCATAGAATCATAAAATCATTTAGGTTGGAAAAGACCTTTAAGATCATCCAGTCCAACCATTAACCTAACATTACCAAGTCCACCACTAAACCAATTAAGGGTAAAGTAGCAATTTCATGTTTCCTGCCTTGGTGGCTAGATTAGTTTTAATGAAAGTAAAAACTAGGAATCATTAAGATTGGAAAGGATCTCTAAGATCATCAGTCCAACCATCAACCCAACACCACCATGCCCACTAAACCATGTCCCAAAGTGCCACGTCTACCCATTTTTTGAACACTTCCAGGGATGGGGACTCCACCACCTCTCTGGGAAGCCTCTTCCAATGCTTGACCACCCTTTCCATAAAGAAATTTTTCCTAATTTCCAACCTAAACCTCCCCTGGTGCAGCTTGAGCCCATTTCCTCTCATCCTATTGCTAACTACATGGGAGAAGAGACCAACACCCACCTCACTACAACCTCCTTTCAGGCAGTTGTAGAGAGCAATAAGGTCTCCCCTCAGCCTCCTCTTCTCCAGACTCAACAACCCCAGTTCCCTCAGCCGCTCCTCATAAGGCCTGTGCTCCAGACCCTTCACCAGCCTTCTTGCCCTTCTCTGAACATGCTCCAGCACCTCAATGTCTTTCTTGTAGTGAGGGGCCCAAAACTGGACACAGTATTCCAGGTGTGGCCTCACCAGCGCCCAGTACAGGGGGACAATCATTTCCCTGCTCCTGCTGGCCACGCTATTCCTGATGCAAGCCAGGATGCTGTTGGCCTTCTTGGCCACCTGGGCACAGTGCTGGCTCATGTTCAGCCAGCTGTCAACCAGCATCCCCAGGTCCTTTTTGGCCAGGCAGCTTTCCAGCCACTTATGTAACAGTTATTTTCATCTTTCTCTTCTCTCCAGAGAAAATCAGCTGAATCTAACCCTGAAGAGGCAGGCAAACATAAATATAATCCATGGCCTAATCCTGCATATTCATCATCTCTAAATAATTTGGCCCTCTTACATTTTTCTAACACAATGCTCAAGGCAATTCGGTCTAGGATCGTATGCTTGCTGCCATTTTGTGCAAGTTTAACTTCAGACCTGTCCATTAGAGAGGACCATACTCTGCAAGGCTCATGCAGTTCAGGCTCTCATGGAAATATATCAGTTTATTCTCTGAAAAACTGCCAGATTTCTTGGTTCAGTTGGGTCCCTCACTGGTAGTATGAACACAGAAGAACATTCTTATGGAACGGAAAAAATGTGTGTCTCCGGAAAGGATATCTCACATTCAGGAGCCTGTAGGCTCCGTTCATAATACATGGGGCACCTCAAAATAGAAGAGAGTGTTACTGAAAAGGAAAAAGACATGGGCTGTGGGGTTTCCTCTGATAATTATCTTTGATAAAGTATTTTTTTCTAAGGTCAAATATCACATATCTTCAGCCTTTGTCCAGTGTGCATTCAGCAGTTACACACACAACTTGACCTCAACAGTAATATTATCTAGAATAAGACCCACACACCTACCCACACTTGAGACTCAATGTCCCAGATATCAAAGCAGCAAATGCACTAGCTCAGGGAGGGTAACTGTGAGTTAAGTAGATAGCAAGGGGGGAAAAAAGAAAAAGGAAAAAAAAAAAAAAATACCCACATCAGTACTCAGGCCTCGCGACAGAGCTTGCCATCCTTGTTCTTCATGTGTACCCATGAATGCAAAAGAAGTGGAACAAGGCTGTACACCAAAGACTTCAGCTGAGAAGCAGCTTAGGATGCTGTTTATTTCTCAGCTGTTAGTGACTACCTCTTAAGTGAGACTCAGTCAGTAACAGGCTGTATTAATGATACTGCTCTGACCAGCTCCAGCACAAACCAACTGCAGAGCCTCTGGGAGGAGTGTTTACACCATCTGCCACCACCTTCAGCCCAAAGCAAATTGCCTTTGTTAGTTTGTGACCCCTCTGTGGAGGCCAGTGTTTACATGAGCCTCCTGACTTTCTCCACTCACGATTTGTTCCACAAAGATGAGGAGGGAATGCACAGCACTGCACAAACCCTACCACCATGTGCTGGACACCTCTGAGGAGCAGCAGCTGCTGGTGCCTGCTGAATCCCAGCTGGGACAGGTGCCTGGTCATGCGGGTGCTTCTCCTCTGAAGCAGCCTGGGCTCAAGCAAGAAAGGCATGATTTATACTGGTACAGAGTGAAGGAAAGGTACTCATGCAATTAGAAACTATCTCAATTACCCAGCGCCAGCTAGCAGCTGAGAGGCAGCAAGATCCCTCTTAGCTGTAAGTGACTGTTTCCAAGCAAAGTCAAGCATGTCTACCTCCAGTGACTGTTTGAACTAATGTTTAATTTTGCCATGAAATGGACTGTAAGTGCTCACAGAGCCAGGAAGCAGCTGAGAAGCAGTTCAAAAAAAACTGTTCAAGACATTCATCCTCTATGCCTCTCAGCAGCCAGTTACTGTCTGCTGGTTCAGAGGTGGTGTGCAAGCATTACCCATATAAAAGAACTTAATATGGGTGAACATGTCAAGTCCATTGCAAGTTTGGGATTAAGCTAATTATATAAGTACTGGAGATCAAGCCAAAGTTTCAGTGGAAAATTCCTGTTCACTCAACCCATAATATTCTGTCTGAAATAATTTACATTCAGGAAACTTTCACAAAAATCCAGGTGAATGAGATCTGTTGCAGAGCACAGCCTAGTAAGGTCTAGAGAAATCCATATTTCATGGAAGTTTTTAACAGCATAGAAAAAGTCAACATATCTAGCTCTCCAGGTTTATTGGGTTTTTTGGGGTTTTGGGTTTTTTTTTTTTTTTTTGGGGGGGGGGGGGGATAATTAAACAATTATATCTGTCCTATTCAGGCCAAAGCAAATAAACAAATAAATTCCAAAAGAAAAACCAAAATGTATTGCCACCAGAGTTTCTGAGAACCAAACAACTTTGTATAAGTGTTCTGTAGAGCAGTAAATTAAACCCTTTGACATAAATGACATAACCATCTGTCATGTGTTGACCTTGGCTGGCTGCCAGATGCTCACCAACCCTGCTTTCCCTTTCTGCCCCTTCTCAATAGGTCAGGGGGAGAAATTAAGATGGAAACACTCATGGGTTCAAATAAAGACAAGGAGTTCATTTACCACTGGCCACTGTCATGGGCAAAACAGATTTGACTCAGGGAAAAATTAATTTAATTTCTTGCCAATTAAAAATAGACTTTGATGGTGAAAAACAAAGACCAAAATACCTTTCCTCCAATCCCCACGCCCCTCCTTCTTTCCAGGCTCGGGTTCATTCCTTCATTTCCAACTCTGCTAGTGCTCCGTGGAGGGGGGATGGAGAATGGGGTCAGTCCATACCAGTTCTCTGCTGCTCCTTCCTCCTCACACTTTTCCTGCTCTCTAGCATGGGCTGCAGTCCTTCAGGACGAACCTGCTCCAGTGTGGGCTCTCCATGGGCCTCAGTCCCTTCAGGAAATATCCACCTGCTGCAGCACAGTGTCCACCACAGGCTGGAGCGTAGATATCTGCTCCACCGTGATCTCTCTATAGGCTGCAGAGCAATCTGTGCTCTGGTGCCTAGAGCACATCTTCACCCTACTTTTTCTCTGGCCTTGGTGCTTGCAGGGCTGTTTCTCACTTTTTTCCTTGCTCCTCATTGCTTGTGCAGCTGTTTGCTCTTTCTTAAATACCTTTTCCCAGAGGCCCTACCTGCTTGGCTGAGGGGCTCAGCTGTGACCTGCGGTGGGTCCCAGCTGGAACTGGCTGTGTCCGGCACATGGCAGCCCAGTCCTCTCCTCAAAAGATGCCCTGCGCCCTCCACTGCCAGTACCTTGGCACCAACACCCAATACACCATCACAGCATATTTATGGTTTCACCCCTGTTTTTCACACCTTTCTAAACTGTAATGAACATTCACATATACCATCCAAAGTAGATAAAGAGAAGTACTGGGTACCTACAACCCCCAAAATACCCAGCTGATTGTTAGGTTAAGGTATTTTCATGGCCTCAGAGTTACTTTTCAGTTCTGACGCAGAAGAGACTGAGTTGAGACTGTCCCATGTTTGATGTGTTCTGCCAATAAAGTGTAATATTAAAGAAGATACACAGAAGGCCACCCTCTCCAGTGGCTGTGTCTTTATAAAGGATCTTGTTTTTAAGTCTGTATATCATAATCTGTGTAATTCTGCAGAAAATTAAGGTGTTCTAAGGCTTAAATATTTTTTCTAAGGCAGAATTCAGACATCCATTGCTTAGTTAATAATGAAAAAGTGATCAAAAAAAAAGTAAGAAAAGAACAAGGTTTTCAGTCATTTTTGACTTAATTAAACATTATATATAGTTGATGAATTGTATAAATAAATAGTTGCATCTAGGCATTAATGAAGGTGAAGTGCACAAACATACTCGTAGTGCCTGTGAAAGGTGATGGTGACCCTAATAATAGTTCATTTAATCTCAGCACCCCCACTTTTTCACGCCAAGAAAAGCAGAACCCGTCTTCAGCAGACTGTCATCAGTGGTTAAGACATCTCATCTCATTTGTTCTATAAATGTAATCTTAGGGAGTAAAACAATTTTTTTACTTAGATGTGATGAACTAAATGTACTTTCAGTAAACATATATGTGTTTGGTCCATGAACTTTACTGAATCTTTATAGGTTCATTGAATTAGACCCCCTAACTCTCAAGTGTTTATTTAAAAAAAACAGAAAACCCACAACAAAAAACAAATCAATAAATTTTTATCCATTGAATTGAAGCTTAAAAAAATAAAAGTTTTAAGGCTGGAATACATCATGTTGATGTAAGGGGGAAGCTTCTACTTTTCTTGTATGTACCATTTGAAGGCTGTGATAGCCTGCCATAGAAATTAACTTGTTTCTAAAGACAACAGGACAGGGCTCTGATGTTTCCAGGTCATTTACAGCAGTCTAGCAAGAAGACATAACAAGAGAACAAAAACAAAAAAAAATAATAATAGTGTGAGCACCAGTTCTTTCGCAGGTAAGAAATGAAAATTAGATATTTTTCAAATAAAAACACTTTCAATAAACATTGAATTAATCATTCCAAAAGCAAATATAATAGATATTCTGTATATTCAATACATTTGTATAAGTAAAAAAATAATCAGTGGTCATGTATAACTGTTGTTTTCTAAAATTCATTGCATTACACTTATTTGGAAGATGAAATATACTTTTTGCTTGGATCAGCACCAAATGTCAGTATCAAAAAAATAAAAGGGGAAGAATGAGTTTTTAACGCTTGCTTGTTATTTCATGGAAGCATCATTAATCAGATTTATAAGGCCCTTAACAAAAAACAGCAATGCACTACATCACTGACAGAAGGTTCTGAAATCTTAGAAGAGTAGGAATGCAAAATTCTAATATTGGTCATTTTTCAGTTTTGTGACAACCAACTGAAATCAACGTTGCCATTTGTTTGATTTCTCTGGCAACACAACCTGATCTATTATTACAAGTATATTCCTACTCTCTACTACCTCCAGTAGCATTACACTAACATTCTGTTTCAAAACAATGGAAATTATTTTAATATTGATCTACCAGGCAATGGTTTGGCTGAAACTACAGGAAGATGAAATTAAATATGCAACTTTTTAAATTTAATTAAAATAGGGAGACCAATCCACCACTGAAACAAAGTTGTCAAAGGCTGAGATAAGTGACTTATCACTTTAGAGGAAGACTGAAATGTTTTTACAATATGTTTGGTGCAACCACTTGTTCTTGGCCTTGGTGCTGGAATACTAGAAGAAAATACTAACTGTTTTACATAGGAAGTCAAGCCAAACACACACAAAAGCTTTAAGTTGTTCTCAAACAGAAATTACTCATAGTTGCCGTTTCCATGGTTAATATTTGCCCACAAATATTGTATCAGAAAGGTGGATCACAGCATTTACTTTTAAATTCTTGTTGTTATTCACAGAACAAACCACTCTGTCTTTTACCCCCATAAATGGGTCCACATATGCAAGCAATTGTGCTATATGGTCTCATGGAAACCAGTTATGCTCCAGGTAAACTTATAAGCTACAATTCACATAAGGAATATGCAGGATCAGGTCTCTGATGAGTTTTCTGCTATTCTTCTTCACCAGTTCATCACACTGAGGTGGACTGAGCAGGTGAGATTCATCCTAACTGAAATCAATAGAGCTATACGAGGCATTAAAGTGACCAGGATGTTTAAAATTCTCTAAACTGTCTTCTATGGTCCAGTATGCCCATTCTCTTTAGAATATTGAACAAAGAAACATCAGGTTTCAAATACATAAAAATACATATGTAACTCTGTTACAGGTTAAGGAAGACAAAAGAGTCAAAAAGCACACTAAAAATTTGCGACCATTTATTACTCAAGACCAAATTGAACAGAATAGTCTTATTTATGCCTGTTGTCTGATTTATCAAGACCATCCAAGCTTTTATACCAATCCTTCTATGTTCCAATGTGTTGTACATACACTTCCTATATAGTATCTTAATAGTCAAATAAAACCAACAAAAAAAAGGAAGTGTTATTGTAATAAGAATATGTACATGATAAAAACATTGATGGGGAAATTATTCCATTTTTTTAGATATTTAGATGGTAGAGATTCCATATTTGCTGCTACATACTCCAGTGGTTCCTTTTTTAAAAAGCAGGAGTGAGGACCCCTTCCACAGTCATTAATGTAACAAGGTGACCTAACAGAGTATCAAAGGTAGAAAAACTGTTGAAAGAAAAATCAGTTCAGGAAAGAACAGAAAAAAGGTGAAGTATTGGAACTGCTAAAATGTTCTTCAAACTTTTTTCTCAAAGCAAGAGAGGCACATTACATTCTAGTTTCCAACCATTATTGAGATTAAAAAGGAAAAAAAACACCTGACATTTCAAATGGCTGCCCACAGGAAAACTGAAGAAAGCTAAGCTGACTTAGAATGGCATTAGTAGTGCCCTGGCCACATGCACCCTTACAGAGAAGTTAGGGATACTAAGGCACATAAATTTTCTATTATCTAGACCATCATTTAGGGAAAGAGATTCCACTCTGCTTTTCCTGTGAAGCTATAAGCTGAGCAAAAAAGAGACGCATCTCTCCTACAGAGGATTCAAGGCAAATGAAAACACCTCAGTTCAAAACACAGACTCAAAACCCCTTACATACTTAAGATTAAGGTTACCAACACTCCATTCAGACTTTGGTTTTCAAATTCATGCTCCCAAACATCTGCAGTTGCTTCTTAGCTTTAACATCACAGTGTTATTAAATGCAAGTTTCAACCCTAAACCCCTTCAATACCTACAAAATTGTTATTCCCTTTCATCTACCTTGAGAAACTAAATCCAGTAGACAACATCAGACTACAGTGTCTTGACTACATTCCACACCAAATACCATCGCAGTTGCTTTCTTTTACCATTCACCACTGTCACTGCCCTGCTGATTGCCTACGTAAACAAGGCAGTCTAATTCCATCCAGTTACTCCTGAGCCCAATAAAGTACATCAAATTACAATATAGCTCCAGAAGAAAAGTCTCCAGACTTGGATAGGAAGAATAAGCAGTGAGAAGAAGCATTTTTTTCCCCCTTGATATGGTGTTTTGTCAATCATTTTCAGTGTTTAAAAATAAAAAAAGTCTTTTATTCATCATTACTATTCATCTGACTTCTGCTTCCAGTTCTTTTGCTTTCTTCACTTGATTAATGGAACTTTTTTTATTCAGTTCTGGTATGGGGTCATGAAGGTAGAGAAGCTCATATACTTCTGATCCTTTCTAAAATCAAGGACAAAGAAAGTTACAGGAAAAATTATTCTGCCGATGAGCAGAGTGACAATAATTATTTCTTCAGCTCCTAGCTCCGAGTTTGAAATGATCAGAAAGGCTGTTTTGTTTCATTTCCCAAATGTTGGTACAAAAGCATGAAAGAAGATATGAAGAATCACATTATTGATGCCTCCTTAGGGATCACCTCCACTCACACAGAGACAATGGTAAAATTGCCCATAGAGAAGTACAAAAAGCAACAAAGAGTGGAATAAAAAAAAAAAAAAAAGAAAAATGCAAGGAGACAAATATGGATAAATGTATTCTTCTTACAGCGAGAGAATAATTTGAAATACTCACTGACAAGAAGGCCAATCACATCCTTTATATTGAGCAAAATTATTGCTGGCACCAAAAATATAATTTATTGCCAGTAAAACAGACAACTGCAGGAAAAGAAAGTCTCAACCTATGTAGAACAGAGATGATATTCAAATGAAATCTACAGATTTCTCATTGATCAAGGTCCCACGGAAATCCAGATTTGGCAGTGCTTGTAAGAGATATTTCACCAAGTATCTGTCTTGTAAATTTGTGTGCACAAATATCTAGACTCCCATAAGACCATGAGACCCATTAATAAGTATTTGAAAGAGAAGGTAAGGAGAAGCAACTGACAGATAAGATTCAACTTTGACTGTACTGCACATGAAAGTATGGGGTTATGATTTCTTTATAGAATTGGGAATCAAATAATTTCATGACCAGAAAAGTGGAAAATTAATTAATAACAAGAGTAGGTTATGGCTATACATGTCTTTTAAATAACACAGGCATTTTATATGCTATGTGTGCTGAGCCGGCTCAATATGCCGGAGAAATATGCATATAGTGAAAACAATTCAGAAGGTGGTAAAACTGTCCCCAGAGTAATGAATACAATTCTATTTTACATTTCTTATAAGACCATTTTCATTTAGAAACCTATTATTATCAGATCTTTCAGTATTTAAATTTAATTTTAGCTGCAGAATCATCTCACAGTGGAAATAATCCTAAACCAAAAGTGCTCGATACTTCAAAACTGTTGACCTAACGATTTTTCTTAGTTACCTTTATCTGTATTATGAATCTCAATCAGCATTTAAAAAAGGAACCCAGAACATGCCTGAAGAAGTACATGTAAATAGGAATTGAGAAGAAATTCTTGTTTGTAATGTATGATTTGCTGTGTTAGTTACAGGAAACCTTATGCCATTATGCATTTCCATCCAATCTAACATAATAGGAAGAAGACCAAATAAATATTGTCTGCTTATGGAACAAACTGTTTAAAGAGTTCAGGTCTGATAACTGTCATTTATCTGCCAAATACGCAACCATATTTTCAGATAAGTCTATCTCCAACACTTCCTTCTGCTCTCTCCCAGCTAGAAATTCCCTGTGGGAGCTGTTAAGGAGCTGTGACTTTCGCAAAAACCCACCCTCCTTTGCTCATAGCAATAGTCACAATGTGCTCATTCTTCCACACAAAAGGATGGTCCTTGCTCTGAGGAGTTCAAGAACAGACATATGTCAAGAGTAGACAGAAACTGAGGAAAGGACAGGCTAAGGAGGATACTTATACCAGATAATGACAGTCATTTTGGACACTGCAACTGACAATCTAGAGTTAAGTTTACACTTGTCTCAGGCTGGGTTTAAGCCCAAAACTTGACTCTCTGAGACTACTGATTTGCCAGCCATGCAACCAGAGAGGCAGGTCTCACAAAGGCCATGTAGTTAACACCCCCAAAGCTAATACTAATCCTACCTTTCGAGTCTTATCCTTACCAACCATCTCTGGGACCCAGGCAGATTCTCTTTTCAGTTGAAAGTATATGCTGTTGACTCTCCCTTAGATGGAACTAGGCAGGAAAGCTTCAGCTAGTTCCACCCTGAGCTAAGAAGCAAACATCAGTAGCTCCTGCCTCCCAGCTGAATCCAGAGCACAAATTAAGCAACATGCTTTTTCCTCTCCTAAAAGTCAGCTCCAATCAGCAGTCATCATAACATTTACAGGTGCCTGTCACCTTCCATTAAGTAGTTCATTCTCATCTCATCCATAAACTGATAACTAGCATCTAGGAGCACTCAGGAGCTGCTTACTATGTTGTCCTTCAGGCTACCGATTCATGATAGGTGGCTTTGACAAAAAAGCCATCCAAAACTGCTCATGCCTGAACTGGGATTCATCATCAGACCAGCTGTGCCAATATAACTACTTATGGGACTCCAGGGATGGTGACTGACTTAATCTCTATTAAAACCAACCTTTTCCATTTGCAGATTTCTTTTGACTTCAATTATTTCAGTAACCTTGCTTACAAAGAGGTCCATACACAATTATACCAGCACAACAGAATGAACAATAAAATGCAGCATGTGGCAAGAGCTTTTTAAATCAGCTTTGTCATCCAGCTAGCACACTGAGAAACTCAGCTGTGATCCACCTTCTTTTTGAACAGCATATTAATGCTTAGCAGCTTAGCACTTCTGGGTGTAGGCCCCCCTACAGATCTGAAGACCTACCTGAGGAGGCATTGTAACAAGCATGCTAAGGGTGGAAGTGGTATTGGAGTGAATGAACCTGGGGTGTCTGATGAATTTCAAACAGAAAAGAACAGTTAACTTCTTTATCTTATACTGATAAGTAGACCTGAATTTGCAAGTATGTAAATTCTATGATCTTTAGTTGGACTTCTCCAGAAAACAGCCTCCCATATGCCCTATAAAAGATCTTTCCATTTTAATTTGAGAAAATTGAGGTGCTCAGAAATTATGGGTACAATCTGGGTCCACACAGCATGATTCATGATTTGTTTAAAGGGTAGAGGACTCTACCCTATTTCTTTTCTAGTTCATTTTTGTCAAAGTGCTATTTAACTACTTGGCATTAGCTTCACATGTACATATAGCTGTTCTGAAGAATATATGCTAATATCAACCAATTAAAAAGAAGACATTACAATCTACTATCACTAGGTTAAATTAGTTACCAGGGAGGTATTCAATAAAAAACCTGTCCCAGTTAAGTGGAAATGTTGCAATAATATTTTACATTTATATATCACCTTCCGGTTGGCGTTTGACCAATTAGGCTGAGAGAGCAATGCTAAAGCACAGCAAGTCCCTTTGAAAAAGGGCAACAGTTAACTGTCAAGTTGTTCTGCTTCGCAGTGGGAAATTTTTCACAATAATGCTGGGCAAGATCCTAATCTTGCAACACGTAACAGGAATTTCAAAACAAACAATACTTCAGAATGACATTGATATCAATGCTCTTCAGCAGCCTCAGTATTTTAGTCATAATGATGTTTCTTTTGTCTGAGTACAGTCTAGAGTGCCTACAGTGAGAATGAAAGGCAAACTGTCTGACTCAAATTTGAAGAGACACTAAATATTTTAAACCTGTTGTTTAAACTAGTGACACACCTCCTCCAACAGAATCCAAAACTGTTTTGGCTGTACTCTGTGTACAGTTCTATTAAAATCACACAAAAAGACTGTATCTTTGCAAAAAATATATCCCCTCCCACCTTTTCTGTATTAAAACTTTGGGGCCTTCCCTATTTGCTCAATCAAAAGTAGTAAATGTTAGGAACTAGTTCTCAAGAAAAGTAACCCCTCAATCTGTAGATATGTGTGCTCACCTTATCTCTCTATGTCTCTATAAAGTGGGATAGCAAAGACAGTCATAATTTTAAGGATGTGTCATCACACAAAATAATGTTTTATATCTTGTTATGGAATTGTTAAACAGTAAATGTATTTGGGAGATTATTTTGCAAACAAAGCATGATGTATGTATATATGTAGTATATGTAACATATTATATATATATAAATATATGTAATATTCTATATATATAGAATATATGTAACAAAACTATCTTTTCTTTTTTTTTCTCTTGATTTCTAAGTCACACAAGAACTTGATGAACTCAGCTATATTGGAAAGGGTTAATGGCTGTGGTCAGTAAACTGAAGCCACTGCAGGTGTGAGGTTTAATTGAGAGGCAGATGCACAAAGACAGCAGGTAGAGATGGAAATTAGGTTAGTAAAGGAACAGGGCAAGGTGAACGCATTATTCTGTAACCTAAATAAAACCACACACATTTAAACTGTATTTGCCTGAGCTCCATTCTTTGTAAATGATGTCAAATGGTTTGTATTTTAAAAGAGCCTCATGATTTTGCAGTACATGTTCTCTACTATGTGCAAGCATTGCTCACCAGTTATTCATTTTCTTGCAGAAAAAATTACTTTTGCTTATGAGAATAGGGAGTATGTTCTCATTCTCAAGGTGCTGTTTGACATGCATAAGAGGGTATTTTTACTTGCACCCTAGATGAACTAATGATTTTATTCGCTGCTTGCTGAGCTTCTAGCAGGAAATATATCCTATTGCTCACATACTGTTAAAATTAATCACCTAATAGGAAAGGCCAAGTGCTTCAATCACAACTCCTTCTCAATGCATTTCACGGTGTATGTTTTCAGAGGACAAAAAATTATTATGTTAATAGGAAGATCTGCAATCATAATGAGATGGGATGCCTGGGGTTAACACTATTGTTGCAGCACTGCTGATCCCTAGTGGCAGGAAGCAGCTTGTACTGGAAGCCAAAAGTCAACCTTTGGCCACGATTCTGCAGCATCAGAAAGGGTTGGTTGAAATCAGTGCCCACCCTGCCTAGCTGGAAGGCCTTTGAGAATGCTGATGTGGACCACTAAAAGCATATGTAAAAACTGAAAAAAGTATTAAAAATATATGCATACAAAGGAGCTATTTTAGCTGCTCAAGTATGTCTTAGTTCTTTAAATCTCTGTTTCAGCCCACCTTCAATTTAGGGTAGACATGTCTAGACAATGTTTTCCTCTAATTTCATACTTGAAAATGCATGGAGATAAAAAAATTTCTTGCAAAGCCACTTGCTGTAACATGACATTATGTTTTCGCTTGACCCTCCACATATTGTTAGTTTATGCAATAAAAGTCTTGTTCCACATACGGTAAGGATACAAGAGGAGGCAAAACAGCATGGAGGGGGAAACCCCAGTTACCCAGTCAGCAAAATAACACCCTGCTTCAGCTGCTCCCAGGTCTGTCAAAGGAGGGTCATCAGCCCCATGGGCTGGAGGTCTTATATAGCACCTTAAGAAAAGACGAAGAGGTAGCTGGAAAATCTTGCAGACTGAGGGGGGTACTGCCTAGGGTGCATGGGACATATTATGAGGTGTCAGGAATAGCATTTTGGGTTTATACAAGAGTTATTACAGGGTGTTTAAAGCAGAAAACAAAGGTCGGGAAAAGGAGGGATCAGGGTGGTTTGGGGAGGAGCAGGAACTGGAAAATAGAGGGATAGGGACATAAAAGGGCTTGGTGGTGTATAAAACAGGTTGCTAGTCAGTATGTTTGTCTGGCCGTGCTCCGTGGCTGGTCAATGCAGTCTGTCCTATGTTTTCATTAAAACTCTGTTTCTGACCATCTTCCTGTGTGAGAGGACCTCTATTTTGGTAGCATGTGTGTGTGGGGGGGTGTCTGAGTGCTGCAATCATGGGTCGTATGGGCCAGTATGTCTGGGGAACTTTACTTCCCACTATAAAAAGAGTACCTGATGGATACGACTAACACATAAATACTATTATGAATGCTTTTCACTCCTAAAAGTTATGTGCAACCCAGAGTCTGGCAAATAACCAAAGACATCCTTCGCAGAGCTTACTTCCCTGGATATAAATTTTGTGTGTGAGAGAGGGGGGGGGGGGGAGAGAGAGAGAGGGAGAGGGAAAGGGAAAGGGAAAGAGGGGGAGAGAGAGGGGGAAATCCTATTTTGGTAATATAAAGTTCTTTTTGATCAATGGCGCTGATCAGTGATATCTACATCTAGCTGAGCTTCGCTGGCTTGTTTAGGCAAATGCATGTCCCAAAACTAATGGAAGCCTCTCTAAAACATTACCACAATGAGCTCACCCAATAAAGTAATTATACAGGTATTAGGGGAAAAAAGGATGAAGATTTCTAATGAGATTATATTGCATATCCTGTATACAATTTATAGACATTTATTAAAAAAATCTAAAACGTATTCTCACCTAATCATTCAGAGTTTGAATGTACACACAGATAGAGAATTTGATAAATCATAATGGGCAGCATTTAATGCTATGCATAGGATAATATGTATTTTTAACAGCCAATTAATCAAAATCTTCTGATAAAGTTGTTGCTTTTTCATTTCAATGCAGATTACAGCTGTAATTCACTCCAGCATTAGTTAGTCAATTAAAAGCTTCTCTCTTTCAGTTTTCATATGAACTGAATAAATGACAATTTTACTTAATTAACTCTATATTGCACTCTTAATTGGAGTTAGAATGAGAAATAATTGAAAAATAGTGTAAGGGAACAAACACGTATAGGAATCCTTCTTTAATTATGCTTAATCTATTATTTTACTCTAGGTGCGCACAAAACAGATTTTGTTTTGTGAATTTACAGTTTAACCAAAAAATAAAATGAGACTAACTAACCATAGCTTGCAGGAAACTGTCTCCATTGCAAATGAGGTGCTAAGTGGAGTATATACAGCTGTGGTCAGCACTGATAACATGAGCAGTTCTGAATTAATTCTTCCTTAGCAACTCTTGCATGCTTAGCAACTTCCTGAAAGATTTCAGACAGTAACAGTAGACAATACATACAAGAAATAGAAAAGAGCTAGGATTAAAAAAAAGAAAATTCAACATTTGCTTATTAAAAATTCTGTGGAACAAAGAAGTTTTCAGAAGCATGACGTTTATCATTAAAGAGTTTTACGAGAGCATAGACAAATCTACTAACTATTAGTAATTATAACCTGAGAAATGCTGATTTGAAATTAATTTTCCTAATTGTGAAATGCTTTGGGGCTTTTTTTCTTAGTGAATAAAAGCATAATCTAAAATCCTGTTTCTGATGCAGAAAATAAATACAAAAGTCAATCTTGTCATTCTCAGTGCAGAGGTTCTAATCCTTTGAAGTATTTAGGTTCTGTTTAGCCAAACAAAACCAGCTGACCTATGAAGCAACAAAATTATACTTAAAAAGGGTATCATATTCAGGACATCTTTCTGTGTTCTTTGAATGATATCACACTGCAGTTTAAAAGTGGCTTAATACTGAGATCTTTTGAACATGACAGTATGATTTATGATAACCCAGAGTCACCTATCACTATAGATGGCTTCATCAAGTTTGAGAAATTTTACGGTCTAGTATGAAGAAAAGTGAGCTGAAGAACATAATGTTATATTATACAACATATATTAGTTACAGGATGATATGAAATGGTATGAAAAGAAGCTTGCCATTTGGTCTGTCTCCATCAGTCATTACCTTACCTTTTAATACGTAACAACTTTTCTTAGTCAAAAGAGAAAAAAAAAAATCATCCAAAAATGTTTAGTGGAACATATAGGAAGAAAGAATGGGAAAAAAATACAATATTTTAAAAAGCATGGGGTTCATCTGAAAGAAAGTCTTTCTTCAGACCATCAGTTCTAATCATCAATATAAAATCAATTTCCATGTAATCTGGAAATCCATGAACTGCTGGTTTTAAGCTTTCCTTCTTTAGAAATTAATCTATTACAAATTCCAGGCTTTGTTTTACAACAGTATATCACTGCCTGTTCAAAGTCCACTGACTAAATATTTAACCTATCCAAAATACTGCACTGTGCACTTTATTGAATACAGTCACCATTAAGAAACTTATGGTGTCTTTTCTTAGGTTTCCAAGCACATTTAGAAGATCTTATTCACCCTCTGTATGTACAGAATTACAAAATAATAAGGTAAAGCCCGCTCCTGGAAGATCATCTTGGTGCAACCTTGAGAAGTCGGCCTGCACATTTCCCTGGGACTCACCAGCAAAACTCCGTCAGAAACCTGGTCAGAACATGGGACACCTCAACTTAGCCTCAGCAGCAAGTACAGCTACAAAATGTTCAGTAGTTGTGTTTCCAGCTTTTAGGGAGCTTTTAGGTACATAACTTGCATAGCAGCTTTAACCTTAGACATATCTCTTGTGGGGTATCACTAATCAGAGAGTAAGAGGCTGACCAAAGAGGTCTCTTTTTTTCTGAGCTGCCACATTTTCAAGTATCCTACTTACACAACCTAGTGGAGAACAACATATTTGTGCACACAAAACCAACATATATAACATGTGCTTGAACAGAATTTCCCAAGTGCGCCATTGATATTTTCTGGTTATTGGTCTTATCTCATATTTGAACATGGTGAGCATTTGGACTGTGCAATAATTCCGCTTGAAAAAAATGTGACTAGTAACTTATTGCTAAGAGGTATATTTTCCTGTTCAACATGAATAATTTAAAGGGCTACTATTACACATAGATTTTTTTGTAGTTTTAGTGGCTTTTATATCTTATTTCCCAAAGGGCCTTTGACTATGAGGAGTCTGAAGGTTTTTGAACCTTGATTTGAGAGCCTGGAACTTATATCTGTATTGAGGCATACCAGGTTAGATCCCAAATAAAATGTTGCTGTAAACATATCTGAAATTCCCAGACAAAATTTGTCCCGGATGCTTTTTCTCTGGCCCCAATTTCAGAAATTCCTGCTTGGTCCTAACCCTTCCTACTTGACTGCAATTTCATGCCCTGTTCACCTTCTTACACTTGTGCCAGCACAAATGCTTAGGGGACCATGCAGATACCGAGGTTAATTAACTGGGAAAAAAGAAGGAAAGAGGAAAAAGGGGGAAGGGGTAGACATGAGAAGAAAGAAGGGGAAGGGTCTCTGTCTAACTGCTGCCAGTGAAAAGGTGCATGGAACTACACCCTAAATCAGAAAGTTCACAAGTTCAGGCTTAGCTGGGGAATGAAGAACTAGCAAACCTTTCAGCCAACCTTTCTTAGCACTCAATAAAACATTAATTTTTCATGTCTTTTGCTTAGCCACAGGTAGGCACATTACTACTAATTTTCATTTCAGGTTAAAACTCTACAGAGACCTCTGGTTTTCAGTGCCTGAGCTGGCATTTGACAATTTGTGAGGTGTCGGGTGAGTACTGATGAGGTTGAGAACTAGGTGTTGTCTTGTTAATGGGCTTGGCAGGGAAGCAGAGCAAATTCACAGCAGAAAGAGACTCTAATAACCCAAGGATGAGGATACACCTCAGAGCGGATGATGTGCTTTAGAGGTCTGGATAGAGCAGTTTAAGACTGGATTTGGCGTTTTAACTTTATGAAGGAAGGTTATGATTGCAACTTCAGATTTTGAACTGGGTTTAGCATACAGTCTGCATGTAACTAAAAGCAGCTTTATTTACATGCTTAAGGTAGGTGGGTTAAATCTGAGACTATAAGTGGATATAGGATTTTTTTTTTTAAAAGTTTACATGACAGAGATATTTAAGCTTACATATAAACTATATAAAAGAAGAAAAAAAAACCTATGAAAAGGTCCTAAACTCATAGTATTATTGCAGTTTACCTCTTTTACTCTCAGATAATCTGAGCAAGAAAATTTAAGAATTTTACAGTTTTCTTCTAAATGACTGATAACTGGATACTCTGTATTTTTTATGGGAGCATTCCCAGTGTTCCAAAATGGCATCTTTTGACAAGACGCCAGAAATAAACAAATAAAATTATAAATAACACAGGTAATTTCTCTGCTTCTCTATAAAATAGGTTAATAAGTTATTTTTTTGTGCAACAACTTCCATTGAAAATTTTGTATGTAGCCAAATATTTTGATGCAGTTGTCTGTGCTAAGTCTTGATGTATATTACTTTTGCAAAGCACAGTCAAGTTACGTTCCTTGGCAATGACTGATATTTTATGCATTAAACATGTAATCATGCAGCAATTAGGGATGGTGTTATTAAATCAGAATAGTATGATAATGAAGTTCACTTTGAAACAGTGTTTGGTAAACAATCTCTGTACAGGATCTCCTAGCAAATGGTTTGATTGTCTCTTCTGTTTAATAGAAGTTTGTTGCTGGAAGATCATAGGAAAGTGTTCATGAAAGACAGACTTTATCAAAGACACCAGAGATAATCTGTCAAAACCCAGGATGATGTAAATCAGAGCATTTTGTCAGTTTATACAGAATCATTTAGGTTGGAAAGGACCCTTAAGATCATTGACTCCAACCATCAACCTAACACTACCAAGCCCACCACTAACCCACGTCCTTAAGAGTCTGCATGTCTTGAATACCTCCAGGGATGGGGACTCAACCACTTCCCTGGGCAGCCTCTTCCAATGCTTGACTACCCTTTCTGTGAAGAAATTTTTCCTAATACCCAATCTAGACCCCCCCTGGCACACCTTGAGCCCATTTCCTCTCATCCTGTTGCTAACTATGTGGGAGAAGAGACCAACACCCACCTCACTACAACATCCTTTCAGGGAGTTGTAGAGAGCGATAAGGTCTCCCCTCAGCCTCCTCTTCTCCAGACTAAACAACCCCAGTTCCCTCAGCCGCTCCTCAAGTCTTGTTCTCTAGACCCTTCACCAGTTTTGTTGCCCTTCTTTGGACATGCTCCAGCAACTCAATGTCTTTTTTGTATTGAGGGGCCCAAAACTGGACACTGCATTTGAAGTGCAGCCTCATAGAATAGAATCATAGAATCATAGAATCGTCTAGGTTGGAAAAGACCTTTAAGATCATCCAGTCCAACCATTAACCTATACTACCAAACCCACCTAAACCAATCAAGGGTAGACTAGACTAAACCATATCCTGAAGTGCCACATCTACCTGTTTTTTGAACACTTCCAGGGATGGGGACTCCACCACCTCTCTGGGCAGCCTCTTCCAATGCTTGACCACCCTTTCCGTGAAGAAATTTTTCCTAATATCCAACCTAAACCTCCCCTGGCGCAGCTTGAGCCCATTTCCTCTCATCCTATCACTAACTACATGGGAGAAGAGACCAACACCCACCTCACTACAACCTCCTTTCAGGTAGTTGTAGAGAGCGATAATGTAGATTAGATGTAGAGAGCCTCGCCAGTGCTGTAGAGTACAGGGGGACAATCATTTCCCTAGTCTGGATGGTCAAACTATTTCTGATAGAAACCAGGATGCTGTTGGCCTTCTTGGCCATCTGGGAACACTGCTGGATCATGTTCAGCCAGCTGTCAACCAACACCCCCAGGTCCTTTTCCACCAGGCAGCTTTCTAGCCACTCTTCCCCAAGCCTGTAGCGTTGCATGGGGTTGTTGTGATTCAAGTGCAGGACCCGGCACTTGGTCTCGTTGAACCTCATACAGTTGGCCTCGGCCCATCAATCCAGCCTGACCAGGTCCCTCTGCAGGGCCATCCTACCCTCTAGCAGATCGACACTCCCACCCAACTTGGTGTCATCTGCAAACTTACTGAGGGTGCACTTCATCCCCTCATCCAGATCATTGATAAATATATTAAACAGAACTGGCCCCAATACTGAGCCCTGGCGAACACCACTTGTGACCAGCCACCAGCTGAATTTAACTCCATTCACCACAACTCTTTGGGCCCGGCCATCCAGCTAGTTTTTTACCCAGCAAAGAATACACCCATCCCAGCCCTGAGCAGCCAGTTTCTCCAGGAGAATGCTGTGGGAAATGGTTTACTAAACCAATGCTGTCAAAGGCTTTACTAAAGTCTTGGTAGACAACATCGACAGCCTTTCCCTCATCCACTAAGCGGGTCGCCTTGTCATAGCAGGAGATGAGGTTAGTCAAGCAGGACCTGCCTTTCATAAACCCATGCTGACTGGGCCTGATCACCTGATTGTCCCACACATGCCATGTGATGGTATTCAAGATGATTTGCTCCAAACCTTCCCTGGCACTGGGATCAGACTGACAGGCCTGCAGTTCCCTGGATCCTCCTTCTGGCCCTTCTTGTAGATAGGTGTCACATTTGCTAACTTCCAGTCAACTGGGACCTCCCCAGTTAGCCAGGACTGCTGATAAATTATTGAAAGTGGCTTAGTGAGTGTCTGCACTGAAATAGCCAAAGGAAAGTCATAACTATCATTTCTTTTTAAATAACAAATAAACAACCATCACAACTACAGACTTAGAATCAGTCAGCAAATGTTCAAAACCAGTGCTCCTTAATATTCTAACTTCTCTTCTATTGAACTTTTCTAATTCTTCCTTGAATGGTACTTATAAGGCGTGTCTCCCTTATTGTTTTCACTGAGATGAGAAACATGCTGTTGAAGATATTCTCCTGACCCTCCCTATGTACCACACTTCAGTTCATACTGTAGAGCAGTCTTTGGGGGAGTAAACTTTCATCCTTTTAGATGAAATTAAACTGCTAATGGGCACCTGTTCATCACCTAGCAGAACTGATCAACAACAATGCCTTAAAATCCACTTAGATGTTGGGTTTTCAGCTCTTTCACTGTACCTATTGGGTTTCACTATGTGCTCTTATATAGTTGGCCATAAGGTACAGTAACATGTGTCCTGAAATTTCTAAGAGGCAAATGTATTAATTAACTACACTCTACAAGTCTCAACCAATTCTATAGCTACCAATTCTGCAATTTTCTTTTTAGACAAGTTCAGCACTGGCAAGGATAGGAATCTCCATCTATCTTTGTTAGACGTGTCAGATCCTTTTGATGCTGAGGAGATGCTCTTGTACATAATTCTTTTAAAGCTTAACCTTTACAAGCAGTTGTAACATTACAGTGTAACATAGACAACTTCTCTTAAAATGTTTGTACAATTGTTTCTAAGTAGCATTCTTTGTAGTGCTAATTAAATGAGACAGCAGCCTATCATATATTCATGATTCCAGAAATTACAAATGTCAGTACTGTCATTGTTCCTACACTGCTGTGACATAAGTAGAATAAGCTGGTTTTGAATTACTGATCTTATTATTCCCTCATTCCATTTGTTTTATCATCAACAATAATGTTTAAGTAACACACAATTTCAGCAAGTAAGATATTTTTTTCTGAATCCAAAGGTTCTGTTTTCAATGCTGCTTTCACAATAAACTGCAGCAATTCCTTTAAGTATGAAGGTATTGAAATCAGTTGAGAACAGGGAACATTAAAAAACAGAACTAAATGAATAATGAGTTTTTCTACTTTCTGCTTTCTCTCCTTTTGTTTTTTAAATGCAGGTAAACTTTAAAACAAAAACCTTATTTTTATTTGAAACACTTTCTTTTTAAAATGTCTAATTTTTTTTACATTTCCCAATTTTCATTTTAATTTAGTTTGAAAATATAAAAAATATTTTATACTTACTTTAATTATATAACAATTTTTTTTAAAGTTTCAAAATTAAATGGCTGAAAATCAGCCTAAATATAAATTACATTTTTAATGTATCTAAAATCAGCTAACTTTTTTTTTTTTTCTTAGAACCTTAAGAAACCTTTTTCAGAAATAGATAATGCTTCGGAAGAAGAAGTAACTTACGAAGACACAGAAATAACTTTTTCATCCTATGAATTTAGCAAGGAATGTCAACATTATTAATCTGTAGTTATAAACAAAAGATAGCTGGTTTTGGTTTTGTTCCTATTTCACATCAATTTCCCAAATAATAGTGCAGTAAAATTTGAAGAGAACACTTTCCAAACTCATCTATTTTGATATTTGTCTAAGAATAAGTAAATTTCAGATATTACAGAACACTGCTTAGACACTTAGCAGATGGCCACGGTTCACAAATTCTTCTTCAGATCCCTCACATAACAGCAATAAAGGCTGAAATGCTTCTCCTGTTACTGCCAACAGCAAACCTCCCATTGACTGTGATGTGAATCAGGCTGAGCATGCACTGGACAAGAATCTGACCACACAACCTACAGCCAGGAATGTAAATGAGCATGTGTAAACTATACAGGAGTGTCAGAGGAAAATTCCATTTTAATTATATATTTGGTCTACAAATTTCTTGCAAAACCAATTTTTCTGTGTTTGTTGCTTTGGATAAACAGAAATATAAACAACTAGTTTCTCTTCATCAGTCTTGCTCCTTTATTACCAAAGTGTCTTTTCCTCAAAAATTGAAAGCTTCAGTGTTTTCTTCAGTTCTTTCTGACTATAAGGGTTGTGTTTATTGAATCAAAATGAGGAAATAATACTGATGATGTATATAATAATGTGATCGGATCAGCACAACTTTTGTATGAAATGCTGGGTATCAAGTATTTACAGTAAACAGCATGCAATAAATCCAAAATCCAAACCACTTTAAAAAATATTAATGAAAAATCACTCCCACAAGAAAAAGAAAAAGGCCTCTCCCCACTCACACTGCCAAGAACATTATTATAGCTTACGATTCATTCACCGTGTTCTCTGATTGATCCTCAGGAAGGCAGGCAGCTGGGAATAGGCTGTATGAATTTTTCATGCTGTGGGAATGTGCTCTAGTTTCTGTGGCAACTCAGGGAAGTCCTTGTGTCATACACTCTTATCCCACAGGCAGTGCCATCAATATGGGCATGTGCAGCAAGTCTGTCACTTCCCTGAAGCACCAGTCCCACTGGGTCTTTGCAGATGGACTGTAAAAGATGTGGCCAAGCTGGCCAGAAATGTTGGAGTAGATACCACATTATTACAGAGATGGATATAACTCACTTCTGTAGCTACACTACACTGTTTTCTTTATAGGTCGTTATATTCTGTTTCAGATCTTTGGCCCAGTTCTCAGAAAATGTAACTTACTGTGCAGAAATATGTGTTTAGAGTTTTACTAAAGTAAATTAATCAAACCAATTTTGGCATCTCCCAGCAAAGGTGTTTACTATTTAGTATTTTTTTTCTGTAAAGTGACCCTTTATTTCCTCATGTTTTTGTTTCACTTTGGAGCTTCCAAAGATTCAAAGACCTTTCTGAATATCAAAAATCTCTGAGGGGCCCTTCTCTAACACAGAAAGCTGCATTGGCTCCAAAAGGATCTCTTAAAAATTACCTACCGTTCTCTGAAACAAAAACATAAATATAGTAGGTTAATGGTTGGACTGGATGATCTTAAAGGTCTTTTCCAACCTAAATGATTCTATGATTCTATTCTATGATTCTATACACACATATATATTCTTTTAAAAAGAATTAGAAGAAACAGCTGGGATAAGTAAAACTAATCTTTCAGTACCAAAATTTGACAGCATCAGCTGAGAGGTTAATTAAAGGTTAATTTCATCGACTGAAATGGTAAGCAAAAGTATACTGTTACTCTTGTAATCATAGCGAAACTGTGACCTGAGTAAGGACTGTAAACATTCAGTTACTGACCCATATCATAGGCTAAATAGCTAATTCAAAGATATTGCTAAAATTTATGGCTTAAGTTTCACTTTTTAATATGCTAGAATTTATTTTACTTCATCTCATATTTACTTGATGGTTAATGCATCCTATGGATATTTAGCTCATGCGTAAGCCATCCTGTGGATACTTGCAATATTCTGTTTATCTCAGAGATATTTAGATGAAATATCTAACTCTTAACATCAATGTCTGTCCTGAAGGAGGAGGCAATCATGCTAGTTACTCAGTGTTCCAGTACAGCAAATGGAAAGGCCACTTCATGCATACAATTTAACTCCTGCAAGCACAGGGAACCAACATGCAGTAATCTGTTCCATAAATGGAATAAGTACAGTTGAAAAGTAGTTATGTTTTCTCCTCAGTTACTCCCATTAAAAGACTGACCCAGAACAAATTCTGATGATTAGGAACCTTCTTCTAGTTTAGTCTAAATTTACATAGGCCAGTATTTATCTCACAACATTATTGTCCTTTGGCTTACAAAACTCTACCCCCTATTTACATTCCTCTTTCTCTTCCCATGGTATTTCTAAAAAGGACTTTTTTTTTTTTGCATGACAGAGCCAAACTTTTTTTGCTGTCTCTTACAATTTCTATGAATAACGACAATATTGGCAAAAATCAGGTGAATACCTATTTAGAACTTAAATGCAAAAACAAGAGGTAAACTCATTTGTTTTGTTGACCCGAACATAGGGCATTCATATTGGGACACATGACACCAACATCTGGTCAAAGCAGAATCTTCCTCCATTCAAGATTCCACATTCTTTCTTACAGTTAACTATTTTACATCCACATAAACAGAAAAATTAAATGTGTCTTAAAATGGCCAATATCTTAGTGCCTGCTGCCTTCATTGGACTGCAAAAACACCTGACATAAATCTCTTCTTCAAGAGAGGCTAAAGAAGGATTGAAACCAGCCTCCCACATTTCAGTTGAGCTAGATGACCCTAATAACCCAACTACTGGCAACAAATAAGTGACCATGCTCCCCAAACCTCTCCCTCAGTTACAGCCACCTGCTGTGCTAAATGAATCTGAGTGGGCCCTGTGAGATTTGCTCAAGGGTCTGGACTGGCAAGAATCAAATCAAAAGCTCCCTTGTTTTTTACAGAGTCCTCCTTCTCAAGTCACTTGTTCCCTGCCACCAGTGACCTGTGATAAACTCAGCCAAAACAACTGCTTCCAAACAATTCACGGAAGTTTGTACCCTGTTTTTTCTTTTCTACAGTAACCTCATCGAGCAGTACAGTATTGCCTCTCCAATTTTATTTCTGTTTCTGTTTCCTTGCCCCCCCCCCCCCCCCCCCCCATTCTATTTTAACCAGGTTCTACCGGACAGATCTTCAAAGTAGTCAGCTTGAGTGAGGCAAAGGGTAATATGCTCCATTATCCCAGCACACTGGCTAAGGAGCAGTTATACCAAATGTACTGGGTTTACATGGCAAGGTTTTGGTAGCAGGGAGGCTACAGTGGTGGCTTCTCTGAGAAGCTGCTAGAAGCTTCCCCTATGTCCCATAGAGCCAATGCCAGCCAGCTCCAAGATGGACCTGCCGCTGGCCAAGGCTGAGCCAATCAGTGACAGTGGTAGTACCTCTGGAATAACATATTTAAGAAGGGGAAAAAATAACCCAAACCAAAACACAGGTACACAAACCGCAGGTGGAGTGAGGAGTGAGAATATGTGAGAGGAACAACTATGCAGACACCAAGGTCAGTGAAGCAGGAGGGGAAGAGGGTGTTCCAGGCACCAAAGCAGAGATTCCCCTGCAGCCCGTGGTAAAGACGGTGGTGAGGCAGGCTGTGCCCTGCAGCCCATGGAGGTTAACAGTGGAGCAGATATCCACCTGCAGCCCGGGGAGGAGCCCATGCTGGAGCAGGTATGTGTACCCGAAGGGGGCTGTGACCTCGTGGGAAACCCACACTGGAGCAGGCTCCTGGCAGGACCTGTGGACCTGTGGAGAGAGAGGAGCCCAGGCTGGAGCAGGTTTGCGGGCAGGACTTGTGACCCCGTGGGGGACCCACGCTGGAGCAGTCTGTTCCTGAAGGACTGCACCCCATGGAAAGGACCAACACTGGAGTAGTTCGTGAATAACTGTGGACCATGGGAGAAGTTCATGGAGGACTGTCTTCCATGGGTGGGACCCCATGCTGAAGCAAGGGAAGAGTGTGAGTCCTACCCTGAGAACAAAGGAGCAGCAGAGACAATGCATAATGACCTGACCACAACCCCCATTCCCCATCCCCCAATGCTGCTGGGAGCAGGAGGTAGAGAAAATTGGGAGTAAAGTTGAGCCCAGGAAGAAGGGAGAAGTCGAGGGAAGGTGTTTTAAGATTTGGTTTTATTTCTTATTCCCCTAATCAGTATTGATCGGCAATGAATGAAACTGATTTTCCCCGAGTCAAGTCTGTTTTGCCCATGACGGTAACTGTTGAGTGATCTCCCTGTCTTTATCTTGACCCACAAGCTTTTTTGTTATGTTTTCTCTCCCTTGTCCAGTTGAGAAGGGGAGTGTTAGAATAGCTTTGGTGGGCACTTGGCATCCAGCCAGGGTTAAACCACCACAGTCCTTATTGGCACCCCACGTCGGGCACCAAAAAGGACTGTGGTGGTTTAACCCCAGTTGGCAACTAAGCACCACACAGCTGCTTGCTCACCTTCACCCCCTCCAGTGGGATCAGGGAGAGAATTGGGAAAAAACAAAGTAAAAACTGTGGATTGAGATAAAGGCAGTTTAATAGGACAGCAGAGGAAGAGAAAATAATAATAATACTAATAATGATAAAGGAATATACAAAACAAGTGATGCTCAGTGCAATTGCTCACCATCAGTTGACCAATGCCCAGCCAGTCCCCGAGCAGTGATCACTGCCCCCCAGCCAACTCCACCCATTTTATATACTGAGTATGATATCACATGGTATGGAATAGCACTTTGGTCAGTTAGGGTCAGCTGTCCTGGCTGTGCCCCCTCCCAGGATTTTTCGTGCACACGGTAGAGCATGGGAAGCTGAAAAAGTCCTTGAGTAGTGTAAGCACTAGCAACAACTAAAACATCAGTGTGTTATCAGCATTATTCTCATACTAAATCCAAAACACAGCACTATGCCAGCTACTAGGAAGAAAATTAACTCTATCCCAGCCAAAGCCAGGATATCCAGTTAGAAAGGGGTATAAGAACAGGCCTCCAGAGCTCCTGAAGAAGAGCTCAGAGAGGGAAGAACCAGAATCCATAAGGTAGAAAAGGTTTATGTTATTCTGAAAACAAAGTAAACTATTCTTCTGAAAACACTGTTTTCAATAAAGCAGACATCAAGAGCTGACCTCACTACAAACACCCCAGTAGTCCCCTGAAGATATCCTTGTGTTTAGTTTCATATTTGTTCCCTAAGCAGGACAGTGTCCTTCATCTTTAGCACTATTGGCAATACTAACCCTTTCTCTAGGAGCTCATACAGTGTGACAATGTCTACGTGTGACTATTGTGAAGTACATCTGCAGAATATTCATGTTATTTTAAAGTAATCATTACATTTCAGGATGTTTAGGATCTTTCCTCTTACAGGACACAAAATTAAAAACTATGGGTATTTTTTTTCCCCTTTCCTTTATCAGAATTTAATATGTACCTTACAGAGTCAGACTGCAAATATGACTGTTGCAGGTTAAACTCAGCTGGCAGCTAAGCACCACACAGTCGTTTGCTTGCTGCCCCTGCCCGCAGAAAGAATAAGGGCAAAGAATAGGAAAAGCAACAGCAAGAAAAGTCCTGGCTTGATATAAAGAGAGATTAATAAGTGAAGGAAAGAGGAAAAAAAAAAGGAAAAAAAAAATTTAGGCAAAGACAACCACTCACCACCTCCCACAAGCAGACCAATGCTCAGCCATTCTCAGACAAATGTCTACCTTCCTGAAAATCACCCCTCCCACAGTTTTTATTGCTGAGCATGGTGTTATATGTCATGGAATAGCCCTTTGCTCAGTTTGGGTTAGCTGTCTTGGTTGAATCCCCTCCTAACTTCTTGCACACCTACAGCCTGCTTGACGAGGGAGCAGGGTTGGAGAAAAAGAAAACACCTTGATGCTGCACAAGTACTGCTCAGCAATAACCAAAACATTGTTGTGTTATCAACACTGTTTTAGTCACAAATCCAAAACACAGCACCATATGGGCTGCTGTGAAGAAAATTAACTACATCGCAGCCAGATCTAGTACAATCTCCACCCCTTATTCCGTACCATTTATGACATGGTCAAGTCATGCAATCCAACACATCCAATACATCCTCATTAACCCACCCCTTTCCTGTCCTTTGATTATATACAGATATCATTCCCTTATTCTATGGGCCATATCCATAAAACCTCCACTGAGTTAATTTGATCCATGACTTGGGCTCTATCTGTTAACAGCGGTCACTCAGGACGGGAGATATGGCATATTGTGTTGAGTTATTGGGCACCAAAGCCAACTCAGGTCAGGTCAGTGCTGTACTTGCACAGCTTCTTGCAAGGCTCATCCTCCATTGATTGATTCAGGTGATTCCTGTTGTAGTACTTCCTATAACATATAACTCAAATCATAGGTTATTTTCTCCCAGGGTTAGATGTCCTTGAGGTACACACTGGATTTCCCCATCCTCCCACATTACCCACCAAATGTACCCAGGGCCTTGTGTGAAAGCAATCTCACAAGTGGGTTTGCCTTTTCCAAAGGCAGGAGCAACCCATGCTGTCTTTCCCAGCCATTTCCCTACACACACTACAGGGAACTTATCTCCTTCTATAGTATGTAAGCAGTTTGCTTGGTCAGGGCCAGGTCAGTTATTTGGTCCTCTGGTGTTAATCAGCCAAGCAGCTTATGCTAAATTTGCAGTCTAGTGCTTCTATGTCCCAGCACCCATCGCTTTCAGTGTAGTCTTTAACAGTCCATTGTATCAGTCAATCTTTCTGAAGACTGGTGTGCAATAATGACATGTGATGCACCCAATCAATGCCATGTTTCTGGCCCAGGTGCTTGTGAGGTTGTTTCAGAAATAAGTTCCGTTGGTTGACTTGGGTGCCATGTGTCCTGGTTTCAGCTGGGATAAAGTTAATTTTCTTCCTAGTAGCTGGCATAGTGCTGTGTTTTAGATTCAGGATGATTAGAATGTTGATAACACACTGATGTTTTAGTTGTTGCTAAGTACTGCTTATGCTAGTCAAGGACTTTTCAGCTTCCCATGCTCTGCCAGGTGCACAAGAAACTGGGAAGAGGCACAGCCAAGATAATTGATCCAAACTGGCCAAAGGGTTATTCCATACCACATGATGTCATGCTCAGTATGTAAACTGAGTGAAGTTGGCTGAGGGGCAGCGATTGCTGCTTGGGAACTGGCTGGGCATCTGTCGGCGGGCGGTGAGTGGTTGCATCATTTGATTTTCCTGGGTTTTGTTCCTCTTCTTGTTGTTTTCCTTTTCAACATTTTTTTTAAATTGTTATTATTACTAGTATTATTATTTTCTTACATTTCAATTATTAAACTATTTTTATCTCAACACACGAGTTTTCTTACTTTTACCTTTCTGATTCTCTCCCCAATCCCACTAGGGGTGGAGTGTGAGCGAGCAGCTGTGTGGTGCTTAGTTGCTGAGAGGGTTTAAACCACAACACCATGCCACACCAGAACTTACTTTTCAAGACCCAGGATGCTGTTTTGGATGGTGGTATGGGCTACAGAGTGTTTCCAGCCATCCGATGGTCACCTATGGTATATATGTGATACTTCTCTTGGTGGGTTTGTGGCAGTGTGATACAATCAATCTGCCAGGCCTCCACATACTGATGTGCAGCCACTATCCTCTACACCACATAGGCTTTAGTTGCTTGGGTTGCTTATGGCACATTTTGCATTCAGGAATAACTTGTGCAATGGCTTTGGTCGTCAGGTCCACCCGTCGACCATAAGCCCATATGTACGTTGCATCACTCTCTAGGTGTCCCAATGTTATATGGGCTCACTGAGCTATGAATAGCACACCCTTATGTTCCCAGTCCACGTCCACCTGAGCCACTTCGATTCTGGCATGTCCCTCTACTTGCTTATTTTTTCAATGTTCTTCAGCAGCACAGCTCTTAGGCACACAAGAATCTACATTATGTACCTTTACAACAATTCTCTCTACCCAGCAACAATGTCCTGCCATAATACAGCAGACCAGATGGGTTTACCTCTGCACTGTCAGTTGGCCCATTTCCATTGAGGTAGCCACCCCTGCTGGGCATTTGCCACCATCTATGAGTCAGTACAGAGACAGAGTACTGGCCACTTTTCTTGTTTAACAATCTCTAGGGCCAGCTGCGTGGCTTTCACTTCTGCAGATTGACTTGATTCACCTTTTCCTTTGACTTTTTCAGCAACTTGTCATGTGGGACTCCACAAAACATCTTTCCACCTCCAATGGACCCATCAGTAAACAGTGCATATTGCTCTTCATTCTCTGGTGATTTATCATACAGGGGGAGCCTCCTCAGCACAGGTCACCCCCTCGGAAGATGCTTTGAAATCTCTGCCTTCTGGCCAGTCCATGATCATTTCCAGGACTCCAGGGCAGTTGGGGTTCCCCATTCAGACCCATTGTGTAATCAGTGCTACCCACTTACTCCACACAATGTTGGTTACATGATGTGTAATGGGGACCCTTCCTTTGAACATTCAGCACAGCACAGGCAATTGTGGTGTCAAGAGGAGCTGCACTTCCATACCAACTGCTTCTGAAGTGACTCAACCCCCATCACATGCTGCTAATATCTCTTTTTCATTTGGAGTGTAGAAGACCTTAGATGCACTATATCCCCAGCTCCAAAACTCTAGATGTCAACTTTAAGTCTCTCTGGGTGCTTTCTGCCAGAGGCTCCAGGTGGAGTCACGCTCCCTGACTATGGTGCAGAGCACATTTCTCACATCTGATCTTGTCCAGACTGGCCCAAGGGCTACCACATGAATGATCTCCTGTTTCATCTACTCAAAGGTTTGTCACTGCTGGAGGCAAAACAGTTCTTCTTTCAGGTGACTTGATAGAGAGAACTCACAATCTGACTGTCATGGATTAATCTCGGTTGGCAGCTGAGCACCACAACTGCTTGCTCAGTCTGCACTGGCCAGCTCTGTGATGTTCAGCTGCCAATTGAGGTTTACTCACAACAATGACTATTCTCAGTCGTATTTATGATGCCTTATTCGGGAATCAGTGCTGCTAATGTCACTGAGGCTGCTGAAGGAACTGGACAATATTCAGTATAATTAAAGGCTTAGAGACCATAAGAATAAATGGCAAGAAAATGCCATTATAATCTACATTGCTGCTTCAGATCAGATATAAATGGTTCAGAATTTTATATATTATAACAGCTTTTAAAATATTTTTAGCTATCCTTATGTCACTGAACTTCCTAAATCTGAAATGTTCTGTACCTGAAGAAAGAAACAGATGAAAACAGAAATATTGTAGTTCCAATGCACAGAGGTTGAGTTGCCATATGTGTTAACTCCTTAGCCTATTACTACCCAAGGAAAATGTTCCTTATTTTTCCTGCTCAGAAACAATGTAAGAAGGCAAGGTTAAAACAGATCAGCAATCTGGAAAAGTCTGCACTACATAATGGCTGCAACATGGGTTGATATGCTCAAGTTAACTTTTTGTTCCCCTTTGGTAAAATATCAAAAGCAAAACCCCAAGGATAAGATCAACAGCCCAGACCTTGCAAGCTTGCTTCAGTTTGTAAGTTTTTGCTTCCAAGGTTAGCCTATGCCAGTGATGGTTCTTTGCTGCTAGTATTTAACCTAATGAGATGAAAGCTATGGACACACACAGCCATGTAACTTACAATACTATCCTGTCACTATAGCATACATATGAACCCACTGGCAAGAAAAGCCATAAAGAGCATATACTTAGGAGTATTTCACAAGAAACTGCTTTTATCATGACTTAGCAGCAAGATTTTCCTGGTTTTTTTTTCTTCATCTAAGAAACTAGGAGTATTAATTAATTAATGAGCAAGTTTTTATTGTACAGCTATGGAGATTAGTATAGTCCAAAGCCACAAGACACTAGGTACTGTTCATGAATCGTGGCTAGCACACTTCCCAAAAGCAAATTACATTACTATTTTGGGAAGGACCACACAACTCATGCAGCAATCTATTAAGGCTGCTGAGCACATCATTACAAGCATAATTTGACTTCATCAGGGATTTAAGTGTTTTGATAGAAATAATAAAGGTTAGCCAGCTCCCATTGGCTTCACAATGAATGCTATTCAACCACAGTTTTCTATAATTAATTGCTCTTGTGCATCCCTCTACTTTGTTTTCTTTGCCTCCTCTTCCTCAACAGTTTCTCACTAAATGAGACTGCTACAGCTGTGATTTCTTTTAAATGGCAGTACCTTCCTCAAAAGTCTAAACTACAGGCAGCAGGTAGATATTACTCCATGATAGCATCACCTTACTAACAAGGAGCAATTATGAGAATGAAAGAGTTGTCATATTTGTTATCAAGTACATTCATTTATTGTTTAAGAAAACACCGTTAAACAGTGATCTAATACAAAACCTGAAATATAATAATCTAACATCTGCTGCAAAGTAATTTGATTCAAAGTCCTCAAAGATTTACCAGAATATGTTGGAAGAAAATGAAGTACACGCTACGTATCACTGAAAACTTAATAGAAATTGATGGTGTTTCTCTCTAACAGACACCAGCTGCTGTTCTAAATCTTATGTAGTTTTATTATCTCTAGATAGAAAAATAAGTGATCTATAGCTGATTTTTGCTTCTTGCATTCTAAAATGTCACAAAAATATGGTGTAAAAGAGGAAATGAGAGAAATTTCCCCAAGAAAAGAGAATCCCTACGAAACAGCAAAATAGAAGATTATAATTTAATAGGATGGGATGAAAACAGGATGTTTGGAAAAATCTTCAAACAGAAATTACTTGGTGATCATAAGTTTTGGGTCCTGCATTGATTTTTCACTGACGTAGTAGTAGTAAATTTAAATTGATTAAATATGTACAAAGGAAATTCTCCCTTTATTGTTTCAGTAAAGGACATCAGTAAACAGATTTAATATATGCCAATAAAATTTAACATTTTCATGTATTTATAATGGGAGACAGCAAACAGATTCAATATACACTAACACTTTCAGTCTCCCTTAAAATACATGAGTTCAGTTCCATGAGTATATTTACCCTACAGCAGAGGAAAATTGCAAGGATTTTCAGGATATTTGGCAGCACACGCTCACTCTTTATAGGTTATAGTGGAGTCCTAAAACAAATGGATCCAGATGGCTATTCTGCCTCCTCCACCACATGTGGGAATATAGAAACTGGACAAGGCAAATATGCCTGGAAAAGTCACCCTCACAGGCTGTTGTACAGCTATTACCAGACCTACTGGAATAGTCACTCTTGCACTGCTACATTTGCCTTGTGCAGAGAGGGTAGGAAAATATATCTATTTAAACATATATCTATAGACCCCAGACACCTACTTCTTAGACAGTTCACTTCCGCTTAACATGTTCCTCCTATTCATTTGTTTTGGGGGAAGATTAGGACTAGCCTCTCCCCCACAGGTAGCATAAAAGAGCAGGATCTTGGCATTGTGCAGGTCTTCACGTCTATGCATGTAAGCTAAAAGAAAATCTATCTTTAGCTTCCTGCAATCCAACAAGAAGAGGAGTAAAAATTGTGCCTGCTGAACAAGAGCAAATGGATCACTTCTCTATCTTTTGGCAGATTTAAAAGGTGGAGGGAAAAAAACCAAACACCAAAATACAACAACATCACTACCACTTTCCTTTTGAATAAGAAGATTACAAAATATACGGTATCATCGAATTCAGGCATTGGTAAGAGTTCATTCTTCAGAATACAGAGGCAAAGATAAACTTCAAGTTATCAGAGGTTACTCAATGGCAGAACCAGTTATATATAATGCTTTAGGATCTTCCTTCCTAGAGTTAATGAATTTATTGTTAAGTTTTACTGTTGAATTGTCTGTGTCTAACAGATTTACTGTAGTTCACAAAAATTATTTTCTGCTCCTTTCTTCCTAATGTGGCTTTATCTTATAGAACACACATTTAGGCACCATGTAGCTGGTGAGCTTGTCCCACTGTTTAATTAATGTGCATAATAAATCACAAAATGCCACAAGTGGAAAACTGCAGCGTTTGTAATAATGTAATAATGATTTTGTATCCTATATCCTCCAAAACTGAGAACCAAAATTGGCTCTGTCCATATACTGTTGCCTTTAGTTCTATATATAAATCCCACTTACACACATCCCATCAAAATCATCCAGAAGGGAATGTGTCCCTCTTTTTCAAACCTGAAGTAAATTGGGCTTTATGAATTTATTACAGTCCCAGGGGATAGAACTCAGCTATCTCCTCTAAGCCGTAGGTGTAGAGGTAATTTGGTTTCTCCACAGAGACCTTCCTTCCTTCAGGCTAGAGCAGATGTTAAAGCTCCTCCATGTAACTTGCTGGCTGTCCAAGTCCTCTGACCTTCTGCACTCACCCTGCCCAGACCCAGCACATCAGGGAAGGTCTGTGATGCCACACCTGCGTACTGTGTGGCACAAGGCACGCGAACCACTAAGGTTTTGCTGGTCCAGACTTCTCTGAACCCTTGAAGCTAGAATGCAGTTCTCCCTCTAACATGGAAATAGTTTTCCAACTGCTCAGCAGGTGCATAAATCGTATTATGGCATTCAGCCCAGTGCCATAACACAGATGCAGTTTCAGTTTACTGTTTATCTTGGGTGATGGATTAAAATTATGTCCTCAATCACCCTTCATTCACTTCAGTTTCATTCAAGTAGATAAGCTTATAATGTGGTGGTGAAATCACAAATTTGTCTACAATGTATGTGTGTGTTGCCAGTGCTGAGTGTGCAGACATCAGAAAGAAGAAATTCATGGTTGTATTTCTCAATAATTTTGCTTGAAGCATGCAACCTGCTCAAACCAAAGAGCTCCAAACAGATAGAAAGTTTAATAAACACACATACAGCTTAATTTGTGTTAATAATTGCTTATAATTTATGAAAAAGAACAGGCCAAGTGTCTATCTGCACATCATAATATAAGAAACAGAAGACTAAAATATTCACAGTTAAATAGCTTAAACTTCATCCATGTGAATTCATAAACATGAAATTTACTTCATTGCATATCCTGATTTTAAAATACTCACAGCTGGAAATAGCTTCAATATCAACATCCGTTTCCAGCCAGCAAATCCAAATATTAGTGTATGTAGTTAAATCTTTTAATCCCAAAATAAGTTGCAAAGTTCCTGAAAGGGCATGTAAATTTAAATATCAGAGGAACAATTCTTCCTGATTGTTAGATATGTGATGTATATGAGCATTAGGAGAAGTTTTACATTATTTTTTATTTCCCATATAAATTATATCCAAGCATTGGCATATAAATTCAAATAATCCTTAGAATAGTCAGTATTTCTGTAGCAGGGAATTTTCTGGAGATTCAAAAGTAAAATGTGGATCTTTTGTTTATTTGTCATTTCTTTGTATAGAGCATCTTTTGTCTAATCACTGTGTTTGTTTGGAATATATTCCTAAAAATAGAAGCAAATTAAATGATTTGTCTTCACAGCTCATCAGCTTTTATCTAATCAGAGTGCCTTCGATACTGATTTCTATTCTAGTTCATCTATTTATATTGCATTTGGGTTTTTTTTTTTCTTCTTGGCCACATGTTTACTATCAATGATGTTTTTGTTTAAACATAAATTGTCCTTCTCTAGCTTATGGCTTTTCTTGGTGGAAGAGCCAAGTACACCACAGAACTGAGAGCCATGAACCACAAAAAAGTAGAATATGGCCCCCACTGAGTTCCTGAAGTCAACTGGAGTTAAGGCATTCAGAAGTTGATCAGATCAATTCCTAAACCTACAAAAAGTAATAAAGCTAGATTGATGAAACTACACACTTGGGGGTTTTTTGGTTTTTTTGTTTGTTTGTTTTTTTTTAACTAATTATAACACAGAAGTCCCCTTTCTTTGCAGGATGTGGAGAGTGGGAAGGAGAGAGGTCTCATTCAAACATGAAGTTTCAATACCAGCATAGGGAATACAGAAAATGGCAAGGCAAAGAGATTGTTTTCTGTATCAGTGCTGTCTTTTTTCAAGTGTATTTCTGTAGAAAGTGGTCCTTTAAGGATTTGTAAGTATTACTGCTACAAACATCCATTTTCAGGAGGTCATAACATGGATAGAAGAATTTGCTTGAAGCCAAAACACAGTAGATGATCCTGCCAACCTTGGGGCTGAATCAGGAGAGAGATTTTCAGTGAAGACATGGAAATACTAGTGCCATTAGAGTATAACTGCATGGCACAGTTATATTCACCTAGAAATTCCAGTTGGAGCAATCTGAAGGGGAAAGGCAGGATTATGAACAGTGTATTTTAAGAGACAATGCTAGAAAAGCCTTATTTGTTTAGTCTAGTTTAAGGAAAAAAAATGCTGAGGCGGGATATGTTTGCTGTTTATAAAGACATTGGGGTAAAACCAAAAAACAAATGCTATCTTAGTGTGGGGGGTGGCCACCTTGGCTGGCCTCCAGGTGCCCACCAAGCCTCCCCTTTCCTAACAGGGCAGGAGGAGGAATCATGGTGAAAAAGCTCATGTGTAGAGATAAGGACAGGGAGATCACTCACCAATTACTGTCATGGGCAAAACAGACTCAACCTGGGAAAATTAATTTAAATTATTGCAAATAAATAACAGTAGGGTAGTGAGAAATAAAAACAAAACTAAAAATATCTTCCCCCACCTGCACCCCCCCACACTTCTTCCCAGACTCATCTTCAGTCCTAACTCTTCTACCTCCTCCCCCTGAGCAACACAGGAGGATGGGGAATGTGGGTTGTGGTCTGTCCATTACCTTAGTCTCTGCTGCTCCTTTCTCCTCATGCTCTTTCCCTGCTCCAGCGTGGGGTCCCTCCCACAGGAGACAGCCCTTTATGACCTATTCCAACATGGGTCCTCACCATGGGCTGTAGTTCTTCACAAACTGCTCCAGCAAGGGGTACAGTCCTTCAGGAACAGACTGCTCCAGTGTTTTAGTCAACCAAGAACTGAAACAGATAACCCAAAAGTTCCTTTTCCATCCTATAACTCAATGTCCATTACTGCCAGTAGGAAATTAGTACATTCCATCATCTATCATCTCATTTTTTTTTTTTTTTAGGTTTTCAGTTGAGGCATTTCTGATTTTACCTGACAGCAGTTAAACAAAGTTTCTTCTGTGTAAATGGTGGTAAACCTAAAGGTCAGTCTTAAAATAAATGGGCTTGGAAAATCATCAATCAGCAGCAGCTAAATAAGTAACATACAACTTATATTTGCTGGATTGGGTGAATGGCACAACATTTCACCCAGTGTGACAAAAAAAAAAAAAAAGATCAGACCAGGACTATCATCAAACATAGAAAGAAAGGCTTTACAAAAAAAACCCCAGCAGATAATTGGAATAGTGCTTGCAATCTGCAAAGAAGATCTAATTTTGAACGGACTGGGTGAAAAGTAAGAGAGAATTAATCTTGTCTCCTTGCCATTCTCCTCAAGGTCAGCTGTTTTATTTTGGTGAGATGGCATCAAGAAATGTGAACGTCCTCTTTTGTGAGACATTAAGTCTCAGTCCTGAAGGCATTTAGAATTCATTTATTGTTTGTTTTGATGAGACAAGATATGTGAGTGACAATAATGCTTAATGCATTTTGAAGGAGAGCTTAACAGCATCAATTCCAGCAGGTTGGTGTAAGCTCACTGTAAGTGACAAGGCCATGGACACAAAATCAAACAACTTCCCAAGCTTCCAAATGTCAGTAAGAACTATGCAGACTACACAACAACAAGGACAGGCAATTCCAATTTTCACAAATCATCTTTGTATTACCCACCTAGTAATTGCTGGGTGCTCAGTTAATCATCCATGTTTGTGCATACAAGCCTTTAACCAGTGGTTAAGAAAGAAGCATATTCTTTCTCAGAATGAACGGGCTACAATATAGTAGTAGTCTTTGTTAAATGAGAAACAGAGGTTAAGCTTAAACATGTAGGTACGTGCTTTATGGAACCCATTACACTAAGTAACAACACAAGTAAATAGCATTAAACTTTTTTTTTTTCTATTGAGAATTAAATAGAAAATTCAAAACCAGAAATCTTGAAATTATTAGTTTAGGTGTCTTGTAAGATACTAGAAGTTTTAATTAAACAGGGAAAAAATAAAATCTATAAAAAATAACAAAATGAATTTTAATTAAAATAAGCTTTCTGATATTTCTCTAAAGCAGGTTAACACAAAGACTTCTTAAGGAGCCATTGCCAAGATACAGCAGCTAGATATTTCAGGACTAATTCTCAAGGGTAATGAAATTATCAGGTGTTGTGATTTAGGCCCTGTTGACAACAAGCACCACATAGCTGCTCGTTCACCCTCCCCCCAGGGTGGGATCAGGGAGATAATCAGAAAGGTAAAAGTATGAAAACTCGTGGGTTGAGATAAGAACAGTTTAATAATTGAAATATAATAATAATAATAATAATTAATAAAATAAAATGGTGAAAAGAAAAACAACAAGAAGAGGAACAAAACCCAGGAAAATCAAGTGATACAAATGCTCACCACCCACCAATGGATGCCCAACCAGTTCCCAAGAAGCAATCTCTGCCCCCCAGCTAACTTCCCCCAGTTTATATATCGAGCATGACGTTGTATGGTATGCAATAGCCCTTTGGCCAGTCTGGATCAATTATCTTGGCTGTGCCCCCTCCCAGCTCCTTGTGCACCTGGCAGAGCATGGGAAGATGAAAAAGTCCTTGGCTAGTGTCAGTACTACTTAACAACAACTAAAACATCAGTGTGTTATCAACATTCTAATCATCCTAAATCTAAAACATAGCACTATGCCAGCTACTAGGAAGAAAATTAACTCTATCCCAGCCGAAACCAGGACAAAGCTGACAAATTTCAATATAAAAGCTTCTCTGGTTTTGGCTGGGATAGAGGTAATTGTATTGAAATTTTGCACCCAGAGATTTCAAAGTCATAAGTATTATGTCCAATTTTACAGATGGAAAAATTCTTTAAATATGACCAAAAAAACCCCAAGTTTAAATTACCTTCATTATATAAGGCTTTGCTGAATTTTTCCACTTTGGAAGGGCTGATAAGAAGCATTCACAGATCTCCACCTTACTTTTATAAAGCAGCTTGTATGAGGCTGGTAGGGAGTAAGATTCTGATGTTGCAGGCAATTGGAGCAAGTGTATATAACATGACATTGTTTCTTAATACTCATTAAAACAATAGTTATTATGTATTTGTGTTTATGTAACTGCATGTCATGATATACCTTAGATCAAAGAAATATTCTCAATACCTAAATGGATCACCTGAAGTCATACAAACCAGTTAACTAACAACCTGATGTAGCACAGTCGCCTTTTAAAAAACAGTTGAACCTAATGCATTTTCAGACTCTTGCACTGGACACAAGATATTAACAGGAGTAGTAATTCACCTTCAATGTATCAGTTTTTGCTGATCTAACAAATTTTGCTTTTCTTATTTTTAATTGGAGTTCATTAAATACTGCCCTAAGAAAAGCACCTAAAATCCTATGATTGCTTAAAAACTGGTAATCCATCTTTTCCTGATAAGCCATAGTAGCTGGGACATAGTATATTTTCTGTGAAGTAAAATGTCATTTTTTTAAAATTCCACTTAAAGTAATTACATTATTAAAACATTTAAAATAAATGAATAGTGCTGCACTGTAATCACTGGAATATTTTATACCTAAATGAATGTGGTTTTATTTAATGTTTAAATGCGTATTATAGGCAAAAGTGCAAGCAAAAAAATGACATTACAAGCTAAACACTTAATATAGAGATAAATACATTTCGGTTTTTTTAAGAAAAGCTTCTTTGGGGTAATTTATTTTAGCTTATAAATCGCATGAAATGCACCTATAAATAATTTGGATGCAATACAAATTTAAGAACACATTAAAAAGTACTTTTAACTAAAATTTGATGCAGTTTCTACTAAGATTTTATTCTGGGTCATGTCACAAAGTTAAAGTACCCAGTCTTGGGTTACTTGGGGCATATACATGCTAAGCAGAAGTAATTGCAAATGTTTATGATGTTATGAGGCTCAGACCAAGTAGTAGGTATTCCAGGATTTCAGAATCCTTTTTGGTGACATCATTTCTTGTCAGAGAAATTTGAAACTCTGTGCTTCAATTCATTTTGAATTATTCAAGGCAGAAGAATGACTTTCCAAAATTTTTGTAATCTGTGTCTTTACAAGATGGTGTGAAAGGAAGTATTTTAGACTACCCTTTAGATGATCTCTAAAGGATCCTTTAGGTCAATCATGTTGCCCATAGGCAGTTTCAAGAGCTTGTCCCAGCAACAGAAAGCACTTTGTAATCTTATGGCCTGCTATGCTGACAATTAAGTCTGGCAGTATATATGAAGTACTCATCCCCATCTCTCTCTTGTTTATGGCATTAATGTGCTCTAGAAGCTATTTCTGCCTTAGAAAATTTCTGCTATTTCACTGCACCAAGTCCTAGAATGCAAGAAACAAAACAAGAAGCTCTCACTAAGGGAAGTGATGCCTTATGCCATACACTTCATTTTTCTAAACAACCAAGCTTACTAAACAGCATCGATCAGTGGCTGTGATGATAGAAAGGATGATCTGTGAACATAAACAGGCTGCATTGTTTGTTTTTCTTAAATTAACTGCGCCTCTCTGGTTGTGTAAATCATATGTATAGCTATGGCATGGGTTAGTGCCAGTAGCGTTTTAGCATCTGGCTGTCAGTCTTAGGAAGTTTTACCTTAATTCCACTCGTTGTAGTTTAGATCCCATGTGTCACACTCATTTGTCCTCTTTATCATTCTAGTTCTTCGAAAAGATAGTAGATCTTTTCTTTCATTAATCTTTTCTCCAGTAGAAAAAACCCTACTTTTCTATGCAAGCCAATCCTATCAGGGTCTGGATTCATTCATTTTTCTCCAAAATTTCCATTATTGTCTCAGCATTTCTGACACTGAAATCACCTGACAAAAATTACCTGAGGACTTCTGTGGGGATTTCTAGATATTATATAAAAAATTACATAATAAGACATATGAAACTATTAATCTATGTTCCAAAACTATGGTCTACAATCAGCCCCATCAGCCATAAATTACTGGCTGCTTCATCATAGATCTTTCTTGGTATTTTTACAGCACTGTATAAGTCTTTTGGGACCTTATCACCTTATCTAGTGAAGTCAATGGAAGATCTGTCTTTGACTTAGTGCTCACAGAAGTAATCCCCTGAATTGGAAATATCAGATGCATTCGTCTGAAAGGTACCTGGAAGAAAATGAGCATGGAAACCTTTTTTACAGAATATGTTGGGGTGTGTAAGAGAAAAAATGTGTTGGTTTCTTGACATGTCCTCTGAAAGATAATCTTTAGGTATTAAAAACCACACTTGGCATGTATTATTTGAACAAGCCTATTTTACTTAGTATAAAATCAATTTACTGATAATTTTGAGGTCATAGCATCAGACTGGACTGAAAATGTTGTTTAGTCTCATTTAAGAACTGGAAATGATTGCATTTGGGTGTAAAAAATCTTAATCTGCAAGGCATAATGTGACAGTGAGTCATTAAAATTAGCTTTTTTCTGTCACACTTCTTCATGATCAGCAGTTTTTGCCACCATGTTACATCATATAGTAGTTCTGAATTAGCTATTAAAAAAAATCGATAAAGCACCCCATCTAACATAACATGGATGTCCCAGTGACCAAGATTTATAGGGTAATTCTCAACTAAGTTCCTCTTTCTTTCTCAAATGTGAATACTGCGTCAAGAAGCCAATTTTCATATCGCTTGAGTCATGAGCTATGACTTTACATCTGTCCTTTTCATTATCACCATATCATTATGCAAATGTAGTTCCTGCCTGCTCCCACCTTAGTTCAGTCTTTCTGCTAATTACATAGCAATGCTGTAATGTAAGCACCTCCATCCCAAGTTTCATATTTTGATTTGTATAATAACTTTTAAAACATTATTGCAAACATTCATTGAAATATTCCATACAAAGACTAAATGCATCTTTATAATCTAATGAGGTCCCACGGCTGAAGCTGTAAGTCCAACATGCCATGACTACAGCGTAGCTCTATGGCTGTAGGCCTCCTGTCTACAATTCAATTCACTGGCTAGTGCAGCCATGGATAACAGAAAACCTGCCATATTCTACATATTGTCACAGTGAAATACATTCTGGAATTAGACAAGCAGTGTCAGAAGCATCATTTTGTCTGCAGAAAGCATGATTTATTTGCATATTCCAGACAGTGCTTAATTTTGGAGACACAGGCAGCAGAGTTATTAAGCAACGGTATTTAATTTTTACAGCTCTATTGTCTCAAGTGAGACTTGATTTCAAAAACAGAACAAAACCAAGAAACAGGGATATTTTCTCATTTCATCCTTATTTTTATGCAATAAATGTGATCCATGCTGCATCTGTAAAGAGATTCCATTTCTTATTATGTACTGTCAGACCAATGCTACCAGTAGCGGATATAGCATTGATGATTATTGCTGTGATGATAGATGACTCCAAGCAACTTGTTCTTATTATGTATTTTACATCAGGATTGTCCCCTTACCAGTATACATCATCAGAGCAATGGCTCTTCGTGTTATGCATCACTTGAGCAATGTTGCCTAGTGTTATTCATCATAAAGGCAATGACACTTAAAGTCATACATCGTCAAAATGATGGTCGTCCATGTACAATGCAAAAAAGCCTTTCTTGAAATTGTAGGTGTGGTGAAGAATTTATAGAAAACTTTTTGATGATTTTTAAAGAAAATAAATTCTTTCTAAAAAATAACCACACCACCTAACAGTATCTAATCTACAGAGATTTAATAGCACGTTATTACCTCATGAAATAAACCAAGACAGCTCTTCCAAATTTCATTGGAACTATCTGGAAATTTCTGGGGGAAAAATAAAAATCCTTTTTATAGCATAATTGTGAGTGGAAAAAGTGTAACAAAATAGAACAGAAAAAGAAAACTATCAAGCTGATGCCCGACAGTGAGTCACCTAACTTCACTTGTCAGAATTCAGAAATCTGAGCAGTGTTTCCTATTGTTAGTCTTTGACTGTTCTTCTGAATGAGCAAGTTCTCTAAGATGACATTTCTTGATCAAGGACAAAAAGGACTCTTGCAAATTTCTTTTATTCAGTCTAACAGAATTAGAACTTAAATTTTATGTCTAAACTCTACACCACAAAGACATTCCTTTCCAGAATTCTTATCTATGATAATCCAATTTTTCCTCTTAAACAATATGAAATCTGCCTTTGATAGCATCTTCAGTTCTGTTTTTGGAAAGAGAATAATACTTTTTTTTTTTTTCTTTTTTTTTTTTTTTCCAGAAGTTCAATTCTAACAGGTGACACCATACACAGAAGAAACAGACTATAACTGTTTCAGCACCTGCAAAATCAACATATTATTATTTTATAACCTGATGATAAAGTCTCAGTGAAAGCTATACTGCTACCTGTGCTTCTTTTTTCCTGGTATTCCTTGATGCTATGCATGCTGAGATCTTTCAGTTCTGCATCAGAAAGCTGAACATTTATGTCAAGAATAAGTTCCATCATTTTGTACACTATCTTATACTCTTTGGCTGTTCTTTGAATAGGTTTGCAAAATAAGTTATTGACACATATGAACATACAAACTTTTTGGAGAGTTCAGATTTATTTTATTTTGTCACTATTAATCACAGTGATGTCTAATAACTTCATTTATTCTCCTGGAGTCAAATTCAACCTCAACCGTTACTTCAACCTTAGTGGTTTATGCTGTTTTAACTAGCTTTTTCCAGTTAACAACACTACACTTTGTACTAAGTCTAACAATTGCAATACAGCTATTATTTATGTGAGCTTTACCTTGCAAGTTTGTGGCCATGCACTATACCATTTATGCCATCACACTATCCTAAGATATCTTGTCACAAATGTATGTGTAAACACACATGCCTTTTGCAAAACTTACTGTTAAACCCCTGTATCTCACACGAGACACACAGCTTACTTATTTAGCATAGTAATGAAAGTATCTCAAAGTTGTTGCATCAAATCTAATGTTTAAATCACAGGTCACTATTGCAGCATTAACTTTATAGTTACTTCACTCACTATTGGCTTTGCCAACTTCAGTCTTCATGAAACTCTCAGCTACAGCAGTTCCACAGTGATAACAAACACTACAAAACTGATCATACAGTCTTGCCTTGGGCAGGTTCCAGATTCTCTGAAAAGCAGTGCTCTTCTTTAACAAATGATCCAAATAAACTTTAGTGGTTTTAAGTCACAAATATTTCATGTCCCAGGAAGTAAAATAATTTTAGATATTTGAACTGAAAAGGTCTTTCAAGTGTTTTTAATGCTATTGAGCAGGAACTCAACCATTTGCTTGAGAGAAGAATTTGAGTTATAGAATTCAAAGTGAATGTTTGTGATTGAGAGAGATTATCAAGGCTTTTTACAGAAACAGGAACCCATTTGTTTTCATTATTTAACTCCCAGAAGCAGTAACAAAACAGTGGACTATTGCAATAACACTTAGTTACTACACCTTTCTTATGGAATTCAAACTTATAAAGTATGTGGTTTTGCATGTGCTAGTACTTATTGACCAATGTCTCCTCTGCCCATTAAATAGAATTTCCCTCCTGTCTCTGCTTCCTTTACTTTCTAATGGTTCCTTGTTCTTTTCTTCTTTCCCTCCTGTCTCTGCTTCTTTTACTTTCTAATGGCTCTTTGCTCTTTTCTTCTTTAAGAAAAAAAAAGATATTATCTGGTAACATAAAGGGAAATTGTAGCTAAAAAGCACATTTAATAATATTGATCTTAAAGTGCTCTTTAATTTAGAATATAAAAGTATTTTTTATTTATCACAATTTTCTCATTAAAAAGTTATTGTGAAACTAAACTTGCATCTGTATCAGCTCTTTACTAGTTAAAAGTATCTCTCTATTTCTATCTGAAACTGTTAGCCATACTGTGAAGTTACAAAGACAAATCTGAAAACCTCTTAATTCCTTGGTTGGTGGCATAGATACTGGATTTCTGTCTCAATTTCTGATATAGTCAAATAAGTCTTCATAAAAAAAGTCTTCAAGGGGTTAGAAAAGAAAGTGGTTAGTTAAAAATACATTTTCCTACTTAAATCAAAACTGATAATATTAAACATAAATCTTCTTCATATTCCATTTTTTCTAACCCATCTGCTCATATTCCTTCACTTTAGTTGGATAATCACTCCTTCATCACAGTACTTTTCAATCTTTGTTTATTAAAATCAAAGGAAATAAATGGAAATAAAGGAAATAAAATAATTGAACAAATGAACCAAACAATATGAGAGATGATTTTCTGTACTGTTACTACAATAGTTGTTCTCATGCACAAACCAACAGAAATTAGGCTAGAATTTGGCAGTTCATCTATTGCTTCTATTTTTCTCCATTTGTACTGGTTTTGGCTGGGGTAGAGTCAATCTTCTTCAGAGTAGCTAGTATGGGGCTATGTTTTGGATTTGTGCTGAAAACAGTGTTGATAACACAGGGATGTTTTAGTTACTGCTGAGCAGTGCTTACACAGGGTCAAGGCCGTTTCTGCTTCTCAGGCCACCCCACCGGTGAGCAGGCTGTGGGTGCACAAGAAGCACATGTCAGTTGGTGGTGAGCAGTTGGGGGGTTTTTTGCATCACTTCATTTTCTTGGGTTTGTTTCTTTTCCTCTTTATTGTTTTTTGGGTTTGTTTTTTACCTTTGGTGTTTTTTTTTTTTAAATTATTAAATTTAATGTGTGTCTTTATCTCAACACACGAGTTTTCTCACTTTTAGCCTTCCGATTCTCTCCCCCATCCAACTGGGTGGGAGAGTGAGTGAGTGGCTCACCACCTATGAAAGAACTGTGCATCTCCTATAATGCTTATGAGGCCTGGAATTAAGAATCTTCAGTTCCCTAATATGGGGCTTTTTCATTTCAGGAAACAGTAAGGACATCAGCAAATAAGGTTGGTGTTAGTCAAATACTTATTCTCTGAACAATTGAGATTATTCCCTGGAAAAAGGCAGATTAGAGAGTTTGGGGAAGAGGAGGAATGAGTTCTGGTCAGAGAACCTGAGCAGAATTTAAAACCAAAAAATCTACCTGGTGGTGTCAATTCTTTAACCAAATTGACACAGAGCAAGGTAGGAAGACACCAGGATGAAACACATTTCAGACACCAGACTTTCCTCCTTTAAAAAAATTAAGGCCTACAGAAAAGCTTTTGAGAATTCCTAAGGAATTAACATATACTAATGCCTTGAATATTATGGCTGTATGTTACAGTGAGTATACAATACAATAGCTTTCTTTTATCTAATGCCTACCTCGCCCAACAGATTACCCTTCCAATTGTAAAGACTTAGTTAGGGCTAAAAATTCAATGACATAAACAAATGATAGTGCCCAAAATGTTCTGTTTACCTTTGCTTTCTCATTCAGATACAATTAATCTTTGCATTTTTAGGCCTTGGCTGTCATTAGCATGTGTGCTTGCAATTTACGTTAAATATTACTTTGCAAGGATGAATTGTGCATCATGAAAAGGATGTTCATTACTGGTCTAATGTATATTGCTTGTTCATTAATTGTGAAAAAGTCAAGAATAAGATACAGGAAAATCCATGGCTACAGCCTGGAATATCAAGGTAAGAATTTAAATAAATTTCCACTGACTTTCCGTTAGGCACCAGAAGTAACTCTATGTAACACACAAACTACAAATGATGTGTTTCCTTAAACTCTCATAAGCTTTAATGCAATACCTATGTAATATCACTTAAAGCATTGAGGAAGTGGCATTTTATATGAAATATACAGGAAATATAAAATGCATGTATTTTAAAATAGAACTACTATTTTAATCAAGTAACATTTACTACTTAAAACAATGTTTTTAAATGATGTGAAGGAAGGAAACTGAGTGTTTTAAAAGTTGCACTAATGTTATTAACTTTAGTGAGTCTAGAAGAACTATTCTTTTATTTCCAGGTATCAAAATTGTGGGAAAGTTCAGGAATAGCCATAATCAGTATTCAGCTATTGTTCCCATTCTCCTATGTGCAATGCTTGTTTAGATACAAAAAGGAATTTCCTGGCTAGTAACCAGGCAATTATTCATGTTTAAAAAACATAGTTTTGTTGCCACTAGGTAAGATAAGACTATTGTATGGATGTCTAGCCCACATGAAACAAATTACAAATCTCAGTTCTGGCTTTAGTATTTCTCCTGTGTAAGTAATTAAAGATTTAAGAATAAAAGGTCTAAGGTAAACTAGGTAGCTACAATTTATTCAGACATTTTTAAAACTTTTAATAGAAGCTCCTTACCAAAATATGAGAGTTTGAAGAATCACTGGCTGATTAATACTGCTGTTATAATGAATAAAATTAAAGACTAGGAATTTTTAAAATGGGACTATATAAGAAAAAAATATGCTGCTTTCTCTCAGAGTGAGGAGTATCCTGCTTCAAGAACAGTTCCTCAAGGTGTCTAATAAGTAACCTTAAGAATGAAAATAATTTAGTAGTAGAATGATTTGGGGGATCAGGACTGTTAAATGTATTTAAACAGTGGCTTGAAAGAAGCAAATAAAGTTGGAAAAGAGGCTGGTCATGAGGACTCATTTTTGATGTTGAATGCTGCAGGCCCTAAGAATGCAAAGAATGAAGTGGGTCAGTACCATGATAAAATAATGTATCAACAATGGCAAGGAAAATTATATGGAAATGGTTAATTTTGTCTGCTTATATACACAGATAGCTTCTTAGTAGCTGAAAACTCTGTGGAAAGAAAACTAAGCATCTTTAATGAGAACCTAATGAATAATCTGATGAAACACATGGCAGTCATAAGCATAAATAAGATGTTATGATAGATACGATTAGAAATTGACTAATAGGCATTATACATAATTTCCTTAACTGCAGCTGTGAGATGACCATATTAAGGCTAAAAAGCTTCTTTTCACACTTAACAATCAAATATTTTCTCTTCCTATAATATCCAGAGAGCTAATATCTCAGGACCTTCCTTGTGAATATGATGTTCAAGCAAAGTGTACTGGAAAAACATATAGAGGCATTTAAGAGATACTAGGTTCATGCCTTCAAGAACAGATCTGCAGTTTAGTATGAAATCTCACAACCCAGTTATTCTGAAGGGTCCTCAGTACTATGATCAGTAGACCTGATCACTTCAAAGGTGTTTCTGATACTCTTGGAAAAAGCAGCATGGCCCTTAGGCACCTTTGGAGGAATGAAATGTCATATCTGTTCACTAGGTTACCTGGCAGAAGAAGTAGGTTGGGGTTTTTTTCCCCCCTCTATTTGCTTTAAGTGGCATAAAACAAAACGTTTAAGGATCAAAATGAACTTTGCAGTCTGGCTCTGAATGATGCTTTCCTTCAAAAGTAAACTAGGCATGGAATTTGGACAACACTTCCAGTAGTATTTTCCTGAAGCATTCTTTTCAACACAAATATTGTCAAGATAGTAACAATAAATCAAATTGTAGACGTACATACATAGACCTGTGGTATGCTGAATTAAGGGTAGGCAGAGAGGATATCTTATATTGAAATAGGTAACTAATGATGTAATGAAAGCTAAAGGCAAAAATAAAGCAGCAAAAACTTAGTTTCTCTGTGGCAGACCATGTAATAATTTTAAGAATTATTTTCCATGACTGAAAGTTGGATGAAATATCTTTTGAAACTGGTGTCCCCTTTCTTGTTTCTCTCTGCCCAGATTGCCCTGTGCAATTTCTTCATTTATTCCATATCTTTGCCCATATTAATTATGACAATAAAACAAAAGTGAAAGAAGACATCCTTCAGAGAAGAAAGTCTTCACTGCAAGGGTGTCTTACATGTTCTTCTTTAGAGAAGTCCTTGTTTTCAGTCAAAGTTCTTGTAAGGCTGTAGATGATAACATGCAACACAGCATCAGTGCTGGATGTTATACCACTATCTCAAAGCAGTAAGTCTGCATGTTTATCTTAAAGAATGTCAATCATTCTATACTCCAACTGCCTGTCAATTAGACAGCTGCAACGAAAGACTGTCTAAATACTTCACAACAATTACTGCAGATTAGAAATGTTGCTTTTTTTGACATACCTCCCCTCATGAAAACTAAAAAGTAAATGATCCTCCCTTCTTCATGAAAAACTGCCAATCTCACTGACTTTGGTGGGAGATCTACCAAGCCCTACATACTTTGGATTTACAAATTGCTGTCAGAACAGGTTAAAATAACTGAATTGCACACTTGAGGTCTATGCAAGCACACACAACACATCTCGTATGTCCTGGTCACACCAAGAACAACCATGCAAGTGATGCAAAGACAGTTTTCTTACATGCAGTAGAACTGTTGTGGGGACCTGTCTGCCAAGCTGTGTATGCAGTTCAGCCGTGTTAGCTTTCATTTCCCTGACTTACTGAGTACTCAGAAGGGATTCAGAACCATAGGATTGCAGCCTCAAAATAGGTTTGACAGCAATCTTTATTCTGTTTACTACTGGTTTAGAGCTTGTAGGTCACATAAAATGATCCATAACATTTCTTTATTTCTATCACAAACTACACAACAGTTGCATTTATACTTTAGGAACTTCCCCACTTCTGAGCTAAGCTCTGCTCAAATGTCTCTTTTTATTTCTATTGCACAACAGAAGATATTTTCTCTCCTAAATATCTGTGGCTTTACTAGGACTGTTACTATTGTTCTCCTGAATCCATTCCCTCTTGCTCCCTGGGACCGAGTATTGTAAAGCAAGCATGAACACCTGCAAGTGTGCAGTTTTGTGAACCTGCATATGGAACCTGCCATTGCTTTTTCAGCCTTTCTTTACATACAGTTATTTTGGTAACTGGTTTCCTAGCTTTCTCTAAACTTTTCCCTTAATGTCACAGTTAAGACAGGCTTTTCTTATCTACTTCCTGTTCAGTATTTAGAATTTTTGGAACAACCTCTTTTTGTATATTCATAGCTATTGTATATTGATCTAATCCTGCTGACTATATCCTGTTCTATTCTAAGGAGATGACTCCACAATTGGATAAACTGAAATAATATGGTGTAGCATAAAATAAGTTATTTTCTTTTTCTATAGGCAAAATTTATAGGTACTGTTGAAATTACTCTTACCAAAACAGCACTGAAATTGGGATTTGTTTCACATGTTAAATAGCAATGTGCAACAATTAGAGATAAATCCCATATAAAAAGTCCAGATATTAAACACCTCCAAACTTTGCGCACCTCCAGAACTACAGAGAATATTTTCAGTCTGTAGCCTGTCTTCAAGAAAAACTTGGCCAAAGCTACATACTAAGCTCATTCTAAGTATTGTGCATTGTTGTAACCATCATTACAGCATGACATGAAGTGCAGATTTAACAGCCAGTGAAGAGAATCAGGTTTCTCTTCAGGTTAACCTTACTGTGGTCACTTAGTTTTGCAGCAACACAGGAAGGAACATTCTAGCCTAAGGAATTTGTATGAACTACATCAAGTGTACATTGATATATGCAAGTTATCCTATTACCTGGCTATGATGATATTTTGTTGTTCATAAATGGAAGTAAGATATTTTCACTAAATTAGAATGTTCAAATCATTTGCCATAATTGCTTTTGGTTAGTAATTAAGTAAAGGTTATTCTGTAATAATAATGTAACTATGGTAATATGATAATAAGGAGGGATGTAATTTTGTTAAAACCGGTCTGTGCCGCCAATAATAATTACACTCTCCTGTGTTAACCACTGTGATTAAGAAATGATTAGAAAATGCATATCTAAAGTAGAGTGTAAAAACCACATACACAGGGTATTTGCTTGGAGCTTCCCATATTGATATTGGATGTCATGCCAGACTGCTTCTGCTAGACAGTTTTAAGATAAACAATATAAACAGTATAAACAACTTGTTTTGGTTTTAACCACAAAGAAGGATGACCTGTGACTTTCTACTTATTCCATGTGTCTGGCATGAAATGAACCTAGAAAACACATTTTTTTAATGTTTAGGCCGTCTATAATTTTAGATTTTAGATTTCTCAAATGTGATTCTCAATAGTGACTGATCTGCGTCACTAACAAATCTGGTCCTCACGGCAGCTCCCCATCTCCCATAGTGCAACTACCTGCCTACCTTTAAAAGCCAGTGCCCATCACCCTGAAAGAAGCAGTTCTCTTGCAGCCGAATGAGTTCATATTAGTATTCTGAAGAATTCTTGACTAAATTAAACTGAGTATAGCATTTTACAGGATTTATTGCAAGAGACTGAAAATTTATCCAGTCTTACAGGTTTCCCCACCTGTAAGACAAACTCTTTCATCATGTCAAATGATAAATCCTAGAAATGCCAGAGATTTGTACAGCTATAAAATATGCACCCAAATCTTGCTTTATCTGTTTCCACAGTAAGTCCCTACAGGCCACAGGTCAAATTGGTTCATACAGGATAGAGATCAAAGGACAGCCCACAAGCAAGGTTTACAGCCAGCACTAGGAGCATTTGAATATAACATTTTCTGAAAGCAAATACTGGCTGTTCCTAATCCCATTCCAATAAACAACTCCAGTGAGTCAGGAAAGAAGATATGCAATAATTTTACTCTCAGAGTGGGGCTTAGGTAGTTCAGATTGTTAAAGGAAAAGGGTCATAACAAACTACAGAATAAAATAAATGCTGTGTATCTTTTTCTATACTGTGGTGAAAATCCCATTAATAGCTTGGTCCTGCCAGCAGATGTGTCAGGCTGTGTAATTTATTTGAAGACACAAACTACTCAGAACTTTCTCTCATTTCTCTCCCAATGCTCACACTATGCAGATGATTTTGCATTAAATGTGATGCCAACTGTGCATCAAAGAATGAAATCTGCCTCTTAGATTACTTGGTATTTTGTATGCCCTGCACAAAGCTGCCTGCCTTTCAGCTGCAAGATTTACAAAGTACAAGACTTACAGGTTATGAAGGACTGCATACCTCACCTGATTTCTAAACTGCCCATTCTTGGATGACAGAAGGGTTTCAAGAATAACCCAGGGGACTGTGAGGAGAGATTAAACACAGACATCTAACTTCAAGACCACCTGGAGATCACCCAAACCTCTCTGAATTGCAGTGAATGAAGAGCTGATTTCTGGTCCCCATACTCCAGTCCATGAGATGGCGAGACAAGGAATTGCATATGACAGGAAAAAAAAAAGGAAAAAAAAAAGAACGCTGCTGGGCTCTCAGGGCCTGGTGTTTATCAGCATACTGCCAGGCAAAACTAAGCCCTAAATGTTATAAAGATGAATGAATAAATGACAAAGCTGCATGCTAATCATACATTGCTCTCTCCTTAATCACTGGATTATTCCTAACAGTTCCCTCAAACCCTCAAGACTTCTTTCACAGGCCAGACTTTAAAAGGCCACTTGGGTTAAGCAGAGAGACAAAAGTTATTAGAAAATCTGCCCAGCATTTTGTTTTATCTCGCACTGAGACACCAGGTCACTGTCAAGGAAAACCATTAAGAAACGGATGCTTGAATGTTTCATTTCTTCACTGAACAACAATTACAGGTAAGTAATTTTCTCTACCATGAAATATAGTAATGTGCTTTATTGCCTTAACCTTTCAGCATTTTATCTTTCGGCTAGCAACTATACCTTCTCCCTCAAATTAGCAAGGCAATCAACAATAAAAAGAATGAAACAGCTAACCAGTCATATATAAAATGCAGAAAGGTGAAAGCAGAATGCCACACTACTAAATTTTTGAGAATAGATCAGACATTAATATTGAGAAACATTATTTTTGTGGCAAAGTTTGTGGACACCAAGTTTATGTAATTATTTTATTTATGGGAAGTGTTTCTGGCACAACTGCTTTCTGTGGGGATGTTGCTATAGTAAAGGGCCATTTTGGAGGCAATAGTGCGGAAACTTTAATTTAGTACAAAACCCTGAAATAGTGTGCTTTTATGGAAAGAAAGTCTATTTTCTAATACAAACCTTCAAAGCCTCAGCTGCTTAAAAATTAGGATTTCTTGTTACAGGAGAATGACATACATGAAGATACATATGTCTGACACTAAAGCTGTATAACATGGAGAGAACTTATCCCTGATGTGCCCCAATAGAGAAAGCTTTTCTTATTGTATGCTCAAAGCACCAATCTTTTTTTTCTTTTTTTTTTTCTTTTTTTTTCTTTTTTTTTGCAGGTGTAGATTTTGGAAATGCAGTCTTCTGGTGCTGTCATTTCCTCTTAGTGAAAATAAAACAGTACATTAATATCAAACTTTATGTATGATGAACTGAGGAAGAAAAGGTGGGATCACATACAGAATTGGTAAATTTTAATTGTAAATACAAGGGAGAAAACTGATCTTTGTAGATCCTTTTACTGTTTATCTTTAAACATTATTCTAATACCATATTTACATATAATCACATTTTAAAAAATACTGCCATAATTTATATGTTTACAGCAGCATTTTCCTAAAATTCTGATAGTAAAACACAGTGTCAATCAAATAATGTAAGCAGTCACTACACAAGAAGAATCCAAAGCAGAGGTTTCTTAGTAAATAAGAGAAAAAACATTGAGTAAAATATGTTCTGTTTTTCAGAGGATTTAGAAACTGTTTAAATGGTTTAAAGGCAAAGGATTTGGACTTTTCTGTGATTCATGCATGAGCACAACCAGAAAATGAGTGCCTGTGTCTTAACAGGTTTTAGTGCAAGAGTGTTGGCATACTTCTAAGAATGCGCTTTTTCCCTTTTTAAAGCACTCCTCAAACTTGGAATTTTTTTCAGTGTCATTTAAAGAAGAATAAAAATGCCTGTCATCTTAGAGTTACGGCAGTTTACTTATGACCAAGTTCTCTGAGTGGGAAGGTAAAAATGGCAAAAACTATTTGAGTTGTAGCAGTGAGAATATATGTTCACATGCTCTAGGTTCTGAGATGGACAATTCACAGTCAGCTTTTAGATACCGGATGTCTAGCAAGCTTATTATGTCTTAATAGCTAGAAGAAGAAAGACACTTTTTTTTCAGTAAAAATCAGTTACTGAGCCTGAAGGAGCAAAAATAAAATATCTTATGTCCTATGAAGCAAACTTAACCTGAAAAGATTTCTAGTGAGAAGCTGTAATGAGAGACATTTTTAGGAAGCACAAATGAGGTGTAAACCTCCCTATCTTCTCAAGAGTACAATATCTCTGCACTCTGGATGCAGCTCAAGTTCATTCTCTGAAGGTGAAATTCAACTGTGGTAATACCTTAAGGTATCCATTTACCCAATTAGAGCCTTTTATAATGATTGAAGAGGTACACAGCCCAGGTACAGGAAATGTTTATGAGCTAATAACTTCCCTAGATACCCACTGAAGCTGGAAATATCTCACAGTCTGTAGGTTACAGATGAAAATTATCTTTCATTTGGATACAACATTGTCCCCTGTTGCTTAGAAATCACACCTGACATCATAAACACGTATAAGTTTTCCCTGTCCACTTTCAGATGCTATTAGTTTTCAAAAGGCATGGATCAAAAAGCTTAGCAGAAATCAAATGGCAGTGCACAAGTCCTTTTTGGAGCCCATGATTTCTCTCAGATTTCATGGCCTGTCTTGTTGCTTCTCCTGACCACCTTTGCAGCTCCTCCCAAAGATTTAAGAGCTAGCAGTGTGGTCTGAAGCTTTTGCAGCTCACCTCTCTTGAGCTTGCAGACATTATTTCAAATACATTTTTTATATATATTGTGTTGCTTTATTTTAAGAAAGTAATTTCATCAAGAGACAATTTGATCCTAAAAAATGAAGTACCTCAGGCTTTCACTTCAAATTCAAATTGAGTCAAAGCCTTTCTGAAAACTGTAGAGACTAACTCACAAATTGCCCCCCCAACACACACATACTTCCCTGCCCTTCCCAGCTTTGATCAAAAGCTTTTTTCTTTTTTAATGACATTCAAAAGGAAAGCAAATCTGTTACCACAGAATTTCGGTCTAATGCTAGAAATGCTGAAAATCCTAACAGCTTCCTCTTGTGAGATTTCGCACCAGAGTCACAGTCTAAAAAGACTGTGAATAAGGCAATACAGACTCCGTTACACTCTGAGGTTCACTCTTAGAAAGTACCATGCAGAATATTCACTTATTTTATTAATGCTACATTTCTCTTGAAGATGATACTGTGCTAGCTGCATGTTACTGCATTTGTAAAGAAATTTGCAAACCATACTTAATGTTAAGAGACACCCCTCGATTTGAATAAATGTAGTATTCTTAGTTTCCATTGATTTTAATTGACTTGGTGTTTGTTCAGTTGCTACTGGAAACAGTGGACAACATGCAGGAGTAAAAAATGCAAAATAGTACTGAGGTATGGCACATACTGCATCATCCACTGAACAAAAGAATAAAAAAGCAATAGTGATTAGCCATTATGTATATTAGATTTTTATACTGGAATTCTTTAGGTATTTTTTTAAAAGAAATAATTTAAATACATGATTGGATTTATTAACTTGCCTGTTTTAGTTCTGGTGTCCTACTCATTTACTGTCTTGCCTGGCATAATTAGAACCACCACTACGAAACAATTGAGCAACTTATATGTAAAACATGATACACAGCTCTCCAGGTCAAACTTAACACTGAGTATGCTCAGCAGGTAAAGTGGAAGCAAGTTGCTCTGTAAATGCAGAAAATTGACAAATCTGAAGACCAGCATTGTCTAACTGAAGAAGAAAAGGAAGAAAGAAAAGAGGACTGCTTCCCTTGGAGGTTTATTACATTTCTTCTGCTTTGTTAGTAAGTCTGTAAACTCTTTAGTGAAAATTAAGGGTCTTACTCGCTTTCTTACTCACCTTACTTACCATCTGATAGAAATAGGATACAAGTAAAGTAGAAATTAATTCATGATGCAGTTAATGAGTCAAATGGAGAAAAATCTGTTACTTATCTTTTCTTTCCAATTACACTTAAAAAAAAAAAAGTCATACTGGGTTATTATCTTTTCACCAAATTTATTTAAAGAACACCACTATAACTCCTTGGTGTCTCTTTATTAGCAGTAAGTAATTCCACCTGGTGAGCAGTGTTCCAAGCACTGTGTCCTCTAATGTCAGAAAACCCAAGGGAGATACCAAGAAAGATGCATATGTCAGATATGCACTATCCTAAACTGTTTTATGGACACAGAAACAGACAGTACCACATTTTGGAGCCTTTCAAGTATGAAATGGCCTTTTTTATTTCAGTCCTCATAAGTTAGTTTCTGCTTCAAAAATTATAGAAAAATAATTAAAATTTAAAAGAATTATTCCCTGTGAACAGCTTTTCTGAGTGCACAGTGTGTCATTCTCAGTGATTACAAATAAAGTAATTTTCCATTTGGAAACTGTATCTCACAGATATGAAAATACTTTGTGTCATTTATGGTAAATTAAATTATGAAAGAGTCAGCAGAAACTGAGTGATCTAATTTAGCCTTATGTCTAGGTAGGAAGAACTATAATATGCTTCACAGCTTGTGTGTCATGCTGCTTAAACACAAGGTAGATGGTCCCCAAAGCTGGTGGGGGAACGGGAAAGGGGCAGGCTAGAAGCAACCAGCTATCACTGACTTTCAAATGGGAGCTGGAAACTAATTGTACCTCTGTGTATCTCTTTCTGAATACAATTCACTACTGTACCATATGCTGTCTCATATTATAGGCACTCCAATTCAACTTTCTTATAATGGAGAGAAACCTGGGACAGCAATACATCTTTAACTTCTAAAAGGGAAAATGCAGACAAACAGAAGGTGACTTAAAAGGGAATTAAAAGTATTTGCTGGAAAAAAGAAAAATTATATACAATCTGACTACTAAAAATATGAGTAAATACATATGTCTGGGATCAAAAAAAGGTTCCAAAATAATAAAAAGCAAAAATGTTTATTAGGAAAGTAAACAGCTAAGAGGAGTAGAAAAACACCTTTAGAAAACAAGTGATTTCTAAATGGGAAAAATAAAAATACTGCCAATTATATAAAGTTAAATAAAAAATGACAGCATCTTGTGTCAAATGATTTTTTTCTTGCAGTGATTTTTTTTGAAGTGATGGGGTCAGGATGTTGCCTAGAGGCAGAAATGCTGGACATGCACTGGTAGGTTGCAGTTTGGATCAAGAGTGCAGTTTCTCCATGCCATCCCCGCTCCCAGTGGGCACAGTGCCTTTGGTGCCTTTGTACTGCTCAGGGCCTTCTGGTTGCAGCTCAGTAGCTTGGCTTTTCCTTGTATCTTTCTACTTTTTCAGCCAAGCTGTTGTGACACTGTTTTCCAGTGCTCCTGGGCAGTATTTTTCCCCATGTGTCTCGTGCTGTTATTGTTATGGCCTTTAACTCATAAATCCCAATTTTACTCCTATGGCTAATTCTCAGGGAAAGCAACTGGCACTCACATGAGAATCACCCCTTCTTTCCCCTGTTTTCTACCCTTGGGTTGTAGCATTTGTGTTAGGGTTTGCATTTAATTTACATTACCTGATAAAATGCACTCACAATGTTTAACATCCAGTCACCATGCAACTGTCCCTGATAAAAATGTGCTCCAGTGCTGATACCATTATAAGCATAAAAACCCCAACCAGCCAAACAAACAAAAAAACCCAATAGGGGGCTTGAACGACTCCTGACAAAGCTATGTAGTTACCATAGCCAAAGTATTACTAAGGGAACCCTGCTGCACTGGAGAGGATACCCAGGGAATATGTTTGCCTTGGGACTCCTCCACCACTTCTTTTCCTAGATATCCACTCAGTAGAATTATCTCTTTCCCTTTTCCCTTTCTCTCTGTGTCACTCTCTCTCCTTTGTTTAATTAATCCCCAGAAGTAATTTTCACTGTTTGAGTCAACATATGACATCAGCTATGTACCCCATAGATAAATCTTTGTGAACGTGAATTTCTTTCACCATCCTTTGTTCCAGGCTGAGTAGCAATCTTGGAGTGCATGAACTAGATTACTTTCAAATGAAATGAAACTGGAAAGGAGTGCACCAAATACATGCCAGGTAGGTGTTCAGCCCATGGGTCTAGATTAGAAGTAGACCAAAATATATACATTTATTTAAAAAAAAAAAGTATTGTGAAATATGGATAGTGGAGTAGCAGGTCCTCAGCAACAGCTTTATCACTCTACAGATTGATCTGAACTCCTTGCCACTGTGGGCATACCCAGTGAAGCTAATTGTCAATCATAATATAAAAGGATCACCTTAGCAGAATGTAAAGGAAGGATTCAAGGAAAGCAAGGTCTCATGAGGCCTGGAGCTGAGGTTTTCATAACAGAGTCATTCTTTACAGAAGGGGAGACTGAGGAATTGTCTCCAACTGGTTTGTCAATAGAAGAGGATTTAGAACAAACCAAATAGTGACAAACTGCCAGGAGCAGATGGTATTCACTCAAGAGCTCTAAAAGAACTCAGATGTGAAATTGCTGCAGTGTACACCTTATCATTTAAGTCAGCCTCCATACCAAGAGGTAGAAAATGTGACACAATCTGATAAAAGTCACCTAGGAGAGATCAAGGAATGATAGCCCAGGAAGGCTGACCTTCATACCAGGCAGATCAATGTCATAAAGAAGCAGAATGAGGTGATATATGTATAAACAAAGTATACTGGGGACTGTTTCTCTAAGAAAAAGGGAGTCTTGCTTCACATTTTATTACTGAGAGAGCAGGTTTAAAAAGGTGTTGTGGTCAATGAAGTATACTTGGATTTTCAAAAAGCTTTCAAGAAGTTTCACTAAAAGCTCTTAAGGAAATTAAACTGTTGTGAGATAAGAAGTCCTTTTGAATTTACAATTGTGAGGAAACAAAGGAAAACAGTGATTAGAATTTAGACCAGAGAAAGGGCTGCCCAAGGAGATGTACAGAGTCTATGATAGACAACATATGTATGAGTGACCTTGGAGAAGGGGTCAAAGGTGAAGCAACAAAGCTTGCCAATGATGTAAAAGTGCTCAGGGTATACTCTTTATCACTAAGTAGAAAATAATGCATACAAAGCTAAACCTGACTATTCAATCACAATAACACTGTCTAAATTAACCACTGTCTCTCAGTAAAGAGAATTAAAAAGCCTCATGGCCAGAAATAGTCTGAGGACTGCTTATTAGAACCATAAGCGCTGATGATAAAACCTTTTTAAAACCAACAGAGGCATGAAACTGGTTAGCGAGTTGAAGGCACTAGTGAAGAATCAAAGAGAAAAGATGTTCTCTAGAAGCCACAGGTGGGTGCTAGGCAGTGGCTAAAACACAAATAAGAAACTAAGAATTATTAGAAAAAGCATTGAAAACAAGGCAGGAAACATTATAGTACCACTGTATAAATGCATGGAGTACCCATATCCTGAATGCAGTCTATAGTTTTATCAAAAAAAGGTAAAGCAGTAGAAATAACATACAGAGAAAGGAGGCAAAGCAAACAGAGGTATGAATAGGCTTCTGAAATGCATTTAGTAGGCTAGGGTGTTCTTATTTGAACAAAAGAATGTTCTTATATATAAAAAAAAAATCAATGGTATAGTGAATTCATTGGGGATCACTTGTCTACTATTACTCACTAGTCAGTATGTAGAAAGCACAAATGTGGAATTAAAACAAAAGGAAGCCTGTTTTTACAATATGTAATTAAGTTGTGGAATTAATCTCTAACAGAAAAGAGTAGAGAGCAAAAATATAAATGAGTTCCAAGAGGAATTAGATTAAGTAATGTGGGATTGGTTCATCAGCGGCCATTACACCTGGACACCTAGGAGTTGTCTTGGCCTACCTGGGCAATTTTTTTAGTTTACAACAAAAATAATTTAAAGATCAGTTAACTATTGCCTACTTTGTTTTAGCTTTTGCTTAGCTTTATATAATAGTTTGGTGTAACTGTTAATGCTACATATAAAGTTTTGTAACTAGCAGATAGTAAAAACTAGTAGTCATTTTGTGTAGAGTGAACCATCTATGACCCTAGAATGAAACACTACATCAGGGAGTAAAGACATGTGATGACAGCATAGGCTTTGAAAATGTAATGGATGATACTGGGGTCCCATGGCTACTAATAATACACCAATGGTCAATTACTGGTCATCAAAAGAATGCAACCTTGGAAACTGGATAAAATTAGTTTTAGAAGCAACAAAAGCCCAAAGAGCAAAACATACCACGTAAACTAACAAAGACATTGCAGACCAGTAAAGAAAGAGCAAGATGCAGAGCATGTTTTCATTTTTGTGTTTACATTTTCATGTAGAACATATGGAAATGGCCCCAAGTGGTCCCTGAGTGAGAAGGAAGAAGCCATAAAACTCAACATCACTCTGCTGCAGGCAAAGGCCCTGGGTGGCTGATGATCTGCCTGTACACGGCAATCCCCCTGCCTGACCAAAGTCACCAACTTTATGAGACTGAGCATAACACCAGAGAGAGGGACAGATACCAGAAAGCTTCTTTATATATCATTTTAACTGCATATGAACTGAACTATAAGTGATGGTATCATTGTATCTAGACTAATAATAATTCTTTGATTAGAATATTAAGACTCTAATTAGACTAGCAATAAGTTCTCAGCTTTGCATATAAAATGTGTTCCTCTTGCCATAGCAAGATTTTTAGTTTAACAAACTGGTAGGCACTCAAGTAGCCTATTTTGCAACTTGGATGCAACAAACTGATAAAAACTACTAGTGCAGAAAGCATCCAAACAACTCATTGTCAGAATTTGCAAAATATACTAGTGGAATGATTTCAGTTCTCTAGTTTTTATATTGCTAATTGTCTAACTGTCCAGTATATAAATTATACAAAGAAAGTACTAAGTGTTTAAGCTGCAAATTCCTAAATGAGGTGTTGTGCAGCTACCCAAAGCAAGGAATTGTTAAAATTTCAACAAATATTGAATGTAACTATTGGGGGTTTTTTTTAGATTTTTCAACAAAATAAGTTATACTAGATGATTTTAAAAGAAGAAAAAAAAAGAAAAAGAGAGAATCCTCTTATTTGTATTACAGCTAATGTCTCAACTGAAGAAGCCATTTTCTTACTTTCAATGGTGTGACTACATATGGGAGAAATACACAAACTAGACAAACTGGCAAGATACAGATCAGACAGGTGGTCTGCAAGATGGATAAGAAATTGGCTAACAGGATATACGCAGAAAGTGGTGATCGAAGTTTTTTACTCAGGCTGGCAGCCTATCATAAGTGGGGTGCCCCAGGTATAAATACTGGGCCCTACACTGTTCAATATCTTCATAAAAGATCTGGATGATGGGATTGAAAGTACCCTCACCAAGTTTGCTGATGACACTAAACTGGGTAACGAGGCAAACATGTCAGAAGGGAGAGCTATTTTACAGAGACCTGGACAGGCTGGAGGAGTGGGCAAGCAAGAACTGTATGAAGCTTAACAAAGACCAGTGCTAAGTTCTGCACCTAGAAGGACACAACCAAAGAGCCCAGTACAGGCTAGGATCTGCATGGCTGGAGGGTAGACTTGCTGACAGGGACCTGGGTGTCCTGGTGGAAAACAAGCTGAACATGAGTCAACAGTGCGCCGCTGCAGCAACAAAGGCAAATCAAATCCTGGGCTGCATTCACAGGGGCATTACTAGCAGAGGTAAAGACATGATCATCTCACTCTACTCAGCACTTGTCAGGCCACACCTGGAGTACTGTGTCCAGTTCTGGTCCCCACAATCCAAGAAAGAGGTAAACAGACTGCAGAAGATTCAAAGGAAGGCCACAAAGATGATTAATATGCTGAGGAAGCTGTCCTATGAGGAAAGACTGAAGGAGTTAGGTCTTTTCTCTCTGGAGAATAGAAGGCTCAGGGGGAGCTCATCACAGTATTCCAGTACTTAAATAGCAGCTACAAAGAGGGTGGATACTCTCTCCTCACAGGGAGCCGCATGGAGAAGATAAGGGGCAACGGGTACAAGTTACACCACGAGAGGTGTCATCTTGGTATAAGAAAGACATTTTTTACAGTGAGAACAATCATTAACTGGAACAAGCTCCCTGGAGATGTGGTAGAGTTCCCATCACTGCAGGTTTTCAAGATGTGACCAGACAGGGTGCTAAACAGTCTCATCTAGGCTCCCTTTCCCATTAAAGGGTGGACCAGATGATCTTTCAAGGTCCCTTCCAACCTAGGCTGTTCTATGATTCTATGAAATAATTTTAATGTATTCTAACAATCATGAAATTATATAGTGATTTAGACTCTAGGCCTGCAATTGTCCCCTAAGAAACCAGTTTCATAAAATATTATTTTACTCTATTTAATGGGGTTTTAATTCTATAATATCTGTTACAGATAAATTCTATATTATATAAATATAAAAATTATATATTTTTTATATATTATATATTCTATATATATAAAAAGTGTTTTAGAAATATATGGTTATGCAGATGTTGTCAATTTTTGCTATTATTAACTGTATATTTTAATCAGAGATTTTAGTCATGACCAGGGCCATTATCTTAGTCACAACTCCATTATAAAAAATTCTTAGTTAAAGAAAGCCTTAAAACAGGTCTTGCTCTACAACAAGATAAAGTTGGAGGCATAGAAAGGCAAAAGCATTAACCTCAAAGTTACATGGCATTCCGTGGACAAAGCCAGAAATAAAACTCAAGTTTCAGGAATCCCTGGACAAGGCATCTGATAGATCATGGCAGAAGTCCACAGTTGTGAAAAAAATGAATGCTTTTTCCACCTACTTTAAGTCTATTAAGACTGGGACTTTTGTTTTTCAAAGATCCTATCTTACTGCTTGGGTCCATTTGAAACACACATAATAAGCTGAAATTATTTCAACTCCATTCTTATATCTTGCATAAAAAGTGCTTCTGTAGAGGGCTACAACTCAGTTTTAAATACAGAGCTAATGACTGCCCACCACTTTATGGACTACAGTTACTAATACATGCCAGTATAGCTGTTCAGAAACATCTGCATGCCACTGTAAAATGCTTGCACAGACATTCTGTCCATGAAGAGAAGCACATGTATGATTATTTTAAGTTTAAATTGATGAACAAGGAATAATTTACAAAGATACAATAATAAAGGTGATATTCTGTTATATGTTCATGAACAGATTTCCTTCTCACCCTACGCACAGAAGCATCTAGGTTAAATTTAATGGCTTTGACATATACAATATATTTATCTTTTTCCTTTTTTAATTCCCTGGGCTGCAGCTGCTCTTTTTTAATATGAATCTGGTGTACAGTTATAAAGGAATGATTTAAGAAAACCAGTCAGACTATGTGGCTACAAAAGTTCCAATACAAATTGATCTCTGCTTTTCCTGTGAGAAGATTTTTTTTTTAGCTGTAAAAGTCAGTTTGGATCTCTACCTTTCAACATTCATCAGACTTTATATTTCACAAGTGCAAGGTTTTCACGTGGCATACACCTTTTTATTGTTCATCTAGTAAGGTAGTTAGTATGCCCCAACTTTCAGAGATTGTATCTATTTGACAAAGTGCCACTTAATATTAATGACTAATACAAATAGTCATATATTAGGACATTTATTTTCAAAAAGTTACATTGACAACAAAACAGGAAAGTGACCTGTAAAACCAGAGCTTTCCATTCTCTTTCAAGAATAAGCTAAGACATATAGGATGAGGCACCTGAATTGCATGAAATATCGTGGATCTAGTGTAGACAAGGTCTTTGCTCTCCAAGAATCATCTTGAATGAAAAAAAAAAAATTGTTTGTTTTCCCAGTGAAAATATTGCTAGATGTTCAACTGTTCTAAAAAAAAAAAAAAAAAAAAAAAAAAAAAAAAAAATTAAAGTCACACTGACCTGTGTTTGGAAAATAACTTTTATTTAGGTTGTACACTTAATTTTAAACATAGTATGTGGTTGCCTTCCCTACCCAATTTGGTGTCTATACTGAAATAAATCCCAAAAGAGAAATTCTTATACCTTGGGCACAATTAACAGTTGAAAAATGACTAAATTTTTGTGATCTTTCAATCAACTGGAGCTTCCTAAGGTAAATAGTTGGCTATCCAGTTTTTCAAGTCTGTAAAGGAGGTAACGGAGCTGTCCCACAACATCTGGTTACATGACACAGCTGAGCAGGGAATCCTTGAATTAAGTAGCTGAAAATAAGGGAGATGTTTCTCAATAGACATGCTAGAATCTTAGAAAGGGGGGTGGAAAGATATAAACATATGGATACCTGCCCCAAGATTTTAAGAAGAATTCAGTGGAAAACAGGCAGACCCCTGGATTCCATTAGGGATTCTGATATGAAGGTCAAAGCATGTTAAGAAGCCTAGGGAAATCAAAGCAAGAAAAAACATTGAAATATTTTTTATTAATTTATCTAGATCTGCAAATGTCTTGTACTGGCTAAAATAGCAAGTTATTATGAAACCCTTACATGGTCTGTGTATTTCTTCGCTACTGCCTGAAGAGATGAACTTTAACCAAAGCTGAAATGTCTACAAATGGGTTGAAGACAGAGCACACACCCAGCTCAGCTGAAAAGCACAGGGCTCAAGTTAAAACTGAGACCTGGCAGAGCAACCAGTTGGACATCTATTTGAGTGGGAGACTTGTTGCCAGGGCTGTAACAAACAGCATGAGTCTTTTTGATCACAGTTCATCAGGTAACTAGTAAATTTTGATATGTAAAAGGGTTTCTAAAATTCCCTTGATGAAGAACCATATCTTGACAACAACCATTAAGCTTAAGTTCTCTTTGAAACTAATGATACATTGTGTTTAAATACTAGTGGTATAGGCGGGGGCGGGGGGAATTTGGGGGAAGTCGTCCCCTTTGAAACAGACATTTAAAATACCTGATTCAAGTCTTGCTTTATGGCAACTGCAGACAGCTTTTGTGGAAGATACTTAATTCAGTTTATTTGTTTATCTTGACATTATTACGAAGGACAATGACATGGAAGTAAAATCTTTTATTGATGAAGCATGTTTATCTCAGTTCTCATTTGTGACATCATATGCATTCACAGAGCAAGTATTTCAGATGTCACAGGAGAGATCATTTTCCATTAGAATCAAGTTTTCAAGGTTAAACTGTAAAACCTGCCCTGTGTCTCTGGCTTCTTGGTGACTTCTTATATATCCACAAGTTCTTTTGAAAGAAATTCTTGAAGCATTATGTGAGCTTTACTTACATTCCGTAGTTATGTTGCCCTTTTTTGTGGTAGTATCCAAGAACTTGATTAATGAAGTTATCCACACAACATCCTTGTGGATAAGGAAAGTAGGATTGTCATCACCTCCATTTTTGCAGTGGTTAAGAGAACATCTGTTAGTGTAACTATGTACAGCAGAGCACAGCTCTCTAATTGTTTGAATTACACTTCCTGAACCTATGTATTAACTTAAGCTTATTTTCAGAGGTTCACTTGAACAGTCAAGGGTGAGGATCAGTGCTGGAATTGGTAGCAATACCTTTTGGGACCCTGGAGAAGAATTTCAATTGGTAGCAACTGAGAAGGAATTTTATATTGTCTCTGAAATTTTCTTTCTTCTCTACTGCCCCACTCCCAGGATGTGGAGCTGCTGCTCTGCTCTTTCCTTAGCCTTCACTTAGAAAAATGGTTAGGATAGTCACATGCCTCTCCAGAACAGAAATTCAAGGCTGTTGGAATTGACTTTGGTCTGAGGAATTTACTTTTGTGTATTGGTAATACAGTGCAAAGGGTAAATGGGTCTCTGGAAAAGGCGGCATTGTAGACTTCAGTTTCAGTCTCAGTTGAACTGCTGCAATCCTGAGCATGTTGCAGGCTTCTGAAATAATCTCTGCCATGTACAAATAATTCTTTTCCTTGTATGGTAAATCAGAAAATTACTATGTGTAATTTTGTAAACCTTCCTCTAGTATTTGAGAGTTTAAAAGATAGTTGAGTGATTTATAGAACAGAATTGCATTTTACATTGGAATAGACCTTTACAAGTCATCTGGTCAAACCTGTTCTCAAAGCAGAACTAACTGTGAAGTTAGATCAGGATCACCTAGCACCAGCTGCCCATGAGCACATCCAGATGGCTTTTGAATATCTCCAAGGAGGGAGGTTCCACAACTTCTCCAGGCAACCTGTGCCAGCACTCAGTCACGCTCATGGTGAAAAATTGTTCCCTGATGTTCAGATGGAGTCTCACCTGTTTCAGTTATGGCCATTGCCTCCAGTCCTGTCACTGATCACCACTGAAAAGAGCCTGGCTCCATCCTCTCTGCACCCTCGCTTTGGGTATTTATATACCTGCCAAGTCTCCTCTTCTCCAGGTTTAACAGTCCCACCTCTCTCAGCCTTTCCTCATAGGAGAGATGCTCCAGTTCCTATGTTCCACAGTAACATCAGAGACCGTAATTCAGTAACACATGCATACATGGTTTATCAGACATCATCTACACAAGCTAAGGAAAACTAAAAATCACAAGCAACAGATTAAAGCAAAACCTTGTGTATTTTGTCCAAGTTTAGTAACTGAGAATAATGCATATCTCGTATTTGTGGAGGAAAGATCAAGAAAGTATAATCAGGATCAAAAAAGTCATATAATATTTGCAGTCTTTATTTTATCTGAGGCTGAAAAGTATTATGAATCTTCAGTAGGCTCACTGCCACCACCAGAAAAACGGGCATAACTGTCTTAATCTACAGGCATGGACCACAGTTACAGGTTTCTTGAAACCTTTCTTTTTGCAGACTAAGTCTGAAATGAATGCAATACTTAGCTAACACTGCGTACAGATGCCATGGCTTCACTCAGCAGAGGAAAAATGTTAAACAATAATAATTTGAACATGCGTCTGAGAACTGAATTTTATAAGGAAAAAATAATAATGACAGCACTTACATAACACATAGAACTAATCTAGAATCAAAGTGTTTTTCACATACTAATGAATTAAATGCCAAACTCTGTGTGAATTACAGAAGCTATCTTCTTGCTCCAAAATGTTCAACAAACCTGGAAAAGAGGAATGAACCATAACTTCAAATGCCACAATTTCTGTACAGAGCAAAACTGTATAAGGAGTGTGTGTAAAGAGTATGACATGTATACAGAGTCAGACCACATCCAAGAACTCTTAAAGTCCAATGGCATGTTTGAAAAATAGCTGTACAATGTGAAATGAACATGAAAATAAGTCAACCCGTTTCTGCAATTTCAAAAGCCACATATTATAATAGAGTGGCATGAAAAGGCCAGATTTATGAATTACAGTGAAACCACACTTTGAATTTTACATTAATTTCTGAGCTCCTGCTGTGACATGTGAGTCAACTAAACCAAAATAAAATGAAGACAGCTTAGGCTTTAGATCAGAGCAGAACCTACCACTTTGCAATAATACTATAACCTAGTTAATATACAGCAGATTTAATCAGTCAATCTCTAAGCCCTTTAACAAAGGAGTAGTTCTCATCCTATTTATGGTAGAATGAAAGACAGGAATTACAATCCTGATTCTCTGAATCCAGCTGGGCCAACTTGACCCTTAAAGATAGTCTTTTGGGGGAACACATTCCATATGGAATGCTGAAGATGCAGAAGACTGAAGACTACACAAAGCTGCAAAGAGGTGATACCTTTCTTTTTTTCCTGGAGCCAGAAAGGCTAAGCTTTGCTTATGTATACACAGATGATCTAGTTCCATCTTCAGACAGTCAGTTATTAAAGGATTTTCAGTAGCAAACTGCACCCCTGTTTGGCCTGAACAAGTTTGGCCTGGACAAGTTTGCTAATAGAACAGAGCCTTGCCCCTGCCTTTCTCTGTGCTTGTCGTGGTTTAACCCCAGCCAGCAACTGAGCCCCACACAGCCACTCGCTCACTCCCCTCAGTGGGATGGGGGAGAGAATCAGAAGACTAAAAGTGGCAAAAATCACAGGTTGAGTTAAGGACAGTTTAATAGGTAAAGCAAAAGCCACACCCACAAAGCAAAGCAAACCAAGGAATTCGTTCACTACTTCCCATCAGCAGGCAGGTGTTCAGCCATCTCCAGGAAAGCAGGGCTCCATCACAGCTAATGGTTACTTGGGAAGGCAAAAGGCCGTAACTCCACATGTCCCCCCCTTCCTCCTTCTTCCCCCAGATTTATGTGCTGAGCATGACATCATATGGTATGGAATATCCCTTTGGTCAGCTGGGGTCAGCTGTCCCGGCTGTATGCCCTCCCATCTTCTTGTGCACCCCCAGCCTACTCGCTGGTGGGGCAGCATGAGAAGCAGAAAACACCTGGGCTCTGTGTAAGCACTGCTCAGCAGTAACTAAGACATCCCTGTGTTATCATCACTGTTTCCAGCACAAATCCACAACATAGCCCCATACTAGCTACTGTGAAGAAAATTAACTCTATCCCAGCCAAAACCAGTACAGTGCTGAAAAGGGATTTTTCTCGTGGAGCAACCACAGCCAATGCAAACCTCTTGATAAATCCTGGAATATGGGCACACATCTTTCAGCAATATCTGCTCAGGCCTTTAAAACACGTACATAAACAGGTAATAGGTGGATAGCCACTGCTTCCAGACTAGATTAGGGCTATCACTGTGACTGCATTACACAATGAGGAAATGCCCACCTCTCTGTTTGCAGAGTGCCCGAGTTAAAGACATTACAGTCTTTGAGATCTCACTCTGGAAGTCAGTCTGCAACATATATGTATGTATATATGTATAATAAAAATGCAAGAAAAAGTGTTTGAAAATGTAAAGTGGAAAAAATTGAAATGGCTATATAAAAATAGAAATCAACTGAGGCCAGAACTGAGGTTGGGGGGGGTGGGGTGGGGGTGGAATCAGCAACAGGGATGTTGGATTTTTTTATCCATGCAAATACTGGAATGTGAGAAAATGGCATAAAGATTAGAATACGAGTGCCTTTGGCTGGGAAAGAAAATTGCATTTCAGGTTCATGTATACCATTTGATAGAGCTAGAGCTTTAAAGTAGTGCAGAGTTGCAATATGCCAACTATGCATCAAAACTATATGAAAACTAGGATGACTTCACTTTGATTTCTATAATACAGTTGTAATGAGCCGAAAAAAGAGAATTTCAATTTCATTACTGGTTTATAAGATATAGCATGTGATCAATGCAAAGGTATTTCTAGGTGCTTCTGTAGGTATTGACAACTAATTTTAATCTTGCATGATATTATATGGGATGCAGTCAATAGCATGCACGCTTAATTAATTCTCCATATTTGCCCTTAACGCACTTCCTGAAGTAGACAGAAGTTAACATATAACGTCAAGTCCTGAAGTTACTCAACATCGGGAATATTCATTAAGTTGAGGGGGTTTTGTGGATACTTAGTACATTTTAGAATGAGGCCTAAAGGCCTCGCTATGGAATGGAAAGCTGTGAAATTTCCTGAACCTCCCTTCCATATTGCTTTAATGTGCGTATGCATAAAAAGAGGGGAAAAGGCAGAACAGAACTAAAACCAAGCCCTTCAGGTTTCATTTCTATGTTTGACATATTGTTCTTAGTGCCGCTCTGTCACTGAAAAGATGTGTTGTACAGTCACAAGCAGTTCTGAATAGCATCATACTTTAAAAAAAAAAATCCTCTGAGGCACAACAGCCTAGTTTCTTCCTGTTGCTCACAGACAATCATAGGCAATAGTTTAATCCCAGGCAAAAATTATAATATTATTCTTCTTGGTTAGTAAACTGGCACTGCAAGAAGCTATCATTTCTTTCTGCAGCCTTGAGGGCAAGCACACACATGTGGGAGAGCAATCAGGTAGTGCTCTACATCTGAGACTTAAATGGGGAATTCTTCTCTGTGTGCTACAAAGGCTCTTAGTCTTATCACACTGTGCCCATCTTGAACAGTACCCAGTGACAGCAGCTACACACCTGTTATTTTCAGGTTGAAAATTTTCATCGTTGTAAATCTCATTGCTTGATGGGGATTTACAGACTTTTTATTCAATCCACAGGTATAGGGGGAAGTAGACCATCCTCCATGGCTTAATCATGCTATCTGAAACCTGCATTCACTACAGTAGATGATACCTCTGTTTTTCTTGTGCATATGAAAAAAAGAACAAAAAATAAATTTAATCCTACCTTGTATATAGTCAACAAGGGCTCACTAGGGATTAACTGCTCTTGATTGGTGAGACATGGATGTGACCTCTTCAGGTTGTAAATCAATCTAAATTGCATCAGATAATATAAGACTATTTTCCAGCACAGTTTGGAATTAAGACAGAAAGTTACTGTCAGCAACATTTTGGGTCCTGCTGTCTTAGATTCATTAACTTTAAGTCCATCCTTTGACAGCTACAGAGTAGAAGAGGGAGGCTGGGGAATAGCAGGAAACCTCTCAGATTTCAAAGGGAGGAACAATTTACGTTAAACAATATAACTGCAGGAAAAGTTGCATCCAGTTGGAATAAGTTTTGTTTTGCTAAGGAAAAACAAAAGAAGGTAAATGAATACAGAAATAAATAAAAAAAGCTCAGTTCTCATTTAATACATGTACACCACAGACACACTTCAGTAGGAATTACATAAATATGTATACATCTGTGACTATGTAAGAAATCAAGTCACAATGTTGAATCTACATGAAATGAAGGCCTGACCAAATGTCCACTGGGAACCATGGGAATAGTCCCATTGACATTACAGGTCCAAGTGAAATTCTGTTTGATATTGGTAGGTAACTGTAGTAATATACTCCAAAAACCTGCAGCTACATATAGTTAATTTTCAGCAAGTATATCTTATCTAGACAGAAATATTCAGGTGTTCATCCTTTTTGCTGTTCTATCTATTTCAAAAATGTTTTTAAGGCATAGCTGTTCTGGTGATTATGTTGGTCCACTCTGACATCTAATGTAATTTATAGCAGCCTTGAAAACAGCATAAAACCTACCTGCTTGTCCAAAACAGCTAATTCTGTCCCCCAGAGAATGTCAGGCTATGGCTGAAACATGGCCACAAACCCTCTCTGCTGTCCATGCTCTATAAGCTAAGGGTTGACAGGGTCTTTATCACCTGAGGGTACTCCCCACCCTGGAAGAATTCCCAGGGACCAGAGCAGGCTGCCGGTTCCCTCTCCCTTTGGCTCCAACAACTTTCTAAAGAAGGAATTAGCAACACTTTTACATAAATGCAAACTCCAGAATTCTGCTGTGGTGCAAACTGAAGATAAGACAGAACAAGCCTATTTGAAACTCTTCACATTTTATCCTCCTAGCCCTCTTATTTTGATATTCCTTATCTGTAGCTTATCACTACAAACATAGTCTCTACTCTCTTTATGCACAGCAATTCAGTCCAAATGCCTGAGAAAATCCACTTCTTTACATTTTGATGTGTATATAAGATTCTAACTGGCCTAGCAAAAAAAAACCCCAAAAACCCCATGTTTCCTGTCATTCATAGGACAAACTTTCCACAGTACCCATAGGAGTTAACTTCACAGACATCTACTTGTACCATACACATAAGAATTCCATTATATAACAAGTTTAAAGCTAAACAATGCCATATTTTTGTTTTTCAGGGAGAAGGAAAAGGAAGAGGGCAAGGCAAAAGGAACAAAGGGAAAGGACAAGGGAAAGGGGACCCAGGACACCGTCCTCAAACAATCCAAAGCTTCACTTGTGAACACACAAAAATTAGGCTAAATTTTAAATGGACATTTATAGTTTTATTTTCCTCTATTTCACTTGTTTCCTTGCTCGTGTGTTGAGGAGTATGTATTAGCATTTTTAAAATAGTTATATTTTACAGTTCTGTAGTTTACATTACATTTTTATGTTCTACAAATCAATAAAAATATGTAAATAGGCTAAGGTTAAGAAATAGCAATAAAAGGTGACAAAGCCTATTAAGATCTATATAAACTGATTTTCCCAAAATTCACATAGTTCTTTTGTGAATATTCTTTCTACTTCAAACTGTAAGTACCAAATACAATCTCAAGGTTTTTTATACAGCTTTCTGTCTTATTTCCTGCATCTCTCTTCTTTTCCCAATCCCCTACCTCCCTCCCACCACTTTTTCTAACTTTTTTTAATATTATGAGAAGGCTCTTTTCTTATGAAAGAGTTACAGCAATAAAATGTTAAGCATTTTTTTAAATTATTCTTCTGTGAGTCTAAAATCTCTTCAGAAAGGCTATTTTATAAATAGAAAAACAGCACCTGAACAGTTAAATCGCTTTCCCAAGATTATGAAAAAAAATCAGTTACATGATAAAATAAATCTATATTTCTAGTTACCACAGTTTATCAAACATCATGCTACACTGTAGGACAAGACTAGCTAATGACTTCTTGAAGTCTTCGCTTTAGAACAGAAATCTAAAGTTTACAGTACTATTCCTCACACCCCAGATGTTTAGGGGTTTTGTTTTTTTCCCCTGCAGTCAAATTGTTCTTGGAATCATCACATTTCCCTTCTACCTTACCAATGTGAGGTATTTCAAATTAAAAACATCTCACAAAATCTTCACAGCATGACAAATTTATAATCAGCTAAGCGATTTTCAGAGCCTGAGACACTCAGAAGTACTCAGCACATCTCCTTAGAAATTTTAATGAGCATCATTAGGGCAGACACTTATTCTAGTACATGTGCTGCAGTCTGGGAACTGTTGAATGAGGAGTTTATAATCCTTATTAGACTTCAGCACATTTTTCTTCTCGTGATTTCTAACTTTAGAAATGGTTTGAAACCTAGCTCAACATGCCTACAGTTAGCCTTGTAAAAGATGAAACCTGCTTTTGGGCTGTGCTCAGGTATTCTTACTTTTTACACAGATTTTGTATCCTATTAGTATCTATTTCTTAAGAGATCTGTTTTCTTTAAATAATCTGAGACATTTAATGGCACTGCCTGACTTTAAATGTTTTTTTCAACAACAAACATTTTATATATTGAAAATATTTTCTAAATAGGTACTATGTTATCAGAAAATATTTTATCTTATTCTGTTTTATTACTGCAGTACTGATGTACTCTTACATACATACTTTAGCTTTGGTAGCTCCTTTTATGTTTAGTCCACTAAAATCCTGCATCAATTTTTCTGGTCAGGACTGCATAATATATGTTTCATTTTATTTCAGATTTCATTAATTTAAACAAATTATTTGCAGAATTATTACAAAAAGCAGTTCCTTATATCCAACCTAAGCAATAATTATCAAGTAGCTAGAAAGATACAAAAAGTTTTTGTGAATAATTATTAACAAATATTTTCTAAGGAGAATTATCATCTTCAGCTATTCAACTACAGATTATTTGTTGTCTTCTTTAGTCATTGACAAAGGTTCTGTATTCTGTTCTCCTGTAACTAAGTTTCTTCAGTAATTTTAAATAACTAATGAAAGACTTAAACACAATTATTCACTACTGAATCCTTACCCATGTTAATGGAATATTGTATGTAGACAGATTACATAAACATCTACTATAGCAGGCTTTAGTGCTACTTTATATACATAATTGGCTTCCTTGAGAGGTGGTTGATGCCCCATGCCTGTCGGTGTTTAAGGCACATTTGGACAATGCCCTTAACAATACGCTTTAACTTTTGGTCAGCCGTGAAGTGGTAAAGGCACCTCTGCATGGATTTCATTTATCCAAGCCATCCCAACAGTGTCCAGGCATCTATTGGTAGGTGTTTGGGGGCAATCTAACATCCGGGCACCCCTCCAAACTCGCATCTAAAAAACCTGATATCATATTTATAATTAATTTTGATTCTTGAGGCTTATGGGCATATGTGGGGGGTGTTGCTTGGGAGTTTTCCCCACTCCAGTATAGCATTTGTCTGTAGATTCTGTCATATTTTGGCACTGATATTCTAAAGATCTCTAACAACACATTTATGCTATCAATCCCAACATCTGGCAATGGGCTACAGCACTTGCCTCTCTGACTGTCACTTTTGAGATACTTGTAAAATGTACATTTTAGTTGCCTAGCTCTAAGCTAAAAGCTGGCTAAAAATGCAGATCCACCATCCTCCAAGTCCAACAGTATCCTGGCTTGTATCAGGAATAGTGTGGCCAGCAGGAGCAGGGAGGTGATCGTCCCCCTGTACTCGGCACTGGTGAGGCCACACCTGGAATACTGTGTCCAGTTTTGGGCCCCTCACTACAAGAAAGACATTGAGGTGCTGGAGTGTGTTCAGAGAAGGACAACAAGGCTGGTGAAGGGTCTGGAGCACAGGCCTTATGAGGAGCGGCTGAGGGAACTGGGGTTGTTTAGCCTGGAGAAGAGGAGGCTGAGGGGAGACCTTATTGCTCTCTACAACTCCCTGAAAGGAGGTTGTAGTGAGGTGGGTGTTGGTCTCTTCTCCCATGTAGTTAGCGATAGGACGAGAGGAAATGGGCTCAAGGTGTGCCAGGGGAGGTTTAGGTTGGATATTAGGAAAAATTTCTTCACGGAAAGGGTAGTCAAGAATTGGAAGAGGCTGCCCAGAGAGGTGGTGGAGTCCCCATCCCTGGAAGTGTTCAAAAAACGGGTAGATGTGGCACTCTGGGACATGGTTTAGTCTAGTCTACCCTTGATTGGTTTAGTGTGGCCTTGGTAGTGTAGGTTAATGGTTGGACTGGATGATCTTAAAGGTCTTTTCCAACCTAAACGATTCTATGATTCTAAGTCATGTGACTGCCTGTTCTTGAGCTCTGATCAACAGAGCTCAAGAACAAAATTTTGAGCAGAGAACAACCACATCTCTGTTTTTATGTACATATATCAGGTGAAGTCAGCTTTCCATTAGGCAACATAACAAGCGCAAGAAAAGGGACTGTATAAATATATGTTACAACTGGAGTACAGGTAATGTTTTTGGACTGGTTCTAGTCCCTAGCTGTCCCACGGCTTCTTTCAGGCAGGACCCAAAGGCTTGTGCTTATTGCTACACAAATTTCTGGGTTGCATATGGAGCCAGTCCAGGTCTGCCAAAACCCTGATAGACCCCTGCCAGAGCTGTTCTTACTCAAGAAGCAACACATGTACAGTCAATAGCACAGTGACTAATGAGCCCTGCTAAAGCCAAGTGACCTGGATCATCTGTGCATCTCCATTGCCTGTACAATGGTTACTGGATCATTGCCCTCGCTGTCCTTTCATTTTAATTTTGTTCTGACTCTCATTATCTCATTTACAAAAAAGGGCTCAGTTCACTGATGATTCCTTACCCATCTAAGAACTGGCAGAAAGGCTGGCAATCAAATATGAGAATAACAAGCTTGGGTTTTAGCCGTTTCTTGCATGAAATGTGTAAAATTAAAGCAAAGATAAGTCTGCAAATAAAGGCGATAATTTGCCATTTACATTTGGGTAGAATCTTCTAAAGCCCATTTCCACTTAGAGCACAAGTGATCTGGAGGGCAACTGGGGAGGGGGGCACTGATTAGTCTCCATTGGGACCTTAATTTGACAATTCTAATCAAAAACCGAGGAAGTAGATTATATTGTATGTGTATAACACTGGTCAAAGACTGACCTGAACAATCACCAGTGTACCAATATTAAAGTGAAAAACATTTGGATGATATTGATGCGGAAAAATCTTCAGTACAAAACATTGTGTTATAGACAATGTATTGCAAGAAAGGATTACACTTTCAAGGATTTGCATCTGCAAAACTGAAAATACTGGGTTTGTAAGATACAAGAATTTTTTATCATTTCATAGATTATATGAAAAAAAAAAAATCACAAAGCCCAGCAGATGGCAATCTTTCTAGAGATGAATTTTCATTTCAGGACTAGATTTCCACAGAGTATAGAAATAATAGAAAGTGGGTCTGAAAGGGACTTGACAGATTACCTGGTAAAATTAAAAGAAGGGACTGTTTTCACAAGGCTTCAGCTCCCATACAGACCCCTGAATAAATGGCAGATACTCAGAATTGTTTAGCATCCAATGGCATTAATCTCCAGATTTTCAACAGCTCGCTAGACAACACAATAAGCTCTTCTGAGAGTTTAACCACTTATCTGTCACCCAAATGGGAAGAGAGCGCGTTAGAAAAACTGGCCTTTGCTGAGTTCATTGAACACTTCTGCAGTATTGTCATTAGTGCTTCTATTAGCATCAGGACTTTGAACTCTGCTTTGAAGTGAGCAGGAAGCCAACACACCCACAAAGTAAGTGTTCACATCAGTCTTTGTTGCTAATGAGGTGTGTTCTGTATGCTACAACAGCTAGAGCTTTTTTTGTAGCTATTACCTCCAAACCCAGGTAGATTAAGTTAAAGAAGTGCAGGCTGAAACTGAGTACAAAAGACAAAAAAGAAAGAAAAAACTTCAACTACATAAAAGAGAGCAAGAGGACAATATCCACACACTTGCTAGAAATAGCTGTCTCCAATACAGTGTTCGCACTGAGTACTTGACCAGCTCTCACAAAACAAAACACAGTGAATTGTATTGAAAAATCAGTCATATTCAGAGACATCTCTATGAATAGTTTTAGTTATACCCAGAACAAGGTTCCTCTAAATCACATTCCTTCTCCCTCTTATACCAGGGAGGGAGATATATGAAGCAATATTAACTCTTAAAGTGGTCTATACCCAGCAGAGGGTGGAAATATTTTGCTCTAAACTGAAGTTGTCTCTGTAGTGCCCTGGCAAATGAGCAGTGGTAATGCATAATTTGTAATCTTGAAAAACAAAGTTGCTTCAGGCTTTTTAACATGGTTCTGTGTAGAAAAATATTTAGAAAAGGAGAACACTATTTTCCCCAACATTTGACAAAACCTATTATTGAATAAAACTATTATTAAATTAGAGCAAACAAACAAAATGTTTGAATATTTTATGTAAGAGCTGTAGTAGACAAAGCATAAGTTCTGAAAGATAGAGAGTAAATTTATCATCCTGACACAAACAATCCTCGGTTTAACCATCATCATTGACAAAGTGTTTTGAGGTCTCCACAACACAATGGAGGTATTCCTGTTACTAACAAACTACAACAACATTGTGAGAAAGTTGACAAAGTACTGCTTATCTTTGTCTGTGTGCCAAATAATTTCTTTTTCCAGAAGGAGGAGATGTGTAAAATATAGGAAATTACTAGTTTTGGAATTACAGGATGATATTAATTAAAACAATTTTAGTTTATTTAGGATCTTACAGCTCTTACAGATCATTTTGTTTCCATTTGCAAATTTTACTTTTTGGTATTATTATTAAGCATTACAGCAATTAATCATATCAAAATACTTCAGAGGTTTTGGGGGGGGTGTTCATATAATTCATGTAAAGTTTAATTTATACTTCATGGTATTTCATCCTGCTTGGAAAGTGGAAAAGCAGCACATTTTTTCTTTTTCACAAAAAAAAAATTATATGAGCAAAGACATTTTCATTCTGAGCTTTCAGTAAAGATCTTAAAGCATAATAAGTACAGAGGAGAAGAAACACATGGAAAACAAAGGAGAGGTTCTGAGTATGAGCTCTTTAAGTGCCATGATTGTAAATTCTGTCATATCTTTTTTGTATAACTATATACCACTCTTTTGTATTGGTATAACTCTATACCAATACAGTTGGTAAGCAAATAGATCCCATTTATTTGGAATAGATTGATATGCAGTTATTTTTCATGTTAAAATGTTAAGGAAGACAGGAATTTCCTGAAATATTTTTGCCTGAGGAAGATATGGAGCAGTCAGATGGTAAGAAGCAGAAGATAAATTCTAAGTGTGACAATAATCCCCACCACAGTGTCAGAATCCTCACAGAATCATAAAGGAGGGGCGAAGACAAGCAGCTAAAGACGACCTTGGAGAGGCCATTTAATTCAAATCTCTGCCAAAGTCATGTTTCTCCAAAGTCTAAACTTTCTCTGTTTGATGATTGTCTGAACTGGTTGCTTGAAAAATTCAGAGGTGGAATTTCTGCAGCCTTCACAGAACAATTTGTGCTTCCTCTTCTGTCAGTTTAAAATTTATCCATAATGTGCAAACTAAGACACTCTTGCTCCAATTAAAGCTCACCATATCTTATTCTAAGAACTATAGTCATGGAGACTTGATTGTTTCCTTCATTCATGAAGTTCTGTTTTACATATTTTAAGACATGTCATGTATCCTTTCAGCCTTCTTTTCCAAAGGGTAAACAAATCCTGTTCTCCTGATTGTTTTTTAAAAAAATTCTATTCCTCTGGATCATTTATGAATCTAGTTTATAAGGCATCCAAACCAGGTATCTCAGACCTACTGAGGGAGAGCGTCTATGTTTGTCAAAGGGTACAAATTGTCATGGACAGAGCTTTTTAAGCCAGCTTTGCTGTTGAAGCATGTAACACAAACACCAATGAAGTCCCCCCACAACTGATTTACAGACACTTAACTGACTTAGATTCTAATTTGTTCATTCTCTAGTCTAACCTGAGCAACCTGGTCGCAGCCATCTCAAGGATACTAGTTCCAGTAGGAAAAAGCAAATATATTTACCATGAGATAATGTTTGAAATATTTTATAATAAAATGCATTTAGAGAAAATGGAAAATCAAGTCTATTGAGAAAAACATAATTAAAAGCACAGGAAACAATATTGGATTTACATTCCAAAGCTGAGCCAATAGAGCAAACCAGATAATACTTATTACCATGAATGGCTAAAGCTACAGTAAAATACAGTTTTAAAACTGAAAGTTTGCTACTTAGCAGCATGTAGACTATCCAGAAGGTCAGTTCTAGAGTGGGTCTATTCCTGAGGCTACTACATGATAGTGATATTTCCCATTTATTGGAAAACCAGCAGGGCAGATTATGAGAATATAAAACCATCAGACATCAGCATCTTGCACCACTGAATATAGTGTACAATAGATAAAAGTGCTGCTATTGCCTAGCACCAGAAAAATGAATCCTTACAATGGAGTTTGGCACTTAAATGATAAATTTTAATGTGAATGTACTGCCACTAAATTAAACTTCACTTTCCTTTCACTAGAAACTAGTGTTTCTCTCCTCTAATATCTTAGGTTAAGTTGGTGTCACAGCTAAATCATAGGTCATGGTTAGGAGTCACTGAGTAAAACACTACTGCCCAAAGGCTGTTATGTTTACTTTCATGCCTGGTCTATATCTGAAGTTAGTAAAGAGCCACATTTATTGTTCAGCTGTGTAGGGTTATAAAACAATGCTGAAATTATATCTTATAAAACACTTACACACTTAAATCCTTATTTAGCAAAGAAATAACCATTTCTTTCCTATTAAATGTGCCGGGACAGGGCACATTTTTATTATACGCATATGTTCATCCACAGTCATCTAAGTTAGAAGGCTTGCTGAGTCCACTAGGGAGAGAATATCATTCCAAGGGCATTCATCCAAAGGAAACCCTAAAAACCAAATATAAGCTCAACAGAAACTGCACTGAGACAGACTGACATAAAAGGGTACTTCTCCTGAGCCAAGGAAATTCAACACAACTGGCTTCAGTCTTGGCTCATAGGAATCTTGAGAAGTTCCTCCTCTCAAGCCACTTGCTCTTGCACCTGTCACAGAATTCACTGCCTCACTTTGCTAATACAACCATTTGGGAAGTTGTGCTGTAAACTGAATGGACATTTGGTAATAAACACCTACAAAAAATTTCTGTGATCAAGAACAATCCAACATTTCCTATTTGATAAGATTCTTGAATTAACAATTCTTATAACATTTTTAGGAATTCACTATAGGATATAAGTGAATTCACTGGACATACCTTCCCATTGTCCTGATATATGGGATAATGCCTTTTCATAAGTCTTTGAAGTGTCTGGATGAAGAAAATTTCCATATATATAAAATAAATAAGAATTTAACCAATTCATCAACTTATACTATTCACTGCAGATTCTACTGAGATAAATTAAGAAGCTTCTGTTGTACCTGTGTGTTTCCTGTTAAAATGTGTTTTAATGATAAGTAAAACTAAATTGCTTTTTTTGGATGTTTGCCTCCAACTCTATCCACCCATGGAAGAGTTATCAAAGAATACTTCCATTAATTATAAATTCAGTTGATCAACATCCTTTTTATGTATTGCGGAGGCCAAAACTGGATTCCAAATTTGACTGGGCTGAAGTTGTCTTTCTTGGGTACAGGACTTCATCTGCCCTTGTAGAATTTAATCAGGTTACTGTTGTCCCATTCTCCTAGCTTGTCAACGTCCTTTGAATGGTGGCCCTGTCCTCAAGTGTATTGACTGCATCCCCCCAGCATGGCTTCATCAGCATTTGGACAGGTGTACATTCTCTCTCCTTCTCCAGAAGGATACTGACAAAGATATTAAGCAGACCATCAGGCCCTTGCATGACTTGATTTCTCTCAAGAGATCTCTGACTTATTTTTCTTCCACTACTGGTAGTTCCTCTCCTTCTTGAACACTGTGTCTAGGCACAAAGGCATAAGAAACCTTGCTGGTGAAGACCAAAGCTAAAGGACATCCACTACTTCAGCCTCAACCGCTATTGCTATCATTAATGCACCAGCCTCATCCAGTAGTAGGCCCCCATTTTCCTTGTTTATCCTTTTACTGCTAATGTAGGTTTAGAAGCTTTTCTTATTGCCCTTGATTTCCTTTGCTAGTTTCATCTCTAGTTGATCTTTGATTTGCCAGCACTATCCTCATATGGCAATGTTTCTATATTCCCCCTTGGTAGGCCATCCTCATTTGCATATATATAGCCTTTCTGAATTGGCTCTCACTCAAGACTTGCTTACTTAGGCAAGTTTCCCGATATGTCATCTTCTTTTCCTTAGTATAGGGTAGACCATTCTTGTGCTTGGAGGAAGTTTTACTTAAAAGACCTGCCAAATCTCCTGAGTTCTCTCTCTTCAGAACTGTCTCCCACAGGACCTCTACCAGTTCTCTTAGTAAGCCAAAGTCTGTTTTCCAGAAGTCCAGAGTCTGTACTCTGCTAAATGAATTTCTGATTAAATTCAGGAACTTGGACTCCCTGATTTCTTGGTTGCTACCTTTAAGAGAAACCTATATTCTGTGGAGAGGGCATTAAATACAGAACAATATACAAAAGATTTTAACTTACCAGACTGCATTTCCCTAGTAGTAAATGTCAGGTTCATCTCTAAGATAAAGATTTCAAACCCAGACTCAGTCTGAACATGAATTCAGAGTCCATAAGGATACTGAGATTCACTTGGTAGCCAACCGTGAAAATTAATGGAAATTAGATGATCACCTGAATTTTTAGTGTTCAACAAGTTCACATCCCAATTTGTCAAAGTGTAATACAGCTTGTCTGTCCCAGTTTAATGGGGCATCTGCATTTTAAAATCTCAGACCAAGAGTAAATGAGAAAAAGACAAGTATGAGGCTTGCTTATAGGTCAAAAAATAAAAAAGTCTGTTAAAACTGACAGTAAGATTGGCTCACTGAAAACTGCAGAAGAGAATGCTATACCTAGCTTAACTGGTTTTGCATTGGTTAGGAAAAAGAAAGCTGAAAACTGGTATTTTGACCACTTCACACACTTGATGAGAAGAAATGCTTTGTAGTCAGACAAGTGGGATTCAGCATTGGGCAAAAGGTTTCTGGGTATCTAAAGTCCCATTACAGCCAGTAAGGATCAGTCAAAATTGTCATTCAGTGTGGCCTGTGGAGTTCTTCAGCTCAATAGCCAGTAAGTACCTGTCTTAGGATGACCAGAACAACTGTCTTGGCCCCTGACTGACAACACCTAAAAGCTGAGCCAAATGCAAATACCTAAACTGAATGTCTTAATTGCAAAGTGAATCCCATAGAAGTAAATGTACCTCGTAGAAGTATCTACAGCTACGGAAAATGCACATTACAACAGAAGAAATATTCCTCACATGACTAATGTTCCATTTCAGTACACTTTCCTTTGCATATGCCAGTACAGCTTCTACCATATCTTCTCAAAAAATACACAAGTAAATTAGTGAGATGCCTTTGTCAATTCCAGATTGAACTGTCCCAGTTATCCACATTGAGGAATGAGGACAAATGCCATGAAAAGAGATCCACATTCAAGGCAATCAAGGACAAAGGGATCAAATATCACCTGTGTTTCACACATGGAGGAGAATCAGTCAGAATGACACACACATAACAACTGAAGTTGTTAGAGATTTCTGGAGATTGTCTAGTCCACATCTCTCCACCCAAAGCAGGGTCAACTACAGCAGGTTGCACAGAGCCATATCCAGTTCAGGTTTGTGTCTTGGTTTTGGCTGGGATAGAGTTTCTTTTTTTTCCTAGTAGCTTGGCATAGTGCTGTGTTTTGGATTTAGCATGAGAATAATGTTGATAACACACTGATGTTTTAGTTGTTGCTGAGTACTGCTTAAGCTAGTCAAGGACTTTTCAGCTTCCCATGCTCTGTCAGGTGCACAAGAAGCTGGGAGGGGGCACAGCCGGAATAGTTGATCCAAACTGACCAAAGAGCTATTCCATACCATATGATGTCATGCTCAGTATATAAACTGCAGGGAGTTGGCCAGGGGAATAACAATCGCTGCTCAGGGACTGGCTGGTCATCGTTTGGCAAGTGGTGAGCAATTGAATCCCGTGTTTTTTCCTAGGTTTTGTTTCCCTCCCTCATTCTCCTTTTCATTACAATTATTATTATTTTAGTTCAGTTATTAACCTGTTCTTATCTCAACCCATGAGTTTTCTTACTTTTGCTCTTCCAATTTTCTCCCCATCCTACTGAGTGGGGAGGGTGACCGAGCAGCTGTCTGCTGTTTAGTTGCTGACAGGGACTAAACCACAACAGTTTGGAATACCTGCAAGGATAGGGACTCTACAATCTCTCTGGGCAAGTAGCTCAGGTGTTTGACCACCCTCAAAGTTTCTTAGGTTTAAATGGAATTTCCTGTTTTCAATTTGTGTCCATTGCCTCTTGTCCCATCCCTGGGCACCAGTGAGAGGAGTCTGACTCCATTTTCTTTACTCCCTCACATCAGGTACTTATACACACTAATAAAATCTCTGCCTGAACCTTCTCTTCCCAAGACTGAACAATCCCAGTTCTCTCACCTTCTCCTCACATGAAAGACACTTCAGTCTCTTAGTCATCTTTGTACCCTACACTGGACTCACTTCAATAAGCCTGTGTCTGTCTTGTAGTGGGCAGCCCAGAACTGGATACAATACTCTAGATGTGGTGTCCTCAGTACTGAGTAGAGGGGAGGGATCACCTTCCATGACCTGCTGCTCTTCCTCATGCAGCCCAGGATTGTCGTTGCATTTCTTTGGCACAAGGGCTCATTGCTTGCTCATGTTGAGCTTCATGTGGTTCCTGTTGGCCTATTTCTCCAGTCTGTCAAGGTCCCTCTAAAGGGCAGCACAACCACCTGGTCTATCAGTCACTCCTCCCAATTTTGTATCATCTGCAAATTTGTGGATGCACTCTGCCCCACCATCTAGGTCATTAATGAAGATGTTAAAAAGTGCTGAGCCAGTATTGATCTCTGGGGTACACCACTAGTGACTGGCCTCCAGCTGGAATTCACTCTGCTGATCACAACACTCTGAGCCCAGCAGTTCAGCCAGTTTTCATTCCACCTCACTGTTGACTTGTCTAGCCCTTACTTCATCAGTTTGCCAAGGAGGATGTTATGGGAGACAGGATCAAAAGCCTTATTCATTTTGAATCACTGTTTGAAAATCTGATTATGTTTAATACAAACAGAACCAATTAAAAAATATCCAGTCAAAAATTTGTTAAGTATGTAGATCTTTTTCCTCTGCTTTCTTGTCATGGTGTAATCTCTAAGTTCTGAAGGAAAAATGTGAATGTAACTTGTGCATTACAGTGCATGTATATATACAGTATTTTTGTTTTCTACTCAGCACATAACACATGAAAATTTCCTATGATTTATCAAAGATCCATTTCGTTACCAGACAATGAAAAGAAGCAAATTCAACCATGCTTATAGATTCTGCTCAGAAAATAGCCCTAAGAAAAAGCTTGTATTTTTCTGATATTCTGTGAAAGGCTAAAATTTCTAGCAAACAAGGAAAATTACATATATAAAGAGAAAAGACATTTGTGACAGTAGAGAAAATTTAACACATAATACCAGTATGAACAGGCTACCATTATCTAGGACTTATTTTCAGATCAATACACAACACTATCTCAATGCTATTGGATGGAAGACACGATAAAAAAGAAACTCTCTAACAGAAAAGCAAAGAGAAATAAAAAGAGAATACTGAAGCAAATCTGAAGATTATGATTTTAAAGACTGTTTTCAAACAATTATTCAAGGAAGCCATCTACAAAAAGTCAATGAGCAAATTTTCACCTGGAGTAAAGTAGTTAATGCAGCACCAATGGAGCAACTATTTTCATCATACGAGACTGATCTTTTTTTCTCTAAAATGGTACGTTCCCCAAATTCTTATCTGTTCATTAGTAGTGCACAGAAGAGCTGTTTGTAGTTGCTGCTGGATAGATACTAAATCCAAAACACAGCACTATGCCTGCTGCTAGGAAGAAAATGAACTCTATCCCAGCCGAAACCAGGACAAGAGTGTTGGGATCAATAAGCCTAAACAAAGAAGCAGACCATTCAACCTAACTATATGCAGGTAAATGAGGAAAACTCCCATTGAACATATTTAAAGTACATTTATTCGTATCAAGGAAGATAACCCTGTTTTCCAAGCTTATGTCCACTTCAGTTGTGGATTGTAAATTTTCTTATAGTAAGATTAACTTACTATGAAATTGCAGATGACTTTGATAAGCAACATGGAGAACCCCATAATAACCACTGAATTTATGGGTCTTCTTAATCCTTTGGCTCCAGACATACCTATTTTGTCTTGCACATAACTCCCTTTCCCCCCAGCATCAGTATTCTGGTCATTTGGTATTTGCTTCCTTACCATGCATCTGCAGCAACACTGTCATGCACTTGTGAACTGAGTATTATACATACTATTCTGTACAAGCTCACATTGGGTAAGTTGAGCAAATTACCTCCTTAGTTTTGTTATCCCCTCTGCATCAGCACCAGCAGTGTTATCCAGCATTACCCAGCATAGCAGTAACCCTCCAGAAGATGAGAGCTTACCTAATAGTTATCAAGCCGTTCTGTAAGTGGTCTATCACAGGCCTAGAAAAAGATCTCAGACAAGGCCAAAACCAAACTTGATTTGCTTATATTTGCAGAGGTGGCTGCAGCAAAATTAGCCACATCTTTAAAGCCATGATCTTTTACATTAAGGTATAATTGCCCTTAATGAGCTCTCTTGGAAGCTGTGAGTTATGTACCAGAAGCTAGAACAGCATGCAAAAGAATTCCCTTCCTGCTTTTGAAATAATGAAAGCAAGCATCAACAACAATAAATGCCTGTCCAGATTTCTACCTATACATGAAAGCCCTATTGATCAGTTCAAGAATGAGTAGAGACATTAGCTTTTGATAATAAAATGTGTCCCTAAAGGTCAAATGAGACCTGTTCATCCTGACCAAAGTTACAAAATATCTAACACATCTGACCCTAGCTGACCTGGCAAATTTCACCCCTGCAACATATAGCTGTTTTTTAACATTCATTAAACTTCTTTCCTTTTTTTTTCCTCATCAGCAAGTCAATTTTCTCATTTGCAAATCAGCCAACATACAGTTCCAGAATTCCTCCAAGCTGGGTCCCATGTGTGGCTGAAGATACCAACAAGGAGAGATCAGCAGTTGCTGTGCATTTTCACAACAGCTGAAAGGATCCAGAGGCTCCCATAGGGCAATCAAGCACAACAAACTGATCATCTCCCTGGCACGTCTCACTGAAAGATGAACTGTTTTCAAGAAAACGTATTGGAAAAAAAGATCTGTTCTTCAAAATAATGGAGAAAGCATATTTAATTAACTAAACTTTTATTTACTGTTGTTTCCTGAAGAAAAGTTAATTGTATTGGTTAACAGCCTGTTGCAGCAACAAGACACTACAAAAAAATAATTACATAAGCACAATTAGAAGCTTGGACGGAACCCAGGATATTTCACACTGCCAATCCCTACCCTCTCTTGCTTAAGCAAGCAATCCTTTCTCTTTTCCTTGCTTACCCTTTGTATAATATTTCCTTTCTTTCTGCAGTGGCCTGATATCAATCAATCTCCTTCAGGTTGGTGGTTTCAGAGTTTGCTGGGGATCTGGAAACCATGGTCAGGACTCCCTCAGTCTGAATGCAATAAATGTGTGCTTTTCATTTCCTCACTGTGTGTTCAAGCCACAAGATTACCAGACCCCTAATCCCTGCTCAGTCTTTTCTCCCTTTCTAGCTGAAGAGTGATCATAGTCCATATACAAGAGGGACAACTTGAACACTTGAATCTAGGAGTGGCATTTGGGCCAAGAATCCAACCTTCAAGAAATACTTCTATTGCCAAAAGTAGGTCAGGGCTTACTTTAGGAGAGGGTCATACACTCATCCTTTTGTGTTCATTTTTGGCTGATGTGAGCAACCCCACTCCATGTGCTCATGGCCAAACATCTGATTCTGGAAGTTAAATTAATAATTTCTATTATTTTAATTTGATTACTCTCATATTTCATGCATTCAATTCTTGATATATTTTACAAAATGGAAACACAGAAGGTCTGAATAACTATATAGCTCACCTGTATAACACTGTGGTCTATTATATTAAGCACAAATGAACCTCAGTCCTAAACTGGCTTTTTTCACTGAGTTGCATCATGATCCTGTCCATGTCACTTGACACCTGGGACTGAATTTCTGTACTTATGAACTAGAAGCTGCTATATATGCATGCTAAACAATGTGTGAGTATTTTCAGCTGAACACCCTTTCACTGTATGACATTTCATCAAATGAGCTTTTTAGTCAAGAGAGGATGCTTTGCAAAGAAATAACAAGTTTGATGAAAAAGAAGGGAAGAAGAGACTGATTATTAAAGGAAGTAGAGGTTCAAATCCTTAGTCTGCCTCATCCAGCACATTCTAGCAAGAAAAAAGTCTGTCCTGGTTCATACAGAACAATGTAATTGAACCTGGGTTTCCCCTATGCTAGGCCAGTTCCCTAACTATATCCACATGTTTTGATACATAAACATTGATTTTGATAGTTCCATTTCTGTTGCAGTGTTCCAAAAGGTTTTGGTCATGTTCCAAGGTGGAATGAAAACAAACATTAATGTTGCTATGAAATTGAGTTGCTGTAGCTGTGACACACAGCACAATACATGTTAACAAAGTATATTATACATAGAATCATAGAATCATAGAATCGTTTAAGTTGGAAAAGACCTTTAAGATCATTCAGTCCAACCATTAACCTACACTACCAAACCATACTAAACCAATCAAGGGTAGACTAGACTAAACCATGTCCCAGAGTGCCACATCTACCCATTTTGTGAACACTTGCAGGGATGGTGACTCCACCACCTCTCTGGGCAGCCTCTTCCAATGCTTGACCACCCTTTCCGTGAAGAAATTTTTCCTAATATCCAATCGAAACCTCCCCTGGTGCAGCTTAAGCCCATTTCCTCTCGTCCTATTGCTAACTACATGGGAGAAGAGACCAACACCCAACTCACTACAACCTCCTTTCAGGGAGTTGTAGAGAGCGATAAGGTCTCCCCTCAGCCTCCTCTTCTCCAGGCTAAACAACCCCAGTTCCATCAGCCGCTCCTCATAAGGCCTGTGCTCCAGACCCTTCACCAGCCTTGTTGCCCTTCTCTGAACACGCTCCAGCACCTCAATGTCTTTCTTGTAGTGAGGGGCCCAAAACTGGACACAGTATTCCAGGTGTGGCCTCACCAGTGCCAAGTACAGGGGAACAATCACCTCCCTGCTCCTGCTGGCCACACTATTCCTGATACAAGCCAGGATGCTGTTGGCCTTCTTGGCCACCTGGGCATACTGCTGGCTCATATTCAGCCGGCTGTCGACCAACACCCCCAGGTCCTTTTTGGCCTGGCAGCTTTGCAGTCTCTCTTCCCCAAGCCTGTAGTGTTGCATGGGGTTGTTGTGACCGAAGTGCAGGACCCGGCACTTGGCCTTGTTAAACCTCATACAGCTGGCCTTGTCCCATCAGTCCAGCCTGTCCAGATCCCTCTGCAGGGCCATCCTACCCTCCAGCAGATCCACACTCCCACCCAACTTGGTGTCATCTGCAAACTTACTGAGGGTGCACTCAATCCCCTCATCCAGATCATCGATAAAGATATTAAACAAGGCTGGCCCCAAAACAGAGCCCTGGGGAACACCGCTCGTGACCGGCTGACAACTGGACTTAACTCCATTTACCACTACTCTCTGGGCTCGGCCACCCAACCAGTTTTTTACCCAGCGAAGACTACGCCCATCCAAGCCATGAGCTGCCAGCTTCCCAAGGAGAATACTGTGGGAGACGGTGTCAAAAGCTTTGCTAAAGTCCAGGTAAATGACATTCACAGCTTTTCCATCATCTACCAGGCGGGTCACCAGGTCATAAAAGGAGATCAGGTTGGTCAAGCAGGACCTGCCTTTCATGAACCCATGCTGCCTGGGCCTGATCCCCTCGTTGACCTGCACTTGCCTGTTGAGTTCACTCAAGATGAACCTCGCCATAATCCTTCCCGGCACCGAGGTCAGGCTGAATGGGCTGTAGTTCCCCAGACCCTCCTTCCGGCCCTTCTTGTAGATGGGCGTCACATTGGCAAGCCTCCAGTCATCAGGGACCTCCCCTGTTAACCACGACTGCTGATAGATGATGGAAAGTGGCTTGGCAAGCTCCTCTGTCAGCTCCCTCAGTACTCTTGGGTGGATCCCATCTGGCCCCATAGACTTGTGAGCATCCAGGTGGTATAGCAGGTCGTTAACTGCTTCCTCCTGGACTATGAGGGCTCCATTCTGGTCCCCATCCCTATCCTCTAGCTCAGGGGCCTGAGTACCCTGGGGATGACTTTGTGTGGCTATTAAAGACAGAGGTAAAGAAGGCGTTAAGTACCTCAGCCTTTTCCTTGTCGTCGATGACAATGTTCCCCCCCACATCCAGCAAAGGATGGAGATCCTCCTTGGCTCTCCTTTTATTGCTGATGTACTTATAAAATCATTTTTTATTATTTTTTACAGCATTGGCCAGATTAACTTCTTGCTGGGCTTTTGCTTTTCTAATTTCCTTCCTGCATGACCTAACAAGATCCCTGTGCTCCTCCTCCTGAGTTGCCCGCCCCTTCTTCCAAAGATGGTAGACTCTCCTTTTTTCCCTGAGTCCCCACAAAAGCTCCCTATTCAGCCAGGCTGGTCGTTTTCCCCTCCGGTTGGTCTTACTTTAGTTAAGGGCATGCTTGTACTATGGTGTGTGGATTCTTGAGGTACCTTTAAATGAGCTAGTTTGGGTACTTCTGACAATTTAGACAAAAAAAAAAAAAGCTGTAGATACAAGCTTGTAGTGAGCTTTGTGCCATAACAATTGGACTGCTTTGATATGTCCTCAAGCTTGTTAAAATCTACTGTGCATTCTACTGAGCCAACATATGAGTTCTGGTTGGTCTTTCTCTAGCAAATATAGTGACAATGAGGATTTAAAGAATTTTGCCCACTACTTGGACCATTAGTGTCCTAAGCAAACAAGAGCCAAGTACATCTGCATCTGGATGTACCTAGATAGGAAATTTGTCTAGAATAATAAAATATCGTTACTCCCTTAAGGCTGGTAATGGAAAATGGTAGTGGCAGAGAGCAAAAGAGCAAGAAGCAGGAAGATAAGGTTGTTGTCCTGTTGCCATTGTTGTGTTGTGTCCTCCCCCTGCCGTCCCCGCAGGGTTTCAGTCCAGGAAAAGAGGGAATTTTTCCAAACTTCTTAGAGAAGTAGTTTGAAGGCTCACACATTAACAGAAATACATTGCAGGGTGCCCAGTTTTCTAGGTCCAAATGACTTTTATTCTTCTAGTCCCTGCAGTCTCAAAATATGCTGCTCTGTTCAATGCTATCTTTCCTATCTAGCAGCTTTTTTTAAAAATTTTCAACCTGGATGCATACTCTATCAAATTTTCTGCAGAAAATCTTGGTCTTGAATCATACCAGTACAGGGTGGATATATAATCTCAGCCTAAAGGTGCACTTAGAACTGGAGCTTAGCAGGGGCAAATAAAGCATTTCTGGAAGTGCTTGCAATGGGCTGTAATTATTTGGTATAATGGCAGATCTTGTTAAAGCCTGCAGAAAAGCTGGTCTGATTCAGCTATCTCCACTAGGTTCTACTCTGAGATACGGTTACTGTCTCTTGCAAAAATTTTGCTTTTAAGAAAATCAAATTAGTTGAAATGTTTGTCCTAATGAAATATCTAATGACACACTAAAGAAAATGATGATATACATAGAAGACTCATTTTTATGTAATGAATATGGGAAGTATCTAGCCATTTATAAGTATAGGTATGGGCATATCAACATCTTCTGTTAGAAGAAAGTACTTTCCTGTAGCTTTAGAGCTTCATGTAAAACCTTAGTTAAAACCATCTTTAAATTTCTCTTTAAACAAATAAAATCTTTCCTTTTGTGTTGCATCTGTTCTTGCCATCACTAAAGACACTTTGTATTTTCCATCTAGAGGCAAACCATAAATATTAACAGGTAATATTCTTGTATTTTAGGCCATCTGTCACACAGTCATGTCACACAGTCAACAGCTCAGTGGATAAAATCTTAACCTTAGGAAAAATAAGACAATTAAACGAATACATATTTTGCCTATATATTCTACAATTTTTACTGTAGTCTAACACAGAAACTGGACCTTCTTGAAAGCAGAAAGGATAGAAGGGAAGGTGAGGAAGAGGGCAGGGAAAAAGACAGGAAGAGGAAGTTTTTATGTTTTTGTAATAGCTAACCTGTATTACTCATAGGGCCATTTGAAATAATGCAAATTTATGCAAAACCTGTTTCAAAGGGCATATTTGATTTTATCAAAAGAATTCTGAAAAAGTTTCTGCTTTCTTCTTGAAATAAAAAAGGTTTGTGAATATTATGAATTAATTTCCTGCAAATTAACTTTTTTTTTTTCTGTAGAGTATTCAGTACTTCCAAAATTACCACCTTGCATTTCCAAACATGTATGAGGAACAGTTCAGAGTCATTGAAAACTTGACTGAAATGCTTTTATATTTACTTTTCCACTGGCCTAAGTATGATTAATACAGAAGTGTCTATATTTATTTTCCCTTCCCTTCAAGAACCACTAATATCCTATAGGTTTTGATCAGATGTTCAGTAACTGAAGTGGTATATCTACATCTTCCACTGAAAGTAATCACTTGTAATTATGGAAGAAAGCTTCCAAAATAAAGCATGTTCTCTTCATTTTTAACTAAAAACATAGTAGCAGGAAAATATTTCGTTTTGGAAAGAAGCATTCTTACTTCTCTTTTGCAGGTTGGAACAGTACAGCACACAGTTGACCCTAGTCACCCAGTAGGCCAGCATCAGAGCTGGTGACAGAAAGCATGTCTCCTGAACATGAATGGTCAGCTGCTGTACCCATAAAGTCACACTGAATTTGACCCAGAAGAGAAGAGAATCTGTTCGTTGTAAGCTGTGACTATCAGAGCAAGTAGCCACGGTTTGTGTTTGGGACCCCTGGAACAGAAAACTCAGAGGTAGCCTAGAAGCTGTGGAAGGTCTTTTCCTTTCTGTCTGATTTGAACTAGGTACGTTTATTTAAATACAAATGAGCCTCAGATTAACTTTGTACTGCAGTAGGTAAGAAACATGACTTCTACAGGTAAATCTCATGAGAGAGAACATTCCTGCTAGCCTGCCATCCAGTATTTCTTGCTTGTGAAATACCTTTAGTATTGCTGAGTTAACTGCACAGAAGGCAACATACCCTTCAAGAACAGCTCTACGAAGGCAATTGGTGAAGTTTGGTCTATTTCTTCAGTTTTACAAAAATCTTACTGTCCTGGTTTTGGCTGGGATAGAGTTAATTTTCTTCCTAGTAGCAGGCACAGTGCTGTGTTTTGGATTTAGCATGAGAATAATGTTGATAACACACTGATGTTTTAGTTGTTGCTAAGTACTGCTTATGCTAGTCAAGGACTTTGCAGCTTCCCATGCTCTGCCAGGTGCACAAGAAACTGGGAGGGGGCACAGCCAGAAGAGTTGATCCAAACTGCCCAAAGGGCTATTCCATACCATGCGACGTCATGCTTAGTATATAAACTGGGGGTGGGGGTTGGCCGGGGAGCAGAGATCACTGCTCGGGAACTGTCTGGGTATCGGTTGGCAGGTGGTGAGCAATTACATTGTGCATCACTTGCTTTGTATATTATTATTATTATCGTTATTCTATTGTTATTATTATCATTACTATTTTACTGTATTTCAATTATTAAACTGTTCTTATCTCAACCCAGGAGTGTTTCTCGCTCTTACTCCTCCGATTCTCTCCCCCATCCCATCAGCGTAGGGGGAATGAGCGTGCGGCTGCATGGTGCTTAGTTGCTGGCTGGGGCTAAACCACGACACTTACCTAAAGAATACCATCAAAACTTAAATGCAAAACTGCTTTGGAAAGAAATAGTAAACATTATTGCTATGTTATCTTGATATTGGTAGAAATTTTGTCAGCTGGACTTTCATATCAAATCCTATTTCAAGCCATAAGGCTCACTGGAGAAAATGCTATTGACGACAGCAGGCTTTGAATCAAATCTGTTCTCTGAGTTTCAGAATCCAAAAGAGATTGGCCATTTTAATCAAATATTTAACAAGAAAAAGCATGCACTCCAGCATTTATCAAGCTGACCTGGACTTTGCTTCTAACTTTTGAATATCATGTCAGGAACACAACTTCACCTTTATGAAAAGTAACCTAACCCTAATACTGTTTATTATAGAATAGAATCATAGAATCATTTAGGTTGGAAAAGACCTTTAAGATCATCCAGTCCAACCATTAACCTAACATTACCAAGTCCACCACTAAACCAATTAAGGGTAGAGTAGCAATTTCGTGATTCCTGACTTGGTGGCTGGATTATTTTTAATGAAAGTAAAAACTAGGAATCATTAAGATTGGAAAGGACCTCTAAGATCATCAGTCCAAGTATCAACCCAACACCACCATGCCCACTAAACCATGTCCCCAAGTGCCACATCTACCCATTTTTTGAACACTTCCAGGGATGGGGACTCCACCGCCTCTCTGGGAAGCCTCTTCCAATGCTTGACTACCCTTCCCGTGAAGAAATTTTTCCTAATATCCAACCTAAACCTCCCCTGGCACAGCTTGAGCCCATTTCCTCTCATCCTATTGCTAACTACTTGGCAGAAGAGACCAACACCCAACTCACTACAACCTCCTTTCAGGGAGTTGTAGAGAGCGATAAGGTCTCCCCTCAGCCTCCTCTTCTCCAGACTCAACAACCCCAGTTCCCTCAGCTGCTCCTCATAAGGCCTGTGCTCCAGACCCTTCACCAGCCTTGTTGCCCTTCTCTGAACACGCTCCAGCACCTCAATGTCTTTCTTGTAGTGAGGGGCCCAAAACTGGACACAGTCTTCCAGGTGCGGCCTCACCAGCGCCGAGTACAGGGGGACAATCACCTCCCTGCTCCTGCTGGCCACACTATTCCTGATACAAGCCAGGATGCTGTTGGCCTTCTTGGCCACCTGGGAACACTGCTGGCTCATATTCAGCCGGCTGTCGACCAACACCCCCAGGTCCTTTTTGGCCAGGCAGCTTTCCAGACACTCTTCCCCAAGCCTGTAGCATTGCATGGGGTTGTTGTGACCCAAATGCAGGACCCGGCACTTGGCCTTGTTAAACCTCATACAGTTGGTCTTGTCCCATTGGTCCAGCCTGTCCAGGTCCCTCTGCATGGCCATCCTACCCTCCAGCAGATCAACACTCCCACCCAACTTGGTGTCATCTGCAAACTTACTGAGGGTGCACTCAATCCCCTCATCCAGATCATTGATAAAGATATTAAACAAGGCTGGCCCCAAAACAGAGCCCTTGGGAACACCGCTTGTGACTGGTTGCCAGCTGGATTTAACTCCATTCACTACTACTCTCTGGGCCTGGCCATCCAGCCAGTTTTTTACCCAGCAAAGAGTATGCCTGCCTAGGCCATGAGCTGCCAGCTTCCTTAGGATAATGCTGTGGGAGACGGTGTCAAAGGCTTTATTGAAGTCCAGGTAAACAACATCCACAGCCTTTCCCTGATCCACTAGGCAGGTCACCAGGTCATAGAAGGAGATCAGGGTGGTCAAGCAGGACCTGCCTTTCATGAGCCCATGCTGCCTGGGCCTGATCCCCTCGTTGACCTGCACTTGCCTGTTGAGCGTACTCAGGATGAACCACTCCATAATCTTCCCTGGCACCGAGGTCAGGCTGAATGGGCTGTAGTTCCCCAGACCCTCCTTCCGGCCCTTCTTGTAGATGGGCGTCACATTGGCAAGCCTCCAGTCATCAGGGACCTCCCCTGTTAACCACAACTGCTGATAGATGATGGAGAGTGGCTTGGTAAGCTCCTCTGCCAGCTCCCTCAGTACTCTCGGGTGGATCCCATCTGGCCCCACAGACTTGTGAGTGTCCAGGTGGCATAGCAGGTCATTTACTGCTTCCTCCTGGATTATGGGGGCTTCATTCTGCTCACTAACCTGTCTTCCAGCTCAGGGGGCTGAATACCCTGGGGATAACTGGTCTGGCTATTAAAGACAGAGGCAAAGGTGGCATTAAGTAGCTCAGCCTTTTCCTTGTCCTCGGTGACAATGTTCCCCACCCCGCATCCAGTAAAGGAAGGAGATTCTCCTTGGCTCTCTTTTATTTTAATGGAGGTGAGATTTTATTTAGCTTTCTATATAGATGTGTTTGCCTGTACCTATACATGGCTGTATGCACATACCCCTGTTACATATAGTGGTCAAAGAAACCTAATACTGTAGCACTTGCCAGAACATCAAATATGCATACAGACTCTTTCTGAAGTAAGCTGCAAGTCAATTATTTAGGTTTTGTACTAGGAATTCTGTATTTTTACAAGTAGACTTCTAAATTTCCATTTTGGCCCACTTTGTACATTCATAAGCAGCATTAATATTACTCAAATTCCAATTTCCAAGTATTATTAACTCTTACTCTTTTATCGATAGTGTAACGCTATTTACCATAAGTAGGTAAAAACAGCTCTTGGAAAGCAAGTGGGTTACATATGAGCTTCAGCTTTCAGTTAGGAAGGACAATCACAAAAAACTCATTTCACTGTTTTCAGTGAAAAACTTACAAATGCAGCATAAATGACAAAATGTGCTGAAATAAGAGTAAAATAAAAATTTATAGAAAGACAAGCCACAATTACCTTTTTGACTCATGAATTTAAAGCCACCCCTGACAGTTTTAAAATTTGGCGACTGACAAAGCAAAGCACTCCAAAGTTCTTAGTGCATTTGTTTTTTTTGTTTTTACAGCTTCAGTGGAAAGCTGTGTTATAAATTGACCATAGTTACATTATTATGAGTATGGTTTATATCTAGACTTGAAGCAGTAATCCCACTGTTAGACCCGAGGGAGAGAATTCTCTTATCTGAGTAATCACATTTTCTAACTATTATCTTTTCCATATGTTCATGGACAGCAAAAACATGAAGTCACTTGTGAAAAGACTTCTTAATCCTTTGCCTTTCTTTTTTTGTTGTATTAAATTTTGATCTTTCAATACTCTTGAGCTTATCATCTAATTTCATATTCTAATTACATCATTAAGTTCCTCGTAGTGTCATGTATTCCCATGAAAAATTTAGCACCAAAGATTTAGGGTAACATACAGTACAGGAATTGTTGGTTACCTTTTGTCAACATCCAGAAAAATCTCATAGGAAGTTTCATAGGTATATGCTTAGGCCATACAGCTACGAAGGGTTATTTCAAACTGACTTTGCATTCAGATGCATCTTTCTTGCCAAATATTTGCCAAGTGAAAATCAAACAAAAACAAGACTGTTCCTGCTACAAAATGAGTAGCTGGTGACATAAAAATTACTCATCTTTTTGAATCCACAATGTAGCAGTACACACCTTTTTAAAAAATGTACTTTTTGACAATGTTTGCCAAGTTTATAATTGAAAAAATATTCATTTTAAAAATACAGAAACTTTAAATATATTAGCTTATACTGGAAGCACGTTTGTGTCTAAGAGCAAAAGACTGGAAAGAATATGTAATAGCTTGCTGGCTACCTAAATTTGGCTTTAGTTATTAAAAGTGAAAAACATGAAAATGGTAAAACAAAAGAAAATGTACAAAAAAACCCAAAAAAGCATGCATATGCAAGTATAAGTCAGATCAGGTCGGGTTCAGGTATTCTTGTCATTCTCCCCTGACAAGATCCAGGGGCATACCTATACTTCTAGATGAAAGATCAGGGAGAAAACTCAGACACTGAGCCCCTTACCACCCACACGGCTCGGTTGTTAACCCACTCCTGACTCTGCTATGGACTACTGCAGGCAATGATTTCCAATAAGATTTTGCTACAGCTACCAGTTATCAGGGTAAGAGCTAATCGGGGCAGAGATTAGCTCACGGTCCTCTTTGTTTAACAATATGGACATAGCCAACGTCTTCCACAGCAGGCCAGTTACAGATCTGAGCAGGAATGCATACTCTAAGTGCACGCTCTTGTCAGGCTAGAGGGCCACTGATTTTAGGCCATTTTCCTGGTTATAAATTATTCAAGTACTACAGTAATAAGCATTAGAAGACACACAGAGGCACTGAAATCTATCCCTGTTATTCAAATAGTCTCTGCCATGCACTCCACCTCAGAACACTCATTTGCAAAAGACAGTACATCAAAGCCAGCATTTCGAAGAGTGTCTCAGTCAGTCACTGAGACATAAATGGGTTCTCTATGCATTATAAATTACCACATAAGGGAGAATATTTTGTTATTTGATGTGTGTACAGAATGAAAAGTAGATATGAGCAGCGATGAATGAGACGAGGTTCCTCTGCTACTGGAGACATCAACTCCTTGCACTAAGTAGGCCATTCACAGCGGAGCTCACTCCTGTTACACCACTTACCCTATACATTGTCCATTATCACCAACTACAGCTCGATCTCCTTTTTTTGTGTCAGTCCATGATCCTACAAGTGCAAAAAAGTAATAGGATACCTTGATCACATATTTACAAGTGCACGATTAGGCCCAGAGCCTGGGCCACAGATGAAACGGAAAACTATTACAGTTTTCTATAAAGTATTCTGCTGCTAATTTTTTAAGGCTTCTAACTAGTCACATCAGCAAGTTCTTGCATATCAAAGACTGCAGACCATCTGTACCCTCCAGCATTCACCTGCTAGTAACTTTGGGTCTCACCTGTTTGTAACTTTGGGTGACAGAACATTTGTATCTAGAGAACTGTCAGATGAAAAGCATCCCTCTCATCTGACTGAGCTGCTAATGTAAAATGTAAAGCCTTTTACTCTTGTCGTTTAAAGAGACTGTACTGTCAATCACCTCCATCAAAAATCAAACCAGTAACATATGCATAGCAGTCACAAATCTTAGTTTGATGTAAGCCCCACTTTCATGCATTAAAATGTTCTTTTTCCAGTCAGCGCAATTCAGTTGTGTCAAAACTTGGTGGCACACTAAAAGCTGGAAAGATAGATACATTTTTTTGTAAAACAAATGTAATATAAAAACAAATAGTGCAAAACTACTGTATTGATTCTATTGCTCATTCTCCAGACAGTAAGTATAGAAGGAAGAGTCTGATTACGATCTAGACCATATTCATGTTTTAATCCATAGTTTGATAAACAGATTATGTAGTACAAGTCACCAAAGAGATCCTTTCCATCTCTGTTTCCACAATTGGTTTTGTTTTGTTTTTTTTAAACTCCTGATATCATCAAATTGTCCCTCTGCCTTTAGAAGCACTGACAACAATGAGGCCTGTCTGCAGAATTAATGTCCAGAATAGAATCATAGAATCGTTTAGGGTGGAAAAGACCTTTAAGATCATCCAGTCCAACCATTAACCTACACTACCAAGTCCACACTAAACCAATCAAAAGTAGACTAGACTAAACCATGTCTCAAAGTGCCACATCTACCCGCTTTTTGAACACTTGCAGGGATGGGGACTCCACCACCTCTCTGGGCAGCCTCTTCCAATGCCCAACTACCCTTTCCGTGAAGAAATTTTTCCTAATTTCCAACCTAAACCTCCCCTGGTGCAGCTTAAGCCCATTTCCTTTCGTCCTATCCCTAACTACATGGGAGAAGAGACCAACACCCAACTCACTACAACCTCCTTTCAGGGAGTTGTAGAGAGCGATAAGGTCTCCCCTCAGCCTCCTCTTCTCCAGGCTAAACAACCCCAGTTCCCTCAGCCGCTCCTCATAAGGCCTGTGCTCCAGACCCTTCACCAGCCTTGTTGCCCTTCTCTGGACACGCTCCAGCACCTCAATGTCTTTCTTGTAGTGAGGGGCCCAAAACTGGACACAGTCTTCCAGGTGCGGCCTCACCAGCGCCGAGTACAGGGGGACAATCACCTCCCTGCTCCTGCTGGCCACACTATTCCTGATACAAGCCAGGATGCTGTTGGCCTTCTTGGCCACCTGGGAACACTGCTGGCTCATATTCAGCCGGCTGTCGACCAACACCCCCAGGTCCTTTTTGGCCAGGCAGCTTTCCAGACACTCTTCCCCAAGCCTGTAGCATTGCATGGGGTTGTTGTGACCCAAATGCAGGACCCGGCACTTGGCCTTGTTAAACCTCATACAGTTGGTCTTGTCCCATTGGTCCAGCCTGTCCAGGTCCCTCTGCATGGCCATCCTACCCTCCAGCAGATCAACACTCCCACCCAACTTGGTGTCATCTGCAAACTTACTGAGGGTGCACTCAATCCCCTCATCCAGATCATTGATAAAGATATTAAACAAGGCTTGCCCCAAAGCAGAGCCCTGGGGAACACCGCTCGTGACCGGCTGACAACTGGACTTAACTCCATTTACCACAACTCTCTGGGCCTGGCCACCCAACCAGTTTTTTACCCAGCGAAGACTACGCCCATCCAAGCCATGAGCTGCCAGCTTCCCAAGGAGAATGTTATGGGAAATACACAACATAACAATAGGGGGACAAGGATAATGGCATGGCTTTATATACAATATAAATTAATAAAATTCCTTGCAATGAGTGTAGAACTGGAAGAATATTATAATGATGGGCCACAGGTTTTACTTGAAGGCATATGTTGTCTGTCTCTACAATGGGAAAAGAGAAGTATTCCTGCTTTATAAGGCACTCACAGTCCTTTCCTGAAGGAAACCTCAAGTTTTCTTCTCTGTAAAATAATAGACCTATTTTGTATATCTTTGGATTGGAATACTACTACTTTCTTCCATTGACATGTTTTTTAGATTCATTCTGCCAAATATTCACATACATAGTATGTGGGAGAGAGAAAGAGTATAAGAGAAAGGGAGAGCTCATGGCTACTTTCCATAACAGAAAAAAAAGGTTTCATGTGCACATATGAACAACAGATGTAGAAATATTTAATGTTCCAACAGTGAGCAAATGAGTTCATCTAATAGCCTTATTATAGAAGACTATGAAGCTGTGAAAATGCTTTATCTGCAAGCATACTCAATCCTAAACTATGTAGGATTCTGGCTGTGCCAAAATCTACCATGCTAGATTAGAAGAGATGTTAAATCTCTTGAAAGAAAATATGCTGCTTAGATTATAGGCTTGCTGTGGGTATTGATTCAAACAAACTGATACTTTATAATGAAGCAGAGCTGTAAAAAGCTTAAGAATAAACAACAATAAACAAATATTTGCAGTTTACTGCAATACTGCCTGCGTACAAAGGGACTGCAAGCCTTTTGTATGCTGTAGCCTCAAATATGCAATAAGATCTAACCTGGTGAAGCTTTAAAACCCAACAGGGTTAGCGATTTGCTCAAGGGTCCACCCTTGTGAATCCGATTGCAGTATCAGGTGTTATTCTTGCTCTCATATTACCCACCAGAACTATTTGTTTGCTGAGCAGGAGGACGATCGTTGCTTTTTATCAAAGATAGATCTGAGCTGCATTAGACAATATTACAGTGATGCTACATAGTGTGTCAAACCAATTTTATGTGGTGGCATGGGTCAGTAGACCAACAGCATTATATATAATCAAAATACTTCATAGGCAAACTGTTTACAAGAGGGAATTGCTAAAATTTTGAGAAAATGCTCAATTCAGTCCAATGAATTTTGATTTTATAGTGCAGTATTGATTCTGCATTAATATAAGTCCCCAATCCCACTTGCTGCTGTAATCTTTTTATCTCTCTCCAGTGAGCAAATCACTACCTTAGCAGAACTATCACCGACTAAAAAAATAGCACTGAATGCCATTGCTTATCCCATTTCCTCTGTTGTAAACTAAACCATACTGGCAATTCGCACCACAGGAGACAATGACTACAGACTACAATGACTACCAATTTTAGCTGCTTTGCTTCTGTTCCTGTCCCCTTTCATACATAAGCAGTAAATATTCAGGCTTCTAGTTTTCAAATAAAGTTATAGCCCAAAACACTACTTAAAATTAATATGTAATCAGAACACTTACACAGCCAGTTATGTAGCTGTTACAGCCATTCTTAAACAAGAACACTGAGTTAAGATTAGTTTGGAAATTAGTTTTATTTTTATACAGTCTTCAATGAAGAACTCATTCATAAATTTGAGGTACCAATTTCCATGTGACAGACTTAACTCTGGTCTTAGCATAGTGTCACAGAGGTACACTACAACTAACCTAAATGAAGGACAAGCTCAAACAACGGTATTTCTCAGGCTAGAAAAGAGAAGGCTGCAGGGAAACTTTATTGCGGCCTTTCAGTACTTAAAGGGGGCCTACAGGAAAGATGGGGACAATCTTTTCAGCAAAGCCTGTTGTGAGAGGACAAGGAGTAATGGTTTTAAACTAAAGGAGGGGAGATTTAGACTGGATATAAGGAAGAAATTTTTTACAATGTGGGTGGTGAAGCACTGGAACAGGTTGCCGAGAGAGGTGGTAGATGCCCCATCCCTGGAAACATTCAAGGGCAGGTTGAACAGGGCTCTGAGCAACTTAATCTAGTTGAAGACATCCCTGTTTATTGCAGAAAGGTTGGACTAGATGACCTGTAAAGCTCCCTTCCAACTCAAAGCATTCTGTGATTCTATGGTTCTATTTCACAAAACAACCAAAACCACATGGCAGAAACGAATGAGAAACAGGGGTAAACAAAAATCGATTAACACTGTCCTGGTTTTGGCTGGGATAGAGTTAATTTTCTTCCTAGTAGCTGGCATAGTGCTGTGTTTTGGATTTAGTATGAGAATAATGCTGATAACACACTGTTGTTTTAGTTGTTGCTAGGTAGTGCTTACACTACTCAAGGACTTTTCAGCTTCTCATGCTCTGCCAGGTGCACAAGATGCTGGGAGGGGGCACAGCCAGGACAGCTGACCCAAACTGCCCAAAGAGCTATTCCATACCATATGATGTCATGCTCAGTATATAAACTGGGGGGAGTGGGATGGGGGGCAGCAATCACTGCTCGGGGACTGTCTGGGCATCGGTCAGTGGGTGGTGAGCAATTGCATTGCACACCACTTGTTTTGTACATTCTACCATTATTATTATTACTTTCTTTTTCTCTGCTGTTGTATTAAACTGCCTTTATCTTAACCCACGGGTTTAACTTTTTTTTTCCCCCGATTCTGTTCCCCATCCCACCAGGGTGGGGCGAGAGTGAGCAAGTGGATGTGTGCTGCTTAGTTGCCAACTGGGGTTAAACCACAACAACACTCCAGTAACATTTAACACATAACAGGTTTGAGGTGTCAGCCAGGGTATTGTTACTACATGCCAACACACAGAAGAACGATGATCCAAAGAGCACGCACACGCTCACTCACAAGGGGGAAGACCCCCTCTCTCTCATGGGTACCCAGAAGATGTAATTGCTCACCCAGGGCAGGGCTTACCCAAGGATATATCCAGAAGAAATCAATCACCCAAAGGAGGTGAACACACTCAATCCCAGGAAGTTTCCTCAAGCAGTGTCCCAAGCCAGAGGAAGAGGTTTCAAACACAGACCCACTGCTCTGAGAAGACCACTTAAAGGGGTTCTCCAGCAGTGCCCCATTTATACCCTGGGTCGGATCTGAGCTGTGGTCACAATAGGTCATGATCCAGAAGCTTCTCTGAGCCAAGGCACCTCATTGGCTGTGGAGCCTATCTGCTGACTGAAAGGCTCTGCTTCTCCTGCTCCCCCTACCAAGGGGTGTACATGCCTGGGGACATGGTAGAGCATAACAGGAATGAAGGTGGGGGGCAGAGTGTGCTTGTTGCACATAGATACAGATTAAATTTTCCAGTAAGTGTAATGAAAAAAATTCACATTCTTGCAACATATTCAAGGCAATTCAAGCATCAAAACATTAGAAAACAAAAATTCAGGCTGACCAGGCAGCCTTGATTCAAGCTCTTCTATGCAAAACTTAGTTTAAAGGTAACTAACGTCATGCAACTGAAGACTTTCAATTGTGGTATAACATTATTTTTCACAGGACCTTTAGTTTCATTCAGTACCTAGTAGGCATGCTGCTCAAAATACTGTGTTTTATCACCATTCAGTGATGGTCCATGTGTTGTTTACAACACATGCCATCCACATTCTGCAATGAGCATGGAATTACCAACTTTTTAAAAGGATTACCATAATATATGTATTGCATATATGCTTTACAAATATTACCTGCAAACATCTTCAGAAATCTCTCTCACAAATTTCTGTCTCTAAAGCTGGTTGGCTGAAAGTTTTGGTATGTCCTTCATCAGTTCCCAGTAGTTCTTCATTCTGTCTCATCACTCACTATTTCATATTCTACAGTCTTGAATCTGACTCTTTTAGAGGGCAGACAGTAAAACAATACATTGAAAATATTAATTTATCATTACTTATTTTCACTTCTTTTGCAGCTGTATTTCATTATAAAATACCATTTCATATTAATCAGTGTCCATGGGTAGGTCATATAAATGAATCAAGTAACATATTTTCTTGTTTGAGCATATATACTCAAACATCTGTCTTGTGTTTATTGGTGACAGGAAAGAAAAATTTCGTAGGTCAGAGAGGGAAAATTAAAAAATGTACACACGCTACAGTTCAATACCACCCCCAGAACAGTTACACCCGTAATTTATATTCCTCCTCCTTGTTTCTTACTCTCTTGCCTTCCCCACAAAGAGTTTTTTCTCCTTCTGCCCCTCCTATGGCCAGGAATGGTAACTGAAAGAGGAAGGGGGGGGGGTGGGGGGTGGGAGGGGTGGGGAGAAAGAGTAAGGCTTTCAGGGAGATTAGACAGGGGAAGATATACCTCCTTTTTCTCTGCCTGCTCTCCCAAAGGAGAGGGTGAGATGCACAGTTTAGCTTGGAGAGAAAAAGTGAGGATTTTTTTCAATGCACATCAGAATTTTTGTTCAGTCACAGCCTTTTTTGTTATAATTGAATAGCTATCCTTTTTAAACTATCTTCTGTCTGGAAAGGCAGTCATGTCACATGCATTTGTAAGGAATGCATGTGACACATCTGGTGTTTAGGCCAGGAAAGAGCAGCCAGCAGCTGTGGGCTCCTTCACCATTCAAACTACTAGACAGTAACCTGTGAACTCCCAAACAAGCATATTGCCACCAAAACTGTCTGACTTTCAAAAAATCAAGGCTGCCATTATCAAAAGTAGAGAGATTTCAGAGCATGGGCACCACTAAAGTGAAACAGTTTGGGTCCTCTTTATTAATAGTTTATCAGATCAGAAGGCGGAACCAAGCAGGTAGAAAAAAGGCAGGGGAAGGACTGATAGCATGGAGAAGGTTAACACCTCACACCCCCAGGCCTAGGATGCACTAATAGACGGCACTTTCAGATTTTCATTGGAAATGTTCAGGGTCAAGTTGGATGGAGCTTTGAGCAACCTGATCTAGTGAAAGGTGTCCCTGCCCATAGCAGGGGGGTTGGACTAGATGATCTTCAAAGGTCCCTCCCAACCATTCTATGATTTTATTTGTGTATTAATTCTTTTAATTCAGTATAAAAAGCTACATTAACAATATTTCCATTTTTATTGGAGACACTAATGGAAATTGGATGACTGCATGCTGGTTACAAACAACTGCTGAAAAGGAGGACAGGTTTCCATGAAACGGTAGAAGTATTTAAATAGTAAACAAAGAGTAATCAATATTTCAAATAACAGAGAAGGTGGTATTTCCTTTTCATTATTTTATAAACTTATAAAAGACTGCTTTTATTAGAGTGGAAGAGTATATCTGTAATAATATTTTCTTATTTTTTCTCCTTAAGACAAATAGAAAGTCATGCATATTATAGCAACAATACATCACTTCTGGCTGCTGGCCTGTGTCTTGTACAGCTGAAGGTATTTAAATGTAATATTTCTTGCTTGTTAAAACACTGACAGCTTTCTTTGTGGGTGGAGAGGTGTGTCAATGGGCATGAGAAAAGGAAGTTTCATAATTGCATAATTGGAGAAGTAAAACATTAAAAATGCTAGAAGAACAACATGTGTCATTAAAAAAAAAAAAAAAAGATGCCAAATCTGTGTCTAATATTTGTTGGCTTTCCTCTATGACCTGTCTTCATGGTTGGAAAATATATGATACAATAGAACTGATTGACTCAGACTGACTAAAAGTGGGTCTATTACTCTTCTGAGAGTCTTATCAAAAAGCAAGATGCATTTCGGGTCACTCTGTGCTGGCTTGTAACAGGGGTAATGAGACCTGAATATTATTCCATTCTATTTTCCAGTTCTGAAATTGTTTGGTTCTGAATTTGACATTTTGAACTCTCCCTACTGAATTGTTTGATCTGATATAAGACAGAGCTTTTTGTTCTGATGCACTCTTAAAAAGAGAGGTGCTCGCCAAAGAGCAGGTTTGGTTATCTGTGTTCAAGCCAGTCTGTTGAACCATTTGAACCTACTTTTTCAACATGCCAGGAGAGGTCCCTAGTCATCCTGCTATGAGGCGTTCAGACTGTTGTTAGGAGTCAAGTTTCCCTGCACAATTCTCTTTTGCTCTGAGTAAACCACCAAAGAGTCAGTACAGCAGGACTAGACTCCAGGGCTCCCCCATACCAAGTAAAGAATAATTTTCATTTGTTCGGTATCTAGCCCAATGAAATGCAAAAAATTCACAGAAAGTTAAAAGGTCAAACCGAATAAAGCATATTCTACTGCCAGGGAAATTAGGATAACAGTATCAGATACTCTTTCAAAAACATCCTCTGATGACTCAGACCTAACATTTACATTTTCTTTCATTTACCAGGTGTATACCATTAGACTGAAAGCAAATCTCCTTTTGTTCCCTTCCTTTGAGTCCTATCTTGCAAGGAAGATTCTCTAAATATTGTGAACCTAAGACAAAGCATATCACTCCAGTTTTATGGTTAAAATGTTTCCTAGGCAGGTAGAATGCCATTTTCCGTTCCTGAGAGTTTCATTACTCACGTAAAAATAGAGCAGCAGCATCTGTAGAAACCAAGAGGTTTTCTTTGTATTGCTTTCATACCTCTTCTTTCATCACAGCCCCCAAAAAGGCTTTAGTCTGATAGTTTGGACACCCTTCTGAGCAAAAGGATGGTCCAAATCTCCTCAGAAATAAATCAGAACTGAACAACGTCTTCTGCATAATGGACTTGTGTCCTTTACATCAGGGAACCACTACCTGACCGTGTAGAGGGAACCACTAGCTAATCTCCAAGTATTTCACATATTTGCTTGGAAATTTTTCTCTTAGGTACAGCTTGAATAGCAAGTTTGCTGGATTACAAGGCAGGATTGCTGAAGTACTCAAGGCAAACTTCATCTTTATTCAACATCATAAATCATAATTCTGAAGGTCTACACATAAAAGTAACATTAAGTGTGAAATTTAATACATAGTTGTGCTGTCTATTATAGTTTTAAAAAGGATACATATTTTGTTAAATTTCTGAAGCAAAATAAAAAAGTTAGACGATTTCATTTTGCAGTTGATAAAACTGGGCAGTTTTGCTTTTAGTAGCCAAAGGCAAAACAGCACTTGTTTAATGTACCAATAAGACTGATTTAGCAGATGTTAATGTACACTTCCTGGAATCCTATTGCTTTTAGAAATTACTATGAATGTTTACATGTTCTATTGTTTGCAAGTTACTAACCTGCATCCCTTCCCCTAGTAACTTTTCCAAGAGGGTAAAGTATCATTAGAAAGGTTTTAACTTTGTATTGCACAAGTTTGAGAAAAAAATAAATCTTTCCACAGGAATTCCAGTGAATTCTCCAATTTATGACTGAAATACTTGTCTTATCATACTGTTTTTATGTGTGATTAATTTATCAATTCTGGGTTCTAATTTTTTTCTGATATTTATTTTAGGGTAAAATAGAAGGCACATCTGCAAATATATTTTTTCCACAATATGTATATGCTTTTTTTTCCCCCTCTGAAAAGATTCAAAGAGATTGCAATAGGTGTGTTATCTTTGAAATATCTTTTTTAAAAAATATTATCTATGGAAGAATTGCTACATATTTCATACTTGAAAGTTCTTCCAATTTTCACATATTTCAAAACATAACCTTGAAATTTACAGGGCTTTCCCAATATCTAGGAAGTTCAAGAGGGCTTTTCCCTCCTGCAGATCACTGTAGAGTATCCCAGTGTGCAAAAAACTATCTTTGTCAAGCTTAAGCTAACACCATATTTTTCTACAACATCTACATATAACAAAGGATCATTAACAGGTGCCCTCCAGACTTTACTCTGCTCTTAACATTCCAAATATTATATCTGTGAATAACTTAAATAAGAAGAGGAAAAAGAGGCTCAGTCAACGCCTGCTCTTTAAACAGTACAGAAGAGCATGACTGGCTACTCTATGAAAGGAAGCAATTGTTCCAGACAGGAGGACTACCACAAGAAATCAGTCTGGACACCTGAACCTTCAGTCTAAAATTTAATTCTTGAGTGGAGTTTCAGTAAAACCCTCAGCTGTCTATAGCTGAAAACAAGTGCCTGCCTAATGAATGAATGAATGATAATGCAAATCCTCACAATAATTCCAGAAAACCAGGTTCCCTAATGTATGCTTCATATTCTCCCAAACAAATTAATTTTAAAAAGAGATGAATAACCACAAACACAGATTTTCCAAGAACAATCATATTAAACAAACCTAATTTCCTTTTGTATAGGAAAGAAATAGTTGCCATCATGTATCTTGCCTTTAGAAAACATTTGTCTGATGTTGCAAGCAAGCTGGGAAAACTTGTCATGATGATATGTCTATACAAAATTACTTGGATAACATATTCAGAAACTATTTAGCATCAGCTTGTGTCAACTCCTTTAAAATACTACAGATTCTTTGGGGTTACACAGGGATTTACATGGAATAATTTGATTAATCAGTACAAATGTAAATTTGAATATTTCTTTGCCTGAGGAAGACAGGGTCAAAATGTAAAGGAATTTTCATTAAGGTTTATCTCCCTGTCACACTTTCCCTTTCTTCTCTTCTTCCCCTTAAAGCAATAGGATAAAGGAGGGTTCCTTCTCTTTGACAGGTATAGTGACATTTCTTCCTTGGGCTAGCTTTCAGAATATGGCTCATGTTATTTCTTCCCTTGCAATGAGAAATGTGAACATGCATCCAGTGATTGTGCAACGGGTAAGCTATTAGACAATGTGACATGAAACCCAGAGATTAAAAAAAAAAAAAAAGATTTAAAAAAAAAAAGGTTAGGGCTCACCTCGCTTAATTTTGAAAGATGGGTAGTTTTGAGGTTTGGTCATCTAACCCATTTTGGGCATTTGCTTTAGGATTAGATGAATTACTTCAACTCAGCCAAACACTCCACTCTTTACACTGACTATAAATGTAGCCTGGAGAGACTAGCTTACAGGCAGATATGAGCACTAAACATCTAACATTAAGTACAATAAATTAATCCAAATATAAAATATTAATATAATGGAAAAGCTACCAATAATAAAGGGGACATACATTCAGTAGATCTTGACTTATGTTTACTATATGTTAATATGGCAGAGAAGGACACAGAAAAGTTAGGAAAATAAAATACCACAATCTTATCTACTGGACAAGACAACTGTGTGATGTGTCTCATGGAAATATGATGCTACTTCATCAGTCTTAGAGGTCTGATCAAAAGAAAATTATTTCAGTACTCTGATTTTAAGTTAATAAAATAAAACTAGATTTTATAGTTAGACATCAGAATTTGTATAACAGGGTACTCTGACAGTCTAACTTTTTGTACCATGAGTATTAGCAGCAGAAAATTCAGAACAGAAAAAAAGTGAAAAAAAGCAGTGCTCTGAAAGATAAGTGTACAAATAAACCTTTTAAAAAGGCAGGAAAAACTATATATCAAGCAACAAAAAACCCAAACCATAACACAGCCTTATGCTGTAATTTAAATATGGAACAAAGTTGAAAATATATCTTTCAAGCCAAAATTTACAATCTGGATTCTTTACATATTGAAAATGATGCTTTCCAACTCATATTTGGAGAACCAAATAAAAATAAATGCCTCATAAAATTATGCAAGTGAGATACAAATATTGTGGACTACATTTTTTATTTCTCAAGAAGCTTCTTAGTACTGAAAATGGGATGAATTAAGTACTATTAACATGGTAGAAGCGCAAAAATAAAATTACAGAACAGATCTTTTCTCTCTTTACCCTCCAATGATGCCATATAAAGCTTATCAGCTGCTTTGACTTCCACCAGGTTCAACTTCATGCAGATAAGAGAACTGTGACTCTCTCCCTTTTCTTCCTTCACTAAAAAAGTACACATAGACATGGTGGACATTTTGTCTTAAAATTATTAGTCACTCAGTTATGACTGCAGTTCTACCAAAGTCAAGACAGTACTAAACAAAAAGAAACAGAACACTCTGAACAGCAAGTTTAGAGTCTGGAAAGATGCTGATAGAATAATGTTAATATTTTAAAATATGAAATTCACAATTTGAAATTAAGTAATTCCATTTACTCTAAACTGAAGAAGAAATAAAATGGACAAAAGTAAAATGGAGAATTGGTAATAAAGTAATTAGGCTATAGAAAACAACTAAGTTTTATAAACCAGCTTTGGGATTTTAAAACAGAAAAAAGCAAATTGGAAAGATTCCATGGTGGAGGTTACAAGAATAATTAAAGGTTTAGAAAAATTGCCTCTAAGGAAGTTGAAGGACTTTGTTTAGTCTAGAAAAGAGAAGACTGAGGAAGGAAGGACATTGATAACAATCTTCTGATAACTAAGTGGCTGTCATTAAGAGAAGGACAATCAATTGTTTTCCAAGTGTCTGGAAGTAGAATGAGAAGGAATCAGCACAATTTGTAGTAAAAATGATTTATGTTAGATAGCATGAACTTTTTTTCCCCTCCCTGAAACATACCAATAGGTATTCTAGAGGCACGGTGAAATCTCTTTTTCAGGTTTTTAGGAAAAGGTTATACATACTGTGGTATGATCTAAGTATATTTAATCCTGCCATCCACAATGAACTACATGACCTCTTAAGGTCTTTCCCTGGCTTACTTTTCTATTGTTCTGTAACAGGCTAACACAGAAAACAAACAGAAATGACAAGCTCATCCCCTCTTTCAAGTGCTTAGGGACAAGACTAGATAAGTACCACAACAAACAAACATTGATTTTGTTTATGAGTAACAACATAGAATCACCTGCTAATGGTGAATACACTGTCCATAGGAACTACCAGCAGAAAGTCTACATGTCATTAGTCACTTACAGGAAGACAAAAGTGAACTTAAGACATGTATAGTAGGCCTTCTGGCTCTTTTCTACACTAAAATGAATTTCTTCCACTCTGTAAAATTACAGTATTCTTTCTTAGTTAGAGAACATATCAAAATCACACAAACCAACCCACCCCACCAAAAAAGGAAGGTGAAAACTAGAAAAATTGTCTCTTACCTTAAGTTTAAATAAATAAATATTTGCTGGAAGTAACCTTTATGTTTATGATCTTCCCAGAAGTATTTACTGGGAAGTCATTACTACACAATTACCTAGGATTTCATTATGGTTATGCTTTTGCAAGAAATTATTTTGAGTGACCACAAATATGCAAGAAAGCATATTGACAACTTGTGGTTTAAGTTTTTTATGCAGTAACTACTTTGACTGGGTTTAAGAATAGAACTAGCTAGCTTGGAGCAGAAAGCCAAACTAAAAAAGAATAAAATCAAACAGATTTGCTTTGATTTTTTTTTAAGAGTATCAGACACCAAGTAACACTAACAAAACATGTTCACTAATTAAGACAGTAGTTAAGTATTCCAACTCACTGTGTGATTAAAACTGCTTGTTATTCATGACTCTAACAAATGATGGTTAAAATGTTAATGTGATTCTTGAACTGAAATTTGACTAACAAAATTTACTTTTTGATTAAGATATTTGCATAAATAGTCACAGTAGTTTTTAATGACAGAATTTGTGAATGCATCAAAGTGAAATAAAATATTTTGACATATGACTATCAACTGCAAAATTGCCTTAAACAAACTAAATGAACATAAAAATGTTCAGCTGACTTCAGTCACAAAATTACTATTATCAGCTTATTTTAAAATGTATATTTTTCAAGTCATCCAAACTAGAAGACTAAGCAAAATCTTCTTCCCAATGCATAAGCCTGTGAGTTGGCCAATGTTGTATGAGGAACCAGCAGGTACTTGTATTTTTGCTTCTTAAGCAACTTAAGCAATTGAGATTATACTGCACTCCCTTCAGCTGCCTTTAACAGACTACAGAAAACTCTACCGCAAGACCTCAGTTGGCCCCTAATCTAGATAGGAGCATAGCAAAATGTGTAACTGAGGACATGTGAATTGTCAACACTCTTAAAAGTACACAGACACTTGACAATTCTGCTCAACTAGGGGCCCTAAATGGGAGGCTGGATTAATTTGCTGGAAGATACCTGTTAGTTTTGCTTATTATGAAATGGCTAAACTGAAAATGAGTTTTAAATATGTTTTCAGTAGTTTACACTATGTAAAGTAGTTGAATATTTTACTTAGAAAAGAAAAATAAAAGGTTGTTTGGGGGTTTGTTTCTTTGTTTTTTTTACAAAACGTTCTTCTGTGCTATTTTAGTAGAATATTTGAAAATATAAGTCAAATAAAAATTATTCAACACTCAAATTTACAATAAAAAATGCAAAAATGTCATGCATAGAGAAGTATGTGAAAAATAGAACAAGAACAATATTAAGAAAAAAAAAAAAAACACCAAACCTCTGAGCATACACTGCCACTATAGACATTACCCAACCATGGAATAAGTAAAGAGTTGGGGAACATGAATAAGACAAAACAAGAAAAAGTCTCATACTAAGATAAAACAATGAGCCTTCAAACTACAGACTTGGATATGCCTTCCAAAAAGGAAAACTGACTAGGTAACACGGAATTAAAGAGAGCAGTGCTGTGGATCAAAGCTCTGGACCTTGACATCAGCATAAATTTAAGAAAAATACAAATCTTTACATGGGAAGGAAAGTTTTTATTTCTTGAACTAAGTTTTAAGGAAATATATGTTTTAAATGGCAAAATCCAGTCTTCTTTAGTTCTCAAAATTAAACAGTTATACTTGCATAGCTTTTAGGAGCTGTCAGGTTTATCATCAGACTGCATGTCTAAGTGAACACTAAGAGTTTCTTTCACTTTGTTTCATTGTTTTCACAATACTTTGTTTTGGGTCTGTTAAAGACTAAATCCCCAAACTACCATGAACTTGTCGGATCATAGACCTAGATCTGCTCTGCAGTTTATGAATTTCATTTAGTGCAGTGAAATTATTAAGTTTCCAAGATAATATTGTGCAAGCATCAGATACAATACCAAGATGTTAGTCAGCTGTCCTCTGCTACAGCTAGCCATAATTTTTATTCAAGCTTCAGCTGCTCCATCAAAAATTATTCATTTTGTCCATTGTCTAAGCCATTCTTCTAATATTATTTAGCTAATCAACCTTAATTGAAAAATAGGCAGTATGTTTATTTTTTTACTGTAACAGGCAAGATTACTACTGAGCAGTACATTAATATGGCATGTTGGATTTTTTCCTTCTTTTATCTTTCTGATTACAAAACTTGTTCAAAGTTACCTCTGAAATTGAATTTTGCAATATGCATGAAATTCCTACTCAATTCTTTATGTGATATAAAACTAGAAAAATAGCATTTAGGAAAAATGTGTAAATACAATAGGTATAAAAATTGAAAAACTTTATCAAGAGAGTAATCTTTCTGAGTCTTTTTTAGAACATCTAGCAATAGCACAAGGAAACTAGTTGCATTAACAATGTATGTCTTAGAACCAACTTCACAAATACAGCGTGAAATTATAGATATTGATCAGATATTAAAAGACTACAAATTTGCTCAGAAGACTTTAATAAGGAATGTAAAGACCTAATTCTGCTGTGAATAATTCCTCAGAATCTCCTATCAACGAGCACTAAGAGCCAAGTAAAAATAAAATCCTATTGGTCTTATTTGCATGTCCTAAAACATGCATGAAAGATACTCATGACAGAGTAGGCCCCTAAAATTAAGAATCAAAACCCATCCTAGACTTTTGCAATCATTCATATGTCATGGGTTCAGGAATTTAACAGTGCAAACAGGAAAGATAAAAAATAAACCTGAGAGAACTCCTGCCTGGTAACAGCTCTGATGATGGAAAAATTGAAGATTTGCCTTATAAAAAGGCTTTAGAAAATGTTACAAGGATCAATGCTATGCTTTCCTATAGAAACATTTCTACAGAAACTTTTCTACAAATCTTGGTTGAGATTTTTAGACTGTTTCTACTGATTCTAAATGTTGCATTTATTGAGGACTGGCTACCAGAAGATTGATATTCATTTCTCTCTGAACATCATGATTTTCAAAATTCTTTTTTAGTGCAGACACCCTGAAATAACTAGTTATTAGCTTAAAGTCTCTGCCCTGGAATGTTATGGTCATTCCCTGTTAAGCAAGCAAAAATCAGATAGGACACCATATAAATGAACACATATTTTTTGCCAAAAATCCTTGCATTTTCTGACATGCGGTATGACAACCAAAGGGAATACAAGAGAAGAGAAATAGCATCGCAGAAATGTCATGTCTTTCTGACTACCTGTGTAATAAATTAAACTGAGATTGGCCGACTGATTTAAAAGTTATCATGAGGAACCAAAAGGCACAGAGATCATTCCCATAAGCATTGCTTCTTTGGGAAACCAGGCTGAAGAGAAAACCACACATTTCAGTTAGTGATGTGATGTACAATGTGATGGTTCCAAATGGAAAAATAATATTTAGCTAGGAGATTTAATAAGTTGATACTTACAGGTATATTTTTCTTCAGATTTTTTAATGAACTGAGCAGTTCCATACTGGCATGGTAACCCAGCATGTTTAGGAAGAATTAGAAAATACCTTTTGTTTAAATTTTTTGGCCAAAGCATCATTATTTTCACTGCAGTACATGTTTGTGAAACACAGGGTCGTTGAGAAAGAGATAGAGGTTAATGTGTCAAGATTATTTGGGCAATTTGTGTCCAGTGATAAGCTTTGTGATACCAACTAATCTCCAAAAGCTACAGGAAACTCGTTAGTGTTCTTTTTCACCATGTAAGTAGAAAAACATTATGAAGAGATGAAGTTACATTTCCACACATTTAAGAATGATTATCAAAGAGCATATCTGAATGGAAAGAAATACTGCAAATGTGACTTTGAAGCCTTACTCAGAGCCCAGACACAATACAAGGAAACAAGTGAAATCAAAATAAGTACTACATATTCTACAGTGGAGCTCTTGACTTGACATGGCTGGGAAGCCTAGGAAAAGAAGTTCACTTATTTAGTGTTAACTCTTAATGAAGAGTTAACTTTCCCATTTCTGCACCATTAAATTGCTTTTTAATTGAAATTGAACAAGGGAAGTGAAGAAAGCAACTCTTAAAACCCAGATGACTGTGCTGTTAAAAAGCAAGGGCTAACTACATCATCTGAGTAATAAGAATATATCCTCCACAGAGGAGATTAAATAGAAGACTAAAATAGTTTCTTTGCACATAGTGAAATGTTAAAGTAGGAAGCGCATTGAAAAAAGGTACTCATATCAGTAAGAAAAAATGTGAAGACAGCAAAAATCTTTCAACTTCTTAGGAGCTGCGGAAGATTAAATATTAAATGAAATGCATTTAGGAATGTTGCCAGCACATATCTGAGAAACAAATCTAGTGCACCCTGCTTAGGCATGGTCTTAAAATAAAGGCCACAATGTGTCCACAATACACCTATGCAAAGCTAACACCACACTGGAACAGGGGGGGAAAACCAGCACACACACAGATGACAAAAAAAAAAAAATTCTCAAGCAAAAAAGTGGTGTAATTCAACAACAGGTGTTTTGGGGTTTTTTTTGTATGGTGGGAATTTCCTATCTAAAATAGAGGTCATCGTTGTAATAAAAATATTTCAGGGAGTAAAGATTTAAGCAAATCTCTGCCATACAGAGGCCACGATACTCCTTTAATAAAGGTCATGACCTAAAATGCTATACTGTATTAGATGAAAAAAAAGAACAAAAAAAAACTGAAAATGAAAGAAACTGGAAAATGGATTCACACACAGGAAGAATTACTATACTTGATGGAGTTGAAGTTGGGCTTTGTTGCTTTTGCTTCCTGCCACTCAGCTGCAGGATAAAAGTGATCAGCATGAGCTCCTGCTTGAATGGACTGTTCATTGGGTACTGTTTTTCCTCCATCTCAAGAGTTCCTGAAAAACATCAGTGCTTGTTCCTCACTGAGAATTTTCAGCGCAGTTGTCAGGATGATGTTATGCAATTTTCCCTCAATTTCAGGTCATTTTCTCAGAGAATCACACAACTACAGCTACTTCTGTCACTCCTGGTTGCAACCAGGACTGGAGGGCCAAGCAGGCGGTGCTGGTTGAATATAGGCACAATCAAAAAATGCGGGTGAGAAGAGGGGAGTACCTGCCGTACTTCTGGTTTATTATCCATCACAGAAAGCAAAATGACTAAAGCTTTTCCTTTTTGCAGAATCCATTTAGTTATGTTTTTTTGCAAATCTTCTCTAAACAACTGCAAAGGGTTTGTATTATATCCATAAGGCAAGTTTCCTACCTCTATGATCACTTTTGTGACTTGTCTAGATACCCCACAGCCAGTCTCCTTTCTTCAATCACAGCACTCAAAAACAGACACAGTAACTCAGCTCAGAAGTGTGGAAGGATCACTTCACTTATAAGCCATTTTTCTACTTACATTCCCCGTTGTCTGGCATCTTTCAAAATCACATGAGATTGCTGACTCTTGTTCAGTTTGTAATATTCTGTAACTTTAACCACTTCCTGAGAAGCTGTTACTCATACCCGTCTCATTCTGTAATTCCATAATAGTTTTATAAGAGTAATTGTGTATGTCGTCTTCCAGCCTAGCAATTAGATACCAGATAAAACACCTATTGGCCAGAAAATGACACTCCAGTGGTTACAGATATAAATTTAACCCCAGTGATCTGGACATTCCAGCAACAACCTACCAGGCAGATATATACCACAGTTTTACACATGGTAGAGGAGAGACAAAAAGAACATAGGGAAGTTACAGATGCCTAAAACACTAGGGTAAGCTTCCAGAGGGTGACAGGTATTCCATGGGTAAAAAAGTAATATTAAAAAAAAGAGCTTTGCATGCAATTAATGAGCCTACTAAAGAGGAAAGGAGCACTGTATATACTTGCCTCTTGTTTTCCTGGAGAGAAAAAAACAGCAAAGTGCTGCAGACTAAGTCATCTGTGTCTGTTACTGCTGTTGACACTGCAAACCAGAAGTCATATGAACTGACTCAAAGAACAGAGCAAAAGTTTCTGAGAACTGCAAATCCCCAAACTTTTTCTTTTAAGCTAGCTTTTACTTGCAAGCAAGAATTCTGAAGCAAAAACTATCCACTCAAACTTTTGCCAGCTTCAGCTAGCTAGAAAATGAAAGTACACAGCTTCCCTTCACTTGACCTTCCCCGATCCCCTGACCTTTGGTGTCCCCTTTACTGCTCCTGTATAGGAGGCAGGAAACCTTCTATCTGGCTTCCTGCAGGATACACCTCTATTATCATTCTTGAGTGACTAGACTGAAAGTTTTATGGGGCCCCAGGGGCTACAAAAGGCTCACTGGGTTGTGCACACATACTTGCAGGCCCAGAGTTCTGCTAAAAACCCATTTAGGAACACTGGCTTTGGAATCAGCCTCCATGAGTTTCCAGAAATAAGTTATGCTGATAGTAAATGATCAAAACAAGAAAAAGAAAAAAATCAAATGCTTCTTCTTACACTTTTGAAAACACAGAGAAGAAAAAGTAGTGCCTGAAATGATTGACAATATTAAAAAATTAAAAGCGATCAAGAAGTCGGTCAGTAAATGAGGTTGGAAGTCATTGATGGGGTGAAAACAGATGAACTATTGAGAAAAGTTTTCTTTAAAAAACTATAAAAACTACTTTCTGGGGTTTTCTTAGGGTTGTTTTTTTCTGAACAACAAAACCACACGTGGCAAAGGGCATGTAATCACTGAACAGAGTTAGTTTAGGCACAACAGTGCCATCATATGTCCGAAGTCCATGCATTTCAAAATGTTATATAAGAATCAAAGTGAGACAGAGAGTAACAGAGAATAAAATAAAATGCTGGGGTTTAGGCATATGAACAGTGTAGCACAAAGAGCTTTCTACATTTAGATGTTGCACATTTGACAATGGAAAGAGTTCTGCTGGGTCAGTAAAAAAACCAAATTCTATTTAGTTCAAATAGCTGATAAGAGACTCAGAATTGGAGTTCTGTGTGCGTAGAAACCCGATAAGCACATTCACTGGAGAGAAATCCCCTATGTAAGCAGCCTAGAAATAACAGAAACCAACCAACCAAGCAACAAACCACCTCTCCACACGTATTTTGAATCGTTGTCTTTGCGAGTGTTCTCTAAGTTATTATTAGAGCTGAGAAATTTGGTAAATTCTCTGACTCCTCTAACATTTCTGAAGCCAACAACCCCACATCGGGTTCTGTTGTTGTTTTTCCTAAAGAGAATCACTTACAGGCAAGCCTGTGGCCACTGAAGTGAAGTGTCCTCAATGCCATTGAGGCTTTCAACTTAAGATCTGCTGTAAGTTTTTTATAATGATATTGCTCTTTCATAAAAGCTGCCAGAGGAAATTTAAGATTTCCACAGTAGGGTATTGGGCAGCTGGAATTTTTGGCACCTGAAAAAGCAAGGAAAGCAGCTTGCAATTGAGAGATAAGCATGCTGGTTGGATTCTTCTGCTCAAACATTTGGAATAGAAACTGTAAGCAAGACTGACATTTTTCTTGCAGTTATGAAGTTTCAGAACAACACAATACAGAAATGGACACAACTTACGCACTTACTGTTTTGGGGTTTTTTTGGAAATGCAAGAAGTTATTCCTGCTCTAGTAATGGTGGTTCATATTTTTATTTTCACTGCTTCATATATTCGAAGGAGTACTTATAGTCCAAAATGATTATTCTTGAGCAGTCTGTCTGGAACAGAGGTATTTAAAACAACACCATTCCATTGCACATACTATGGAATACAAAAAGCTTTAGGTTTGTTTCAAGCCTAACATATCCAGACCCAAAGTCTGTTGAATACTCAGATCTGCATGTTTCATTTCAGTTCCCCACACTAAGTTATACTTAACTGAAGATGAAAAACAAGCAGCTGTAAAAAATACAGTGTGATATCAGGAATAGCAAATTATGAAGTGACACAAATTTCCCCAGAACTCAGGTGATACCAGAATGGAAACTCATTTACAAAGAAAGACAAATTCATCTTGCATTCTGCAGAGTATATAGACATGATCCAGAATTTCTCTAGTAATGTGTTATAATTTTTACTTTTAATAGTTATAACATTTTCTTTTTTTTCTTATCAGCTAAGCATCCAGGAGGCAATATATATTTTGTATAAGACTGTGATGATAAATGAGTAAGTCTTCAGCTTGACTTTAGTTCCATTCAATTTGATGGACTTACTTGGACTTACCTTAGATAAAGTAACAAACAGTATACCTCATTTGTGTATAAATTCTGATAAATAAATAAATTTAACAACTACTCCATGCAATTTACTCAGCTGAGAATAAATTACAAGAAAGTCCAACAACAGATTTCAAACATGCTTCACTAGCATGAAATTATTTATAGAGCAGCGTTGTTAATGAAAACTTGTAACTAGTACAGTAATGGAGTAACCCAAAAAGTGAAAGACCAATATTAACCTTCAAAAGAAAGTGAGATACAACACAGGTCAGTGCAAGTTTTCTAAATTGAAAAGATCATCCAAAAATACTGATTTCCCCATAATTTCATGTGGTAAGGTACCCTGTACACCAGGATCTAATTTGCCACAATCAGAAACCTACCTAACAGAGCAAGCATAGCATCAGAGAAATAAAAATGAAATGAATAAGCATTTGTATTAGTATTCTGGCAAAATATCATGCTGTCTGTTGGGTCTACTAACAAGTATCTGCCCAAAGTGTCAATGAGTTGCTTCGGTTTGTGTTTGCTAGACAGACAGGTGTTTTCAGAAAAGGCAGTGAAGGGATCAACACTACTTTTGAAGAGCAAGAGAGACACTGCTTTGATGGTGCTAATCCCCGGTACCTGGGTTTCGCTACCTGAGTCAGTTGCTACTCTCATTTGTCCCACTGCAGACATGGAATATCTCACTAGTTATTTACCTAACCAATTAAATTCAAAACAATACAAGTAGGAATAATTATTACGATGGAATGATGAAGTGCAAAATTTTAGTATTATGAGGGGAAGTATACCTTAAATTGTTAAACTCCATAAGCATGTTTTTTCCTCCCCACCACATACTTAACCATCTCAGTTGCACAGGGTTACTCTAGTAAAGAAAACCTGAATTATATGAACAGGACAGATATATGTCAATATACTGCTATCACATTTTGATTCCATTTGCTGTTTAAACCTGCTTTTAGGATCAGTCTGTATGGCAATGACTTAACAGGCAAGATCATCTATCATCTTGAAGCCATAGCTCCAGCCACATTATTCATGATGACAGTATCAAGCCTCTAATATAATTTCAAACAGTAAGATTAGCTAGATTTGTATGATTCATGCTGTTAATATTTATTATTCTTATGAATGCAAAATGTAAGTTTTTACTTCAGCAAATAGAAAACAGTTTTAAGAGCTAAAGGATAATGCCAAAGCTAACTTGTGCTGTAGAAAAAGAACTTTGATTAAGAAACATCTAATTAGTAGGGGCCGGGAACAGACTTTGCATGAAAGAGATCTAAGCAGTCCAAGTAGATTACAAAAGTAGACAAATGACTACCTTTCATCTCCTTGCAGAAATTAGCATATCATAGTCACTTGAGTCACATGCCATGCATTTGTTAGGAAGTCCTATTTGGATAAGGAACAGCTTTTTTTAAAGTTCCGCAGGATATAAGATGTGTTCTATGAGTTCTATATAAAAGGGGGGTCCAGGACTTTTTTCTCAGATAATCCAAATGCCTTCATCCTCCCCACAGCCACCCTTCAGTTCTTTTGGTTCCAGCACACGCTCATGAGAACTGCACTAATCGATGTTCTGGATCCGCACCTATAGACTACAAATCTTTGCATGTTCAGTTTAGATTTACCTCTGTTTTGATGGAGGAAAGACACAGGAAGGTGTTCCTCTTTCAGATAGTTCTGTTTTTTCGCTGTGCTTTTGGTTTTGTACGTTAAGGTTTTATGTACTTTTCCTGAAGGCACAAATGACAACCATATACATGTAAATTCACTCTCAGTTATGTAAGATTTTTCACAACAATGGTGTCAGATAACTCTTGGAGAAGTGTAATTTGATCTAAAGTCTTTGCTGGTGTGGAAAGGTTTTGCTAATACACCCTGTGGGAACAGCTGACTACTGCCTGGGCTGTGGGAACAACTGCGATTTTTGGATGATGCTCTTTGGAATGACTCTGTACTGAACAGTCTGGTGTCTCAAGCTATTAAACTCATCCAGAATAACAACTCTAAAATGTGTAAAATATCTTCTTTTCCTCTGCTCATAAACAAGCTACGTTACCTCCCCCAGTTTTTCCACAGGTTTGGGTCTGGGTTTTTGGGGGGGGTTTGTTTGGGGGTGGTTTCTTGTGGGTTTTGTAAGAAAAAAATAGCAAAGTTTTACAACATTTTTTTAAAAAAGGATATTAATGACTCGGGGACTATACACACAGATTCATGGGTGTAAAAGCTTGGAAATATAATCACACAGGCAGAAAAGTTTGGTCAAAAGTCAAAATCTTCTAGAAAATAATATCCATTTAAGGAAAAAAAAAAGAAAAAGGAAATGGGAGGAGAAATAATCTATCAGTGTTGATGTACTGAAAAGTCATTCTCCATGTTGGGATGTATGAGACAAGATTTTTACAGGCAGTGAAGCACCTGACAGTGGCTGAGAAATGGGTTCAGGGAAAAACTAACAAAATAACTGAGTAAGAAGAATGGAGGTGATGGTAGCCACTGAAAAGATTTTCATCACTTAATTTGCCTTACATTATTTGGAAGTTTGTTGAATTTTAGGCCACTGGCAAGTTTAAAGTTTGTACATTTTTTTCTAGCCATGTTAAAGATTCCAGTGTTAAAAATACTTTCACTTCAACATCATCAACAGTGGTAAATAATACATATTCCTAATAACATTATTTCTGTTCAGACATAAACAAGCATTTAATATATCTTAGAAGTAAAAGGTAAAGAGCCCACTTGGTCCTTTTTTAATCACAATTAGAAAGGTGAGTTTAGAAGACCAGAACTTTGCTTCAGAATAAATTATTGAAAGAACATTTTCAAAAACTGCTCCATAAAATGTTTTGAAATAGACAATCTTCCCAAAGCCTTCAGAAAATTTAATTCCCTTATTAGTTCTGCAAATGTCTGCACCTATTCCCCAAATGACTGTTGTTAAAATAGGATGTGTGAGAGACTGTAAGAGTTAATGTATGTTGATGTCTCAAACATTGTAGTGGTTAGTTGATGTCTCAAACATTGTAGTGGTTGGTTGATGTCTCAAACATTGTGACAGTTGTTTGATGCTTCAAACATTGTGGTGAAACAAGTTAAGATCTGCATGGTGACCAAACCACAAGTGGGAAGTCATCTGGCACAGACCGTGGGGAGTGTCAGAGGATGTGCAGTTCCATATTTCTAATGTGCCTCAAAACTCACCATAAATGGCCAGAGGTCATACAGAGTTCAGTTGAGGAAGGGGTTCACAACCACCCAAAAAACCCCTCACAACCACCCCCCACAATGACACCTGCACAGAAGATTGAGAACTTTCTGGAACAAGAACTATACAAGTCGTCAAGGGGATGGACTTGACTCAATTGAACGGTGGAGGCTGGCTTATAAAAGACATGACTGAGAAAGCCAGGTGTGTGCCCACCACCTGAGGATATCATCATCATCATGGGATCCAAGTACCAGGTGGTGGTAACTCTCTCTCTCTCTCTCCCCCCCCCCCCCCCGCCTCCCCCCCCTTTTCCTTCCTTCTTATAAGTATTTCATTTAGAACCTACTTTGCCTACCGCTATGCTTTCCTAGTTCAGGTTGCCTACCATTAGGTTTGCCAAGTTAAGGTTGTTTCTATCATCAATAAAGCTCTTAATCAATTGTTTGGTGTCATTTCCCCTTAATTTAGCCCAAGGGAATCACAGAACCATCACGATCCTCCCTGGGCAGCCCAGTTTGGATCATGACAGGATGTTAAGAATAGTAAGGTAATTTAGTTGAGCCACAGAAATAAAATAAATGAGGCTCATAATAGTTATCTTGTAACACTGATAAACTGATCCCATTTTAAAACAGAAATAGGGTTTTATCTTTGCTCCAACACACGTGACCTTATAGTAATCCAGAATACATTCATTCAGATATCAGCACAATATCTATCCAGAAAAAGATTCTTTAAAAACATTATTGCTTGTTCTTATGGAGTTTGATATTTAATGAGATTGAATGTGTTAGACAGAAAGACATGAGACATAACAAAATTATGCGAATTTGCCTTAGCAAACTTTTACATATACATAGTTTCCATAAATATACAAAATATCCTAGAATTAGAAGGAAATCAACCCAAAACAAAACTTTTTACTTTACTTTAAATATCCACAACTGACATATGAAAAAGAAACACTTGGTTACAGACTAAGAGCCTGATCCTGACTGCACAAGTGTACTCTGATTTGGAGACAGGCTTCAAGAGAAGCAAAAGTAATCTCACCATTTGTATTACACTAGGTGAGGAAATACCTTTTCACAGGAGCAGCAAAATTATATTAGCCATGCAAAGCGGGATGACCTCAACATCTGGAGAAATGGGCTGATAGGAAACCTCATTAAGTTCAACAAGGAGAAGTGCAAAGTCCTGCTCCTGGGGAGGAACAACCCCATGCATCAATATATGCTGGGGGCCATCCAGCTGGAAAGCAGCTTGACAGAAAAGGACATGGGCATCCTAGTGGACAGCAAGTCGAACATGAGCCAACAATATGCCCTTGTAGCAAAGAACGCGCGTGATGTCCTGGGCTGCATCAGGCAAAGGATTGCCAGCAGGTGGAGAGTGGTGCCCCTCTGCTCAGCACTGGTGAGGCCAGACCTGGAGTTCTGGGTCCTGTTCTGGGCTCCTCAGTATGAGAGAGGCATGGACATACTGGAGAGAGTCCAACAAAGAGCCACAAAGACAATTAAGACACTGGAGCATCTCACATAGAAGGAAATGCTGAGAGATCTGAGACTGTTTAGCCTGGAGAGGAGAAGGCTCAGGGCGGATCTCACTAATGTGTACAAATAGCTGAAAGGAGAGTGTACACAGGACAGAACCAGAATCTTTTCAGTGGTATTTTCAGAATTTTAGGAAAAAAAAAAAAGAAAAGACAAACAAAAAACTAAAAGAAAGGAATTCTTTCTGATGTTATGGAAGCACCCAAGAGACAATTTTTAGAATTCTTTTTTTCTTTCCAGATAATAATGAAGAATATGCTTGAATATTTTATGATATAATCCTTTACTAGTATTAGCTAATTTACGAAGAGATCTAGCCTCTGTTGCTGTTTTGAGGTGATTTGAAAGTTTGGGATTTTTTGTGGCTTTTACATGGTCTTAATTATCTGTTTTGTAATTAATAGATTTCCCACTGAGGAACTTGAAACTATAACAAGAGGCTTTTCAGAGAGATCAAATATTTTGACATTGCATTTCTACTGGATTTTTCACTTGGGAGGTCAGAAACCAAGACAGTCTAGAACTGTGGGAGTTCAGAAAAGTCTTACTGTAGGGGACACCCACAAACATGAAAATAATTATCTGGTTTAAGGGGATTGTTGTTTTGGAGAAAGAACAGTTTTGTGTAATTCCCTTTCTGCTAGCTCCACTGAAGCAATTTTTTAAATCTCCACATATATTCATTTGCCAAAGGAAGTCAAAAGAAAAAAGGATAAGTATCACCATAAATTAATACTGTTAGATCAAAGGAAAAAATACACAGGGTCAAACCCTGAAGTTGTTATTCATCCTTCTGTTCAGAGCAGCCAAAGCCCCACATATTCAGTAGAATTTGCAGATGAGGATTTTTTTTTTTTTAAATAATAAGTGCAATTTCCTGAAAACATTATTATCTCAAGCTATCTATTTGATTCCCCTGAAAGGAAGGATTTCCAGAAACACTTAGCATAATTTCACTGGCTTCAGCTGAAATTAGTAAAGGAGCAGAGACATTTCAACAATGAACTCTGAAAAACTCCTTACCATTAACTTCAATAGATCTATTCACATTGCTAGAGTTAAGGAATGTGATACCAAAGTTTGCTGAGCAAAAGTCCAAGAGCCCACAGTAAAATTAGTATGCAATTCATTTTTGTAACTAGAACAGCACGAAAGAGGCACTGGAAATTTTTCATCTTCTGAGAATCTGTTTGGTTTAGACTATAACAGAAGAGAATAAAACACAAAGATGAGAGCTCTCAGTGAGATAACTCTATAAACTTATAAGACTGATCAGCATAATTCATTTTTAGTTGCACATTATGCTGATTGTGAATCAATTCATCAAATCATGGAACAAAGTTTTTGTTTTGTTATTTTAAAGATTTCACATACAAAACCTATTTTCACCACTCCATAAAGAGAAACCTGTGGCAAGATCACTTGGGAAAGAAACTGTGAGAGAAGTTTCCCAGCTACATTCCCACACATGCCTACATAAACATTTTTTCCTGGAACAAGAATGAAACAAGGTGGAGACCAGCCTGCTTTTCTACAGTTATATATGTGTGCCTCGTTAATTATCTAAAGAGAGTATAGAGTATTGAAGAAAATATTGAATTTTGCTGAAAACAAAAGGAGCTTCAAAGATCCCAAATTAAACATTAATTTGGATTTAATGTAGGTAACAGTTTCAGTGGTGGAAAAAGTTAAATACAGATATAATGTTTTCACCATCACAATTTTCTGAGTGACTGCAAATTCCAAATAAAAACATTTTCTTACATATTTTGCTTTAAAGTGACATTTTTGTTTAAAATAGGAAAGAAATTTAAAATAGAGGTTAAAATGCCCTCTTTTAACGACAAAACAAAATATGTCATTTTGGATGAAAGGAAGTGTTTCAAGCAGCATTTTTTAAATACAACTTTTTATTTTTTATGTTTATCACTGAAAAAACAACCAAACTCTCTAACCCCAGGTTTGAAAGAATTGCCCAGGTCTATCAGTCAGCGTGCAGCTGGACCAGTGCAGGATATGTCAAGGCACATGTGCTGGAAAAAAACATCTCAGTGTCCCGTAGCATCATTAAAAGAGCCTTGCCTTGGAGTTGCAGGGATAAATGGAATTCTCTTAAATAGGGAACTCTTTCCTACCCCTAATTTGCCTTTGAACCTGAATTCAGTCCGCAACACCAGCTCAGCCTTCAAACTACAAGATGCATATGGTCCATCCTCACCAAACTCTGTTATGCATTTCTCCCTTCTGTACAAATAGGACAGAAAAAAATCTCAAGAATTAAGAGAGAAAAGGAAAGGTAATAAAATGCATCAGCCCACAGACAGCAAAATGATGATCTGCTGGCTAAGAGGAAGCCTCCCTCGGTCCTCTGGGACTGTCAGCAGCATCTACCAGCCACAGTTACATATTCCACCAAAGACAACACATTACCATCCTCCCTGGCCACCAAGAATTTCTGAACCAGCACATGACCCATCCTCCTTGCTGCAGCCACCAGGCCCAGAGTCTGAACTTTTGATTCATGATACTCCTGGAACTCATTCTCTGCAGGCTTTTCCTTGAAAAAACCTTGTATCATCATGCTACAGAAAGATAACAATCTTCAGATCCATCATCCTCATACAAAAAGTCTTTAATTGGTGGGAGTAAAAGGAATTTTATTTTTTCCCCCCTCTCTTTTGTCAGAGGGTCTGAAACTTTCTAGCAGATTAAAAAGGCAAGAGAATTTATAACTGCATGGTATGCTGACAGCTCAAACTGACTATTTTCATAGCAAATTTATGAGTTCATCTCCCCTCCAAAATGAGTTACACAAATTTACCCAGAAATAATTCAAACAATTAAGAAAAACAAAGCCTTCATTTTGTAATAAACAAATAGCTTTTCACAGTTGCAATTATTATAGAATCATTCTTTTGATCGTCTTCTTTATCAGAAAACCCATTTCTATGCTATATCTTTGGCTGCCTAAAGAAATTATACCAGGAGGAAAAATTATTTCTTCCACTGATACAGATTCTGATTACTGATTTCTTCCATTGTGTTAGACTTGGAAATGGCAGATAGATGATTAACATTGTTCCAGTTTTATTATCACCAGTTAGAAATACGGGGCTAAAATTCCAAGTGTCTAAAAAAGAGAAACACTAAAAGGGAAAGAACTAGCCAAGTCTTTCTTTCTCTCCACATTGAAACTACTAACTTCATACAGCTGTTCGCACTTGGGACGTCAGGGAAGCAGCAGATTAACGTTGTTTCTTACCTGCATCAACCCACAGTAGATACTTTTAAGGGTGAGATTCACCAGCTGCCTGAACAGATCTAAAATCAGGGCTACCACAATCAGAGTTTCTTCTGTTTCCATTGTTATTCACCTGATAAATCAATGAGGTGATTTGAGAAGCCATATGGTCAAAACCCAGTCATTTTTAAAATGGATTTTGGTTTTGACCAGATTACTTCTCTGAACTTGGTTGCCATAACCACACCAAAAGAATACTGGCCCAGATGTCAAGGAGAGAACTGGAAGGTGCAGCATGAGTGGAGAAGACATGTTTTAGATTAGATTAAGATGCCTTAGAGCTATATCCTAAATCCAGAGCTTTGCACGCACTTCAAGCAAGCATTCCTGTTGTGAAAAGCAGTCTCATTTTAGTCCTGGCCACTAAACCCTGCTCTGCACTGTCCTTTCCCTTATGGCAATATATGAGTTTGCATCACTATTTGGTAAACTTGATCCAGGCTAATAATACCACAGGTCAGTTCTTCAGCTCCACGACATCGCCACACAGATGCTGATGCTGACCGGATGGGACGGAAGGGAAGTGGGCTGGAGGGTGAGACTGCTTCTTCCAGAACATGACAGCATGTTTGAAGAAATGGCGAGCTGTCACTGACCAGGGTGGTCTCTTCCCCAGCGTCAGCTTGCTGTTTTACTCCTTGCATCAGATGTTACTAATCCACAGCTGCAGGATGAGTCACTTCAGCAACCCAGTCTAATGGAAAACTAATTTTTGTTTGGTTTGGGTTTATTCTTTTAGTGGTGGGCTAAATTTCTGTCATTGGATCTGACTCAAGGGAAATACTGGACAGGAGTGGAAGAAGGGAGGGAGTTTCTTTAAACACAGCTCACATTTACACCACATTAGGGATATTGTAGTATCTGATACTAAGAGGCAGAAAGTATCTGTTGAGTACTCTGTACCATTGACTTCAGTGGATTTCAGGCTCACTGAACTTGTTGGTAGTTTGCTACTGAACTTCTATAAATGTGAAATTTTGGTCTTATTGAACACTGATATAATCTCCAAGAATTTTCATTTTCCCTTCCTTGGACTATAACAGTCTGGTTACATCAAGGATTTGCACTAGAGACTTCTCAGCAGCAGGTCTGTGTTAAATCATTATCACCTCTCACCCACTGTCAGCTATTTGTTCCCACACACCTCTCCTGCCAGTTACATTGACACAACTGTTTAACCCTTCCCTAGGCCAGATCTGTGAAATGATCTAGTTTAAAGAAAATAAAAACTGTTTAAAAAAAACCCAACTAAGTAAATACTTGTTGCTTTCTACACAGATCATTTCACATACTCATTTGAATAAGCAATGCAATATGTAGTTGTATCAGCAGAAATGTGGGGATCGAAACCTCCAGCAGAGTTACAGAAGTGTTAGGAGGGAAGTGTGCAAAGGGCACCTTTGACCCCATTTACTTTTAGTTCCAACAGAATCATTCATGTGTCCTAAAGGTAACTTGCATTACCAGAGCTGTGCAAACACAAAACACCTTTTTAAACACTTGTAAAATGAACAAGAGGTTATACCACTTCTTTTTTAGTGAAAAAGTTAAGAAATCCAACTTCTGATGTTAGACAATCCTGTACACTTGGACCCACAGGACTCTGACAGCAGTGTTGAAGCTACAACAAAGCAAACACCACTGTTTCTCTTGTACCTCATTCTCCTTATCACTTGCTGAGTCAAATCTGCAAATATTACATCAGTCAACATAACGAATTACCAGTTCCATTGACAATGCACACACAGTCACCAATACACCTTCCCCCACAATTCCCACCTCTTTACAAAAGCACGCATGCACACAGCTCAGCACAGACAGACTGGCAAACAACAGTGGCAGCACCACTGTCTGACATTTCTGGAGGGCAGATTAATTAAAATCTTGAAATTAAACAGTACAACACAGCATGAAAACAAGAGTTTGGTTATTTAAAGCAAAAATATTTTGAAAGTAATAACAGCTACTTAAAGTGATAGAATTGTCAGTTAAATCAGATATGTGGCTGATATTGCATATACTACAGTAGGATAGTAAATGTCTTATGCCTGCACAGACTAGAAAAAATTGGGCCAACTGCAATTAGAGAAGTAAACATCCACATAAAAGAACAGGCTCACTCTAAGTTTCCAGTACAAGAACAATATACTCAAGGTGCTTAATTTTATTTGGGTCAGTAGAATTACTACTATAAGAAATAGATAATGCACTAACAGTAGTGATTAATGGATCAGCTCCTCAGCACAGAGAAATACAATAATGGTAACTCTTAAAAAAAAAAAGAAAAAATCTTTCCTAAAATTTCAGTTTCTCTAGTAACATAAATGCATTTTCTAAAGGTAGTAACCACTTAGGATAATAAAAAAATACTTGCAATGCAATCAAAGTATCGCCTTTTCCTCTTTATTAAATACAGTGATGGAAATAGTTGTAGGTACTTCCCTGATAGATGCAAACCCAAGATTCCTCTTTCTAAAGAATTTGCAGCCTAAAGACACAACAGGAGCAAGAGGAAGGACTGTCAAAAAGAAAGAGTTGTGGCTGATCACTGAAGATTACAGGTCATGATCCATATTTTACTAGTATATTTTTCTTTCATTTGGCATTTTCCCTTAAATCCATGTAAAATTCTTTTTCTCCCTTCATTATCAATAGTAAAAGTTAATTTTGATCATAAAACTTACAGTTTCTAGAGTATTTTTATTAAGAAGTCAATATGGCCCTTTTCCTAAGAGATGTAAATTCAGCTTTTGAACACCTCCGATATTCTTAAAGTACCTATGTCATATTTTTCATCTACTAGTTGACCAGATGGTTTTGGTGCCCTAAAAGATTAGAAACAGTTTTATAAACATGTACCCCATGCACCTAAAATACAGCTGTATGCACTTTAGGCCACTAAAGATCCTCTGTAAGTAAATTTTATAAGCAATTATAATACTAAGAAAAATGAAAATAACATTAGTGAAAGCAGGAACTGTATACTTAAAAATGTTGCCTTCATTTTTGCAAGAATTCTAGTTTCTTTAACTAACTAGCAATTTGGAACATTGGCAAAAACTCTCTCTTCAGTGAGAGCAACAGTGGAACAAAACTGTGCAACTTTTTCCCAAAGCTACTTTCAAATTTTCTATTCCAGAAGCAGTTTACAGGCAAGGCTTTTCCCTTAGAATTCCATGCAGCTCATGTATGGGCTTAAAAATTTTGTTGAACAATTTGAATTTAAAGTGTTAATAGTGCGTTTACTAGCCAAGTTGTATAGGCAAATTAAATCAGCTACCTTATAAAAAGATTTTTATTAATGATTCTTATTCAGAGGTTGCCTCATTAGTATTCTCCTCAGATCACTGGAACAAAATGATACATCTGTTTTAATTTTACATGACTACAATTCTTTTTTTTTTTTTTCCCCCCCTATTGACACTGTGTAGTAAATATGCTGAGGCACATGGAGGACAGGGAAGTGATCTGAGACACTTCAGCTGGGCTGTTGGCCATGTTACCTTCTTAGAGGAACACTCCTTAATTCCTTTGAGGTATTTCACTGGTGTTTCCCTGCTGGCTCCTCTTACTTCAGGAGCCCCGGCTCATCTCCATAAGATTTCAAGTGTACTACGGTGTTCCCAGCATGTCTCAGAGCAACAGGCTGAGGGCCCTTGCTAGCACCCTGTCCCTCTAACCTTGGTGTGTCATCCCACAGATTGTCATGGGCAAGCCTGATCCTATCCTCCTCCCCCTTCAAGCCTAGTATAAAGCTCTATCAATGACCCCTGCTAGCTCATGAGCAAAGACCCACTTCCCTCTTTGAGAAAGGTGAATCCCATCTGATGCCAGCAAGCCTGGTGCCATGTAGGCCACCCCATTATCAAAAAACCCAGAATCATGGCGGTGACAACAGGCCCATCTGTTCCTTCCAATGTCGCTGCCCACAACTAGAAGGAGACAGGAAAAAATGACCTGTGCTCCAGATTCCCTTACCAGCCATCCCAAGACCCTGAAATCTCACCCTTGGACTATGTGTTGTGGCTTCATCACCACCCACATGGAAGAGCAATAATGGGTAACAGCCTGAGGGCTGTACCAGGCTAGGAAGTTTCCTAGTGATGTCCCTAACCTGGGCCCCAGAGAGGCAGCAAACTTCCCTAAGAGGAGGGTTTGTCCAACATATTGGACCCTCTTCCCCTCAGAAGGGAGTCACATACAACTATAACCTGTCTTTTCTTCTGTGTGGAGGTAGTCGTGATACAGGGCCTTTCTGACCCTGGGGATACCTCTGGTGTAGATGGACCATCACCCACATCATCCATTGACTGGCATTCCACATCCAGAGCCTCGTACCTGTCATACAGAGGCACCTGGGAAGGTGAGGTAGACAAGGAGGGGGTTCACCTGCTGCCCCGAGCATGGACTTGTCTCCGTTCACTCCTTTCCTTTAAGCTGCTGCCTTCAGCCCGGTGAGGGGGGAGGATACAGGATTCCCTTGATCTTGTTTTTTTTCTGGTGACTGTTCCTGTTTCTGTCTCAGGGAGGGCAGAGCATGGTTCCAGTGGTCTACCTCTTTCTCAGACTCCCAGAACTGTGAAGAGAATGATACATACTGGTTTTGTCTGGGATAGAGTTAGTTTTCTTCATAGTAGCTAGTATGGAGCTACGTTTTGGATTTGCAACAAAAACAGTGTTGATAACACACTGATGTTTTAGTTACTGCTAAGCAGTGCTTGCACAGCGTCAAGGCCTTTTCTGCTTCTCAGACCACCCCACCAGCAAGCAGGCTGTGGGTGCACAAGAAGTTGGGACGGGTCAGCTGACCCCAACTGACCGAAGTGATATCCCACACACACCATATGACATCATGCTCAGCAATAAAAAGCTACAGGGAAGAAGAAGGAAGCGGGGGGACATTTGGAGTTATAGTGTTTGTCTTCCCAATTAAAAGCTACATGTGATGGAGCCTTGCTTTCCTGGAAATGTTTGAACACCTGCCTGCCGATGGGAAGTAGTGAATGAATTCGTTATTTTGCTTTGCTTGTACACACATCTTTTGCTTTACCTATTAAACTGTTTTTTTCTCAACCTATGAGTTTTCACACTTTCACCCTTCCGATTCACACCCACATGCTGCTGGAAGGGTGTGAGCAAGCAGCTGGGTGAGGCTTGATTCCCTACTGGGGTTAACCCACAAGTGTATTTCTGGCTGCCATTAGAATCTATTAGATGATATAATGATATGTGAATTTGATTCTTTTCAAGTATCATCAGCACATTTTACCACTCTCCTACATACAAAATATATAATTCCTAAATGTTTCCTTTTTGTTTAAAAAAACCATTCACTTCCTCTTTTAAGCCACCGTATAACCTTCAAAATATATAAAAATACATACTTAGCTATAAAAAATTTAAAAAATTGAGCATTACCTTATGAGCTAATAAAACACCATCATTTATAGTTTTACAGGATTAACAATATGTGCTTCATTAAATCTTAATTTTAAAAAGACGGAAATTAAAACCATGTTTTTTTCACTTGCCCATAGGAAACAGCAAATTAGAGCAACAGACAGAACGAAGTTATTAAAAAATGTAGACTCCTGATTAAATTTAAAAAGTTAAAAGAAAATGTTCTAAAATGATCAAATACAAGTTTACAGAGAAGCTCCTTTCTGTAATAGTTTAGAATAGATCAAAATGTTAAAGTTCCATCTAGCAGAATGCCAAAAAAGCAAGACACTATGACCCCAAAGTGCTGGATTCTCATTCAAACCCTGAAGTGAACATTGAATCATAGAATCATAGAATCATTTAGGTTGGAAAAGGCCTTTAAGATCATCCAGTCCAACCATTAACCTACACTACCAAATCCACACTAAACCAATCAAGGGTAGACTAGACTAAACCATGTCCCAAAGTGCCACATCTACCCATTTTTTGAACACTTCCAGGGATGGGGACTCCACCACCTCTCTGGGCACCCTCTTCCAATTCTTGACTACCCTTTCCGTGAAGAAATTTTTCCTAATATCCAACCTAAACCTCCCCTGGCACAGCTTGAGCCCATTTCCTCTCATCCTATCGCTAACTACATGGGAGAAGAGACCAACACCCACCTCACTACAACCTCCTTTCAGGCAGTTGTAGAGAGCAATAAGGTCTCCCCTCAGCCTCCTCTTCTCCAGGCTAAACAACCCCAGTTCCCTCAGCCGCTCCTCATAAGACTTGTTCTCCAGACCCTTCACCAGCTTCGTTGCCCGCCTCTGAACACGCTCCAGCACCTCAATGTCTTTCTTGTATTGAGGGGCCCAAAACTGGACACAGTATTCCAGGTGTGGCCTCACCAGCGCCGAGTACAGGGGGACAATCACCTCCCTGCTCCTGCTGGCCACACTATTCCTGATACAAGCCAGGATGCTGTTGGCCTTCTTGGCCACCTGGGCACACTGCTGGCTCATGTTCAGCCGGCTATCTACTAACACCCGCAGGTCCTTTTCGGCCAGGCATCTTTCCAGCCACTCCTCCCCAAGCCTGTAGCGTTGCATGGGGTTGTTGTGACCGAAGTGCAGGACCCGGCACTTGGCCTTGTTGAACCTCATACAGTTGGCCTCGGCCCATCGATCCAGCCTGTCCAGGTCCCTCTGCAGGGCCATCCTACCCTCCAGCAGATCCACACTCCCACCCAACTTGGTGTCATCTGCAAACTTACTGAGGGGGCACTCAATCCCCTCATCCAGATCATCGATAAAGATATTAAACAAGGCTGGCCCCAAAGCAGAGCCCTGGGGAACACCGCTTGTGACTGGCTGCCAACTGGACTTAACTCCATTTACCACAACCCTCTGGGCTCGGCCACCCAACCAGTTTTTTACCCAGCGAAGACTACGCCCATCCAAGCCATGAGCTGCCAGCTTCCCAAGGAGAATATTATGGGAGACGGTGTCAAAAGTTTTGCTAAAGTCCAGGTAAATGACATCCACAGCCTTTTCATCATCTACCAGGCGGGTCACCAGGTCATAGAAGGAGATCAGGTTGGTCAAGCAGGACCTGCCTTTCATGAACCCATGCTGCCTGGGCCTGATCCCCTGGTTGACCTGCACTTGCCTGTTGAGTTCGCTCAATATGAACGGCTCCATAATCTTTCCTGGCACCGAGGTCAGGCTGACAGGCCTGTAGTTCCCTGGGTCCTCCTTCCAGCCCTTCTTGTAGATGGGTGTCACATTGGCAAGCCTCCAGTCATCAGGGACCTCCCCTGTTAACCAGGACTGCTGATAGATGATGGAGAGTGGCTTGGCAAGCTCCTCTGCCAGCTCCCTCAGTACTCTTGGGTGGATCCCATCTGGCCCCATAGACTTGTGAGCATCCAGGTGGCATAGCAGGTCATTAACTGCTTCCTCCTGGACTATGAGGGCTCCATTCTGGCCCCCTTCCCTATCCTCTAGCTCAGGGGCCTGAGTACCCTGGGGATGACTGGTCTGGCTGTTAAACACAGAGACAAAAAAGGTGTTAAGTACCTCAGCCTTTTCCTTGTCCTCGATGACAATGTTCCCCCCCGCATCCAGCAAGGGATGGAGATCCTCCTTGGCTCTCCTTTTATTGCTAATGTACTTGTAAAAACATTTTTTATAACCTTTTACAACAGTGACCAGATTGAGTTCTTGCTGGGCTTTTGCTTTCCTAATTTCCTCCCTGCATGGTCTAACAAGGTCCTTCTACTCCTCCTGAGTTGCCTGCCCCTTCTTCCAAAGGCAGTAGACTCTCCTTTTTTCCTTGAGTCCACACAAAAGCTCCCTATTCAGCCAGGCTGGTCATTTTCCCCACCGGTTGTTCTTACGGCACACGGGGACAGCCTGCTCCTGCGCCCTTAAGACTTCCTTCTTGAAGAAGGCCCAGCCTTCCTGGATCCCTTTGCCTTTCAGGACTGCCTCCCAAGGCACTTTCCCAACCAGGGTCCTGAAGAGGCCAAAGTCTGCCCTCCAGAAGTCCATGGTAACAGTTTTGCTGCCCCTCCGCTTGGCATCGCCCAGAATCAAGAACTCTCTCTTGTATTGTGGTCGCTAAGCCCAAGACGGCCTCCGACCACGACATCTCCCACAAGCCCTTCTCTGTTAGTAAGCAGCAGGTCAAGCGAGGCACTTTCCCTGGTAGGCTCACTTACCAGATGCGTCAGAAAGTTATCCTCCACACACTCTAGGAACTTTTGAGACTGCTGCCTCTGCTGTGTTGTATTTCCAGCAGATGTCTGGCAAGTTGAAGTTGCCCACAAGAACAAGGGTTAGCAATTGCGAGACTTCTGCCAGCTGCTTATAGAATGCTTCATCTACCTCTACATCCTGGTTGGGTGGTCTATAGCAGACTCCCAACAGGACATCCGCCTTGCTGGCCTTCCCCCTCATCCTTACCCATAAGCACTCGACCTTGTCACCACCACTGTCAAGCTCTATACAGTCAAAACACTCCCTAACATACAGAGCCACCCCACCACCTCTCCTTCCCTGCCTATCCCTTCTGAAGAGCTTATAGCCCTCCAGTGCAGCACTCCAGTCATGATAGTCGTCCCACCACGTTTCTGTGATGGCGACTATGTCATAGCCATCCTGCTGCACAAGGGCTTCCAGCTCCTCCTGTTTGTTGCCCATGCTACGTGCATTGGTGTAGATGCACTTGAGCTGGGCTATCGATTTCACCCCCAATGTTGCCATGCTGCCCCTGGGCTCCTCACTAGCGAGCCCATTTATATCCCCTTCCCCCTTCAAACCTAGTTTAAAGCCCTCTCAATGAGTCCCGCCAACTCATGGGCGAGAATCCTTTTCCCCTTTGGAGACAGCTGATCTCCATCAGCCACCAGCAGGCCCGGTGCCGTGTAAACCTCCCCATGATCGAAAAACCCAACATGCTGCAAGCTTATCTACTGTTTTCCTCTTTTCTGTTTTTTTTACTGGCTTGGCATAACTGTCAGTTCTACATCCTGTGTTAACGTGAAGATGAATATAAAAAGAGACACTGACTAGCCAGAAGAAAAGAAGTGTAATTAGGTATTTATATACTCAGCCTGGCTTTTCTATTATTCCTCCTCTCCTTTGTTTTTATTTTGTCCATGACCATTACCTTGCTTGCAGGTTTTACAGACCACAGACAAAACTGACTCCTCCCTTAGAGATAGCTAGTCTATTTTCTTTCACTTGGGAAATAAATCTGCTCCCACAATGTTTATTTCCTATATTACTGCTCTTTATCTTCTTTAAAAGAGAAAAAAGAAGATTAATTAAGCCCAGTGGTGCCAATACAATTTGTGTTTCACTTGATATAGATACACCAGAGGAAGCTATTTGCACATATATGAAAAATGAAATAACTACATGGGAAAAAAAATATTGCAACAGGATGAATAGAAGTTATAGAAGCCCCAAGAAGAGACATCCCTATTTTTAAGCTATCAGTTTAATTAGATCCTGACACAAAATCATTGATGATAGGGCAATTATCTTCTATTGATGTTAGAACCATGTCAGAATTTAATTTAGCCTTCAATATAGTCTCCTCATCAGCACTTTGTAATTCTTAATAAAATAAAATATCTGCCAGTAGTAACTGATATAAATATAGTGGTATAGCTGCCATGTCAACATTTATTTTGGTTGTACCATACCCTATTCTTTCTTAGCCCTTAGTTTTCTAATTGTTCCCAAATTACCAAATAATCCAAAAATTCTATTTAAAGTATAGCAGAAAACAATGCTCTTTTTCAATAGAAACTAGGAGTTTTGCCAGTGTTAGTATAGAGTCATAATTGCTTTGCAATGTGTTACTGTCGTACAGAAAAGTTCTGACAGTGCCATATACTGAACTATCCAGTACAATTGCATTCAAATGAGATTCCCTTGCTATAGACTGCCAGTTTTGCTTCTACCTGTAACATCAAGGAGTTCTGAGATACTCAAAACATTAAAATTAATGTAATCTGTGTGACTAAGTTAAACAGCTTTGAAAATCTTTATTTCATGACTGTAATCAAAGGCATTGAAGAAGACAGCAGTTGAATAAAATAATAATCAATAATAACATTCAAACAAGTGAGTCAGTGGCCCTAAGTATTTCTTGCAAATAATATATTCATTAAATTCAGATTATCCTTCTGTTTGTGAGTTGTTCACAGACAGACTATTTTTAAAACTGGCACATTGTTCAGAAAAAGGAATTTTGTGTGAACACATTGCAAAACTGGCTGAATACATATGATTTGTTCATGTTAAGCAAAACTTTGAATAATAAAGAATTGCAATTAATTCTTAGAAAAATGGTTTGGTCTATATCACATGGTAGTGCTACTGTTCCACAACTGATCAACACAAACTTTTTAAAGAGGGTGACTAGATGAAAAACAGCATTTTGATTCTGAGAGACTGGGTGAGAGCAATTCAGTTAGAATCATAGAATAGTTTGGGTTGGAAGGAACATTTAAAGGGGCATCTTCCACTAGATCAGGTTGCTCAGAGCCCCGTCTAACCTGACCCTGAGTGTTGCCAGGGATGGGGCATCTACCACTTCTGTGGGAAACCCTTTCCAGTATTTCATCACCCTCATTGTAAAAAATTTCTTCCTTATATCTAGTCTAAATCTACCCTGTTTTAGTTTAAAACTACTACCCCTTGTCCTATCACAACAAGCCCTACTAAAAAGTCTGTCCCCATCTTTCTTATAAGCCTCCTTTGAGTACTGAAAGGCCACAATAATGTTTCCCCAGAGCATTCCCCTCTTCTCCAGGTTAAAACCCCACAATTCTCTCAACCTTTCCTCATATGAGAAATGTTCCAGCCCTCTGATCATTTTTGTAGCTCTCCTCTTGACCTGCTCCAAGAAGTCCATGTCTCCCCTGTACTGAGGACTCCAGAGCTGGATGCAGTACTTCAGGTGGGGTCTCACTGTAGAGGGGCAGAAACCTCCCTCGATCTGCTGGCCACACTTCTTTTGATGCAGCCCAGGATACGGTTGGCTTTCTGGGCTGCAAGCACACATTGCCAGCTCATGTCCAGTTTTTCAGCTACAAAAATCAGACTGAAGTAAATTTTGGTATTCCTTCTCCTTGCCCACATGAAAGGATCCCAGATTTCAAAAGTGGCCTTTTATTTCTTCCTCTGACTGACTGTAGTCAGGTTTGTGAAGCATGATTTGCAATTCCCCTTCCAAAACACCTCAGGTTAAACACAACAGTCAGTCACAGTGTGCCTTGGAAGTTGTGAGGCTAGAGACAACTGCAAATGGTTGCAACTAGGGTCACACAGAAAGTCAAGAGACATTCCTCAGGATACGGTTATTGCATCTGTCAAAACAGTGCGCAGGCAACTCCTGAGCGTACAAAGGCATATTGCACTTCCTTTCTTCTCACAGCAGTTTGCTCCAAGTGGCATGGACAGATAATTATCAATCTGAAAGACATGTGGCCACTAGTTGCAGGAAAAAAATCAGAGCAGAAAGAATAGCAAGGAGGAAGCCAGAGAATCAGCAGTAAACCTCTACACGGTAACCATACATGCCATTCACAAAATAAACACATAAAACAAACTGCTTGGCAATGATCTTACTTCTGTTTTGCAATTGTTTCATGTCCTTTTCACTAGAAAGTGAAATATTTGATATGTGAAAGGTGGGAGAGTGGGTAAACAAGGATAAATCAGTGAATACAAGCATCAACATTTGGAAGGCATCACTAATAGGCAAACAAATAAGCTGCTAGCAGCAGTGAGAGTCTGGGTGTCAGAAATGTTTGTTTCTCACTCTTGTGAAGGGCTCTTTCTGTGAAGTTTAATTATACAATTAAAGTCATGAGTGTTTTCTCCACATGCAAAATCCACAATCTGCTAAGTAGAGCAGATCTGTTTTGTAGCTTTATACTCTACAAATTCTGGGGTAGAAGTTGTCTCAAGCTAAGCCCAATGGACCACTTATATCTGACTGGGGCCCATAATGGGCAGTAAATAAAGAGCCTCCTTTTACATATACCACAGCATAAATGGTGTGTACTGGGAAATATGCATACTCCTTGATGCACCCATACATGGCTGTGGAAATGGGCAGCAAATGTATTAGGTTTGTATAACGACACCACATAAAAACCTCTGCTAAGACAAGATTTACATGGGAGAAAAGCAAGCTGTGACACTTGTGTATGAGATGAGGATAATTCTCCAGATGCTGTCAGAAAGAACAAGCATTTAATTCATGGGCCTCTATTTAGCTGTATGGCCTTCCAGTACCAGGATTTTGCCTACATGATTGCAGCAAGTGTGATGCTGTGTACTTGAGGAATAGAGCAGTATCAATATGACTAGAGATCTGCAATGCAGTTTATAGATCTAAAGATTTTCGCTGCCTGTCATGTAACATCATCATAGCTTACCCACAAGTATAAGCGTCAGCTGCATTTAAAATAAAAAAAGTAATGTCAGGGATCACAATAGGAAAATGGCTCAAATGGTTGCATGTGGGAACCAAAAGGGAGAAGACATAGAAGTTTCTAAATACTATTCACAAAAGTAGCAGTTGTTTAACTTAAATTCCTATACAGATTCATATTTAAATTTAGAATGGCTTATTTCCATTCAGCTTGCACTTATGTCCAAGTCCACTTAAACCAAGATAACCACCCAAACAGTTTTCCACACTGTAGTAGCCGTCATTTTTAAACAAGTATCAAGACAAAGCTTCTAACAGCACAGACTTTATGCTATGGGAAGCATACATTTTCCTGAAAGTATAACTTAACCTTCCAACATTTGGGAAACACCATTATGATCAGGAGATCTTTTGACCACCTCTATTTCATTTTGATTAAACAGCTATCAATTTGGATTCTCCTTTAAAGGAAGCAATTTCTACAGCTCTGCACAGACTCACACTCTGCCAAAACAAAATTTTCTAGCTAACAAAGAAAACTTAAATCAAGTTTTAAAACCAGTACAAAAACCTTTAGCTGAATAAAACTTAATTCTGTTAACATCCCTCTCAACTAATGCCCATAAGTTACAGTAATGAATATTAACCAGCTTTTAATGTCCTACTCCAGGGAATGCTGCTTTATAAAGATGCAGTGCTTATGAGATTGTTTTACTGGTGTCTTTGGTACTGCTTTATGAGAAAATGGGTCAAAAGTTTCAAAAACTGGCAAAATACAAGCAGCAACTTAAGTCATAAAGCCAGTTTCCAAAATTCATTCTTTCTCTGCTTTCAAGTACATTAAATTTGCTATATCTTTATTTCTTAGCAAATTCTGGTGGGTTTAACTGAATTGCAGTGTTCTTTGGGGTAATTTTTTTTTTCTTTAAATGGCAGGGGGGGACAACCAACCAAACCCTTTTGAAAATTTGTTTAAACTTTTTCCATGTAACATGGAAGCCCCTCTTCAGCTCTTGCAAAATACATGACAGGTCGTCTCCATTCTTACTTCCATGTCCAATAAGTTGCTCTCTATTCCCCAGTCTGAGAAACTTCATTAAAGCATTGTCTTTATGCTATCTTTATTCTCTGGAGTCCAAAACATTGAATTTGGTTTGATTAAGTAGGTTGGGGTTTTTTTGCAATGTTTGAGCATTTTCTTTAAGATAATTTGTATTCCTCAGAGAAAACTAGAAGAAAAGGGAACTGTTGACTACTTTTTTTTCTACCACTTCATCTAAGAGGATTGTCCATCGAGCAATAAACAAGTCATTAGCATGCATGTACATCTTTCTTTATTCCTTAATACCCTGTAGTTAATATATGTGTATAAACTTATTGACTTATTCATCTTTAGTTCACTTGTAAGCTAAACTACACAGAATATACAACAATGATTTAATGGGTCATTCAGAACATATTTCAAAAAGAGTTTTCAGTGCATCAGCAAGAATGAAAGCTTCTGCTTCCAAATATATATACATATATTTCTTCTGTCTGATCTTTGACAAAATCATCACTGCTGATCTGTATTTTCTTTTGTAAGAAAATAAGTAACAGTCCCCTGAGTGCTGTAATTTATTGAATGGCTTCCTGAAAGAAAAGAGATTGACTGTCTGGCTGCTACAAAGTCCTGTAACTGTAAACACTAGATTATATTTTAAATAATAAATTTCCATAAAAGGAATTCATTCCATCTTATAACCATCTCCCTCCAATACATTTCTGTTAGCTCAAGGATATCAGCTGGGATGATAACTGCTAAATATATAATACATTCTGATTGCTCTTCCAGATTAAAAATTGAAAACAGTTATGATGCTGTGTTCTCTGTATCTGCTACACTTCTGTGATAGGACTTAAAGATACATTGGTGTAATGGAGAACATCACTGAAGCTGACAGATCTCAAAAAGACCTGGGGGAAAAAGAACTTTACTTTTTTTTTTTTTTTCTTTTAAATTGGAGTCAACCAAAACTAACACAGACCAACTGCCCAATCCTCAGCATTCAGAGTTTCTTTGTTACTTCAGGCAGGAGAGCAAGCCATTAAGCCATTCCCCCAGAGTGCACTGCTGATTGTGGCTCACACTTAGTGGAAGTTGTAATGATAGAAAGTTCCAGCTCTGTCTTCACCACATGCTTCAGTACTATTTAAGAAGCCCCAGGCTAACAAATCTTTTGCCACAACCAAAGACAGCATATTTGTGCAAGGACCTGTATCACTCAACCCAAAGGAACAAGGCTAATTATTGCTAGCAGAGAGAACACTAAGAGGTCAGGAAAGCGTGTTGTACAATCCAGTGTGCACTACACACACTGCAAGCGTGGAAAGTCATAAGAAGTTAGCAGTGGTAACTGCCACAGCTCCTTGCCGAATGGTGCAGACTGCCAGCCCATTCCCTATCCTACATGCAAATGGCTAGAGTTCACCTTCCAATTCTTCATTCAATAGACTTGAAACACACATCAACAATATTGATGTTGCACCATCAGTGAGACACCAAAGATGTTAATCTAGGACTAGCTAGAAAGGCCAGATGAAAGGAGCAGATGAGGAAGAGGAAACTCACAAACATGAGAGCCACTCTCAAGACACTGGACTCTTATTGCTGGCCCAAGGTCAACTGAACAGAAGTGGGTTAAAGAACTTCATTTTCTCTGGCCAAAAGATTTAAATGCTGTGAAACAGCAGCTCCAATGAGACAAGAACAAGAGTACTTCATCCCAAAATACCACGTAAGCTACAAGATCGCAGTCACCGAGGCGAAGGGCTCCGGAGCGGACACTCGTGCCGGGGCACCCTTGCTGAGGCGGCAAAAACAAAGCGCGAAGAGCAGGAGCGGGCAGCCCAGCCCCCCTCCCAGAGCGGGAAAGAGCGGGAAAGGGCGAGCTGCTGACGTGCGGCAGCTCTGACGTGGCGTGGGCGGGGCCAGGAGTGACGGCGGGCAAACCCCCCCCACCTATAAAAGCAGCCCCCAAGGAGCGCGGCGACCAGGACGGGCAAACACGGCGTGGCGCGTCAGGAGGGCGTGGCGCGTCAGTTTGCACGTCAGTTCACGCAGTCAGGGCGCGCAGGAAAGGCTGAGTGTCCCCCCCTCCAGGTTCCAAAGGGGAACCCAGGCAGTGGTCACCGTCCTCCCAGGAGAACACCTGGCAGCCATGGTCACCACCCGCCCGAAAGCCGCCGCCAAAAGGAATGCGGCGACCCAGACGGAGCTCCCGCACAGACACGCGGCCGTCCAGGTCACTGGCTGCAGGGAGTGCCTGGGCCTGTCGCTTGTGCCAGACGGCAGCGGGGACGGCAAATGTCTTCGGTGTGAGCAGGTGGATGATCTGCGCAGCCTGGTGGCAGAGCTGAAGGAGGAGGTGGAAAGGCTGAGGAGCATCAGGGAGTGCGAGCAGGAGATAGACTGGTGGAGCCGCACCCTGCCCTCCCTGGGGCCAGGGCAGCAGGCGGAGGCCCCACAAGGAGCAGAGGATCCCCTACCCTCTTGCCGGCAAGCAGAAGGAGGGGATCCAGGAGACGGGGGGGAATGGAAACAGGTCCCTGCCTGGGGAGGCAGGCGAATCCCCTCCCGGCCTCCCTCACCTCCCCAGCTGCCCCTACACAACAGATACGGGGCTCTGGAGGTTGAGGGCCAGGCAAGCGGGGAGGGAGGTGAAGGCGAAGGTCCAGCCAGGGGGTTGCCGAGGGTCAGTCAGTCACCCCCACGGATTACGACTGCCCCTGTTAAGAAAAAAAGAAGGGTGATTGTGGTGGGGGATTCCCTCCTGCGGGGAACTGAGGGCCCGATCTGCCGCCCGGACCCATCCCACAGGGAAGTCTGCTGCCTCCCTGGGGCCCGGGTTAGGGACATTACGAGGAAACTGCCTGACCTCGTGAGGCCCTCCCATTATTACCCGCTGCTGGTTATACAGGTGGGCAGTGACGAGATTGCAGAGAGAAGTCCTAGGCCAATGAAGAGGGACTTCATGGCACTGGGGCGATTGCTCGCAGGATCGGGAGCACAGGTTGTGTTTTCCTCTATCCCGTCAGTGGCAGCAAGGAACACTGAAAGGAATGGGAAAACTCACCTGATTAACAGGTGGCTCAGAGGCTGGTGCCATCGCTGGAATTTTGGGTTCTTCGATCACAGGGAGGTCTACATGGCACCGGGCCTGCTGGCGGCTGATGGAGATCGGCTGTCTCCAAGGGGGAAAAGGATTCTCGCCCAAGAGTTGGCGGGACTCATTGAGAGGGCTTTAAACTAGGCTTGAAGGGGGAAGGGGATATAAACAGGCCCGCTAGTAAGGAGCCCAGGGGCGGCATGGCAACATTGGGGGCAAAATCGACAGCCCAGCTTAAGTGCATGTACAGCAATGCACGTAGCATGGGCAACAAACAGGAGGAGCTGGAGGCCCTTGTGCAGCAGGATGGCTATGACATAGTCGCCATCACGGAAACGTGGTGGGACGACTCTCATGACTGGAGTGCTGCACTGGAGGGCTATAAGCTCTTCAGAAGGGATAGGCAGGGAAGGAGAGGTGGTGGGGTGGCTCTGTATGTTAGGGAGTGTTTTGACTGCATAGAGCTTGACAGTGGTGATGACAAGGTGGAATGCTTATGGGTAAGGATGAGGGGGAAGGCTGGAAAGGCGGATGTCCTGTTGGGAGTCTGCTATAGACCACCCAACCAGGAGGTAGAGGTAGATGAAGCATTCTATAAGCGGCTGGCAGAAGTCTCGCAATCGCTAGCCCTTGTTCTCATGGGGGACTTCAACTTGCCAGACATCTGCTGGAAATACCACACAGCAGAGAGGCAGCAGTCTTGGAAGTTCCTAGAGCATGTGGGGGATAACTTTCTAATGCAGCTGGTAAGCGAGCCTACCAGGGGAGGTGCCCCGCTTGACCTGCTGTTTACCAACAGAGAAGGGCTTGTGGGAAATGTCGAGGTCGGAGGCCGTCTCGGGCTTAGCGACCACAACATGATAAAGTTCTCAATTTTGGGTGATGCTAAGCGGAGGGGCACCAAAACTATTACCATGGACTTCCGGAGGGCAGACTTTGCCCTCTTCAGGACCCTGGTTGGGAAAGTCCCTTGGGAGGCGGTCCTGAAGGGCAAAGGGGTCCAGGAAGGCTGGGCCCTCTTCAAGAAGGAAGTCTTAAGGGCGCAGGAGCGGGCTGTCCCCGTGTGTCGTAAGACCAACCGGAGGGGAAATCGACCGGCCTGGCTGAATAGGGAGCTTTTGCGGGGACTCAGGGAAAAAAGGAGAGTCTACCGCCTTTGGCAGAAGGGGCGGGCAGCTCAGGAGGAGTACAGGGATCTTGTTAGGTCCTGCAGGGAGGAAATTAGAAAGGCAAAAGCCCAGCTAGAACTCAATCTGGCCAGTGCTGTAAAAGACAATAAAAAATGCTTTTATAAGTACATCAGCAATAAAAGGAGAGCCAAGGAGGATTTCCATTCTTTGCTGGATGTGGGGGGGAACATTGTCACCGAGGACAAGGAAAAGGCTGAAGTACTTAACGCCTTCTTTGCCTCTGTGTTCAACAGCCAGACCGGTCATCCCCAGGGTACTCAGGCCCTTGAGCAAGAGGATAGGGATAGGGACCAGAATGGAGCCCTCATAGTCCAGGAGGAAGCAGTTAATGACCTGCTATGCCACCTGGACGCTCACAAGTCTATGGGGCCGGATGGGATCCACCCAAGAGTACTGAGGGAGCTGGCAGAGGAGCTTGCCAAGCCACTTTCCATCATCTATCAACAGTCCTGGTTAACAGGGGAGGTCCCTGATGACTGGAGGCTTGCCAATGTGACGCCCATCTACAAGAAGGGCCGGAAGGAGGACCCGGGGAACTACAGGCCTGTCAGCCTGACCTCGGTGCCGGGGAAGATTATGGAGAGGTTCATCTTGAGCGAACTCCACAGGCAAGTACAGGTCAACCAGGGGATCAGGCCCAGGCAGCATGGGTTCACAAAAGGCAGGTCCTGCTTGACCAACCTGATCTCCTTCTATGACCTGGTGACCCGCCTGGTAGATGATGGAAAGGCTGTGGATGTCATCTACCTCGACTTTAGCAAAGCTTTTGACACCGTCTCGCATAATATCCTCCTCGGGAAGCTGGCAGCTCACGGCTTAGACAGGCATACTCTTCGCTGGGTAAAGAACTGGTTGGGTGGCCGAGCCCAGAGAGTAGTGATAAATGGTGTTAAGTCCAGTTGGCGGCCGGTCACGAGTGGTGTTCCCCAGGGCTCTGTTTTAGGGCCAGTCTTGTTCAATATCTTTATCGATGATCTGGATGAGGGGATTGAGTGCACCCTCAGTAATTTTGCAGACGACACCAAGTTGGGTGGGAGTGTCGATCTGCTGGAGGGTAGGATGGCCCTGCAGAGGGACCTGGACAGACTGGATCGATGGGCCGTGGCCAACTGTATGAGGTTCAACAAGGCCAAGTGCCGGGTCCTGCACTTCGGTCACAACAACCCCATGCAACGCTACAGGCTTGGGGAGGAGTGGCTGGAAAGATGCCTGGCCGAAAAGGACCTGCGGGTGTTAGTAGATAGCCGGCTGAACATGAGCCAGCAGTGTGCCCAGGTGGCCAAGAAGGCCAACAGCATCCTGGCTTGTATCAGGAATAGTGTGGCCAGCAGGAGCAGGGAGGTGATTGTCCCCCTGTACTCGGCGCTGGTGAGGCCACACCTGGAATACTGTGTCCAGTTTTGGGCCCCTCAATACAAGAAAGACATTGAGGTGCTGGAGCGTGTTCAGAGGCGGGCAACGAAGCTGGTGAAGGGTCTGGAGAACAAGTCTTATGAGGAGCGGCTGAGGGAACTGGGGTTGTTTAGCCTGGAGAAGAGGAGGCTGAGGGGAGACCTTATCACTCTCTACAACTCCCTGAAAGGAGGTTGTAGTGAGGTGGGTGTTGGTCTCTTCTCCCAAGTAGCTAGCGATAGGACAAGAGGAAATGGGCTTAAGCTGCGCCAGGGGAGGTTTAGACTGGAAATTAGGAAAAATTTCTTTACGGAAAGGGTGGTCAGGCATTGGAACAGGCTGCCCAGAGAGGTGGTGGAGTCCCCATCCCTGGAGGCGTTTAAAAAACGGGTAGATGTGGCACTTCGGGATATGGTTTAGTCTGGTCTACCCTTGATTAGTCTAGAGTGGGCTTGGTAGTGTAGGTTAATGGTTGGACTGGATGATCTTAAAGGTCTTTTCCAACCTAGATGATTCTATGATTCTATGATTCTATGATTCTAAGATGGGAGACAGATAGAAAAATTATTTCAGATCCCCCTCTTCCCAGATAGATGCCATAACCACAGGAATGCTGCGTAGAAGAGATGACATCCTCTTTTTTCATCTTTGTTGGTCTCTTGAAAGAAAGGATTGATGGATGTGTGTTTATTTAAGACAAGTGAGCCTGGTTAGCTCAGTTGGTTAGAGTGTGGTGCTAATAATGCCAGGGTCATGGGTTCAATCACTGCTCACTGCAGGCGGGTTGGGCTAGATGATCTCTCAAGGTCCCTTCCAACCCAAAGCATTCTATGATTCTAAGTCTTAAGATTCACAACCCTGAAGCCTTTCCTGGAATTAAATGCCTAAATACTTGCTACAATAAAAACCTCCTAACTTAGAAAGTGTAAAATGATGACACTTGCATCTCTTCAGGACTTCTGGTGAGCTATTTTCTTGGCATATTGAGTGGCTTTTCATTCTAGCATTTAATGTGGGTTTGTAAATTCCTGCTGTCAGCATTTCCTGGCTTCATCTAAGCACCCTGGTGCTCCCTCCTCCCCCCCAAGGCTGCTGTAGCCTGTTAAAACAACCCCTACCAGGTTAACTGGGTGATCTAGTTGACTGGTTTTCCATTAATCTTGTCCTGTAACAGAGTTTTTCTCAACATGAAAGCCAAAACAGAACTGTTTGCTTCAACAAGGCTGTTGTAGCAAACTAATGCTTTGTGTGTGAAAAAGCACCATATCATGTTAGCTACAGACATTCAAACTGTCTTGCTTTCTTCCTATCTCTCTGACCTTTTGAGATGCTTTCTGGTATATTTAAAGTGCAGCTTTCAGGGAATGGTCCTTTTAGGATTCCAGGCTTGACCTGCATCCATGGAAGTCAACAACTTTCTCGTGTATCATACAACAATTTATTAAGTGAGATACTGTACTGGTCACACCTTTATTGTAGTGATTCTACTTCCTGCACACCTATGCATTTTAGGAATCAAAGTCAGAATAGATTAGTACTTTCAAAAGACATTCATATGATCAGGTAGGAATTTTAAAGGGGGAGGAAATGTTTGGGGCAGGAAATCTACTGGAAGATGTGCTTCCATAAAACAAAGACAACTGGCCAAAATAAACAGTAGGAAATTATCCTAAGCTGGGTGGGGTTTGCACATAATTAAGATCTTGCATTCTAACATCAACAGTGCCAGAAGAAAACAATTGCAGATCGCCTCGAAGCCTGTATTCAGTATCAGGAGAATCTAAATATGCAAAGCTCAAGACTGTTTTGTTCAGTGGTGTTGCTGCAGGGCTCTTGTCTATAATCTAGCAATTACAATATTTCTCTAGTACGATGAACAATTCCCTATACAGCACTCTGCAGCTAAGCCTGATGCAAACAAGCTCAAGTCACTAGGCCAAATTTTGTCTTCAGATACGCATGGAATAATCCCACTGATACCTGTAAAATAAATTTTTTCCAAAGGAAAAAAAGGAGAGCTTTTTCCACAAGTTTCGATCCCAGTCCCTGTCAGCATTAACAAGGGTAAGGTAGAGACAGAAAAAAAGAAACCATGTCACTAACCCTCTATAAAAAAATAAAATAAAAACCAGAGAAAGCTAATATGGGGAGGGGGGAAATTACAGTACTTGGTTCAAATGTGTTAACAGAGCTTTTACGCATCTCAAAGTTTTATAAGAGAATCACATGTAAAAGCAAGATTTGTAGCTCTCCTTGGAAGGCCATGGGTCTGTAAATCAAGGAATGATTTGATCAATGGCCTAAAAATGTAGGGGTTTCATTTTTTTTCCCACCCAAACTGTAGCCGCATAATATGATAACCTTCATTTCACTTCTGTTTTATAGAGCACTGCTTATGTGAGAGAACACGAGAGGATGTAAATCATAAAAAAAATGTGAGCAGAGGTACAAGTAATTCATCATTATTTCAAGCTGCCAAAGGCAAATGCTTCTATGAAATGTTCTTTTTTTTTTTTTTAGTTCAGAATTAACTTTTAAGACAGAATAAGCAGCATCTGTGGACATTGATTCACCAAAGCAGCTTTTAATACAGCACTCTTAAGACTAATTCAAATACAAAATTAAAAGGAGTTCACATGATGTTATATCCCATATTTTCTAAACAAAAGTGAAAATAGTGGCAAAATTTGCCATTTCTAGAGATATCTCATGTAAGATAATTAGATATTTGCCTGTGGGATAGTTATTCAAAAGCATACTGCCTTTTCTATTAGCAATTACTAAAAGTATTATTAAAAAATAAGTGGTAATTTTAAATGGTTAAAGAACAGTTTCAGAATGCATCTTCAACACACTTTTACAACAGGCAAATTTGCATACTAGAGTGCTAAGCATAGCACATTCCTAAGGCATCTTGACTTCACTGGTATTTTAATACCAATTTAAAAGTCCCTCCTAGTCCTTAAGTGTAAGATCTTGGACTGTAAGTCATCCTTAGAGTACTGTATATTGAAAAGTATAGGAACTCTCTTCTTTTCCAATATCATTAATGGATTTCATGCATTCCTGGAAGTCCATTAATTCTAGGAGTATTCTGTTTAAAACATAATTATAATCACCATTAGGATTAGCAAATAAACAGTACCAGACTCACTACTGAGTTTTTGAAATAAGACTCACTCCCAAGTATCCATATTCTTTTTCTCCTGCATGTGAATAATACAAGCAGATTCACTTTTATGGCTTGGTTAAAAAAATGTTCATCAAAGTGTTTTTCCTTGAAAAATCTGACTTTAATCTAAAGGAAAAATACTAATCATTCTTGTGTACAGGCCACTTTAGGTAGTGTACTGTGTAGGAGAGAAGAAAAAAAAATTCAAACCGAACCTATAAGTTATCATCACTTAATAAACAACATGCAAGCTAATGCTTATCAAGGGCATCCATTTTAGTAAGCCACAGACTTTCAGGGTAAAGTGTCCACTCTGCATACCACCATCGTGGGCAAAACAAGGCATAGCTGTACTTCAGCAGCTACTGTCACTGTCAAGACTAAACACAGCCCATGGGCCAATGATTGCTTGGGAGTGTACTGGGACTATTTGGGATGGAGTTCACTTTCCCCATACAGCCCTCATAGTGCTGTGCTTTGTATTTGTAGCTGGAACAGTGTTGATAATGCACCAATGTTTTGGCTACAGCTGAGCAGTGCTCACTCAGCTTCAAAGCTGTCTCACCACCACCCCCCCCAACACATATGCTAGTAGGGTGGGGGTCTTCAACAGTTTTGGGGGGGACATAGCCAGGACAGCTGACCCAAACTGACCAAAGGGATATTCAACACCCTCTGATGTCATGGTCAGTAATAAAAGCTAAGAGAAAGGAGACCAGGCACCTTAAATGAGTCCAGTGAATCATGCTTGCAAGTACCTATTTCTCTCTACTGATTTAAAGGAAGAATACCATTAGAATCATAGAATCATTTAGCTTGGAAAAGACCTTTAAGATCATCAAGTCCTACTGTTACCATAGCACTGCCAAGTCCAACACTAAACCATGTCTACAAGTACTTTAAGTACCTCCAGGGATGGGGACTCTACCACTTCCCTAAGCAGCCAGTTCCAATGTTGATAACACTTTCAGTGAAGAAATTTTTCCTAATATCTAATCTAAACCTCCCCTGACACAGCTTGAGGCCCTTTCCTCTCATCCTATCACTTGCTACTTGGGAAAAGAGACCAACACACCCCTCGCTACAACCTCTTTTCAGGTAGTGGTAGAGAGCGGTAAGGTCACCCCTCAGCCTCCTTTTCTCCAGGCTAAACAACCCCAGTTCCCTCAGCCACTCCTCATAAGTCTTGCTATCCAGACCCTTCACCAGCCTTGTTGTCCTTCCCTGAACACGCTCCAGCACCTCAATGTCCTTCTTGTAGTGAGGGGCCCAAAACTGAACACAGTATTTGATGTGCAGCATCACTAGTGCCGAATACAGGGGGATAATCATTTGCCTAGTCCTGCTGGCCACGCTGTTCCTGATACAAGCCAGGATGCTGTTGGCCTTCTTGGTCACGTGGGAACACTGCTGGATCACATTCAGATGGCTGTCGACCAACACCCCCAGGTCCTTTTCAGCCAGGCAGCTTTCCAGCCACTCTTCCCCAAGCCTGTAGCGCTGCATGGGGTTGTTGTGACCCAAGTGCTGGACCCAGCACTTGGCCTCGTTGAACCTCATACAGTTGGCCTTGGCCCATGGGTCCAGCCTGTCCAGATCCCTCTGCAGAGCCTTCCTACCCTCAAGCAGATCGACACTCCCACCCAACTTGGTGTCATCTGCAAACTTACTGAGGGTGCACTCAATCCCTTCATCCAGACCATTGCTAGAGATATTAAACAGAACTGAGCCCTGGGGAGCACCACTTGTGACTGGTTGCCAACTGGATTTAACTGCATTCACCACAGCTCTTTGGGCCCAGCCATCCAGCCAGTTTTTTACCCAGCAAAGATTATGCCTGTCCAAGCCATGAGCAGCCAATTTCTCCAGGAGAATGCTGTGAGTAATGCTGTCAAAGGCTTTACTAAAGCCCAGGTAAACAACATCCACAGCCTTTCCCTCAACCACTAAACGGGTCACCTTGTCATAGAAGGAGGTCAGGTTAGTCAAGCAGGACCTGCCTTTCATAAACCCATGCTGACTGGGCCTGATCACCTGGTTGTCCCATATGTGCCATGTGATGGCACTCACGACGATCTGCTCCATGACCTTCCCTGGCACCAAGGTCAGACTGACAGGTCTGTAGTTCACTGGATCCTCCTTCCAGCCCTTCTTGTAGATGGACAACACATTTGGTAACGTCCAGTCAACTGGGACCTCCCTGGTTAGCCAGGACTGCTGATAAACGATTGAAAGTGGTTTGCTGAGTGCTTCCACCAGCTCCCTCAGTACCCTTGGGTGGATCCCATCCAGCACCATGGACTTGTGTGGGTCTAAGTGGTGTAGCAGGTCACTAACCATTTCCCCTTGGATTATGGGGGCTTCAGTCTGCTCCTTTTCTCTGTTGGATGCCCCAAGACCAACTCGTCTTACTATTAAAGACTGAGTCAAAGAAGGCCATAAGTACCTCAGCCTTTTCCTCAGCCCTTATCACTGTGATTCCCCCTGCATCCAATAAAGGATGGAGATTGTCCTTAGCTCTCCTTTTGTTATTAATGTATTTATAGAAACATTTTTTATGGTCTTTTACTGCAATAAACAGATTAAGTTCTAGTTGGGCTTTGGCCCTTCTAATTTTCACCCTGCAAAACTTCATGACATCCTTGTAGTCCTCCTAAGATGCCTGTCCCTTCTTCAAAAGGTTATAAACTCTCTTTTTTTCCCTGAGTTCCAGCCAAAGCTCTCTGTTCAGCCAGGTCAGCCTTCTTTCCTGCCAGCTCATCTTTTGGCACATGGGGACAGCCTTCTGCTGTGCCTTTAAGATTTCCTTCTTGAAGAATGTCCAGCCTTCCTGGATGCCTTTGCCCTTCAGTATTGCCTCCCAAGGGACCCTGTCAAATCAGGGTCCTAAAAAGGCCAATGTTTGCCCTCCAGAATTCCAAGGCAGCAGTGCTGTTACCACCCCTCCTTACTTCTCTGAGAATCTAAAGTCCATTTCATGACCGCTATGTCCAAGATGGCCTCCAACAAACACATCACCCTCAAGTCCTTCTCTGTTCGCAAACAGGTCCAGCAGGGCACCTTCCCTAGTTGGCTCACTCACCAACTGTATCAGGAAAACTTTGCTTCTTCACCCAGCCTTTGCTTTTCTTTATTAAACTGTCTTTATCTCGACCCATGAGTTTTTTCATCTTATTTTTTCCCCCTGTCCCACTAAGGATGGAGAGGGATATAGCAGCTTGGGGGGCACCTGACAGCCAGCCAAGGTTTACCCACCACAGGGAGTAACTGTGATCTCATAATCAAGCAGGCTTGTGGTCAGAATCTGACAACATAGGTGCCAAGTATCATGCAGCTGGACTGGCATACATGTACACATATATGTACTTTCTCATCAGCAATGTACTTTATATACAACTCACATTTTTGAAAACAAAATGCAATAAATAAAAGCAGCCACACTTTTCGTCTTCCCCCTCCAACACAAAACTCATCTTCATGCCAAGAAGTGGGTATGTATAAATAAAGCTTTTTGAAAGTTTGGACAAATTAACTTCTCAGCAATGAACAGATGTTTCTGCTCATGCAGAAAATGAATTTACCACTAGCTACTAATCTTTGTCTCCTCCAGCTGCTCCACTGTATGCAGTGGTAAAGCTTGACCTAATAATATCTTATGCTCTTCTTTCTTAATTTCTCTCAAGAACAGCAAGAAAAGTAACTGTATTCCACTAAAAAAAAAAAAAAAGAATGTGCCTTTTGAGATGTGCTTCAAAAATTCTTGGTAATACACTTTTTTCCTGATAGAACACTTTATCCTAAAGTTCAATAAATCTTTGATGAGCTCCTTGCATGAACTTTTTTTTTTAAAAAGACACCAAAATGAGAACATAAAATGTATATCATAGAAAGAAGCCACAAAGACAATGTAACTAAAAAGATCAAATCTGGTTTCTCCAGAGGAAATAAGACTACTATCTAAAGCGTAGAGTTCTCATAATGATTCTAAACAGTTGACTAAAAATCTTTCAAAACCAACCTTAACAGGGCACCAAAGAATTCAGGATTAACAGTATTCATCTCTCATTCAAGCATCTATATAAAAGTATTGGCCTTGTCTGTGATCATCTATAAACAACGCAAAAACTCTTGCCTCTTGCTAGAGTACATACCTGCAGAAAACTGTCAGGTGTCAAGCAGTGCAATTCTACTGTTATGCTGTACTCTTTGGCAGATGTGCAATGGAAATAACCTTGAGAAAGTACTGAAAAAAATTAAAAAAAAACCAAACCAAAACATTGATGGGTGTCACACGGGAATTATAAGATGGCAGGTCAAAGCCAAAAAGGAAGGGTAGATTCTGCTATGTCACTTGATGCTGAAAGAGACTTTTGAGTTTCCCAAAAATTTGTTCAATTTTTCCTCATTTAAGTAGTCAGCCCAATAAAAGATACTGAGATATTGACTCTTCTATGTTCCATGGATACCTTCTTTGTAATTCCCTCTCAGAAGATGTAATACTTTATAATAAACAGACCAGCAAAATCTCTTTGCGTTATTAACATACTAAGTAAATCTAATCAACAGCGCACAGTAAATAAAAAAGTTATGCTCATAATAAAAAGTGTCATAACACAGTATCAAGCCCTGCCAGAGTCAATGAAGACTTGCCTATTAGTTTCTAAGAGAAGAAAATGTCTAAGATCAATCTGGTATAGTTATAAATATATGCAAGACATTCATCCTTCTTTCTTTGCATGCTAAGATCATCCTTCAGATTTGTTAAACATAGAAATAGTCATCTAAAGCACATATTTTGTATTGAAAGAATCAAGGGAAACGAAAGTTTATATCTTCCACTTCATTAAAATTAAAATAAAAAAAAAGCTGTTTGATATGCTTTCAACCAATTTCAAAAACATCTAAATATACCCATAGCTGAATTATTCCAACTGGGTGCTATCTTGAAGAAACTGTTATTGAAATTATTCAGAAAAACACTCCTGAGATGTCCCAAATGAAAAGGTTATTGCCATCAATAAATTATTCAGACACAGCTGTTCATACTGTTTCCAAAGTATTTACTTTTGGATAAATGTGTTACATTTGGTCAGTTTGTCACAGAAGAGTAGAGCCGTGTGTGGTTACCATGTTCCTCACTGCCAACTGACCACTTCCTTTTTCACTTCATAAGGGAACAACCCTGCAAGTCAGAGTAGTTGCACACATTTAAGCTCAGGGGTAAATCTGGTCTTCTATGCAGTTACATTGTTAGAAATGCACAGGGAGGTAGTCTTAAGGTTTCAGGCACTATTGTGGATTTTAGTTTTCTTTGCTTTATAAATATTTGAAGTTGAAAACCACATTCTGCAATAAACTCTTCATCATAAATGCAACAACAAATTATACCTTTCTTCTATTCTGAGGCGAATTCATAAGGAAAATTCAAAATTCTGCAGTCAGGGCCAAGCAATTATTCTCCTAAAGATCACCAGTTTAATATTTCCCTTGGCAAACTGTCAAATAACCTTTTTTCCCCTCAAAAAAAGTAGAAGTAAACAGGCAAGCTCTACATGGAACATGTCCTGAATGTGAATTGCATTATGAACTAAAACAGCCTAGTCTGCAGGTTTCATACATGCGCTAAACAATTCTCTTCAAGCTGTCTGATTTTATACTGACAGACATATCACATCCTGTACCATGATCAGTAAAGGTCTATAGTTGCTCTGGATCCATATGAGGGACTCCTCAGAGTAAAAAGTACAAGCACACTGCACCAAAATAAAGAGGTCAGTACCATAAGAATCATATATTACTAAGTAAATGTGAGTTAATGCTTGTAGGTTTTGTTGGGGTTTTTTTCTTTGGCTTTTGTGGATTATTTTTTTTTTTTTTTAAACAAAAAAAACCAACTTACACCATGCAAATATTAAAAAGGAAATAAAACTGGTGAGGATACATGTTTGTTGTGTATCTGTTTCTGGCTTCTTCTCCCCCTCCCCTCCCAACTAATTATTTGAAAGACCATGGGATTGCTTTAAGTAAAGTAAGGCATTTGGAGAGGAGTTGGCATGCATTTAAAAATTGTATTAATTCATGTATAAGGTGGGTTTTTTACTTTCTCAGATGAACCAAAAAAAAAGGCATTGAGAATTCCAAATATTTTTGCTAGCATAAGGCTAAATTGCAAAGTTGCTTTCATACCATCCTTTCTGGCACGTGCTCTGTGGTAATTGTAACCTTGGGTCACATCAGGCAGACTACACTGTATCTCTTTTAAGCTGAAAAACAGTGAACAGGCACTCAGCATCATACATGGTCATATTACAAATTTTCTGACCATATCGTTCCCATAATTTTTTGTGTGGAGATCTGTCATGTGGGAGTTCATGTAAGGGAAAAAAAAAAAAAATCAAACAGGAATGCCACTTCAGCAGAGAGGATATTTGCTTTTCTTCTGAAGGACATATATAATATATTGCAGTTATATACAAACATTGCAAACACTGGTGAGGTCATTTCCTAGCAAAGACAAGTTTCCCAATTTGCAGTCTTTTGTTTCCTAAATGATCTGATGCCAGGACTGACAGATTATGGCAGAAAGAGTAATTCCCAAATGTTATATCCTCAGCATGAGAGTTCAGGGTAAACTCTACACTAGCTGATAGCAATAATAACTGAAGCATGACCCATAGGAAACATATGCACATCGTGATGGAGCTGTGACACACAGCTGAGTTTCCTTGGAGCCTGACATAACTGATAACACATAGAAAGGATTTGTATTTTTCTGGATACCTGAAAAAGAAACCACCAAAGCCAAAGAAACAGAGGTAGAAAAGAGCAAGGTAGGACCAAAGGTTGTAAAAGAAGCAATAGGAGCATAACCCTAAAAAGCAGCTGTGTGAGTGCTTTAGGGTTAAGCAGAGGTGAGGGAAGCTGGGATCACCTCTTCAACCATTTCATCCTCAGGGACAGAAGGGAAGCCGTAGACAGCCACTCTTCCACTGAGCGAGTCAACAAACATGAAAGTACATTTGACTGCAAAAGTAGCCAAGGGATACACCTCCCTAAGCTAGAATTAGTCTTGTTAAATGTCTTCATGCTCACTGTATTCTGGCACCCATTTCTCTCACTAGTGCAAACACGCCAGAAGCTTTAGAACTTACAAAAAAGTTAGTAGTAACAACAGCAAATGAGTGGAAACTTCTAGTGTAAATGCTTCTTAACATCATAGTCTTCCTTTAATTTTTCTAAAAATGAGAATAAAGAGGTCATGAAACTTGGGTAGAACAAAAAAATGCATGAGGCTTCCTTTTGTTTGTTTCAATTCTCAGAAGGTGAAAACTTATTTAAAGTGAATCCTTGAAGAAATACATTCTTCCAAGCAATCTACTCAAACTTTCTTCTTTCTTAAGGATCCTAACAAATGGCCAGCTATAGGATTGATACAAGCAATCCGTTTAGCCTGCATGTGCTTGGGTATTAACATCTGTTCTAACGTGGTTTTAATCTATTTACACATAGGAAAATTCTCTAAGCTATGATAATGAAAATTGGTCTCATTTACAAAGAAGTTCCGGAGTGTGAACAGGATGAATGCACATGTTTAGCTAATTCCCTTGCTGTTGCTGTTTTAATCTGTATTTTGCTATTTACAGGAGTCCAGGAAGAACAGCATTTAATTCCTGAGACTCAGAAACTGACAATCCTTATTTGGCTTCTTGAAGGGAAAAAATACTGTCAGAACACAAACCAGTAAGCTTTCCTCTTTGAAGAAAGACATTACATCAGTCCTATTGAATACTGTCCATATTAATTTATCTTAAAAAAAAAAAAAAATCTATGCCTGCAATCCTACTTGCTTATTCTGATGATCTGTATTGTGTACTTGTAGCAAGTAAAAAAACATCAAGACAAAAATGAGGCACCTTTGCTTTGAGTAGCTGCTTCTGCTAATGTATTCTTGATTTTCAGAGTAAAAAAGCAGTCCTGAACAGTTCATATAACACAACATATTCATAGAATCATAGAATGTTTTTTGTAGGAAGGGACCTTTAAAGACCATCTAGTCCAAACCCCTTGCCATAGGCAGTGATGTCTTCTGCAGATTAGGTTGCTTAAAGCCCCATCCAAACTGATCTTGAACACTTCCAGTGTCACAAGATCCACAACTTCTCTGGGCAACCTGTTCCAGTGTCTCATCACCTTAACTGTAAAAAAATTTCTTCCTTATGTCCAATCTAAACCTACTCTTTTTCAGTTTAAAACCATTACCCCTTGTCCTATCTCTACAGGCCCTGGAAAATAAAAAAAACTTTCTCCATCTTTCTTATAAGCCTCCTTTATATATTGAAAGACCACAATAAAGTCTCCCTGGAGCCTTCTCTTCTCCCAGCTGAATAAGCCCAACCCTCTCAGCCTTTCTTTATAGGAGAGGTGTTTAACAGGTCCATGTCTTTCCTGTGCTGAGGGCCCCAGAGCTGGACACAGTACTCCAGGTGAGGTCTCACCAGAGCAACGTAGAGAGGCAGAACCACCTCCCTCAACCTGCTGGCCATGCTTCTTTTGATGCACCCCAGGATACAATTGAGCTGCAAGCACGTATTGCTGGTTTAGGTCCAATTTTTCATCCACCAGTATCACCAAGTCCTTCTCTGCAGGGCTGCTCACAATCCCTTCATTCCTCAACCTGTACTGATACTGAGGATTTTCCTGACCCAGGTGCAGGGTCTTACACTTGGCCTTGTTGAGCTTCATGAGATTCATAAGGGCCCACATCTCAAGCCTGTTAAAGTTCCTCTGGATGGTATCCCTTCCCTCTAGCAAATCAACTGCACCACTCAGCTTGGTGGCACCTGCAGACCTCCTGAGGGGGCACTCAATCCCACTGTCTATATCAGTGATGAAGATATTAAATAGTATTTGTCCCAGTATGGATCCTTGAGGGACAGCACTTGTTACTGGTTTCCACTTAGACATTGAGCCATTGACTATAACTCTTTGGATGTGGCCATCCAGCCAATTCCTTATCCAACAGTCCATCTGTCAAACCCATATCTCTCCAATTCAGTGGCCAAAATCTTGTGAAGGACTGTATCAAAGGCTTTACAGAAGTCTAGGTAGAGGACATCTGTAGCTCTTCCCTTGTCCACTGATGCTGTCACTCCATTGTAGAAGACCACTACTTATTAGCAGTAGGCCACTGTTTATTAGCAGTATAATAGAGGTTTGAGAGAGATTCCATTTCCTACTACACTTGTATCACCTGGGTTTTATTAAAGGCATAGTAATGTTGAAGATAGGGAAAAAACAAGGATCAGCTGAAAGAGAAAGCGCTTCTGAGAAAAGAGAAGTTTGCGAGAGGATAAACTGCACAAGACATTAATAATTTTTACTAAGTATCATGCCTGTCTTTTAGAATTACCTTAGAAGAATACTGACACCAGATTTAGGATAACTCTGAATATGACTCCAAAGTGCTGGAAAGTGACAGCACATATGCCTAACAGCAGTTGCTACTACCTTCTCTCCACCTCACCTGCCTACCTTTGTATCTTGGATTTCTTTCTAGCCTCCTTGCTGGGCTTAGGTATAAATGTTTGAATGCCTCTTTTTCTATTCATTCCCCTCTTTCTTCTTGTACTCTTCTTGCTGCTGTTCATGAACTGCTTATCACAGGGCAACATGATTGTGATACCTGCAATATATTAGCCAGTCACAGCAATATGCAGCTGACTTCAGCTTTTTGCATAATACAGTCTCTCTGCTTAATATGCCTTAAATCTTATGTTTAATTAGAAAATAAAAATCTTTGATTTAAAATTTTTGGACGGCTGCATATCGACAGAAAAAAAGTGATTTGCATGAGATTTATCTCATCCAAAATCAGAGAAGCAACTCATTGCACAGGCAAACAAGTTAGCTTTAGCATAATAAACGAAATTGCTGCATTAATGAAGTGTTGTGGCTGAGATTCTCCATGCTTAGAAGTCTAGACAGCCTAAGACTTCTGTTTTCTTTCAAGGACAGACTTCTTTGTGTTATTTAGAGGACCATATCACATTAAAGCATTTCATACAAAACACATCTATACCAATGCAGGACTTAACATACATGATGTCTTAACATTATTAATACAGCCAGCTATATTTTTGTCTAACCCTAGGTTCATTAGTAGCATAGATTTGATCATCATAAGAGTTTTTTTTATTTTTCCATATGATATTTTTTATTTTCCATATGATATCATCAATTGAATTTGTAAAAATATTTCTTGAAGTGACCCACCATGCCTTGCATACTCTAGTTTTAGTATGGTTGCCATTCTCATCTGTGTTAAGCTTACTTGCAATGCGTGTCGGAAGAGATTATCTTCTCCTAAATAGCACTGAAGGCTGTCCTAAATCTGTAGCGTTTCTCAGTATAAGTTGCAATACTCCCAGCCCCAAAGAAAGAAAACAGTACTGAACATAAGCAGGGGGCAAATTAGAGCAGGTATATTTTCCCCACAGACTTCTCAGGCCAAACCCACACTTCAAAAGTCTTCATAACTACTTACCTCCTTCAGTGTTACTCTAACAAATACACTGGCATCAGCTTACAGTTAGCCATTCTGGACCCTACTGATGTTACACAATTCATCCAAGTGATCATAATTTACCTTTTGAGTTCTTCTCTTATTTGAAAGCATAAGTAAGTGTGAATTACATTCCCAGGAAAAGTGGAAGTTCTCAAAAATATTTAGAAAGGATTAATATTATTTTTGGGTAGGGTTTTAGATGTCAGTCACAATCAAATGAATGACAATGATACCTGGGAAAAAATAAAGGCCAAGTCGGAAAGGCTAGGAATAGCCTGAAACAGAATCATAAGAGCCCAACACATCCACTGTAATTACCTCTTAGTTTTTATCCCCCTGGCATTTCTGGTCCTGAAACTTACAAGTATAAACAGTTGTGTATATCCAGTTCAGAAAAACTAATATTTCTCTTACATGAAGAAATAGAACCAGAACTTAACCTTTATTTATCTACCATATAAAATGGATTGAACTAATGAGGTAAAAAAGAAGTGAGTTAATACATTAATATTTTTTCCATCAAAAGAAAACTAAGAAGTAGTCCAGGTCCTCAGTATAGCTTTAACATTTATAAGTCTGAAATAATTGCATAGAAGCTTTTTCAAAGGACTTATTTCAGGCTCAGTAACACAGGATATTAGAAAACTATGCAAGATCTACACACATGAAGTTATTAATATATGTAAATATTTACATAACTATGGATACAAAAAATATGATGAAGCTAGATAGGTAAGAAAATGGTGTCTAATGCAAATCCTTATAAAACCAGTTTTAATTATTTACAATTTTGCTAAACCAATCATGTCTTCTACACCAGCTAGAATCTGAGATCTCAGACTGAAATAGGATTGCTTCTAATAACGCTTAGATCAGAGTAAGTCAGAAATGAGTTCACTGACTCATGATATCATGCTTGTTTTCATCGGGTTTCTGATGCTTTAGCTAGTTAAACTATCTAGTTTTTTTTTTCCTTCTGTGATCTTTGCTTTTCAAAGAGAATGTTCTGAAACAAAACTGTTTATACCAACTTGTTAAAGTATAGCTTGAGAGTCAAATATTAGTTAGCTTCTTCTGTAAGAAGAAAAATATTAACTTGAAAGTCCTAGACAGGAATGCTAGATATTACCATTTTCTCTACTGAAATGAACAACAAAGACCAATCATTCTTATTTGCCCCAGGTTGAAATTTACTGAAATCCAAAGAGTAGGGATACAATTAATTCCAGAAAGCCTTAGGATTTTATTATGGAGCCAGGGAGCCAAAAAAAGAAGCTCCTAGCCAGGACCAGGGACATATAAAGTTATTCAGGAATTTATGTTACAGAGACAAAAGGGGTTTTTTTCTGGATATGATTGTAGTGCATGGCTGCAAAAGAAGCAGAACAGCTAGAAGCTGATGGAGAAGACACCAAAACAGCATAGGATACAGCCAGCTTCTTCCCAGTGCATTGACCCAAATAAACAAGGAAGAGGCTGAATATTTTTGGTTAAGTGTTGCCTTAGATAAATCTGGGGCTAAGTGCTAAAGAGGTTCTTCCTTTTTCCACCCCACTGACATTCAGGAGAGCCTTACTTTGCATGTGAGACTTGAAACCACCTTTAATTTTCACCCCTAGTAAATCTATAAGGAACAGGATCCCATCCTGCCACCTCTCACAAGAAACTCATGTTATCCTCATTCCAAACAAAACAGCAGACGTGCAGAAGAACACATTTTTTCTCATAGCCAAATCAACGTGGAAATCTTATAACATACCTGCTCTGCCACACTGTACATAGCACATGCAAGTCGCATCACAAAAGATTCAAAAGGAAAAATAAGTCTTTTCCTAATGGCAGACTATATCAAACATCAAGCCTACACTGTATGCATTAACATGGCTTGCTTTAACATTATCAGTATGAGTTTTTTCTCTCACCTCTCTTCAATATAAGCTTTTCCCTTCCTTTTTGTTTCTTCCAGCTGGCAAGAGAAATTATTTCTATGGGACCTAGACAGGCCATATACAAATTTGAAGAACATCCCATACAATTCTCACCCTAAAATCATTGTACAAACATAATCCACTCCCCTAACTGGTCTGGGAAAAGGTTGCTTTCAGTCCCTATGAAATGTTTTCCTGACTGCATGTTATAATCAGCTACAGTTATAGTAGCCCTCTGAGTTGAAAGCACTGAAAGTTATTGTCATTCATTGTCATACAACAGGAACATTTGGCATTAGACCTCTGATTTCCTAGTGTGAATGTCCCAATTTTTAGAAAACCTTTTTTTAGTACAGGGAGGAAGATTGTCAGTAAGTGAAAATTTTGCCACAGTAACACAGGTGGATTAAGAAACTGATGGCAAAGTTAGTCCAAATAGGTCCTCCACCATTAAGCAAATATCCTAGAAGCTGTGGTGAGGGACAATGTCCAGTCCTGAAATGACACATGCAAGGTATGTCTTGGTTTGATGGCTTTGCCTACCTGATTTCCCTGTGATTCAGTATACAGCAGACTAGACTGGGGCCATACAGTCCCAACATGTTAATCTTGGCAAAGAAACAGATCAAAAAGTTCCCATCTTTCTTGATTTCATCCCCATTTCTGCCCATATGTTGCTGTCTGTGCCTTCTTTTCAGAAGGTTATCTTTTAGCTTAGATCAGCCCAGTGATTCAGTTTTTACTGAAGACAGAAAAAAAATTGCCAGCACAGCCAAGGAGATCATGAAATCTGGCAGAGAGGTGAGAACAAGCAGTAGGAGAAGCCACTTCATAAATTACTTCATAAACTACCTTTGCTGCTAAATCCAGCAAATCCTGAAGTACAGCCCAAGTAGAACCCAGAAGAGAAGCAATGTAGTAGTTAAGCAGACCTAGCCCAGGCCATCAGTCAGCTGTATTCATCTTTCTGTAGATAAGATATATTACATGCTGTTGCAAAAATTAAGCAAGTACAACATTCTGGCAACCCAGTAGCTGAGTGAACAGACCAGAGACATTAGAGCTTTCATTTACTTATGGCAGAAAGCTTTTCAAGACAACAGCCAAATACAGGTAGGAAAAAAAAAAAAAAAAATCCTATGCAACTGAGGCCAAAACCATGCTTCTACAGACCACAGCAGGAGCACCAGCGGTATTTAAATCTTTTGCAATTTAGATGAGACTGTTATTCTTCACAGCCTGATTTTGTAAAGCTCTTCTCTTCCTACCATTAGAACAGATTTTCATGGATTGCTGAGCCCAAAATGTGTAAGCTTACAGCAAAAGGCTTTAGGAAAGAAATGTCTGTTATTTTCTAAGCCCGAAAAGAACTGTTCAGGCTCCTTCCAACCAGTGCTGCTCAGAGAGAATAGTACAGATCCTGGTGGGATATTCTCAATTCCAAAATTACAAAGTGAAAAAGCTAATATCCCCAAACTACTACCACTTTTTATTTCATATTTTTATTTAATTAAAATTTTGCCTTGGTACACAGTAAATCTTAATGGGAATATAGAGCTGTCTATAAATTAATCAGCAATGACAGATGCCACAATCTAATTATAGCACTGAAATGTGCAAAGAACTATAATGAAAGCTGATTACTATCCACATAATTTCTACAATTTTAATTATAATAAATACTTTAAATGACTGATTATACAAGTATGTCACATTTGCTTATTCCATTCCTCATTATAAAAATCCTACAGCAATACAGTTGCTATGCTTTATATTTTTGTTCCATTAGTTTTCTTATTCCATACAAACTGTTTTAAATTTCTTTTTCTGAATCAGAAAATTTAACTTGCATTTTACTTCTGTATGAAGATGCTTAAAGAAGTAACAGAATATCTCATCAGTATTTAAGCCACAAATAATACAGAAGAAGAAACATATCTGTCTTACCCCTTTGAAGATAAGAACAATAAATAAACAACCAAAGACAAACACCCTGTACAAACTTCTCTCTTTTCAAAAGCCTAAGAAAATCCAACAGACCCTAATATATGTCCAGAAAGTCATCACGAAGGGCTGATTTCAGGCTATGTGACAGAAAATAGAGGGAATCTCAAAACTCAGGAAGTCTTCAGAGAAAGTGATATGTCATCTGAGTAAGCAGCATCTCCTATGCTATCTTCAGCTAAAACATTTAAGGATGATGACAGATGAATTGAGTAGGGCTATAGAGGCCTGAAGAGCTCAGAAAAGAGAAAGATGTACAGAACAGAACGAAAGTTCCCTTCTCAAAAAAAGAATGTTATGGGCTCCTCTGGAAGAACCATACTAATCTGGGCATTGAAGTTCCATTTTGACTTCAAAGCTCCCATTACTACCCTAAAGTAGGGCACTCGAGTAAACAAACCAATTTTTGGTGAAGAGAGTGATATACAAAAACTCTCTTGTGCATTTTAGGGACTTAGTATACTAAATCCTAAGAGTTAGAGTTTCATGGTAATCATGGAGAAAATGGCTTGATAGAATCTCAAAAGTGCACCAAGTCCTTTGTTTGGTACCAAATCAGTTTCAACAATACCAAATTCAAATATAAGCAGTACTCCTAATACACAAAGTTCATGCGCGCGCACGCACACACACACGCTCACATTTATCTTTAACGCTCACATTTAGCTTTATCTCTTGACAAAATATTTACTTTACCAAAACAGGCTTTGCACAGGGGTCAATATGTGTCTCCTTTTAAAACAACACTGCATATCTTTCAGTGTTCAAGACACTTTGTAAAAATACATTCAGATTGTCCTGTATTCTGAATATGCTGGCAGCTGTTCTGCACTATGGGACTGAAATACAGAAGAGTGTGTTCTGATGAGACTGGGAGAAGGGGGGGAGAGATACAAAATATTGACAGAAAAAGGTTTGAAAACATAAAAGTCTAAACTGGCCCAGATGCTTAACTGCTTTGAGTGTCCTTGGGCATACAGCTTGTGCCCAATGAAGCAGTATTAGTACAGCCTTTCGAGGTACGCAACACATTCAGTTGCCCCTGACTCATCACTGAAAATAATTGGGCCACACTAAAGGAAATTGGATGAGTACCAGAGATATGTGTCATTCAAGGTGTAAATGTCATAATTATTTCAACTAGGAGAAGAAATGCCCAAAATAAAACCCTTGTAAAGGCTGGCAACGTAAAGTGCATTCTTTTTGAAGACAAATGAATTTAAAAATAAAACTGTTTATTTGCTTCTCAGAGTTGCAATGTTCCCTGATTTTATCCATAATTTACTGTCATTCATTACTTAATTCATTTTAATTCTAGTAAATTAGTTTTATTTTCTAATCCTTCTTAGCAAGTCGATGTGACAGATGGAAAACTATCAGTATTAGAGATCATATTCTTCACCGTTCAGGGATTTTCATGGGGTTTCCAAACGCACGGATGGAATAATTGTCCTGCTTGTACAAGATGATGTTTAACCCAGAAAGGAGCAGCAGCCATTTGACAGCATTAAAAATAATGTTGTAGGGTAAAATCTCATCTCTTCTATTGCTGTTGAACTGGATGCAAGTTTTGTCACCAGACACACAGAAGTCTTAACGTGATTATTGCAAATTGTCACGGTGCTTCAGCTCATAAGAACAAATTCTGTTTCCTCAGCATTCTTCTCTGAAGCCAGGGTAAACCCGCCTACTGCTCCATCTTAAGAACAGCAAGGAGCCTTCTACAGCCTTGAAACAAGCAGGTGCAACAGACTAGCTGAAGCACTAGTGGTTGATTATTTTAGGTGAAAAGGTTTCAGATATGATCCTCCCAGTCAGTGACATCCCTGATGCATGGAAGGAGGATGAGAGACAATGGGCATAAGTTGAAACAAGGAGGTTCAGACTGGAGATAACGAGGATTTTTTTCCCCATGACACTGCTTTGACTAGGAGGTTGGATGAACTAGAGAATTCCTGAGGTCCCTTCCAACCTGAATCATGCTCCTGCATATGCAGAAGGAATAGGAATATGGTTATTACTAGGACTGGCTTTGTGCATTTGAATGAATCAACGCAGCAATAACTGCTGCTACTCCATCGGAAACTGAAGTGACTACATACCATTTTGCTAAAGTTTCTGATAAAAAGCTGACTTTGTACCACATGTAGATTTTTTTTAAAGCTGTATATAAACCATTAGTCTTTGTGAAAATAAACAAACATCATACAGAGTAAAACATATGTATCCCTTACACAAACCTGAACTGCACATTCATGTACTATTTCTTCAATGGTCATAAAAAACTTTCAGATTATTTGAAGAAATAAGACATCAGAGGAATCTGACCTTGACACATCCTCGGTTTCAAATGAAACAAAAAAAAAGAGATGAGTCATTGTAGGTACTATATAATGTTTGAGTCTCCAAACAAGACATCTTTAAGGTGGGGTGTTTTGGTTTGGGCTTTTTCCTAATGTAGAAGTTCGTCTCTCTTTCCAACTTCTGTTTCAATGATCTGAACAAACATTGAGGAAAGCCTATCATGGACAACCTGTCAATGTGCCACAAATTCATAATGAATTCAGAAAAGGTAAAAGATAATTATCTTCTTGCTCCCTTGATTATAAAAAACCATGCTGTTACTTGTTATAGGCAAACAACAACAGAAGCAGGAATGTGATTTTAATGTTGATAAATCACCTAAATTGTTTTATAACATTCTAGTTATTTTTCAAGCATTCTGAAGAATTTGATAAAAGATAAATTCTTTTCTCAAAAGGAACTTCTGACTCAGATTCCTAGAAATATTTCTTTTGGCACAAGTGTGTGTCTTCAATCCTCTACAACATCTAGACCTCAGTTTGGCTAGGACGCTAAATGCTCACTTTCAGCACTTAGATTTTTAGCTTGTGTTAGAAAAAGATCAATCTGGTTGTTTATGTTGCAGTCCTCAATGCTGGCCTGGGGTGTAAGAGGCCACAGTGTCAGTGTTGGGGCCAGAGCCCTTTATCTCACACATGTTGCTTAACGTGAGAACAGAGGATGTGCAGTGAGGACTCTGAGCAGGGAGAAGATCCAGGCTCTGACCACAGGCTGAGATGTCAGAACCTGCAGCATTGCAGAAAGCATACAGCAGGGAGCAGGATTTGAGCCTGGGGGAAGTGGAGGGAGAGGAGGGGTGTTGAAACATAACTGCATTTTCAAATCCTGGGTTTCATACAGTAATTCTATTTTGAAGTCTCTTTTCTTAGCCTAGAGGGCACTGACTATTTTGTTGCATAGTGGCACGCTTCCAAAGAATAACCTGTGTTCAGGGCATTCTGCAAGTAAGGGCAAGTATCTGTAGAAACATTGCAAGCAGAAACAGGCCTTCAAACTGGGTCTGCCACATACAAATCAAATTTTAGCATCCTGGTGTTTCCTGATGGCACTCTGCTAAATCACTATAACTGAACTATAGATAGTTTTGTCAGAAGGGTCCAAAGTAGGTTAGAACACTGCCTCCAAAGAAGAAAGTCAAAAGAATCAAAATAAAGATATGAGAGACAAAGAGGAACAGTAGTACTAGGACAAATTAATTTTAAAAGGATCCTTTATTAAGCTGTTGAAAAAAAGGTGACATTTTGACGCTATATGAGATTTAAAATCTTCACATGATGAAGAGTTCATGAGTAAAAAACCAAGTTGTGATAGCCATTCCCTGTTTAAATCTTCAAAAGGATCAAAGACCTCTTTGTCTTTTGCTTCAGCTCCTGGAATTGGTTTCAGATTTTACCACTGTCTGTATGGTTCTGAAAAAGGATGATCATTGTCGACACAAATTAAGTCGCTGAATTTTTTATTTCAATTCCATACTAGTGATCAAAAGACTTCTATCTTGACAGAGATTTCTCAAGAAACAAGACTGAAGCAGTTATGTATTTCAGCTCCAGCAGAGGAAGACAATCAAAGACAAGGCCAAACACCCAGTAGAGTACTCTGAGGAAAGAGATGAAGGAGAGCGCACACTTCCAATTACAAATGCAGAAACAAGTAAATAAAATCCCAGAAGTTTTATTAACTGGTGTTATTCTAAAGCATTTTCTTTTGACAGATTGAACATCCCACAGTTACAAACTGGTAGCTAATGAAAATCAGTGTCTTGACATGTAGTTTCTGCTTTGGTACTGCAATAGGCAGGGCCCCATGAAGTTCCCCCTAAAACTACAGGAGTGGAGGGTGAGGAATTGTTATTCAGAGCAACCTATTCCCAGTTTCACCATCAAGTTTAACATTTACATAAAGCTTACAGAAAAAAATAATAACTATGCATCTAGTAAGAAAACCATGCGTAAATATTTCTTGTAACACTATTTTAGCAGTTTCTTCTCAGAAGTCAGTAACAGAAGAAAGAAGCCTGAAGCCAGGAATGTGCTAATTAAGGTGCACAAATATTAATTAAGAGACTTAAGAAGAAAAAAGAAAGGAAAGGACTTTGTTCCCTACGTTGGAAGATGATATCCTGGTGATAATTCACAGGAAATGACAACTAGGTGGTAAACAGGAAAGAGAGATGCAACTTATTTCATCTGGGACTGAAGGAGAAAAATCTTGCCCCAAGCTCTAACCTGAATGACTTCAGTAAATACCTTCCAAAACACAAGCAGAACTGCAGCTCCAAGAGGTACCAAAGATGCGCCAGTCCCTAAAGGACCTTTTTTGCCAGTTAGCAAGGTTTGAAGTCCAGCTTAGATGCTGAAACTGCTAGCGTGAATCTTTATTGTTAAATACATTTTAATAATTTATTTTATGAATTTTTTAATAAGTTTGATTTGTTTTTTCTAAATCTATGTGCCTAAATCTATTATATTTTAAATCCTATTACATGTTACATGACTGAATAAACAAGGCATTCCTCCATATAGAGTTGGCAATTCTGTAAGATATCCTGCATCATCTCCTCCTGCTTCCCCTGAGTACCAAGCTGTAACAAGTTTTCCTGTCTCCAAGCCGCACAGCCAGGCTCCGTACAGATGCAATCATCCCCAAGGATAAAGGACCAGCAAGGAAAGCTGCTGCTTGTAACAAGGCATGGCAGGGGAGATGGAGATTTCCTAAATCTCAGTGTGCAACAGTTCAATGTAAAAGTGGTATCTCAGGGAAAAACTGAGGGAAAAAGTGGCTCTCTGCTACCCCATAAAAACACCTAACACATAAATACTCAAAGAATAAGATGGAGGTTAATAAATAAAATACTGCAGAGATGCTGTCCTTTGCTACAGACAGCTGTGGGAGCTGGGCAGGAACCACACTGCACTTGAGATGGAGCAACACTGAGGTTCTCCAGTTTAGCCAGCAAAACTTCGTAAACTACCTAAACTTCTAGGTACTATTCAGCTAATAAAATGCTTGCCTGTTCTTGTAATCTTTACACATCACTAATCCCTGCTCACACAAGAGTCTCAGCTCTGATCTCTCTTGTCTCTGAACAAAGAGTAGTTCTGTCAAAGTAAACAATTATAGCAGAGAAGCTGAGATCATAATTGGGCCAATTAATGTGAGGTTTCCATAACTTCCATCAAAGTGCCAATCATGCATTGCTAATGACTGGAGCCTCATTTTCCCATTTGTATTTTTTTCTTTTTTTTTCCCCCCTTAGTCTTTATTATATGCAATCCACTAAACATCACCCAAGTTTCTTAATCATAACACACCTCTTAATTAGGCTTTGTCTTAAAAAATTATATTCTTCTGTGATACTCCTGAACACACCACTAAAATGTTTCTAAGGAAGTCAAATACTTTCCTCACACCATTGCAGGGTGGATCCAGGCTCTGTCTTCTCCCTGTTACATTTCATTTCAAAGGACTTAGAGACTCCCAGTGTTATCACGGAGCATCTCCTCCCAATCCACAGCTCAGTATCCTTCACTGGACATCTTCTAGGATGTCAGAAGCAGAAAGTGTTTTTCTTTTAAAGCCTAAAGAAAATGGTTCCCCTTTTTGGACACAGGCTTAATGACAATGTACTTACGCATACACTTAGAGCTGCATAAATTTTTTCATAGTATTTACCAGATAACTGGTGTAAATGACTAAACAAATTTTGAAGAATGGACTTGAATTTGTGTTTACACAAAAAAAGAGAAATTTCAGTTTCTCAGCAGGAGGATGGCACTTTCATTTACTCTTTTAATCTTAAGAATCCTTTATTTTCTTTATTTTATTATGGAATAGAAAACACATATTCCCCATCCCATAACCTAATGGATAAGGTAAACCCACAGGAGATTTCAGTTCGAATCTCCTGACAATGAGGAACTGAAGTTCAATCTTCTTTGTCCTGAATGTATGCTTTGTACTCTGATCTCCTGTATATAAGGAGAGATATCCCTAGAAACATAACTCAAGAGAAAGCAGCTGCCATACCTAAATGTTGTCAAAAATGATGCATTTAGCACACACTGGTAATGCTTACTAGATCTGTGTCAGGGGAGATAGACTGAGACATATCTACGCTCTGGACCTTAACCAGACATGAAACTAAACTGAGGTGTTTGGTCTTATTAACACTAAAGTATTTCTGTGCATTTCCACTCAAGCCTTTGTTAAAAAATGTTGCGCCTAACGTCCTGGTTTCAGCTGGGGTAGAGTTAATTTTCTTCCTAGTAGCTGGTATAGTGCTCTGTTTTGGATTTAGTATGACAGTAATGATGATAACACTGATGTTTTAGTTGTTGCTAGGTACTGCTTAAGCTAGTCAAGGACTTTTCAGCTTCCATGCTCTGCCAGGTGCACAGGAAGCTGGGAGGGAGCACAGCCAGGACAGCTGACCCAAACTGGCCAAAGGGCTATTCCATACTATATGACATCATGCTCAGTATATAAACTGGGGGGAGTGGGCTGGCAGGTAGAGATCGCTGCTTGGGGACTGGGTGTGTATTGGTCAGCAGGTGGTGAGCAATTGCATTGTGCATCACTTGTTTTGTGTATTCTTTTATCATTATTGTTATTATTGTTGTTGTTGTTGTTGTTGTTGTTGTTATTATTATTATTATTATTATTATTATTATTATTATTATTATTATTATTATTTTATCTTCCTCTGCTGTCCTATTAAACTGCCTTTATCTCAATCGCAGCATTTTACCTTTTTTTTCTGACTCTCTCCCCCATCCCACCAGGGCGGGCGGGAGGGTGAGCAAGCAGCTGTTGTGCTTAGTTGCTGACTGGGGTTAAACCGCAACACCTAGGAAGCTTAAGTATCACAATCCAAGTAAAAATCAGCAAGGATTTTTCAGTCTCAACATTTTGAATTGAGATTCAAGCCATAGGAGTCTCAATTTATGGGAAGGTTGGGATATTGGTTGAGGAATAGCATAATTAAAATTTAATATATTCTTTCACAAAGGAGGCTGCTGTCAATGAGCAAGGAAGAATCCTTGGTGCCAGAGAGAATAAAATATAGATTATTTTAGAAAGTTTAAGGGTTTTCTTTAACTATTTTGAATTATAAAATAACCTATTTACCAAAGATAAACATTAATTTGTAGAAAACAGTTTCAGCAGATGGTGAAGAAGCATGGTGCAATTATAGAGCTGAAGAGATCTAATTTCTCTTTATCCATTGCTCTAGAATGTTTGCATTATAGGTTTGTGCAAGTTATGTTTAATAGAAGCCCAAAGTTATTGCTGTCAGAGGGGAACTTAGTCTTTTCCAAAGCAGCTTATTATAAGTGAAATTAGTAGAAGAGTGGAAGAAACCTGATAGGTTTTTTTTGGGGGGGGGTGGATTTTGGGGGGTTTTGGAGAGGGGTGCCTTATGAAAGTCAGTGTAGTTAAATTGATCCAACAAAATGTGAAGTTTATTGGACAGACTGGTTCATTAGGAGTGTTTCTTCTAGGAGTTTTCATTCAGCATTTGTTCGCAAGTCTGACACGCACAGATATCATAACAGCATCAAACCAGAAATGTTCACTTTTTTATTTTCTGTAGTATTTCATGGCCAGGAAGACAGAGCTTCTGCATGGATAAAGATGATAATGCAGGACATTTTACCCTGTGAAGTAGGAAAGAAAGGAAGGTGTAAATCTCATAAATTAATGCAAGAGGAGTAGAGGGGAAATCTAGAGGAAATAGAATTAGGTACTGGGTTTTCAGCTCATCCAGTTTCAGGCATCAAGGACCTTTTTCACTGTGTCAGCAACAATAAAATATCCTGGATATTTTGCTAGCATTTCAGAAGATTAGACTGAAGAAAGATCACTAATACCTTATCACTATGAATCCCAACACACTATGGTGTAATCTGAAAGGAGGTCCTAAAAATGTACAAATATATTTCACAAATTTACCAATATCTTTGTGCTTGCGACTCATGTTGCAATTTGACAGAATAAACCTGTTCTAGCCACTCTTAATAACTGTTATTAAAATTTAGCAATCAAGTGCACTTAAGCAAGCATGTTACTATACTGATTATCTTAGTAAAGTAACAGCCTTAGTCAAAGATAGACTACAGTTTCAAGGTAAGGTCACAAGGAAGACTACATTCCTAAGTTCATAGATAAATTTAGCAGATAAGAAAATTAAATTGTGAGTCTGATGCTACAAGGCAAGGGAGACTCCATGCTCCTTTGCTTTTGCAGTGTACATTTTTCCATACACTCTACCTCAGAGACTGCCTTTGTAGCTTTGGATTAATCAAGTAAATGCAAGTGTTTTCAAAATTAAAAAAAAAAAACCAAACCACAAATTCAAATCCTCTTATGGCTTAAAGATTGTTGCACTGAGTCATACTGAGAGGTTTCATCGTTTGAAAAAATCAATTAAGCAACTACATATTAAGGAATATTTTGAGAATACAAAATCTGAAAAATAACTAGGATACATTCTTGGAAAACACACCTTCACCTTCTAGCTGATTTTAGTGATCCACAGTCAGTAGCAGTAGTTTGTTATAAAAAAAAAGAACTTTAATGAATGCATTTTCTCTGCAGGTATTTAACATGTCTGTTAATGTTAGTCTTTTCAGCATTTCCTAACATGATCTGGATTTCTGACTGACAAAGAATAAGGGAAATAACAGCAACAAATTCATGACTTTTCAGGATGGCATCTGTCCTGAAAGTACCAGCTGCCTTTTATATTTTATCAAAGTCAAGTCTATGCATAAACAATTAAAGTTTTCCCAGGTTTAAATCATATTGGCCCCAAATCTCACAAGGGTATGTCTTAGTACTAGAGTGGCATATGGAATACTATCAGCACCTGGAAATTTACAGAGAGAGAAAAATTGTTGAAAAGTATCCCTTGTATAATATAAAAGACGGATTAAATTCTCATCATAAGCAGAAACAAGCTGAACAGCTGTCCACCCCAGAGAACTAACTTCAAGAGATAGAGACATCAGGACATGGTTTAAATAAAGTGCATTTCAAGAGTCCAAAAAATGGTGTATGCCAGCTACAGATAGATAGAAAATTCATTCAGAGGCAAAATCACAGCAAAAGAAAAAGCCTCAGTACTACACAAAACACCTAGGCTATGACTATTTTTTTATCATTAATTACTACATTTCTCTCAAGTGTTTCAGGCTACTTTCAAGCCTTTCAGTACCTCCTGGGGAAGGATATCTTTATAATATGAATATTTGGGGAGCCTAAAAAGGTACTTGGAACTATTTGTTCAGTTGGCAAGACAGAAATTAAACCTTTTATGGAGTGCTTCATAGGTCAGACATAGACTTGTCTCATAATATAAAAGATATTAAAGATTTGCCAGTTTACTATGTTTCCAGGTCAGAGTAAGAATGAGAAAAATTACTCTTGCTTTGAGAAATAAAAGTTTTGTAGGAATTAGGAAATATATATTAAAAATTAGATTTTTATGTGATGCTTTGGACAGATTACATGACCATTGTATTATGCTGCCATGAGAAGACTATGGCAGCCAAAGCAGCTGTCCAGTTGCACACTGGGGTTTAATATTATCAGCATGTAAATTAAATGGTCTAAAAAGCATGAGTGTATCTGTCTTCTACTGGACAGACTTTTCTTGACAAACAGGCACCAGAACAATCTGGTTTTAAGGAGCTTTCAGGAGAAACTCTTACTTTCTTAACAATGAGCAATACTCAAATTTCACAAGTGAGAAATTGGGTTATGAAAGATGTGATCCCAACCCTTCATGTGCTTTAGGGCTAGTTAAAACATTGTAATGGAAGACAATCCTACCAATCTGGAGGCCATGGTACAGAGCAGAGCAATCATCACTGATGGGACACCAGTGGTTCCAGACATCCAAGCTCCTGCAATCTTGGTGTGGTGCACTGATGAAGAGAATCCAGTCATGGATAGCGTGAGTGCCTACACATCAGGTGTACCTAACTATGGCATAGGGGAAATATCTTGTTCAGAAGTCTTGTATTTGGACACCCCTGATCTGTAGGATTGCATAGCTGTCTCTGCTCCAGAGTTCTCCACACAGCTACAGCTGATCAACCAAACAAACCCTACAAACTTGCAGTCCCATGCAGCAGGAAAATGTTTTACGTGTAATAATGCTACTGCCAAGTAATAGTAAGTGCACACACTGACCTCACAGAGCTCTGTGGGCACTTGTGAAATGCTCACAAAAGTTTACAACTCTTTACAACACTTGTCACAAATGGCAGACCAAATTTTACAAATGTGGAGTTAAAAGACTTTCTGAGCAAGAATGAGACTATGCAAATTCAGAGTTCTCTATATATCTAACTTCAAATAGTCTGGCAAAGAGAAACCTAGGACTGTTTAATTGAGCACAGTGTAGTATCACAAGGAATACCTAAAGCAGTATTCAAGAAGTACTGAAGCAGAATCAAAAGACTATAGAAGGATTACAAGGAGCAACACTTCATAAAATGAAATGCAACATTTAAGAACCAAGTTTCAGGACAGGAACTCATAAATCCAAATAGGAACCTAATATACTTCTTTGTTGAGTAAGACAGCTTAGATTCTTTTGAATATAGTTTACAAAACACATTATGCTAAAAAAGACATTTCCTGAGACAACTGGAAATGCTGGAAAGCTGTTTCACTTCTTCCTGCATTTACAACATGTATTCTTTTCCTTTTTCACCTGTCAGAGTCCAGAGCTGGAACTAACCAAGGGGGGCCAGAAACACTGAAGTGAAATTCATGTTCACTAACTTTAGAATGTATAGGATTCTTATACATGCCAGTTTAGGGCCCGAGTTTGACAAACTCCCTTGGGATGCAATACTGAAGGGCAAAGGCATCCAGGAAGGCTGGACATTCTTCAAGAAGGAAATCTTAAAGGCACAGCAGAAGGCTTGTCCCCATGTGCCAAAAGATGAGCTGGCAGGGAAGAAGGCTGAACAGCTTTGGCTGGAACTCAGGGAAAAAAAGAGAGTTTATAACCTTTTGAAGAAGGGACAGGCATCTTAGGAGGACTACAAGGATGTCATGAAGTTTTGCAGGGTGAAAATTAGAAGGGCCAAAGCCCAACTAGAACTTAATCTGTTTATTGCAGTAAAAGACCATAAAAAATGTTTCTATAAATACATTAATAACAAAAGGAGAGCTAAGGACAATCTCCATCCTTTATTGGATGCAGGGGGAATCACAGTGATAAGGGCTGAGGAAAAGGCTGAGGTACTTATGGCCTTCTTTGACTCAGTCTTTAATAGTAAGACGAGTTGGTCTTGGGGTACCCAGACCCCTTGAGCTGGAAGACAGAGAAAAGGAGCAGACTGAAGCCCCCATAATCCAAGGGGAAATGGTTAGTGACCTGCTACACCACTTAGACCCACACAAGTCCATAGTGCTGGATGGGATCCACCCAAGGGTACTGAGGGAGCTGGTGGAAGCACTCAGCAAACCACTTTCAATCGTTTATCAGCAGTCCTGGCTAACCAGGGAGGTCCCAGTTGACTGGACGTTACCAAATGTGTTGTCCATCTACAAGAAGGGCTGGAAGGAGGATCCAGTGAACTACAGACCTGTCAGTCTGACCTTGGTGCCAGGGAAGGTCATGGAGCAGATCGTCGTGAGTGCCATCACATGGCACATATGGGACAACCAGGTGATTAGGCCCAGTCAGCATGGGTTTATGAAAGGCAGGTCCTGCTTGACTAACCTGACCTCCTTCTATGACAAGGTGACCCATTTAGTGGTTGAGGGAAAGGCTGTGGATGTTGTTTACCTGGGCTTTAGTAAAGCCTTTGACAGCATTACTCACAGCATTCTCCTGGAGAAATTGGCTGCTCATGGCTTGGACAGGCATAATCTTTGCTGGGTAAAAAACTGGCTGGATGGCTGGGCCCAAAGAGCTGTGGTGAATGCAGTTAAATCCAGTTGTTGTCTAGTCACAAGTGGTGCTCCCCAGGGCTCAGTATTGGGGACAGTTCTGTTTAATATCTCTAGCAATGGTCTGGATGAAGGGATTGAGTGCACCCTCAGTAAGTTTGCAGATGACACCAAGTTGGGCGTGCGTGTTGATCTGCTTGAGGGTAGGAAGGCTCTGCGGAGGGATCTGGACAGGCTGGACCGATGGGCCGAGGCCAGTTGTATGAGGTTCAACAAGGCTAAGGGCCAGGTCCAGCACTTGGGTCACAACAACCCCATGCAGCACTACAGGCTTGGGGAAGAGTGGCTGCAAAGCTGCCTGGCCGAAAAGGACCTGGGGGTGTTGGTCAACAGTCGGCTGACTGTGAGCCAGCAGTGTTCCCAGGTGGCCAAGAAGGCCAACAGCATCCTGGTTTCTATCAGGAACAGCGTGGCCAGCAGGACTAGGGAAGTGATTGTCCCCCTGTACTCAGCACTGGTGATGCTGCACATCAAATACTGTGTTCAGTTTTGGGCCCCTCACTACAAGACATTGAGGTGCTGGATTGTGTCCAAAGAAGGGCAACGAAGCTGGTGAAGGGTCTGGAGAGCAAGACTTATGAGGAGTGGCTGAGGGAACTGGGGTTGTTTAGCCTGGAGAAAAGGAGGCTGAGGGGAGACCTTATCGCTCTCTACCACAACCTGAAAAGAGGTTGTAGTGAAGTGGGTGCTGATCTCTTTTCCCAAGTAGCAAGCGATAGGATGAGAGGAAAGGGCCTCAAGCTGTGTCAGGGGAGGTTTAGATTAGATATTAGGAAAAATTTCTTCACTGAAAGTGTTATCAAACATTGGAACTGGCTGCCTAGGGAAGTGGTAGAGTCCCCATCCCTGGAGGTACTTAAAGTACTTGTAGACATGGTTTAGTGTTGGACTTGGCAGTGCTATGGTAACAGTAGGACTTGATGATCTTAAAGGTCTTTTCCAAGCTAAATGATTCTATGATTCTAATGGTATTCTTCCTTTAAAAGCAGTAGAGAGAAATAGGTACTTGCAAGCGTGATTCACTGGACTCATTTAAGGTGCCTATAATAGTGACCCATGACCCATGTATTAGAGGTCAGTCTAGACAATTAGTCCCACTGGAAATATCTCAGGTTGGTTGTGGTGAATCTTACATCCACTATCAAAACCAATGTCTATATCTCATATTGTCTATACCGAAATAAAGAAATATAGGGAAGTAGTCAAAACTAAGTGATGAGTAATATCATCAACTTTCCAATTAGGAGATATTTCTGAGATTACTCTTCTTGTCAATTAATTGTTGTGTTAATTAGACTGCTGACAGAGTTCAGAAAGGCAGCAATTATGTAGCCTGAAAAGTCCCTGGAGGAACAAGTGAACCAATAAGAACAGCCAGCAATATTTTTTAACCAGTCTGCCTTAATAAACAGGAGCATATTAATTTTCCATATCTTTACCAAGTGGCAAGCTCAGGTATTACTTTTTTTCCCCGCTGACCTGTTGATGCATACCCCACCAAACTCAAAAGAACCTCACAGTTGTTTAGAAGAGTCTGAAACTCCAAGTAACACAGCTGAAGTCCTAGATTCTGATCTAGGCATGATAGACAACATAAGCATCATCAGGTCTGTGAGTAGAAGCTTCTTACCTAACAACTCTTTTCTAGACTTAAACAAAGAGTCACACTAGTAAGGTAGTGATCCCGAGGGTCAGCCTTTTACATACGGGCTTCTTGTTGGTGCACTTGCTCAAGGCCTTAAAGTTTAAAGCTACTTCTCACCTGTGTCTTTCATGACAAAAAAAAAGTATCTTAGATGCAATATTGGGATAGAAGCCATTTTATACCTCCTTGCTGAAGCTAGTTGACTATGCTAGAAGAGATTTACATGGTCAGATACAATTAGTAAGAGGTTGCTAGACTCTACATCTCTACCAAGCTATCTTAGCCTCTTGTTCATATTTGCATTTTGCTCTTTAACATAAAAATATAAAAAGCATCATATAATGTCTTGTAATCCATTTATTTCAGTCAGATACTTCAAACCTTGTCTCTTTATGAGAAGAAAAAATGTCATGAAACCACATATTTTTATGTTACTCTTTTAGAGTAATTGCAGGAATTGTCAGTAGTCATTCACTGCAAGACATTAATATACACATTTTGAACTTCCTGATTATATAAAATTTTCAAACCCCTATGCAGTTATGAGAAAACAGATCAATTATTTATCCTCTCTCCTGGCTATACACACTGAAATTTCTTAATTAAAACCAAACATACATATTTAATCTATACCAACCTTCACTTTAATTGACTGTGGACATGAAATGATTACTGGGAAAATACATTGCAATTTTGTTTGCATGCATTTTTTTAAAAAATATAATTTCTTAGTATTTCAAGGTCCAGGTTTTTACTGGGCTAATTAGATCCAATTTGACAGAGTTCCCTTCTTGTCTGAGCCAGCAACTAAAGAAAACAGCAAAATTTGTTTATAAGATAGAATGAACAAGATAGAAAACTCAGCAAACACATTTTGCTACAAAAATGGAATCCATCTTTTCAAATTTGTTGCCACTCTGCTGTGCATGGCAGTAGAGATCAAGAAGGCAGTTACAAATGATGGAAAACAGAATGCCAGTAGGCAGTGAATTTTTACAGACATGCTTGACTAGAAAGAAAATTAATTTATAACTAAGGATCTTTTTCCTGGGTTTGTTCATCAAAGATAGCTGCAAGATATAATGCACAGGAATAGTTGTCAGTAGAGGGGTGAAGCTGTCTAAGTGTTATTTAAGAACAAAATTGAAGTGTTTCATGGTAAAAGACTTAAAATATTTTATGTTCACTTAGAAGTTTTTTCAACATTATAAAAACAATGCACAAAGGAAATTTTTCTATTGGAAAAAGTATTAAGGCATAAAGTCTCATTTATGAGATTTCTGAAGATACTTCATTTAAAGTCTAACAGTTTAGCCTAAACAACAGAGAGGCTATTTAAAAAAAACCCTGAAGACAGATTAAGAGGTACATTCCAAACTTACTACACTGTAACACAGTGAACTAACTGTCAAATGCCCTCATGTAGATGAAAGACATGTTGAAAGATAAATTTCTTCTTGAAAAAGTTCTTTAACATAATGGATATCAGGTTTTTATGCATATGATAATTGTGTAGTCTAAGCATAATGAAAAACCCTTGGGACACAAAATTTTATGAGACCCATGAAGTCTTATTTCACATCTTAAAATTTTAGTTATTTTAACTTATAAATTATTCATTGTGAATACTTTACAGCTTTGTTAAGCTGTTGGAATTTGGGAATAGGATTTTTTTTCTTTATGAAACTTCCCATGACAAGCACATACCCAACATTACCTTAAATAAATATATGTTATAATCTATTATTTTTTATGCTGTAGCCAGACCTTGCCTAAGTGTCTCCAAACTGATAATGAAACTACTCTTCCTTGCTATTACACTATTGTGGTTTTCTACATCGGAGTATAGAGTGATAGTGTGGAAAAAAGACTAGAAACATGAGAGGAAAAAAAAGGCAGAAAAATTAAATTCTCTAGCAGATGTAGTGAATGGCCATAAGAAACTATGTGTCACTCATTGCACTGCGTGTCTATGAAATGTTGTTAACCAACCATAGCACTCTTACAGAGTGTCTTAGAAATTCACACTAGAGCTGAACCTATGTGAGTTTGTCATGGTTTAACCCCAGTCAGCAACTAAGTACCACACAGCTGCTTGCTCGCCCTTTCTGCCTCCCCCCAGTGGGATGGGGGAGAGAATCCAAACAGAAAAAAGTAAAATCCTGGGGTTGGGATAAAGACAGTTAAATGGGACAGAAAAGGAAGAGAAAATAATAATAATAATGATAAAAAAATATACAAAAGAAGTGATGCACAATGTAATTGCTCACCACACACTGACCAATGCCCAGCCAGTCCCTGAGCGGTGATCATTGCCCTGCTGCCAAACCCCCCCCCCAACCCCCACCCCCCACCCCCCCCCAGTTTATATACTGAGCACGATGTCATATGTTATGGAATACCCCTTTGGTCAGTCTGGGTCAGCCATCCTGGCTGTGCCCCCACCCAGGTTTCTTCATGCACGTGGTAGAGCATGGGAAGCTGAAAAAGCCCTTGACTAGTGTAAGCACTAGCAACAACTAAAACATCAGTGTTACCAGCATTGTTCTCATACTAAATCCAAAACGCACCACTATGCCAGCTACTAGGAAGAAAATTGACTCTATCCCAGCCAAAACCAAGACAGTTATACTCACATAAACCAGGGTCAGACTGCAATTAAGGGGTGATGTTGTTCCATACTACTAACCTGGTGAACAACTCTGGTGGTGGCACTTTTAACACACACATCCCACACATACACACATTGCTTTTCTCAGCTTTATAATATCTCCTTTATGAACTGCAGTGGGTCTCAATGATAAAAATATGTTTCAGAGGCTGACACTGAGCAGGGAACCATTAGTTTTGAAATGCAAGGCAACCAGTCTTTGTTAGATTCTCTGCATTCAGATCATATATCCAATGGGCAGTTTGTTCCCGCATTTCCAAGATGGAATTTGACAGCTGATTCTGAAGAAAATGTAATTTCCTCCAGGAGCACAACAAAATTAAAACAGAAGAAATGTCCTGGATACCAAAGATCACTGTCTTTGGCTACCCCTAACCTTGTGCATAGACAAATTTCCTTGAAAATCTGGGAGAGGCACAAAGGGAATTCAAAGTCCCAACAAAGAGCATGTGGGATAGATGGTCTACTGTTACTGGCTGATGTACTCCACTGCTTTATATCAGGTCCCTGACATGTAAAATTCAGCCTGTGTTGTCACCAGACAAAAAAAAGAAATATAATGTGGGGTTTGTGCAATTACCTTGATTCAACAGGTTTGTATACTGGGATGGTTTTATGTTCCCAAAGAATTCCTGCTCACCTATTAGTTTCCATCAGGAAGAATGAAATAACAATGAGGTTAGGTTTTTTTCTTTTGTGTAGAAATGCAACAAATACATTTCCACAAATAAATAGTTCAAAAGCACCATTCACATTTGGCTTTCAGCATGAAATAGCAGAACACACAAGACACTTTGGAATGTTAGTCTGGTTTCATACAGTGATTTTCAAATGCTGTGATAAGAGGTCTTTTCAAAATAGAAGACTGAATGATGGAAGTGCATTGAATGAAGGCAAGAGCTGCCTTTTTTGTTATTCTATATGTCATTACAAGCTTTTGTGTTTAGAACAAGTTTTGTATAAATTATGTAGTCTGCAAGAACTGCCCTTACTCTTAAGAGAAATGTCAGAAGCCAGTCAAGACAGCAAGGCAAAAAGCAGTCTAATTTAAAACCTGTCAGAAACACAGAGCCCTCCTGCTGAAATTCTCTATGACAAGGTCTCAGATATGAGATCACATCCAAAGCCCAAGTTCTGTATAGAAGTTACAGCTTCAACTCAATTGCTTTTATAGCCACTCTCTTATACCAGAATTGAATTATATCTACTAAAGAGCAAACTTTGTCTGTGGCTGAAGAACCAAGTGCTGCTGACTCATACAGAGACTTAACCAAGACAGTAACCAGGGCATTTCACTTATAAAGCATTCACCTGGCAAAGACAGAAGAATACGGTAATCAAATTCAATAGGATTGCACTAGCAACTAGGACCAGAGGTTTAGATTCTCTGCCATGTTATACCCTGTAGATCTGTACATCTACAAAATGCCTACATGGAAGATTTTAAACAAGGTCAGAATGGTAGCATTTTACATCATGATATAATGCCGTAAAACCCACATTACTGTAGAAATTGTATTCCCTTTTGTATAGCCTTTCTGGATCATAAATCTAGGCCTCCTGGTTGAACTTCTTGCATCACAGAGTCCAGTCCCCTGTCAACACAGCCACCTATCACTCTGTCATTAGTGTATTTAGCATCATCTGCAAAGCCACTAGTCTCTTTGCCCCAGTGCTGTGATCAGAGTCAACTCCAGAACCTCCCCATCATTGCAAATCCAAGTTTGTTCATGGCCAGCCTACACCTAACATCAGGTAAGGTAACACACACGCACAGACACCTTAATGATCTGTCTTATATTTAACAAATATTTATTTTACACAAAATGTTTTTTTAAAATGAATACATAGAAATCCAGGTCATTACATAACCTCCAAAGCATTTGAGCTTCATTGATGGCTATTATGAGTCTTGCTACTCTTTTCTGTTGGTATCTTATCACGAGTATGAGAGCACAGAAGCTTCCTCTTCTATTTTGTTGTAGAGCACAAGCATTTTTTCCTTTATAATGGAGAAAGGCAATCATTTTAATGATACACTAGAGACCACATGCTGAATCAGCAGCAGAGAAAAGATGAGCTTTCCAGCATTCAGTCACTCCTGTTTGACCAAAAGCTCTGAAGAGCCCCACCACTGTGTAAGTCCCTCATAAACACTAACCTCATTGCACCATCTCTCACAAGGATAACTAGGAGGCTGGAGAAGGACATCTTGTTCTTTCAAGACTTTCAGAAGTATCTTGCAAAGTAGAAGGGTACCTTCAATCATAAGAACTGTCCTTCCTCAGATTTCTCATCCATCCTCAGATTTTTCATCTCGTTTCCCTCTGAACTCCAAGATGGTGTGCAAAACATTTATATAGGTGACCAGTTTAGAATGGTTGCCTGAGACCTCAGAACTGTCCTTAGACAAAGAAAAAACCCTCAAAGTATAGCTTCCTATTCTTTAAAACAGCACAAGGTTTTGAAGTACAGGACAATCAACAGTTTTCAACTTGTGAAGACATTAAGGGTACAGAAAGGCTTAGTGGGCAAAGTACTGTCATTCAGAAGTGCCTCCGATGGTAGAATTCAGCATATCTAATAATTTGCCTTCTCCCCAGTACCACTTAAGGCTACCAGTAACATTGCCTCAAATGCTGCATATTTGAAGCTTGACTATCAAAAGGCATATCAGTAAATTAAGGGCTTGTGAAAACAAACACTAGACCCAGATTTTTTCCTTTCTTCAGCTGTTTCTGTGCATACTATTGTTGGTCTACCAGCTTCTCAACCCTGCTGTCCCTAAGACTTTTTACAGGTCTGAAGATTTTAGTTCAGATGTTTCTTCCAATCAACGTTTCACCAGCATAACATCTTCATGTAACAAAAACCCAAGTAAACCCTAGGGTTGAAACTCAAGTCTCTGGAGACTTGCTGTACTAAGCTTCTGTGTGAAGTTTACAGCACCACAGAGCAATGCCACATTGTCATCACTCTTAGCGGCAGACAGTGGGGAAAAACAAGGCCCTACTGTCTTCTATATCATGAATCTGCCCTCAAACTTAACAGCACAAGTACTATCACTCACTAATTTTAAGACACAGAGTAAACCATAAACCACGATTCTTGCACTGACAAGAGGAGTAAAAGGGGATCTCAGATCTGAACTAAGAACTCCTTCTTTCTTATTCTGGATAAGAAGGTGGTATCCCCCTGTATTTTCCCCACAACAATCACTGATCTTTCCAGCGGAGCAAAGAAAAACAAGGAGGAAAAGTGATGAGAACGAGTCTAACCCCGCTGTACTCAGACAACACCTTTTTACCTTATTTTTACCAGATTTCTAGGTCAATCCAAATCCCAGCATTCAGGCCCAAGAAATTACACAGAAGTTGAGAAGGATCAAGCAACCTGCATGACCATGTAATATTCCCAGTGCACTTTGAATATAATTATAAGCCCAGCAGGAATTCATAAGGCATTGCACAGAACAGCAATAACAATTATTCTTAACTGTAGGCCCAGCTGGCTCCCAATCTTAAACCAGCAAGAGTTTTGCTAATAACTGTAGCAATAGCACAAAAATAAATACCTTTGCTCAACTAAATCATTATTTACTTGCATCCACCCCACTGGTGTAATTTAACATGGACCCTTTATTCTATCTGCTCTCCTCATGTCTCCCAGCCAGGGTATCCAGGATCTATGACACTAAAGGATATTTTGAACAACTGCTCTGCTCCTGCACTGCAGAAGATCCACAGAGTGCAGCTGAGAGCACTGAATTAAAAAGACACTCATGAAAATCTGTACAGGTCTCTCTTATTTAATTAGTTTACCTCATAGATTGAATATAAACTTGTGTATCAAGGTAAGGAGTATCATCAGCGATGACAGCATTAGGGACTGTGATTTGTGTCAGGGAAGAAGATTTCAGAGCAGGTATCTAGAATTTAATTTTTATAAAATGAATAAAAAAATACAGTTTGCCAGTCACAACAGTAAAGTTTTCAAGGAAGGGAGAAAAGAAGACAGAAATCTGAGTGCAACTGAGTCAGAATGTGAAATTTGAATGTCTCCAGGCTGTTAATTCAGGAGAGGGTGTAGAATGGCAATTGCTAGAAATTAAATGGAAAGTAAGCTGTGACATTCTGTCAAACTTCACCTGCAAGTGTGGAATATTTATAAAAATGAATTCAGCTCAACACTTCTGTTTCCACAAAGCATGAAAAATAGAAGATTGAGGTTATTTTCACAGTGTAGTAAGAATGAATCTGTTTAATAGATCTAAACTGAAAAACATGTTTTGCGGTTCTAACTAGTGTATTTATCACACTTACTATATTCAGGAATGTAGAGTAACATCTTCAAAAGTGTCCAAGATTTTTCACTGGCCAGACTTCGAGTTCTCTTGAAAAGTTTGGTTTTAGTTTAAATGAAATATGCAGAACAGCAGTTCCCAGTCATCACTGGTCCTTTAATAACAATTCTGTGAAAGCAGTATTTTGTAAGGTGCCCTATATTGTGTCCATCCCACTGTGCTCAATTTTAACCTTTCAGTTCCCTCCGACTGGGAACAATATCACATGATCACACACAGTATTACCGCACAAGGTATGAATTAGGAACTGCTGCTCTGAAATAGCTTCAAGAGAAATAAGTGTTAGATAGGTTAGTTTTACTAAAAATACCTTAGACTATTAAAAATTTACTTTTTACTATTTATATTAATTGTTCAAAACACAGTTCTTCAAGCTGATACAGGCAGATGGATTCTAGTTCTTACGTTAAACCCCACAGATTTCTGTGAAGCTTTTTTCAAGCATATAGTCATATGACTAGTACAGACTTAGAGCTCTTTGCACCTCATTCTTTCTGAAGCAAAACAGATACGCACATACAATTTGTCTCTATATTTGTCTTTTATTGGCTCTAATGCAGCAACATTACTCTCCAGATTCATTGTATTACCTTATGTTTGTTTACATGCAAAAAATATATGGACTATAGTGGAATTCTTTAAGATAATCATCAACATGCTTCTCTTCATATAACACTTCTTTAACTGACTCTTGATCCTCCTTAGTGTGTTTTTCTTTAAAGTTTTGCAATAACACATTTTAATTTTTTTTGTATAATTATTTGGCAGAATACCATTGTAGTGACTTCTGCAATCTTTGCAAGACCTTTGGAAAGTATTAGTTCTGGAAAACAGGACTTTTTGTGACCTAGAGGAGTGAAGAGCTCTTGTTTGTTTAAAAGTAAAACTTTTTTTGAGGAAAAAAACCATTGTGCTTTGTTTCCCACTCAGACTCGGGGGGGAAGGGCGCACACAGATAGGATGTTTTAGAAGTTTCCCTCATAGGGTATGCACTTTCTAGTGAGATGTTAGTACACAAATAAGTTCTCCTCAGACAAGCTTTGACCCCACTCTTTACTTGAGATTTTACTGGTACAATCTTTCAGTTATAATTATAATGCTTTACTGAACAGAATATGGGCACATATCATTCCATATATCTCGCATATAATTATATGCTTATAATAGGGGAAGAGGAATTGAGATGAAGGAGTGGACCCGTTACTTGCTGCACCAATCTTAAATCAGTTTAAATTTCCAGTGCAGGCAACACCTTACCTGGCTTCAGCAATCACGCTGTAGTGTGTAGGAGATTTTCACACTGCAGTAGGAGCCAGACTGCTCTAAACTTTTGCAAGCTCTGAGGAGGCTTTGGGAAACCTGGGACTGAGACTGAGAAAACACAGCAATGAGCAACACTCGAACTTCATAAGCAACCAGAAAAACACTTACTGAAAAAGACCAGTCAGTGGAAGTAGACTACACAGCTAAAATGCCTACAAGGACTTTGGCTTTGTGTGTAAGAAGAGTATAACCTACTTTCATATTCTTAAAAAAAAAAAAAAAAAAAGCACATTAAAGGGGCTTGTATCCAAAAATAAAGGCCTATCTTTCATTTACAACATGAGATCAGTGCTGCAGTGCAGCTATATTCCTAAAAGATGATTAGATCAAATGCCAGGATCAAGTGATCTAAATCTCTGTGGATGATGCAGAAAGCCAGAATTACACTACTGAACAGGAAACATATCCTGATCATGCTAAATTTGTGTGAAACTAGGCAGGCAAACAGCCACTGCTATTCCCTTTCTTGCAAATAGTCCATTAAACTGCTTGTAAATAGCACTCCACCTCCCTCCAGAAGAAAAATTTAGAACAAAAAACTACATTAAAATACTCTAAAATAAGGAAATTACAGAATTAAGATTGCCCATAAGATCTTGATAGGCTTCCCTGCGTATGGTGATTAGACCTCTTGGTCCTCAGGACATCTGTCTCATTCATTCCAAAAAGGACAGTATTAATTGAATGAGCATATATACCATGTCTTGTTTTTCCATAACTGACTTTTTTTTTCTAGCAATGTTTAATTCATTAACCTTAAAACTCTGCTCTGAAGGGGATGATTAAATTCTTCTAGTCATCCCGTGATGCTCTTCCTTTTAACAGGTGTTTGACAAGTGTTTTTTTTTTTTCTTAAACTGTCCCTGACTGAAGATGAATGAGGATAATCCCCATTTTACAAATAGAGAAGGCAATGAGATATCCCAGCCAAATCTCCCCAAATCTGCATGCCTGGTTCGAGGTACTAAATACTTGACTCACCTCTTAGTAGCCTCACTGAGCACCGACCCACTGGGTCTGCAGCCATCAGAGGGTTACAAACTTGTGCAAACTGGAACCCAAGGCCTTCAGTCAGGCCCCCGGAAAAAAAGCATCAGACATTTGGGGATCAAAATGATAAGACTGGGTTTAGTGGCTTGCTTACTATCAAAAGGAGGTCTGTGGACAGGGCAGAATCAACAGTCACTTCTCCGAGGTGGAATTCATATCATTTGGAAGGAGGCTCTGCGTGCAATGCCATCTGATTCAATACTTTCCTTGTAATTGAGATAGGGAACCCATACACTGCAGTCTCCTTCGCAGACACTACAAACCTGAATCATGACAAAATTAGCCACAACCCTACACTACACACTGAGTAATTAAAAAGCAATCTTAACACTGCCATATTCTGATTTACAACTGTGTAGCATTATAATGTGCAAATTTAAGAGTTCAAGCATGAATGCATAGACTAAAGAAAAAAAAAACAGACAAATCTCACCATGTGCCACCACATACAGCCTTTTGGCAATATTTTGGAAAGGCATTAGGACTTCATGGAGATCTGCATTAAAACATTCTCTCTCTCCAACCAGCCTAATATATTATTCAGTATCCCTCAATTTACAGTAACAGCTTTTCTAAAAGATATGTAGAAGTGCTGTACGCAGGTTTTTATTTGATATAGGATTGTCTAGTTGAAGAAATGTAAGTATCTTTAGCTGCTCCAAGCAGGTTTGGATTTAAGTCTTTAAGGCTTCATAGTCCAAAGAAACATGTCTCCCAAACTCTTCTGGTCATTGCTTAGATCTATTTTGAGTCAAATCACGGAAACAAACACTTGAAATGGTCTCACCACAGCCTCAAGTTACTACCCTGAAATACGCTTGAAACATTTTCTCCAAGACTGGCCACCAACCCTCTGACCATAGAAATCCCTTTGAAGCTCCATAGCAGGAACCTGGGAGTCTCTTGCTTTGTGTTACTCAGAAATCCAGTAATTAGAGAAGCAGAACTTGAAAGCATCTCTGTAAATCTTCAGATGGGTGCTTCATTTTTTCCCAATGCAGCTTCATTAGGCATGTTTGTTGCTTATAGATTCTGTATGTTCTGTTCTGATTTTAGGATTAGATTAAGGACTTCCTGGGATCATTAAGTTTTTCAGCTAGTACACAGAGATGCAGGCATACTTTCAAGTAGTATGGCAGATGCCATCGTAAACATGTTGCCCAGATCCCCTGCACAAAAGGGGACAACAGCTAAGTCACACCCACACAGTCCTCTGGCTGAAGACGCTAACACACAGTAGAGATGGTTAAATTTCTTTTCAGAGTGCTTTCCATCAACATATTAAAGTGGGTGACAAGATCTCCTAGAGGCAGTGGTAGAAGGTTATATAGACAGGCAAAAGTGCAGATATCATGTCCAGGAGTCAAATTAATCTATTACACCGAATCAAAAATAACTCATTTTCCACTACTCTGTACTAATATTTGGGATTTATTTTCTTTATGTTTTGGTACATGGTGTTGGTGTGGTACCATGCAGGATCCTGTATATCATATTGTTTACAGGTGGTCACAGCAAAACAGTATTTCTGTCCTGTTCACCATGGCATCCATTGGTAAAAAACATGTCGCACTCCAGACTGGCAATTATCTGAAGAAGTGACAAGGCAAAGTGAATTGATAAAATGTTATTTCTAATTCTTTTTGAGGAACCAAATCTGTCTCAAATCATGGTAATGTAAATTACTGTGATAAATGTGACATCTCTGTCTGAGAGCATGTTAATGTAATTTACTGTAGTGAATATCACATCTCCATCTGCTAAAGCAATCTGTTAAAATTCACTAAGATTATTATCTTCAAGAGGCAGCGGTTTTTAATCTTTCAGGTTGTTGGTTTTTAAGTTCCTTCTGATGGAAATAGTATCTAACATGTGATGCTGACTGACAACATTTGATTAAATTAAAAATGGAGTATGTAAATTCCTTGCTCTTACCAGCTCACTGTAAAATAGCAGCTGGTAGGAAGTTAAGGCCAGAACTTCAATAGCTCAAAACATTCAGTTTCAGCCAGGATTTCATGAGTGGTAGACTGTGAGAGTAATACAATAAATTTTATATTTGCCTAAATTATGTCAGCTTTTAACAAGTCTCTGCTTATTATCAGAGATCGAAAAAACTGCTCCAAAGTAAAATATCCTACCTTGAGAAGCTATGTAAAAGTTAAAAAAAAAAAAATCAGTGGAAGAATGCAATGGTTACGATTGTTTCATTATTATGGTTATGCAGTGTTTAAAACAGTAGGCTACAACCTGTAGGCATTACTTCTGTGGAAATTAGGAAAAAAAGGCCAAAATATCTCGAGGAGTCACACATCTTTCCTAAGCACTACCCATTCTGTACCCATAATGCTTAACATATAATAATATAGAATGAAGGATATTTTTGCTATTAATTGAAAAAGTTCCAAAGCCTAATCTAGGAAGGATGTGTCATGTAACTACACAAAATGTTACAAGATTCTATTTCCCAAAAGTCTAAAATGGGGCAAAAAGACATTACTTATACACTATCATACAAATGCTGAAATTTGTGTTGAAAACAAATTTCACTTAAGTTTTTTTTCTCTTTAGCAGCTCATATGTATTATGATCTTAACTAGAAAAGTATCCATTAATATGTATTAGAATAGCACCTTTAGGAGAAAAATAGAGAGGGTGCAATAGCAATTCAACAGCTTTGATTAGGGTCCTGTCCTGGTTTCGGCTGGGATAGAGTTAATTTTCTTCCTAGTAGCAGGCACAGTGCTGTGTTTTGGATTTAGTATGAAAATAATGTTGATAACACGCTGACGTTTTGGTTGTTGCTGAGTACTGCTTATGCTAGTCAAGGACTTTTCAGCTTCCCATGCCCTGCCAGCAAGAAGCTGGGGGGTGCACAGCCAGGACAGCTGACCCAAACTGACCAAAGGGCTATTCCATACCATATGATGTCATGCCCAGTATATAAACTGGGGGAGTTGGCCAGGGGGCAGCAATTGCTGCTTGGGGACTGGCTGGACATTGATCAACAGGTGGTGAGCAGTTGCATCACTTGGGTTTTTTTTTTTCCCCTGGGTCTTGTTTCTGTCTCTCTCTCATTGTTCTCCTTTTCATTACAATTTTTAGTACTATTGTTATTATTTTATTTCTATTATTAAACTGTTCTTATCTCAACCCATGTGTTTCCTTACTTTTGCCCTTCCAATTTTCTCCCCATCCCACTGGAGGGGGTGGGTGAGCGAGTGGCTGTGTGTGCTTGGTTGCCAACAGGGGCTTTTGCACTGATTAAAACAGCCAAATATCCCACTCTTAGCCATTTTTCCAGTGTTTGGGTGGATTCGGCTAGACTGACCAGGGAGCACAGAGGCTTGAAGGCTGAAGTCAGAGACCACAGAGCTTTGGAGTTGTGGGGATGGGGAATAAAAATACTGTTACTAGGATCAGTAGGAAAAGAAACTAAGAGGTACCTCCTTTCTGGATGGAAGGGTTGCTTAATTTCCCTTTCCCCTCAGAAGATGGCTTCCCTCCTGGTGGAGATGAAGCACAGAAGAACTTCATAAAGTCAGCTTTCAAAGTGAGATGCAAAATACATATACTCCGTGTTTCAGCCTCACTCTTTCTAACTGTATCTGGCTGCTGGGCAGCTTCTTCACTTTGGGGTATTGACACCTGCTGGCCAGTATAAAAATAGCAAACTGGTTTTTCTCAGGAACACAGTCCCAGTGCTGGATGCATATGGTTTCTTGTTCTTTCTTTGCCATATGGTAGAAACTTTCTGATTCAAACTAGTTGCAAGTAAAAATCATAATTTTAAAACTATTACATCCTTAAAAAATATCTGTTTTGGAACTTGTTTTATTACTAATACCAAGACACCCTGAATAACGGCAGTGTTACCAAGTCTTTCCAAACACCCCAGTGTGCTATAAACAACAAAAATGTTCATTGGTTTCTGATTTTTGTGGATTTCAATAAATCCAAAGTACTGTGTACTCCAGACTTTGCTGGAAAATAATTTGAGATGAAAGGGAAAAAAAAAAAAAGGGGGGTGGGGAGGTGGGGGGGTGTCCATATATTAAGTCTATATATTTCTGCTTTTCTGCTTTTCCTATGTATATGGAAATCTCTACCTCCACCTCTTCAATTGTTTGTTATGTGTTTAACTGTAGAATCTAAATTAAAGACAGCATCCTTTTAAGCATTTACACAAGTTAAATATTTTCCGTGGAAAACTGGAGAGATTCCTGAAAGAAAAATCACTAAGGGTCAGTAATTGCACAGGAATGACATTTGGCTTGATCTAAAGAAGTTTGGAGTCTGAGAGATCATCGGGGGAAATGCAATATACTTGTTATTCCTGCTTTCACTCTTCATACAACTTTCCCTAGTCATCCCTATTTGATTATTCTCAATCACAGGATATTGGGTTAAATTGCCTTTTGGTATGGTCCCATATGAACATTCTTAAATACTGGAAAATGTCTATTAATGAATACATGCTACTACAGATAAATGCTATGACCGGTGTCCTACTCCTTGCAAGTTGGGGCTTAGGGACAAAGTCATTTGTATTCCTTTATGATCCCACTGAAGTCTGAGGCTCACAAGAATTTTCTACTTAACTCTACTTCAAATAAGATCCCAGTAAGTGTTTTCCCTAATTATAAAAATAAAGCTTTACATTAGATATTCCACTACTGGTACTCACTCATATTTTACAGGCTGTATGTTCAATATTCAAAATAGTAAGGCAAACACATTAAGGGTGTAAACTTGGTTCTCGTCTTTAGCATGCGTTAAATCCCTGTGCAAACTCCTTCACTGAAGAGATTGAAAAGAAAAATGGTTTTAATTAACTGCAGAATAATCCTTAGAACATTGACATTGACTTCACAATCTTCATCAGTTTTCTTCATTTCTGAATGTTCTTGTGCAAACAAACCCTAAGAAGGGTTAACTTTGTTTCTCTCAATCTTTATTTTGGATAAACTATTGTATTCAGAGAGTATAAAAATTAATTAGCCATGCCAATGAGGAAGACTGTGATCTGATTGTTGTCATATTTTCACTGCAGGCAAGATGGAACCACTCCTTTTCACCACTTCAGCTCCCTTCGTCTCATCCAAACAGTCTGAGCTACTGTAAACTGAAATGGCATGACGCATGACTGAAGGGACATTGCAATGCAGTACATTTTTAATGCCAGCTATTTTACATTTCAATTTATACAAAAACTTCTCCACCTTCTCTAGCATTAGTAGACTAGTTTCTTACTGTATTTCATGAGAGGAAAGAGGAAGAATTATAGTCATTGCTAGACGATGAGAGGCAGGTATTCAAATATTGATTAGAATGAGAGAAAAGAGGGTAGGGAAGAAAAAGAAAATATCTTTGTAATCTTCATAAGTGATAGTAAAGCATTTAAATAAGCAAACAATGCAGTCTAAAACAAGACAGGACAAATAAAAATCAATTATATGCATGGGATATTAACGAGGTGAGGAAAAGAAGAATACTAAGAAGAAATAATGGTCAGGAGTAGGTGAGCTGACAGTCAACAACCTGAACAGTAAAAAACACTCTGTGTTTTGACAGACTTCTGTAGATGGAAGAAACACCCTTTCAATATGCCACAGGGATTGAATAAGTTTCTTCATCATCACCAAGAAGATCTGCCCATGATTCTATATAAATACTCTTACAAATAAATGAATAAATAAAGCTCAGAAATTAACTGATTCCTTGCAATATCTCCTCATGTGAAGGAAATGCTAATTAGTAGCTTAGCAAAAATACAAGCAAACAAAAACATACAGGGGTGGTTGACTTTGTAAAATAAGTACAAATCCAGACTAAAGCATGTGATAAAAATGACTGCAAATGACCGTGCCTGGAAATATAGGTTGTAACTTACATGAATCACTCTGTTGTTCGTAATGTTCTTCTCACTTGCCTTACTTTAATTTGCAATTCTTTTACTTATATGGTCAGAGTATAGCACTGTTTTGCCCACATAGCTGGCACCAGTTTCCAGGTCTTGCTGAAACCAAACAGAATTGTCGGAATGGAGGTAAGAGAAAGTGAATGCAACACCATGACATCTGGAGAGCTAGCTCATTTGCCAGCCTGGTTTTAGAAACTCTGAACAACCAAATGCTCTTGGTTATCTTTCTCTGCTTCTTAGCTCTACCGTTCTTGCATTAAGAGGAGAGGAATGGCATTTGGTTGTGCATCATAGCTGAAGCAGGTCCAGATGACAGTTAAATATTCTTTCTTTAAAAGAAAAAAGTTCTGGGAGCATTGTTGATTTGCTAATCATCCCTGTTACCCCTACTGATACAAAGGAATGAGCAGTGAGCAGAACACGAGTTTAATGCATTTATCTAATCCAACGCTAATGTACCACCTAAAACCTGGCAGCTTTCCACTACATAATTAGCTGGTATGGAAGTACATAAATGTGAAATGCAAACTACTAACATCATACTTGAGAAGCATCTGCATACTTTAAGTTTTGCTAATGTTTATGGTCAGAACTCTTGGTTTCTTCTCTGTGCTGACAATTGTGCTCCCTGTTTCACATGCAGGCCCATTTGGGATTCACAAGCTAGGCATCCCAGTCCCTTAGAAATGCTAAGAACACACCACCAGTGCAGAAGTTCATACAAAGCATAGCAGTTTCAGTGGTTCCCATTAAATACATGGCTTGAAGATAAAAGAGTGCTTATACTCTAGCTGAGAACTTTCCTCTAGCGAGCAGGACACCTGGGCTTTCCAGATATCAAAAAGAAATTAAGTTCATATTTTCCATAAGAGTATCCTGACCACCAGACAAGTAAGGCTAGGGCACTCACCCAAAAAAAGAAAGATATGGTTACCAAACTCTGTTCTCCTGAGTATATGGGGGCTTTGTTCAGTAACTGCTTGATTTAAAAGGTGTAAAATACCCTTAGGAGCAAGGACCTGGGGACTGGCACCAGCCCTTTCCCCACTATGTGTCCTAATATTAATGCAAAGGCATGCTCCTTCATGCTCTTCTTTTACTGTCCCTTGAATCTTGTGTTCCCAACTGCATAATGGTTCAGACTTAGCAAAAAGGAGGAAAAACACCACCACTGCCCTCTACCCTGTCTGTACTGGTGCTCTCCTGTAACACAGTAGACATTATCTAGAACACACAGTACCAAGGAGTGCATAGACCTTAAACTGACTGCTTTGTTTGGTAACCACAACTCTGTTACATGCCCCGAATAATATCACTTTGGTTTGCATTAGAGACAAGGATGATCGAGCCAGTCCTGCACAAATGCATACCCTCAGTACCTAAACTCAGGTGAGGTGAGGTAAGGTAAGTTAAGGCAGGGCAGAATTTCAGCAAGCTCCTACTGCGTGGCACAATCTGTTGGCCTATTTAGGCACCTGGCACTTGGCATGTGAATCTCAGGTTAGGTCCTGACTTAACTCAGCGTTGAGATTTTCACTGTTGGATCCAGCCTCTAGGCTGAGTTTTTGTAGATGTATGATCACAGTATTTAAGTTTCTTTTTGTATCCAGAACCTCTGAAATGTTTACCAATATCTACTTAGCTGTATCATCAAGCTGATTTGAAAATCAGAGATATTAATTTTAACTCCTTGGTCCCACAATAGACTCTGAATTATCCTTCTGTTTCAGTAGTTCAGAATTTTAAAACTTCATTTTAATTACCCCTAGATTATAACTTTCATATCTCCTCTAACTTTAACAATTTGAAGAGACATGAGACTGCCAGAGGCTAGAGAAGAAAAGAATGGATTTACAAATGCAGTAATAGGACAACATATGAAACAAGAAGGGTCCTTTTTTTTAATTTGTATTCTGTATTTGATTACATATGTCTCTGCATGCAGGCTCTGCTTTTTACCTTTCTGGATTTTCAGGAGAATTTTGTTAGTATGCACATTGACCTTTTGCAAACAATATAGGGAGAAAGGGGAAAATGTATAATCAGTTTAATATTAATTTTAATCATTGCAAAGATTTCATGCAGCCCACAAAATATATAAAAATGAAGGTTGTTAGCCTATATTGGTGATGTGAGGTGTAATACAACAGCTATCTATAAGCCTAATTTATAAAATGTGGGCCTATAAGCACTATTTCTCTTTTTTCTGATAAAGAATACCACTTTAATGAAACAGGAACTTTTCATATTAATTTGGACTTCTTGCTTTCTGAAGTGCTTTGCATGTAGTAAGGAAGAGAAGAAGGAATTGAAGACAAAGGAAGCTGAAAAGTTTATCCCTGAGGTTTCAGCAGGTTGAGACAACTAAGCTCTTTGCCAAAACTGTACAAAAAGCTGCCTGATGGCCTGCACCATGTGGTTCTTGGTTTTGGGAGTGTCATAGGAGGCAAAGTTCAGTATTCACAACACAGCTGCATTTACCGCTAGCTATAAGCCACTGAAATATTGCACAGAATCTGCATGTGGAGATTTAGGATAATTTTTTCTATTACAAGGAAGTTTCACTTAGAGTGGAATATCAACTTTTTCGTGTTCTGACATCATGCAAAACCCTACACTTCTGATTATGGTATTTTAGTATTTGTGAACTCAGGCTAAATTAAGTGGTTTAACCACTACATGTGATCTTCCTCTGCAAATGAAGGAGTAGGACAGAATTATGACTATGTGAGAGTCTTGGATAAGTATTTCCATACTCTTACACAGCTGGATCTAAATTCATTCCTCTCTCTGAACTCCCTGGATAAACAACATTTGGCTTCCTAGCAACCTCATTTGTCCTAGGTCATTCAGACACATTATTACCACTCAGTGCTAAACTAGTTTGGTTTAAAGTTATAAAAAATAGCTGTGTTACAAATGTACAGCTTCTTTTGCTGTGAAACTCTTTTGCACTAAGCAGCAGAAACAAGGTGGAAGAGGTGCTTCAAGTACCCTACTCTGTTAATTTCTCTCCTGCTCCTTACACTCAGAGAAAGGATGTTGCAGGTATAAACCAGAAAAAAACAAAACCATCCCTTGCCCTTTGTGTATAACAGAAACTTAAGATACAGAGATGTCACCCCGAAGTGAGTCCAGCAGAGGTTACCCAGATGGACAGAGGGCTGAAGCTCATGGCATGCACAGTGAAGCTGAGAGCCAGGTTTGTCCAGTTTTCAGGAGAAGGCTAATGGTGATCTAGCTGGAGATGCTGCCTAATGGGGCAGCGAGACAATGGAGTCAGACTACTCTTGGCAGCGTACAGCAATATGATGATGGGTGATAGACACACGTATTAGGAAAAAACATCACAATGAAGGCGATCAGTCAGAGGAACAGCTTACCTATCAAAGTAATCTTCATCCTTGAAGGTATTCAAAACTTGACAAGGTCCTGAGCAAATGCCCTAGGCCATCCCTGATTTGAGCAGGGGTTGGACAAGATGACCTCAAGAAGTCCCTTCATTATTCTACAGTTCCAGCTTCTGTACATGCTACTGTTGCTGAAGCAGCTGTGTTTCAACTACGCAGATGTGCTAGGGAATGCCTACTGTACAGACAAGGTTCCAGACCCACATCAGTAAAGTCAGTTTTAGGTTTTGCAAGTGACTTCAGCAGAAGCAGGCCCTAGGCTTCAATTCCAACTATTTGCATTTATTCATCAGTGCAAGTTTACAAGTTCTGATGCTCGTAAAGAAATGCTTGAAGCGGTTTCCTAACAGTTCTGCTTCATTTAAAGTATATGCAAGAGTAAAGTAATCTAAATTCAAGTGACTTGAAACTACTTTTAATCTTTTTCCACGTTGAAATATTTTGTTTCACCTCAAAAACTAATTTAACAGCTTTGCTTTTCCATCCTGCATTTGCATCCATCCTTATACTTCATTTTTTCCATGTTTTTTCTCTGACACTTCAAAGAAGGAAGATATAACATGCAGTGTAAATCAGACTGTTTTTCTTGGGTACCTACTCTTCATTTAAAAAAAAAAGAACTAGTACAGAATTTTATGCTTTCCATGGCTGCTAGTATCGTATTGAGTTCTATACCCCAAATGATCTCTTACAGCAGCTCCAAGAAATAGCCAAACACAGGAATCTGTGTACTTCTAAGTCTGGGCTTATTACATTTGATATTGCAATTCATGGATTATTTGTTGCCATTGTTTTATGCAGACATGCCTCAAACCTTAATCAGACCTGGAATAGATTTTTGCAAGCCACACAGACTTTAGGATCTCCATTTTTTTATGTAATATCTTTTGCATCTTTTTGAAGGCCTTCACTAAGGTATACAGAAGAACAGATGATAATTTACACTGTACTGACACAAAAAGACCTGAAATTTCTCCCTACAAACACACACAAGGAAGAGAAGAACAAAAACATGTGCATGACCAGCACAGAAGAATTCCCCAGGCACGGTGCCTGGTGGTCAGAAACTATCAGTTTAGAGGGAGTAAGTTGTTGTTCCAGCACCTACAAGTCAATGGGAATATCACCAAGTATTTTAGGCAGAGGGAAAAATGGCGTAGCTACACTGACGGTATTGCACTCCCTCGTAAGGAGCACCTCATTGACTGCAAATCATTGGGTTTTAATAGATTTCCAAAGTAGTGTGTATGTAGTGGTCCCCAAGCTTCATATTCACCCCTCCCCAGGGTATGCTACCACTCTGAAAGACTGAAGAAAATCTGTTTTCTCCCTGTTCATCAGTGTAAAAGATGAAGATATTAAGTCTGTTAGAATTTATACAGTCAGATCAAGCAACATTTCATGCATGCATTTGGACAATGTAATTCAAAGTTGGCTTTTGTTTAAGCCCAGTACTACTTTCTGTCTGAAAATGTCAGTAAGAAAGATGTTTCTGCATGTGCAATGTGTTATTTACATCAGTTAATGACATTTTTAAGTGGCAGCTAATTTGTTTCTGGTTTGTTAAATCACTTTTGGTTGAAATTTTGCAGTTCAAAATTTCACATTATTTCCCTAAAAATGACACTTCATCTATGTAAACATTTTCTTCCTACAGCTAAAGATCATAATTCCTGGGAAATTATATGCAAACTTCACAGGTGTAACTATGGGTATTGTTCTGACTGGGCAATTAACCTACTACTGCCAGATGTGGTGGAAACCATATGAGATGGATCTTTGCGACACCAGGTGGACCAGGTGTGCCTTATGGATGCACATCCAGAGGAATATCTGAGGTAGAAGTTTCTAGCTATCTATGTATTTATGTTCCCTGCAGTCCAGCTTCCCCAGCTGAAAATTCAAAACTTGATGAATTTTACTGCTTCCAGTAACTTACCCAGTCTAGTTTCTCCAAAGATATTTTGAGTATTTCTACATTGCACTGGACCCTGACTTACTGGTATGTCTGCAGCTGGACCAGATGATACTGGGGTAGGAACTAGCTCCATTCAGTTTTAAGGATTAAAGTATTATTACTGTTTCTACTTACAGCCTATTCCTGCACTGGGTGGAGCTTAGGTAGAAAAGAGAACTTGGGCCAAACTGTAATGATAGCAAATACTACTCTAGTGACAACTACTTTTTTAATGGTGACAAATTGGAAATATACAGATTTTTTCAGATGAGGAAGCAGAGCAATTACACTACTCACACAGTGCAAGGAAAATCAAGAAATACATCTGAAAGTTTTGATGTTAAGGTACATGATTTAAAGAATCATGGTAACTACCACCTTTCAAACACAGTTACTAGAGAGACTGAGGGGAAATAATCTCCAATCTGAGGAGGACTAAATTTTCCCTGATCTTACATTCTCTTTTCTTCACTAAGATGAGTAAGGAAATTCATACGGCTATCTGCCATCCTTTGGATCTCAGTATGCAGAGCTACATATCTCACCTTTAAATGTTTTGAACACTAGAAACTCAAACTGCTAATAATTGCCTTAGGTAAGTATAATTTTCAGAATGTTACCAATGCATTTACTCTATTGACTCTACTCTTTGAAGTAAAGTGCAGTGAGAGAGAGATCCTGCAGAGACTAAAGTAACTACATCTATTTCCCATGGGTAAAACTGCCATCATCTTTTCTGTGTTGCCACTAACTGGCCTGATTATCCTCACAACAGAGCCATACACTGGAACAATTCCACCATCTTCAAAGAAAGTTGTCTTCATTTAAGTTTAATCTGAGGAGTATCAGGCTCCAAACATGTATAGGATGATTCTTTTTTAATCCACAGAAAATAAGAAGAAACTTAAAGTAGGTCAGTTTGAATCTTAAACTATTTGATTTTGTCTCTTTTAAAAGAAAAAAAAAAACCTTTTAGCACTGAAGAAGCAAAGAGGTTTACCCATCATAATAATTTGACTTACATAGACTTTTTTGTGTACCCTTTACTCCAAGTTACCAATTTCTTCCAGTTTCCTGCTTTATTACTCTACTTCAAGGGAAATGAAATTAGCACTGAACAAAATCTGTATTTTTCAGGCTTGAGGTCTCAGACACATAACATTTTTGAACACTCAGCAGAAATTCTCCAGGGTTATAACAGGTATTACAGTAGTTTATAAAGGCAGAACTGCAAAACAACTAAAGAGGATTATTAAAAATAAATTTTAAAAAAACATGAACTGTAGTACTGGGATATACCTTATATTAGATACACTTATTAGACTTTCAGGGCTTCCTTTTCTCTTTCTAAAATGGTGATGTGATTTTGTAAGTAGAAACAGTATGATTTTGAGATTTGATGACACAGCAGTTGCTCCAAAGCCCAAATTATTACAAAAAAGATAATAAGCATTGGATGAAACTCTTAAAAAAATATTCCTAAACAGGTATATTTCTATATTTAATTGATTTTCTTAAAAAAAAAAAAAAAAGAAAAGAAAAAAAAAGCATGGCCATCACTTGCCTTCCAAGTTATTTCCTAAGCAGAACTAGCAAAACTCAGTTATCTCTGAGTGTGTCCCACAGCACCTCTTCCAAGAACAGTAAATTATATTTCCCTTTCCTCCTCCAGATCCCAGACTTGTTCTTCATCCTGCCCCATCACTTTGACCAACCACAAGCCACCATGCAGTTGGTTGATTCAGAGCTATGGACAAACTGATAAGTATTCATAGACTTCTTGGCTGGCTGTTTTCTCTTTGATTGGCTCAGGGCTAACATCTCCCTGCAGCATCAGCAGGAATGCAAATTCAGATCTCTGTCTAATTTTGTAAGAGTGTTATACCTTTTAGTGTTTGTCAGATTTGGCTAAACTGGACAACATAAAAAATTATTGGGGTGAACTAAAGACAAGTAACATGAGTGTATAAGCCTGATATTATTAAAAAGTCAGGCTAAAAGCATTATCACTTTGTTATTATAAGCAATGCTGTTCTGTTACACTATGAGTAACATTTGTATTGGGTAATTTAAAGAATTGCAAAATCACAGAAATCCTGAACAAGTATATACTCTAAATCTCAATAAAAGATTGTTTATTGTACTCTGGAAGTGCTTTCATCTTCTGGTTCTGTGAAAACTTTGCATGATGTTTTAAAAGCTTAATGTAATGCTCTGTGTAACTTTGACCTTAAATTAAAGCAGAACAACGGAAATACTATGTTTGCAGTATTATTTATTTGACCTAAGAATGCCTTGGGATTTATTGAAAGTTTGGAGGCTGCAGAGCTCTGGAAGAAGCTTTTAGCAAATCACTAATTTGTTGTCTTTGGACATATCCTGAAAGGTAGAGATACACAATTTATTTTTATTTTTTTGCTCAGACTTGGACATTTTTATGCTTATGTTGGCAAACACAAAACCATTTATAAGCAGAATAAAGAACAACTTTCCAAGAAATTAGTGAGGCTCACAGATGAAAGGGCTAGAACAGTTACCTATAAAGGATTGCATGTAGGACTATTATTACTTAATTTCACAGTGAGTGATGTTTTCAGAAAAAAATATATTATTGTTCAGCATTAGAAAATAGAAGAGCACACATGAAGAATTTTTAAACCTGTGGAGAAAGGAGTACTAAAGAACAGCTACCCTTACATAAAGTAAAAACTACCTTGTTGTCCACCAACCTGTCTGATGGTCAACTGGCACACATTTCCCACAAGAACTGCTACCATCACTCTCAATCAATTCAGTTCTATGGTTGAGGCTACTTTTCTTATAATTTCATATCATAACTCAAGGAGAGTAACCCATTTCAGAAAATACTGAATTATTCAGGTCCTGCACTTCAGTCACAACAACCCCATGTAACGCTACAGGCTTGGGGAAGAGTGGCTGCAAAGCTGCCTGGCCGAAAAGGACCTGGGGGTGTTGGTAGACAGCCGGCTGAACATGAGCCAGCAGTGTGCCCAGGTGGCCAAGAAGGCCAACAGCATCCTGACTTGTATCAGGAATAGCGTGGCCAGCAGGAGCAGGGAGGTGATTGTGCCCCTGTACTTGGCGCTGGTGAGGCCACACCTGGAATACTGTGTCCGGTTTTGGGCCCCTCACTACAAGAAAGACATTGAGGTGCTGGAGCGTGTCCAGAGAAGGGCAACAAAGCTGGTGAAGGGTCTGGAGCACAGGCCTTATGAGGAGCGGCTGAGGGAACTGGGGTTGTGTAGCTTAGAGAAGAGGAGGCTGAGGGGAGACCTTATTGCTCTCTACAACTGCCTGAAAGGAGGCTGTAGTGAGGTGGGTGTTGGTCTCTTCTCCCAGGTAACAAGTGATAGGACGAGAGGAAATGGGCTCAAGCTGCACCAGGGGAGATTTAGATTGGATATTAGGAAAAATTTCTTTACGGAAAGGGTGGTCAAGCATTGGAAGAGGCTGCCCAGAGAGGTGGTGGAGTCCCCATCCCTGCAAGTGTTCAAAAAATGGGTAGACGTGGCACTTTGGCACATGGTTTAGTCGGCATGGTGGTGTTGGGTTGATAGTTGGACTGATGATCTTAGAGATCCTTTCCAATCTTAATGATTCCTAGTTTTTACTTTCATTAAAAATAATCCAGCCACCAAGCCAGGAAACACGAAATTGCTACTCTACCCTTAATTGGTTTAGTGGTGGACTTGGTAATGTTAGGTTAATGGTTGGACTGGATGGTCTTAAAGGTCTTTTCCAACCTAAACGATTCTATGATTCTATGATTCCTGACATAGACTCTTTGCCGTCTAGTTCTGATACTTATATTAAATAATGTAACTGTACTGTGAAATTTTTTAATATTTCTTTTATTACAGCAGGAACTCCTGCTCTTAGAAAAATGTGAAAATCTGCAGCCATGTTACAATAACCAGTAGCTGAGTCGTTAAGATGCAACAGGTGTGTGTGGGTGTAAAGATTCAAGTTTCCACATTACATAGTTTGGAGCTGTCCCCAAATTGCACCAACAGAAAAATGAGACGAGTGATTGTCCATAGAACAGAATGATTCTACTTTCAACTGTCTGTCTTCCTTGTGTAGCCCTTACTACTTTTATATATATGTTATAAATCAAACTTAATCCACATAACCACAAAGAACTTTTCTAAAAATAAAAATTAAAATTAAAAATAAATAAATAATAATTTTTAAAAAACGGTCTCTCTCCTGCTCTTTTCTTGTTGAAAAAATTCTTTCCTCACTTAAAGAGTGTTTCCTGTCAGATTCTGTATGTGCTTTTCCAGGAAAAGTTCAGTGCTGTTGAAGCAACATGTTCTGATGGAAAAAAACCTTTCCACTGGAAAATTCCCCACTAGCTCTACTTCAGTTCCCTTCCTTGAGGTCATAACGAGAGTTATAATATTCATTCCTGCTATGCTTTCCCCATAAATTCAAAGTGAACATGCTGCCGTTCTAGAAGTATTATCCTGGCTCCCTTAAATTGCTGCCCCAGAGGTATTTTGCCCATCTGAAAGCCAGTTAAAGCTGAAGCTTTCACTCTCCCTGTATTAAAATGCCTGCTCTTGAAGCTGATGTGAGCAGCAGCCACAGAAACCAATTGACATGGCAAAAGTTGTAAAGCGCTCAGGGAGCTCAGAAGTGCTGCGTGTCCTTCAGCGCCACCTCCTGCCTCGCAAGGCGTCTGTGGCTGTGCAGAACTGCACAGGGTCTCAGAGCAGCTGCCCCCCCTGCTCTCCCCAGCCCTGAGAGCGCAAAGCGGTAGCAATGGGGCTGATGAGACAAGCCTGGTGCCACCTGTCCCCAGCTGTGATGCTTCTTCCAATCTAACACAGCCATCCCATGGATTTGGGGAAGTCACTGCAGTGAAGGGTTCCCACTCACCCCTACTTGCAAGGCAGTTTTTCTTAGCGCAGAAGCTGATGCGAGGCAAGACACTGAAAAGACACAGTTCTTTTATTCAGTGCCTGCTTTCCCTCATACTCTGCTTCATCACAGCTTAATTCTGACTTTGTGCCATTACAAGCTCTTAGAGGTTTGTGCTGCCCATATACACTAGGAAGTCTACATGCCCCTGGAGGTAAGCTGGAGACTGAAGACCGCTAGGTTTTGTCTCTCCAAATTTCTGGCATAGTTATAAGAAAGAGTTCTACAAGATACTTGTCCCAAATTCATAATTTTTCATTGTTTCCCATTCAAAAAAAAAAAAGTCTAGTGTGAAACTGAACAGAGACATATCATCATGCAAGTTCAACCAAAAAGACAAGAAATTCAGCATACAATCAGCAGCATTTTATCATTTTGCATAGCTAGGAGATGTAAACCATTGCAAATATAGTACTCGATATATATGGTATATGTAATACAATGCCATGTAAAAGCTTATTTATGTGACAGCGGCCTTGACAATAAATAAAATGGACTTGACAAGGACAGACTTAATGATGTGGCACTCTCATTTGAACTCCTATTCTGTCTCAGGACAGTGGGTAAGAATTCATCCATTCTTAAATGGGTTCTTCTAGTAAGAACTCCTATTAACCTCTTGTGAACCTTTTATAAACTGAGGAGTATTGAAAATGTTCTAAACCAGTAAATGGTGAAAATATGAAATAAATGTTGCAGAAACACAAATCCACTGGGATTTATTCTTTGAAATCTTTCACCTTGCATGGATTTGAAGACAAGGACTTTCTTTCCTTCATAATAGGTATAATTTGAGTGATTGATTGCATGGTTGAAAATTGAATTTACTATTTTTGAAATATGCTTTGTTTAAGAACCCAATATATTTGAGCCTCTTTTTTGTTTAATGGCTCAGTATCTGCTCCACTAGCTTGCTTTCAAAGATGCAGCAATTTTTTCCCTCTGCTTATTGTCAGTTTCTCTAGACAACTATGTATCTTGTTTAATGATTTTCTTCTCAAAATCTCCTTCAAGTAATTTAAAACTTTTTCTTTCAAATAAACAAACCTGTATGAAGAAATCCTATAAAAATTCTTATCCTAAGGGACTGCAAGGCTTAAGTTCCTATCCAAATACAAATTCTCATCACAGACTCAGTACAGTCCATGATTCACAAATCCTATGGGATTATTGCAAAGCATTAAAAGCATATACACACAAGCATACTTTTCATCAGTAAAAACAGTGTGAGAGGAAAACAGAGAACAGAGATCACTCTATACAAGGACGTGACTCCAAAGTTTATGGCTTCATAGAATGAAGCAGAATCTGCAGAGAAATAAAGAAGTGTTTTATTTCCTTAATTTGTTTTTATTCCCAGGAAGATGCTTACTGAACAATTAAACAAACCCCAAAACAGTGGTAGAACCCACTCACTATGGCTCTAAAACACAGCAGAAATGGAGGGACAGACTTTAAACTTAAGACATATTCCAGGATTAAAATGCCACTGTAAGCAGGTGAGAAGGTGGAGAATTTTATTCCCCTTTGTCTCACCAGTAGAGTTTGGGGCATCTGAATTCATCATGACTGTGACATCAAGTCACATCTACCTGTTTGTCCTACAGTGCAGCCATGTATAATCATCACATGCTCTGCAGAGAATTCTCACTTAACAATATGCAAATATCTCAATATTTTTACCTTCAAAATTCTGTAGAAATTGCTCTCTCATCTTGGATTTTTTGTACTAAACTTCCAAATAGCCTCTTGGCTTTTCCAGTCTTAGCAGTCTCATTTTCAATAGCTTATTTAATTGCTACTTCTGTTCCCCTTTTAGTCATTCACGCCATGTTCAAACCATGCATGGAACATAACCTATTCTCTCCAACTAAGTCTCTGTTAAAATCCTATTTCAAGTGAGAACACTTCGTTAATTTTTCCACATATGCACATATTTCTTGAATTTATGAAAATATCCTGCCTTGTGCCTATCTTTTATACCATTAACTCTTCTTAGCAAAGACCACGTTTAATTTGTCTACTCAGGGTTGAGGAGTGAATTTCTGAAGTTGAATAAATATTTGTATCTCCTGTAAAACCATAACATCCTTTATATATGTTGGATCATAAACTAAACTCTGCATTTTAGCATCACATGGATTTTGTGTATATCTGAGCTTCAGGTATGTATTTGGCACACTGACATTAGGAATTATGGGTCTGTTAACAGACATGATGCCTTTTCAATAGCTGGTCAAATGAGAAGATAAGTAACATAACATGCATGGATATTATCAGGAATTTGTTTAGTTCAAATAACAGGCAACTACATTTTGGAAGTTTAAGATAGCCAGTTGAGAGTTACCTAAGCAAAATAGGTAGTCATCTAAGACGGCATGGCACTGCCAGCTACCCTTCTTACACTAAGCTGTCCTGACTTCTGCATCTGAGGAAGTAATAAGGGTGTATGTCAGCTACTAATAGGAGTGAGGGGAGAGCATCTCCCAGCAGTAACCTCAACCCTTCTGTCTGTCCACAATGCAGCAGCAGCAAACTCAATCATCTAGTGTGCTCTTATCCTAGCTCATAGCCTTGCCATGACATCATGGAGTAGTTCCTCTTTCTTGAAGAAGAAAAATTGAATTTTAACAACATTTCTGATAGACCATGAGCCAACATTATCCTCCCATTCATATTACATGTATCCAGTAACTATGTCTGGTATCTGAAGCATATCAATTCATTAGATTAATCTAGTGTCCAAAGTCAGCAACCATTACAGTTTTCCTGTCTATATTAATAGTCCATCTTTTCCCAAATGAGAATACAGGAAAACCAACAAAAAACATCAACCCCCCCACCCCTCCATATTATTCTTTGAATTACCTTTGCAGAGGTAAACGAACAAAATATTGAACAGGAGCCATGGTCTTCTACTATACAGAAAGGAAAAGGCATATAAAGATGGTGCAGGAGAACTCTAAAATACAAATTATTCTAAGAGCAGGACTTGGTGACTCAGTCCAGAACACAGAAAAGTTGTGCATCTTCCGAGACAGGAAGGAAATACAGAAGGACACTCTCGTCCCTGGGTACTTCTGCAATATTACACCTTCTGTGCTATGACTTATTATAGAGTTAACATGCACCACTGAATAAAATTTGCCCATCTGTTAGAGAAGAACTCTTGATATTTACATTCTTGTGGCTTTGCTACAAAACCTCTAAGAGACCATGTCAAGTAACTTCATCTACAGGCAGTCATCTGAATTATCCAACTCAAGAATTCAGTTGTCCTGATTCCTTCCATAATGTTGTGAGAATAAAAGGCATAAATGAGCCTAATCTCCCTTCAGGAGGTCTATTGCCCCGCCTCCAGATAGTTGGGATGAATCTCAGTCTCTGCACTCAGCTCCCCAATGGCACTGCTTTAAGACATAGCAAAGAAATGAGAATAAACATGTTGCAAGATGGGTATGTACTCAGATAGTATGATAATAGGGTCTCACAAATGCTGAGGAGAAACAAACACAGGGATAAAAATAAGCACAAGTTTATGGAGAATGCTGCAAAAACCTTTGTCTAGCAATACATTTTGTTTATATGAAATATGAAGTTTTTCCTTCTCTTCCTTAGCTTCATAACTAAAAGAAAAAGAAATTATAAGGGATCACCTGTTAAAGGCTTTGTGATTTTCTACTGAGAAAACTAGCATGTAGTCAAAAAATGGAGTAGAGTGATTTACAAATAAAATATATACATATATATAGACTTCCCATATGACCTGAGAACTCTTGTTCCTAGACTGTTTCAATGATATGACAGCACACTTTAACCATTACCATTCAAAACATACTTCTCATCATACATTGTCCACAGATCAACAAAATATGTGGTAAAACAGAGAAGAAGAAAGAAAAAAAAATCTATAAATTGTATAAAATTTTATTAACATGGAAACCTGAAGGATAATATCTCCTCTTAAAAAGCACGATTTTCATTCCTGAAACCTGCATTTCAAAAATAAATATATCCCAAGGCAAAAACATCTTCCTAGGATACTTCTGTCACTGTATACTTGCAAAGCAATACCTTACTCGAAGGTATTTTTTTTCTGACTACCAAATCAAGTTGGAAGAAACTTTGTTGGGTTCCAGAAGTAAAATAAACCATATCAAGTCAGAGTTTTTAAACACAGTGGTTATTGTCAATGGAATCCTTTTTCAAATTGTCATTTTCAAATTCATTGGATAGGTGTGTGACAAAGCGTAAATCAACATAAAGAGAAGAGCAAATAAAATACTCAGCAGGATTAAGAAACAATTAATAAAACACAAAGAGTTTTCAAGAAAGTGACTTATGATTTGGAGCCTGCTATTTATCAAAGGCTAAAGCATAGTAGGTGGCTGAGGTTATTGTATTTTTCTATCAATGACATCTGGTTTTGTGGCAGATTCTGTAGGCAGTAAGCACCTCAAAGCCATTTTTAGCTCTACTTGTGGTTAGGCTACTGAATGCAATGGGAATGCATAAACTCTTCTGTGTAGCTCAACCTATAGGACATATTTATCTCCTGTTATTGTGCTACAGAGCAGTACAGCAAAATCTGCTTGCTCCTACCAAAAAATAAGTACTTAAAGAAACATCTATATTAAAATGTTTGTATATTCAGTATGAAGTACTTATTTCATTTAGAAATAGAAAGATATAATTTTCAGTCTATGTTAAAAGAAACTGTAAAGACGTGACATTATCTTACCAAACAGGCTACTCCTCCTGTGAGTCCAGGATCATACCTGCACACTTATAATATATTTCTTACTGGTTTTACTTATCTTGGTCCTTCAAAACCAATACAGCTGAGAGTGTATGAAAAAGATTACACTTTTGTCCAGCTGACAGTGGTGCAATTATCTGACAATTTCTCCATCGCTTGTGCCCGAGTGCACCACTAAAGCAGAAGTAGTGCTGAAAGAAGAGTTTTGTTATTTGTGAGAAATGGCAGGACAAATCAGTAATTTAAATACAGGCTATGCACATTTTCAGAACAACCTAGGGATGGGAGACTGGTAACAGAAAGTTTGACTAATGCATAAGATGAAGTTTGATTAATTTTCAGAAGGCTGTAATACGTATCTTCCAACTGTAATAGGGAAGCAAGACACATCTTGTGTGATGACACAAGAGATACAACATTCTACTAAATTAATACATGAACAGTTTTAAGTACTATCCAGCAGGAGAATAGAGACTGCAGCAGGAGGCCCTAAATCTATAGCATTTGGTTGTAAATTCACCAGACCTGGTCCCTAAACATTCAGGATTACATTCCCAAAAGGTATTTATGTATGCCTTATACTGTAATACTCATTTAATATTTACTGACTTTAAAGCAAGGTAAGCAATGAAACCCCTTTGTAGATCTAGCACTTAGCTCTTACCAAAGAGTAGAGCGCTTCTGATTTACTGGTATGAAAAGGATGCATGAAGCGACTAAAACCGATCTTTTATTGGCGCTTTTGGTTACCTTCAAAACTTCTCAGTGTGTATACTGGTAAAGAGCAGTACTCTTCAACTCATGACCTACTAACTTCTTTTGGTCAATAAGCAGAAAAAACATATCTGGTGAACCACTGTCATCCCTTGGTTGGTCTAAACAAAGTTCTTCTCCAAATACCTAGCTGAAGAGCCCTGGCTGTGATTTGCTTTGTACATTAGTGGTGCAAGAAGCTCCACTGACTGTTAGAATTTGGCACTGCTCTTGCCAATAGAGCACCAATTGAGGATCCCAAAAAGAATCACCATCAGCTTGTACGGGCTGCTTTCTCTATGACAGATTTGGCAGAGCAACAGAAAAGGGATTATAGAAGCTTAAGAGAAAACAGAGTCAGGAAGCAGATGAAGGAGACCTGCTATAACATCTATCATGATTTTAAGCAGGACGCAGCATTTAGTGGTCTCACAACAAAGTGATACTGGATCTCAGGATTCTCTGGTGTTGGCATGGTAGGAATCAAGATAAAGCACCTAAGGAAAAATATAATGTTTAGTGGTTGTAGAGGAGCTGAAGAGGGAAATCAGAAGATTTAAGAAACATTTTGCAAAATGGGAATGAGGAAGAAAGGAATTTTGGATGATTAGACAAGTAAAAATTAATAACTATATGACTGATAGCAAGATTCATGGGTTTTCTGGGTTGACATTAGTTTGGGGGTGAAAATGGGGGGAAGTTTTGCTAACCTACCAAAGGAACATGTTTCTTATGATACACAGGGCTTGAGGATACAAAAGACCAAGGTAACTGGTGGTATGAGTAGATGCCATCCTCCACACTCATACACATGCACATAGAAGGAAGTAGAAGAATGGGGTTATCCAGGAGCTTACAGTGCTTTGCTTCTAGCCTGCCTCCATCACTCAGATGCCCTTAAAAATAGGGGGTCTTTACTAAAGACCGAACAGCCATATATGAATAAACAGGAAAGTTGTAACTAAGAACTTTTCCAGGATTTCATGTGAAGGAAAACTGACTACTGGTCTGCTGCTTTATAACTCTGGAAAAACTATGATTTTAAAGAGAGGCATAAATCTTCTGCTTTCCCTGATAAAATTTACTGCTCTTCATAAACTGCTTTAATCACGAACTTACTAGTGCTTTTGATTAATAACTGGGGAGAGAAAAAAAGTCATATTTTACCTGAATAAGAAATGGCAGGTTTGTAGCAGTGAGAGCCATAACCAAGCTAACTCTATAACAGAAGGGAAATGGCTTCTTTCCAGCTTTTACAGCATTGATTGAGCTTTTAAATACTAAATAAATCTCTTTTCCTGCACTGCTAAAACTCATTTTCCAAGAAAAAGCATAAACCTGAGACGATAGCAAATATATTAGCAAAGCCTAATACAGGAGGGGGGAAAAAAGCCCTATTTTAACCATTCCTTTAAAATCTTCAGGTGTTCTGTGGGGTTTTTTTGCTCCTTAAATAGAAGTAGACTTCCAGCACTAGTGACCTGTCCTGGTTTCGGCTGGGATAGAGTTAATTTTCTTCCTAGTAGCAGGCATAGTGCTGTGTTTTGGATTTAGTAGGAGAAGAATGTTGATAACATGCTGATGTTTTTAGTTGTTGCTGAGTACTGCTTAGGCTAGTCAAGGACTTTTTCAGCTTCCCATGCTCTGCCAGGCGCACAAGAAACTGGGAGGGGGCACAGCCAGAATAGTTGATCCAAACTGACCAAATGGGCTATTCCATACCATATGACGTCATGCTCAGTATATAAACTGGGGGGGGTGGCCGGGGAGCAGCGATCGCTGCTCGGGAACTGTCTGGGTATCGGTCGGCGGGTGGTGAGCAATTGCATTGTGCATCACTTGCTTCGTGTATCATTATTATTATTATCATTATTATACTGTTACTATTAGCATTACTATTTTACTTTATTTCAATTATTAAACTGTTCTTATCTCAACCCAGGAGTGTTTCTCACTCTTACTCCTCCGATTCTCTCCCCCATCCCATCGGGGTAGGGGGAGTGAGCGAGCGGCTGCGTGGTGCTTAGTTGCTGGCTGGGGCTAAACCACGACATGACCTTAAAAAGCAAATATTTTATTGCATCTTACCACCAAACTTCTTATATCACCTTTGGAATCTCTTTATCTAGGTTTATCGCCAGCACACAGTACTTCAGAGTCTAAGAACATTCAAGTATAACTCCTAACACTTAAGACACTGTCTTCCAAAGACTTATGGACATGGTGAACTTTAAACAGAGAAATAATTCCATCAAATTAATTTTTTTCCCTTCAGAATTTCAGTGAAGGAATTTACCTTTTTTAAAGTTAACCATGTGCACATATCTCAGCAGACCCAGAATCAAAGCACATGATAGTTCATGGCAAGTAGAAGAATCACCACTGTAAGTAACTGTCTCACACAGCTGTTGCAGGTATACAGGAATCACTCCAGTGTTATGTGGGGACACAGGAGACAGACTGGTCTCTCAAATGGGTGCAAGCTAATTTCAGTACATTGAGTTAGAGAAGGTTAAGTTAGCCTTATCCTTAAACTATGTGACAGCTGTGTAGAGGTAACCTTGAGACTAAATATGGTGTGTTAACCCTGGCTGGATGCCAGGTGCCCACCAAAGCCACTCTATCACTCCCTAGAATCATAGAATTGTTTAGGTTGGAAAAGACCTTTAAGACCATCCAGTCCAACCATTAACCTAACATTACCAAGTCCACCACTAAACCAATTAAGGGTAGAGTAGCAATTTCGTGTTTCCTGGCTTGGTGGCTGGATCATTTATAATGAAAGTAAAAACTAGGCATCATTAAGACTGGAAAGGACCTCTAAGATCATCAGTCCAACTATCAACCCAACATCACCATGCCGACTAAACCATGTCCTAAAGTGCCACGTCTACCCGTTTTTTGAACACTTCCAGGGATGGGGACTCCACCACCTCTCTGGGCAGCCTCTTCCAATGCTTGACTACCCTTTCCGTAAAGAAATTTTTCCTAATATCCAACCTAAACCTCCCCTGGCGCAGCTTGAGCCCATTTCCTCTCATCCTATCGCTAACTACATGGGAGAAGAGACCAACACCCACCTCACTACAGCCTCCTTTCAGGGAGTTGTAGAGAGCAATAAGGTCTCCCCTCAGCCTCCTCTTCTCCAGACTCAACAACCCCACTTCCCTCAGCCGCTCCTCATAAGGCCTGTGCTCCAGACCCTTCACCAGCCTTGTTGCCCTTCTCTGAACATGCTCCAGCACCTCAATGTCTTTCTTGTAGTGAGGGGCCCAAAACTGGACACAGTATTCCAGGTGCGGCGAGTACACCAGCGCCGAGTACAGGGGAACAATCATCTCCCTGCTCCTGCTGGCCACACTGTTCCTGATACAAGCCAGGATGCTGTTGGCCTTCTTGGCCACCTGGGCACACTGCTGCCTCATGTTCAGCCGGCTGTTGACCAAGACCCCCAGGTCCTTTTCCGCCAGGCAGTTTTCCAGCCACTCTTCCCCAAGCGTGTAGCATTGCATGGGGTTGTTGTGCTCGAAGTGTAGGACCCGGCACTTGGCCTTGTTAAACCTCATACTGTTGGCCTCAGCCCATCGGTCCAGCCTTTCCAGGTCCCTCTGCAGGGCCATCCTACCCTCAAGCAGATTGACACTCCCACCCAACTTGGTGTCATCTGCAAACTTACTGAAGGCGCACTCAATCCAGTTCATCACATGTTGTCTCTGCCACTCCTTCCTCCTCAGGGGAGGACTCCTCACACTCTTTCCCTGCTCCAACATGGGGTCCCTCCCACGGGAGACAGTCCTCCATGAACATCTCCAATGTGGGTCCTTCCCACAGGCTGCAGTTCTTCACCAACTGCTCCAGCGTGGGTCCCCCACGGGGTCACAAGTCCTGCCAGCAAACCTGCTCCAGCATGGGCTCCTCTCTCTCCATGGGTCCACAGGTCCTGCCAGGAGCCTGCTCCAGCGTGGGCTTCCTACAGAGTCACAGCCTTCTTTGGGTGCATCCACCTGCTCCGGTGTGGTGTCCTCCCCGGGCTGCAGGTGGATATCTGCTCCACCATGGACCTCCATGGGCTGCAGGGGTGCAGCCTGCCTCACCATGGTCTTCACCACGGGCTGCAGGGGAATCTCTGCTCCGGTGCCTGGAGCACCTCCTCCCCCTCCTTCTTCACTGACCTTGGTGTCTGCAGAGTCCTTCCTCTCACATATTCTCACTCCTCACTCCAGCTGCAGTTTGTGACCCGGTGGCTTTTTTTTCTTTCTTAAATATGTTATCCCAGAGGTGCTACCACCATCACTGATGGGCTTGGCCTTGGCCAGTGGTGGGTCCATCTTAGACCTGGCTGGCATTGGCTCTGTGGAACATAGGGGAAGCTTCTAGCAGCTTCTCACAGAAACCACCCCTGTAACCACTCTCCCCACCCCGCCCCAAACCTTGCCACACAAACCCAATACACTAAAGAAAGATGATTTTGATGAGAGGTTGGAATATTAAGGTGAAAGAGGCAATCATAGAATCATAGAATGTTTTGGGTTGGAAGGGACCTTGAGAGATCGTCGAGCCCAACCCCCCTGCAGTGAGCAGGGATTGAACCTGTGACCTTGGCGTTATTAGCACCACACACTAACCAACTGAGCTAACCCCACCAATCAACTACAGTGAAAAGAAATCAGTTAAGTTTAAAAATATTTTTAGGGTTAGTAGGGCTCCAATGGATGTTGTAGGATTTTCCCATCCACAGGATAGAAGAGTCAGAATTAGAATAATTATTTTTAATTAAGGGAGGATGTGCTAGTAACAATCTATCAATTTAAAATTTGTAAATGGAAGAACAGCTTTTCGTTCATATTGCCCTGAAAGATCTAAGTAAAGAGGGAGCACGAATTCTTCACAGCATTACCTGAACATAAGTAAACCTCTTCCTGCAAATATAAAATGAATATGGTAGGTCAGCCAAATCAATAAAGGACTTTTTTGCCATGAAATACTTTTCTTTTTAAACCTATCTTACTGTTTAGCAGGAGTGACTCTTAATGGTGAAATACTAACCTCTACAACTTCTCTCAGAGATTACCACGTGTTACCAGAAGTATAATCAATTTTCTATTTGCAAATGAGAGGTCCAGGAGAAGCAAGAAATGGAGCTTGACTTGCTCATGGAGTCATTACTGTTCTACCTTTTGTTACTGAATCAAATGAGTTGCCAAATCAAATCCAAACATTAACACCAGACCCTTGTGAAGTGCAGACCAAACAGGTCGTAAGTACTATACAGGCCAGGCTTATCTGAAGCATTTTCCTTTTGATTTTCACCCCCACAAGTTTCACATATTTTATCCAGTAAGTTGAAATGAAATTATTTATATAAAAATTCCTGTCTTTACAGTAGAAGCTACCACCCTGCTCTGCCCTTCCCAAAAGATGGAAGTGCAGGTCTAACACTTGCTCTTGCTCTCCCTCTTTTTTTGTGTTTCAATTAATCATTGAGCTATAATCTATACAGCTATACTGATTCAACAGGAGATATTGAGAATACTTTTCATCATTACAAAAGGTCAACCTAGCATGCAGAAGAGTGAGAGCTGTGAATATGAATCTCGTTTTGTCAGAGGTCAGAACTGAAGTCAGGTCCTGTATTTGATCTTAGGATACAACTCACTAGATAGTTGTGTTAAAATATTCTCACTGGTCTCTTTTAAAAGAAAATGAGAAAAGAAAATAGAAGCCAATACAGCACTCTGAAGAAGTTAATCATGTTAGGCACTACCTTTTTGAACCAAGCTACTTACACAGAAAGTGAAGTTTTGCCTAACATCTGGTTTTTGTAACGCACTAGCTCATCAGAGTGAACTGGGCTGTTAATTTGCCTTAGAAGTACCATGAGTAATGGCTTAAAAATAATAATTCCTGCCCCTTCCACCAGAGGTTTCCCCATCCAAGCAACCAATTTGGCAGTCATCACAACTGCAAAAGCACAAAAAAATCCTAGAATCGAAAACAAATAGATTGTTCTTGATCCATGCGTGGCAGGGAAAGCGTCCTCAGACAGTAATTACAGCTCTACCTTTAAGTAGAGAAAAATACACAAAGAAAAACTGTAAAAGTTTGATGGACTGGTTGAAACTGGGGCAAGTCCTTATTCAGTGCTTTATCAACTATATCAAATTAATTCCATATTTAAAAAGGTTTTTTAAGGTGTTTTTTTTTTCTCTCCACTAAGCCACTGTTTATGCAGTGCTCAGTTCTCAGTTTGTTGCTATGTTGTTGACTAGATTAGATAGCTTGTGTTGGTGGCATGCTTTAAATATTTATGTTAGCAAAAACATAAGGTTTAGCATCACTGCAGTGGGAAGAGGATGCTCTGAGGGTACGGAGAAAATATGATGGGTTTAGAGGAATATATTACACTTTTCTGAGAGCTTTCATTCTTTTGATAACACAGTGAATTTCAGCTTTCCAGAAGCAATGCAATTTATAATCAAATTCCATTTTCCTCAGATAGAAGTGTTAACATTATACAAGTGTTAACATTACTGGCATGAAAAACCCTAAATGCATCACCCTCTCTTCCTTCCCTCCCCACAATGATCATTCACTTACAAGAGAGCATAGGAAAGCAATGGCCACAGATGTTTGTCCTCTGTGCTTATTTCTGCTCTTCCCCACAAGTGCCTGCCTTGTACCTCTGGGTCCTTTTCTGATCCAAATGAAGCCATGTGTGCATCTCCCCGGTCCCTCTTCAAGAAAGTATGTCAAGCTTTTATAACTAAAATAGTTGAAAAGTAAAGTAGTCTTAGGAAAAAAGTAATGGGACTGCATGACTTAAGTTATCACATTTCTTCTGTTTCTTAAACTTCTTAATTTTATTAAAAAGGGAAGCTTCAAAAGCTCACAAATATTGAACATGAAAGTCCAACTCTATCCTGATCACCTTCAGATGTTTTTCAGTGTAAACAAAATAAAAATATTTCCTCCTCTAAATTTTTCCCCCTCCTTACCTCTATAAGAGAATATAATTGAGGAATGCCGAGAGGACATTGGTCAGGCACCAGGCACCAAGAATGAGATGATATATTGACAACATTCTGAATGAGAGATACTTATTTCAGTACTTTTTTTTTTAAACAGAAAAAAATCCTTTTTTAATGGGGTCTGCTTTTCACCTCACATTAGATGGTTTTGAGTTCCAAAACAGAACATGTTCTAGACCTAAACCTTACCAAAATTTGAGATTCAGTCATGGTTCAAGAATATGAAAGTTAAACTCACCTGGTGTTTTCTTACAGTTTTATTTAAGGGAATGGAATTCCTTTCTACCACTCCACAAAGATAAATACTACCATCCTTGTTCTCCATGGGTATTCTACATAAGAGAAACAATTATTAGCAATTTAAAAAGTCAATCATAACCAGCTAGTCATGTGTGAAACCACATGAACACAGTGACTAGAGAATAACTCTTACATTCTAGCTTAGAGTACAAAGTTATGAATGTTCAGTGGTTCTGAAACCAGTACTACAATATCTTTTGTGAAAAAGATAGTCAAACTTTTTAACAGCAAGATGCATTCCAGGTCACTCCTATTTTACAAGACTAGAAAACAAAGCAGCAGAACCACATCTTCTTTTTGGGGATTCTTGGCATTTTATTGAGCTTTTCGGCAGCCTACTATTTCAGTGTGTGCGTGCATGGTTCAGAGATCTTACTGATCCTACTAGCATTTGGGGGAAAATACTTTTACCAAAGTGACTTACTTTTCAACCTCTTGATGTAAATAGCCTTCCGACAGAAAAAACCAACTTGTTCAGTGGTTTTCAGTAAAAGTTTTTGAATTTGGTGCACACTCAGCCCATGCAGCTTCATGCTGAAATACAGATTCCAGTCCAGGAGTCAGCCCTTTCAAAGGGAAAGGGTGTGTTCCCTCCCTATCTTCTTCCTCGGGTTTTCTACTGAAGACATTCAGCAAAGGAGACCTTGTCAACTTCCCTACTGTAAACAGCTGCAGTATGTATTCACAAAAAATGTAAGAGTACATGATGTTTGAGCTCATCTCACGTATTTTGAGAAACTCTAGCACTTGAACTTCATATTTTGAACAACTCCAGTCTCCCTAGGAGTGGCTCACACACAGAGGGCTTCCCCTGGGAAATATCCAGCAGACCACATACAGGCAATTTCCCATCTAAAGGATGTGGCAGAGAATCTATTCCCTTCTATAGTAATCTATTCTTCTCCATGGACATGCATGAAAAATAGGAAGAGAAAGGGGACTATGACCTCAGTAGTATGAGATTACTAAATGACTGTATGTGGCATAAAAGCGCTGCTTTTTAGGTTGTTTGCTTCTGACACAAGAATAACCTCTTACACGTTCCAAATCAGTACTGCTTACCAACTAAGGTAGTAAGGAGACTATAAATTGCGAGTTTGAGATTATGTGATCTTCCAGGAGGCGTTGCAGGAGGCCTAATTCTCCCAGTGACCTAGCCCATGGCTGAGACTCCTCCAGGTAGGTCTCATGACCACCTTTCTGGAGGGGCTGTTCCTTTTTTCCCCTAGGTCCAGAGACTCATTTTGGATATTCACTTAAGTGAAAGAGAGAGAGACTTTTGAGCACTACCCTAGTTGATAAAGCTTTCTCATGTGATGAGTCACATTTTAGGCACTAACATGCTGTTACTAAAGAAATTATGTAAGAAATACAGGCATAAACATCTAGTGGTGGTGCCTTTTTTGTTCTGAGGGGGGAAAAAAAACAGAAAAAAGACAGAGAGGGGAAAAAAAAAAAAGCCAGACATGTTAAAGGAAGTGTACTTTCTACTAGCAGACAAGAACCTTTCCTCACCTTTTATTATACCTTCAGACCAATGGCATAATTAAACATAAGTGGGCTTACATTTTTCTTCTGTCTTATGCCCTGTTTCTTTGATTCACATGTTACTTTCATCAAAAGAGGTCACTAGCAAGAGGTGGCATCAGCCATCATAATTTTGGCAGGCTGACAGTCAATTTTGTCACCTCCTTCAAACCACCCATCACGTTATAGCATGATGATAGTATCACACTCAGAGCTAGCCAGGATCTGGTGAAGGCTCCAGAAAATGAGTCTTTAGGATATGGCTCCTACCTTAACAAAGTAATTTTATATAGAGGAATGTGAAAAGGAATAGGAAATATCAGCACCCTGTCTTTTCCAGCCTATTGCCACAGAAGTGTTCCCATCTGTTTTTTCTTGTAAGTTGAACAAATTCTGTCAAATGAATTTGAGATATAGAACTGAATTTGAAAGGAAAAATTAGAGTCTGCATTCCTTGAAGGCCAAAACAATCAAGATTATTGTGTATTTCCAGATTCCTCCAGACCATAAGACCTATTACTGCCTCAAACTTAGGATGCAAAGGCTGATTCTGGTACATTTGTGCCAGTGTATAAATTGCAACATAAGAAATGTCTTATGAATCAGTGCAAAATCAGCTATATTGAAACAGCAAAGAATCATCTTTTAAGTAACCTTTGTTATTTCTAAAGATACCTCACTGAATGCTACAGTTAAAATGCATATATCTGGCCATGCCTGTGATAATATGCTTAAGGAGACATATTTCCATTAAAAACATGAACTAATTTTCTTTATTAAGTCACAGTTAGTTAGATGGTGGTATCACCTCAATTTAAAAAAGAAGACTAGTAGATATGAAAAATCTGAGCTCCAGAACTGTTTTTTTCTGAGGAAAAAAAAAGTCTTTTAACAAAGTCCTCAGAATAAAGGAAGACAGATAAATTAGTGGTACGATTTTTTGTTAATCCACAAAAAAGGGCAAAATTGTCAAATCTTACACTGTGCAGTAGAAAAAAATATGATAAGTGCTAGGTTCAGCTTCTGTCTGACTACTATTACAGAGCTTTAAAGAAAGACGTACTACTCTTAGCTGTCAAGATCTTTGAATCACGGAGAGAAACTGAAGAAAGATACCTATGAAGGTCACCTGAACATTACATTTGCATCGTGGGAAGATCTGAATAGAAGTGAAACTCAGTCTTTGATCTTTTTAACATGCTACACCTGATTTAATACAAAAATAAAAACTTTAGATGATATCTATTGATCTGTATATTCATATAAATGGAACAACTGACACTGCCTGTTGAGGAATGCAAAGCAGTCCTTGGAACTCACTCTGTGCCTGTTAAATACACTGGTAGTTAAATCAGGCTCACAGGGCTTTCAAGCATTTTATAACAAGTACCAGGGGGAAAAAAAACCCAAACCAAGAAAGAAAAAAAAAACCCCACACCTCCAAGAACAGTCCTGAAGAAAGGAATCTCTTCTCATTAGCAACTGTCCTAATTATTCAGAAAAAGAAGTCATGCTTTCTTTTGTATATTCTTATGATTTAAGAAATACTGCACTCTTTAATACAGCTTCAAATAGGATGGTGGAAAAGAATCCTGCCAATTGTTTTAGCAGTGATTATAAATCAAGTGAACATACAGCACTTAAATTACTTCAGTTTCTAAGACACCTGCTATGCTTCATGAAGGATAATCTCTTGTGCAGGTTTAGAACATAAGATCCAGTCTGCTATTACCTTGCGTCAAATTTACTTCTGGATTTTAAAAAAAAAAAACCCTCAAAGAAAAATATTATCAAAAGTTTGGAAATCTGATGTGTATGCCAAATTTGTAAATGGAGGAGCAATATTTCCTTGAAGGCAAAAAATGGAAAAGGGGGTACATCATTAATAAACACAGGATGTACTCCACCTGTATCTAGAGAATGTACGAGACAGGCTTGAAATCCCTGTACCCTGTAGGGTTTACCATAAATACAGCATATAGGAAGCACTGGTCAAACCCAATGTAGCTAAGAAGCTAACTGGATACAGGCTATCTGCTTTGCTGCTGCACTCGTAATCTTCTTACTTAACAGTGCATCATGATATTCAATTAACTGAAGTGCTTTTAGCATGTTCAGAGCTTGATAAATATAACTAAATAGCCATAGTACATAGAAGAGAAATGAAATACTGAAGCAGATTAATCATCTTACCAGGGTCAGGGGGTGAATTTGTACCTCCATTGGTATCAAAATATTAAGTTTGTTGTGGTCTGCTTATTATTTACAAAATCGCATGGTATGAAGGGGTTTCAAACATTTATTTAATTAGTCACAGACTAAACCAATATATCATTCATTAACTGTGGATGTCAATAGCTATTAAGAGGTTCCCAAGGGCACTTTCCTTTTAGTGTCTGCTACATTCCTTTTGCATGCCTTTTAATTACAAATTAAAACCAGCATGAACACTATAATAAAAAAAAAAAAAAAGAGTTAAAACTTATTGTTGCTTGGCATTTTTTAAAAAATGATTGTGCATAATTTTGCAGAAATTCTTTAGATATGTATTTTCCTTATAAATGTTATGTATTTTCATTGTAATATGCTTTATGTACAACTGCACCATTTTTAATAAACAAGGAACAAAATTATCTATTCTAAAGAATTTTAATAGTGAAGAATTTCTTTTTTATAATGAGAAAACAGTTGCTTTCAAAAAGGCTTAGTCTGCAGGTATAGTTTGTATGTGGCAATTGATTAAAGTTTCCTGCATTAGCCAATTTAATCCACTAAAATTTCACATAGTAAAAGAAAAACTAACTTGTTTTCTAGAATTTCTTCTGAGATTATTTTGTTATGAACCAATATAAAAAGAACATGGAGGCAGAATTTCACATTCAAAAGAAAACAAGCTACCTATTGTCCAGACCTGCATAAACAAATCAAAATACTTTAGATATTAAATTATAATTTAGTCATTCAAACTCTAAGCTTAAACAGAGACTCAGGCATTAGCATTAGCAAGAATTGCATTGTTTTTAAAGTAAACCAGAACACAGACCTTAATAAAAAAGGAGGTTCCAAGCTCTTGCTGCATCTACCAGTCACAAGACTGAAGTCCAGCCGGCTATTAAAAGGTTTGCCTCACACCTGTCGATGTATGAAAAAGGTTTGCAAACTAGCTAATGAAAATTGTTGGTTCATTCTTACAGTTACTACTATGGTAGAATAAGGATTAGAAACCATTCTTGCCGGAAAATAGACGCCCCGAGGAGGCAGCCATTGGGACATTTTCAATACTTCAATATAATTGCTAAATATATAATTATGGAAATAATGCAAAGGAATAGGTTTTTGCATTTCTTGATGCCTTGATGACCAGCATAAATCAATTATAAGCTGTTAGCTCAAATTCAGAGCTTAAAGTAAAGGCACAGACTTGTGATAAATAAAGTGGAATTAAGGACAAGAAGAGACATTTAAGTTGTAAAGATCCTTGTTAACAGGGGTTGAGTCAACATGACATGAGGTATTCGAAATTGAGTTTTACCTATAAATTAAACCATGCTTGATTTTATAGAGAATTATATAGGATGACCCAAAGCCTATAGAATCTCAAAATTGTATCCTAGTTATAAATTCTATAAAAATTTATATTTTGCTAATTTGTAGGGCATTCACCTAAAACTTAATCTCATCAAAATTGTAGCTAAGACTCTGCATAAAATAGTACTGTTTGTAAATACATTGGAAAATGAAAGATTAAATTATTTCCATGTTTTAAAGTAAGAAACGTGGAATAAAACCAGGTATAAACTTGCTAAAACAAACCCAGACAGAAGACCTTTTAGTGTCATTCACTGAAATAATTTAAAAAAAAAAAATTAAATTAAAAAAAAAAAAACAACCACGACTAAAAAGTTCAGGACTGCAAAGAAATTAAACATCATGAGATCTCATGTAATCTACTGGGTAGCTGGAGATTATTGGTCAATTAATCTTTTTCATTTCCTGTTTAAACTACAGGTCTCTTTAGGACTTAAAACTTCAGTTCTAAATATAAACTAAATGCTTAATATCCAGTACATAAAAGATTAGACACTGATTTCCTCTAACCAGAAAGTGTTCACTCTCCTTTGAATTTGTGCATGAAAAGTTGAGTAGGTATATAATGTAACCATCAAGACTAGAAATAACTTAGTCTACAACATAAAACAAAAGAACTAATGGTGAGAAAAAGCTGTCACTGAAACAGACTGTGCGAGGAATTTCTTTAAGGCATTAATCAGACCTAAACCTGATTAAGTGTCTAAGTGGCTTGATTACTGATGGCAAGAAAACCTATGTTATATACCTGTTCACGGTAAAAGGGTTAGAGAGGCTTCAGGAGAGTTGAATCAGCAAGATGTTTAAAAAACTAAAAGCAGTATTTTCTAGAGCAAAATTATCACCTGAGGAAGCAGACTGCAAGAATGAAGGTGTCCCTCCACCACCCAAGGCATCTACAGGCCAGGTACAGTTTTTATTGCTTAGTATAGACTCAGTAATATTACCTTCTGTTTAGAAAGTGTTTATGTAAGTAAATACCAAAGGTTAGATTTTCAAACATACTTACTATGCATGGTATCAATCTTTAGCAAAATCAAATAAATGCCTTTATTCCCCTCCTCCCTCCCACCTCTTCTTTATGAAGAAAATACAGATTTCCTCCTTTTGCAAGTTGCTTTCCAAATAGGGCTAACCTGAAATAGTACAAGCTTATGAGAGGTCTTGATCAACACTGCAAATAGAGAATTAGAAATACTGTTATGGCTGCTTTTGATGTTCTGATGTATTCCTCATCACCATGTTCCCTGCTAGCAGAAAATGTCAGTGTATCCTTTCTGAATATTAGAATGGCATACAGGTATATATCAGCCTGCTTCCTGATAACTGTTGGAAAGGCTAAGTAATTTAGTAGCTTTTTTAAGAAATATTTTCTTTGGCTTGGTTTTACTAATATAACTGTTTTTGAAAAATACAGTAAGTCATATTAGTCTACAGTCTATAGTTTTTACTTAGTGCTTCTTTACTGTAAAGGCAACTCATTCTTTTTATTTTAATTAATGGAATATTTTAAAATCAGATAGAAGGATAGATACTCTTTCACTTGTTACCTTTGAACTTTTATCTTTTCACAATAATGTCCTAGAGCGTGTTTTGGTTTTTTTCCAGCTTGACATAATCAAATCTTTACAAAGCAAAATGGCAACAATTTAGGGTTTCACCAAATAATTAGGAAAGTTAAATGAGTTCTTTAGTATCAGCCTAAGCTATTAATCTGAATTAATGCTTAATGAAGCAATTGAAACTCCACCATTATAAAGTTAATTTTAACTAAGCATTGTGTTTTAACATATTCATAACAGTCAAGCATATACAAAGACTCTGACTTAACTTCTGGGAGCCTTGATTTACATGTACAAGAGTTCCATAAATTTTATCTGTTTAAGTAAAACTGGTAGAAACATAGATCTTTGTAAGACTGAATAATTTCCTATAATTGACGTTTTTCTGAAGTTCATAGGTTTGTTTGTACAGCCTCAGGAAGAGGTGAGGTTTAATCCAGCCCAAGTACAACTCAAATTTGATTTGTCATTATTATAAATGTGCAAGAAACAATTGTTTAATGAACAGGCATATCCATACTGCCATCCACAAAAAATGGCAAAAATGTCTATGTTCAACAAACTTCATATACTGCAGGTGTGTAGGCAAAGTATTGTTCACACTTCTTTTGAAGTTCCGCACATCAGTTTTCTTGGGCCAATAAAACATTGTCTCGAAAGAAGAAAAGTCCTGAATCTCAACACTTGACTTCCATGCAGCCTGATACCTCACTTGACAAACTGCTCTAAGAAAAAATACGTATTTAGATTTCCCTGGAGACTCGGATTACTCTTTTCACCAGAATAATTCCATACATGAGTGCAACACTCAGATCATATCACCATCAGCTTCCACTATTATAGATAGTGTTAATCTTAACACTATCTAGAGGCAGATGAATAGGGCAAGGATTAAGACATTTTGTACCTGCAAGGAGATATCATCTAAAGAGAAAAGTACGTAGTATCTGGTAACTGTAGAGCACTATTCTCACATTAATGTTCTTACTCTATTAGTAGGAAGTCTGAAACAAAGAAAACAATCTTTACAACAAAAAAACATGCAAGTATCTCTAGTATGCACAGAGATTGATTGGGCTTTTAATTTTCATTTTTATATATATAAAAAATATCTAATTTCATTATTTTTATATATATGTATATTAGAACTTCAGTGCCAGATTCTCTCAATAAAAGCAGACAGGAAAAAAAAAAAACTTTCATAGACAAAGACAAACCCAAATTAATCTCAGAAACTCAAACGAAGAGAAGGTCATTGAGTTTGGAGAGGGGAAAAAGTGCATGAAGACCTGAAATCTCCCAAAGTCAAATAATTTTCCATATGTTTATATTATCCAATAACTTTCTCTATTAATCAACATGATAAACACCAGGCCAATTCATTCTATCTGGGATAACAAATGCTCATAGGCTTGATTAGCACTACACTGTTACATAGCACTGTGAACTCCTAAGACTCCCCATGCACCTCTCACTCCCTCCTCCAAAGGCCACTCTGTCAAAGCCAAGACAAACCAAGTACAGGTAGATGAGGACTGTAATTCATGGATCTAAGCCAGTAAGTGTGGGAGGAAGTTCATTTTTTTGCAGTGAAACTTGATACTGTCTCTGTATTTTGTAAAGATTGAGATCTGTCATGGTAAGGTAGCTCAAAACATACCAGGTCTATCAGCCCAGCAGAAGTTTTAAGCAGAAGAATGACTAATTCGGAGATGCAGACTGGCTTGTGAGTGGCAGCACTGAACAAGTCAGCCTTGACAACATGAAGGAGGCTCTGGGAACATGCAGCAGCAGAACTCCATACTAAGTAACTAGGTTTGCACAGCAGATGTGAAAACATCAGTTTTTTATTTCAGCATCCAAGTCCTTTTGTGAACCTATCTAGAAAGTCTTGTCCAATAACACACACAGAACACTTAGGAACAAAGCTCAGTGTGTGCCAGCTTGGTTAATCAAATTCCTAGGAGAATGTTGCAGACATCAAACCATCCTTATCATTCTCAACAATGAGCATCTAGAGTTTCTAATCTTGTTTATTTTTTTAAGGGTGAAAATAAAAAACCAGATGAACCACAGAAAGCAGAGGCCAATAAGAAAGTAGAACTCATACCAAAGCAACAAGGTCAGTAATAAGCTATTTATAAGTATTCAAAGATTATCTGAACAAAATATATGTACACTATATAGGGCTGTAAATAAAATTGTTACTCTTCCAAATGCTCTGGCAGTTTCTAATTTTGTTTTTTATTTGTGGAAGGAATTAAGAACTCTGAATCCCCATTAACCCCAAACCAATGAATTGTTACAGAAATACGAGCACTACCCAACAATAATAAAATGCAAGAAGCTTTTAAGCACACAGTCCCTTTATGAGCTAGTCTAACAAAATCTATTTCCTCTCACTGTAAATTGACTTCTTATAAACCTTACTTTAAAAAAACAAAACAGGTATTCAGTAGCTTAAGAATGAAAACTGCATATTTTTAATGTGTCTTTTGGGTATAATTCTTATATGTATTAAAAAAATACAAAGATGAGACGGACTTTAAACTACCTGACATTCAAATCTTTTGTTGAACAGCCATTCAAAAGTTTTCCAAAACAAGCAAACAAACAAATAATTTAAAAAAAAAAAAAAAGCAATGCCATTAAAAATTATTTGCCACCACCATTCAGAAGTCATCCAGGACTAGAAACACAGAACTCAAAGCAGTAATACAAGATAATTATTTCCCTAAGCAAGTGGTTGCTGAAAACAGTGGCAGCTGGCCATGGCTATTCTGCCCCCCTCCTCCCCCACCTCCCAATAGACAAGCCTATTTTGCTTATACCAGAACTAGAATGAGTCCTGCAGCAGCTACCAAGATAAAGGCTCAGGATGGGTGAAGCAACAGCTATTGCTGGGCCATGTGCCCTCTTCCCTCCCTCACAGCAACAGTGGTGCAGCCCTTTCCTTTACCATCCTCCAGTACTGGAGAAAAACACCAAGTCCAGTTTTCCTGTCACCTCATGCTTTTCCTTTGGGAGAGCGATTCAGGTTCATTTCACTGCAGCAGCAAAGCAAAGGCTGAGGAACCTCCAGCTTTCAGTGATCAAGATGATTTAAGGTGAGAGGAGCAACTGGAAAAAGACTACAAGGAAGTTTGCATAATCCTTACTTGTGTTTTGTGTAATCATAACGTGTATCACAATTCCTTTCCTCATATAATGAAACCTTAAACAAAGTCCATTTAATGCAATTGTATTGTTATACAATGGCTGTAGCACTAAATCAAGGGAAAACAAAATCTGACATGAATTAACTGTAGCAATAAGCCAACAATGGAAAAAAAATCTGATGCTTTGTGGCTTTTTAGCAACATTAAACCACAGATGCTATCCCACAACAGAATGAAGTATCATTATAGCATTTTGTTTTGTTTCCATCCAAAATCTGATCTAATTTTACAGATTAATGTAATTCATTAATCTATATTTTGGGATATTAAAATGGGGGGGGGGGGTCCCCCCCTTCTGAAATATAAAATAAGTGGTGGCATAGAAGCAACTATCCCATCAATTACTTTAGGACAATATAATGACATAGTTAGGCTCCATGTTTGTCTGAGGTTTTTTTAAAATCCATAGTTTTCTGGAAGGTGCTTCAAGTCTCATTTTCAAACAGCCACAAGACAGTTTCTCCTTTTGCATATGGGTATTAATAAGTTAGATAGACAACAGCTATACAAGCAAGAGAACTTACACAGGCACCACACCTCAAGAGAAGCTTACGAATTTGAGCACCCTGCACATAAGTCCTCACTCTCTGAGCTGAATAAGAAACTCCATTATATGTAGGCAGAAAAGTGAGGTTGGTGTCAAGCAGTTCACAGGAAGGTCTAGATAAAGACTCCTGCAAAGTTTGGTGGACTTTGTATCAGACCTGAAATCACGTGGACAGCTGCTAGAAGAAAATAGGAATATCTGTGGGTAAGCAAGGACAAGAGACCAGAGAAAGCATTTTGTGTTATATGTACAAATTCGGAGAGAATTATTAGAAACACAGCCAGGGCTCAGCCAACACTAGTGAAGGGAGATCAATTAAATGGAGAAGTTAAAACTATTTAGAAAAAAGCCTTTCCAAGATGTCTCATTATTTTCTCTGGTATAACAAGAATAAAATAGACCAGTAAAGCCTCTAATCATAGTCCCATTTTGCAGCTCCATAGTCCTGAAATACAAACTAACTGACTGAGTAGAGCTTATCTTCACCCCCTTCTTCTCACATGGCCAAAACCAGCCATCACCTTCTCCCTTTCCCCAAGCGTTTCACAAGGCAGCATGATGTTCCCGGCACAGATGAGAACTCAGCAGGAAGCACAGTTGGAGCCCGTTTGGTTAAAACTTGGCCGCTTGCATCACTCAGCAACACCTGGTACTTTTGGCTTCTTTGTTGGCTACTCATTGCCTCATCTCCACCTCTTCAGTTGCCCTCTCTCTCACTAGCTTGCTTTGTGATTAATTGTCTGCACAATTACTTCACTCTGTAGTTAATTCTCTGTGCTTAGTCAGTTTGTTCCATAATGGATTCATTTTTTAATTTATTCCCTGCATTTCTTTATATACTTAACAAAGTGTGATTCACCTAATTACAGGTTCTCTGTGATACTGAATCCAATTGCTATAGTCTTTTTGTATATTTACCATCTCCCATAACCGACTGGCTATACAAATGCTTCACTTGTTTTACACACTGTTGTGCAATAGCTCTATTGGTGGTTATGCTATTCAGAAGGCCACACCAGCTTCCACATGCTAGCTGGCGTCTGCATTATTATTCTCTGTATCACAATTTATTTTGTCATCCTAGCAGATCCTTCCAGTATGATTCTTTCAAACTCATCCCTTTTCTTTCCCTTTCTTTAAATACTGTCAGCACCACATTTAAGTACTGCTCCTCTGATGTCTGTCCTCATCTCCTTCTCACTTTTCCCTCACTAGAAACTGGTCTGTTTCCAATATTCTGGGTTTTGGTCTTCCTACTTCTACTAAATCAACAAGTGTCTCAAAGATTTTTTCCAGATTCCAGACATATTTAAGTAGTTTTTACTACAGTCCATATTGACATCCCTTTGTTCTTGGTAGGACCTGAGTGAGAAATCTAGACTAAAACTCTCATGGGTATTTCTATACATGCTATAATTGCTCCTCTGGATCATCAAGTAGACAGAACCACCCACCTGGGAGATTACCATGTTAATTTTCAGTGATCTTTAGAGGCTAGACACTTTGTAAAGTACCCAGAGGATATATAAAAGGTTATATAACTGCCTGCAAATTAAATGCAAGTGTCATTCTGTAGTGCATGAGATTTTGGTGCTTTTGACAGAGTCAGAAAATCTATTATCCTAAGTAAGAAGCCCAGACAGAATAAAAAAAAAAACAAAAACAAAAACAAAAACAAACCCACAACTCAAAAAACACAATCATGAATTTTAATCAGCATCTCTGAATATGTAGCACCTCAAAGGAAGGGCTGCTCAAAAGTAATTTCAGTCCACTCCAGACTCTCTCCAACTGAATACATTTCTGTTTAGGTAGTCAAGGAAAGTTCACTTTTCCACTAAATGTTTGACTAGAAAAAGAAAAGCAGCAGAAGCTGCTGATACCTGCCACCTTTCATATATTAGCCTAGCTGTTTTACTTCCCCTCTTTCATAATGAGGGAGTTCAGACCCATGTATCTCACATTCCAGTAGAGTTTCCTAACTACCTGCATAAAGTCCAGACTAGAGAGATGTGGGAGGAAATTCTGTGGTCTTCCTAATTGCTGGGCCATTGTGCAGAAAAGAATGCAAAAATCTGTGAAGTCTGAGAAGACAGAGTACAACACAGAGCCTGGAACTAACCTAGAAGTTAATTGAAACATTAACCTTGTAGAACGAATGAAGAACTTTGATTTCATGATGTATTTATATTACAACATTGTTGAATCTTTAAAAAAAGGAAAAAATAACTCTCACAATGGGTATTTGACCCTATTGAAAATAAACAAAGCCCAGAGCCAAGATTTCCTCTCCTCAGAGGAAAGCTTTGATCACTAGCTGTTACATAAAAGATGGTCACTTCCTATTCCTGTAGATAGAAATAAAACATACATTTATCGAGGGTACCAAAATCCTGTTGCTGTGAAACCCTGTCTAATTTCTGCTAATCAGGCACCAACTAGCTCTATGGGAACTACAACCAAGTTTCAAGCCCCTGAGAAGCGACATTCAAATTAAATGTGAAATTTTACAGCTAAAACCTGCCTTTGGCCTGTTCGGAATCTGACTCTTAAGCTGCTTTGTGAAACCTGTCCTCTAGCACCCCAAAATCCAGGGTTAAATAACTGGTTTGTATTTCAAAAAATACAAATCAAGTACAGTATTTTGATATAATATGCTGCAGCTCAATAAACCAAACCTGTCAATTCATAAAGAGTTTTAAATAATAAACTTATTCCTTGTTGTCTTATCCTTTATACTCTTCACTGGCACTCAGTCAACAGGCAGCTGTTATTCCCATAAAATATATTTTTTAAAGATTACCATGAATATGTTTAATCAGCTTGCTTCCACTCCTGCTGATGTGAAGTCTTTTAATTCCTTTCAGATCTTCATTTTTCACATGAGTGACAGGGCTAAATGCTGGGAAAACAAACCCAGATTCTTCATACAATCTTTCTTTCTTTACATGGAAAATAAACTTTTATAATACTTTTGTTAGCCACTGAACTTGAGGGTTAAGTTAAGATGGACCTACTTACTGACAGTTTTACTTCAACCCTACTGATTTCTGAACTGTTTTCCCCTGCACAGAGCATTTGTTCAAAAAACTTTTCTTGGAAAGTCACAAAGGTGTGTATTTTGTAATGTCAGACCTGAAGCCTCTTCTCTCCTTCTTCTATAGGTTTCCTGTGTGTTTATTTTTCTTGACATCTTCATGACCCTATGGCCATCTTTCAAATATTTATGGACATAGCTCAAGAACACTTCTGGGAGGCAAGGACAATCAGGCAAATGATTTACTATGTCAGAAATACCCCAGGAAGTTGGTAGACCAGTTCTCTCATTCCCATTCTACTGCTTCAAGACTTTACCATTTAAAAGAACCTGCTCTCTGTTATTTCACAGGTGATACCATTTAAGAGTCTACTTGAGACTTCTAACCTATTTTGAAATTTTTAATAGTTTACAAAAAGAGGAAACAGCAAAAAATCAGTGATTTTAAGTGCTTAAAATTATGTTTCTAAGGGATATATATCACTGAGATAGCTAAAAACCAGATTACTGAAATATTAGCCACTCTGCCTCCTACTAGCAGGCTCTAGCCATGCCTTTATGCAGTGTTTCCTATTTCAAACAATGTTGTCTAACCTCAAGTATTTCCATGCACCGTTAAAATTGCCAACATTGTTGTTTGTATATTAACTAAAATAGTTTTATCATATGAGCACAAACACCAAGCTACACAAGGTTTTTAGGCAACTATTAAATATACTTATTCAACAGAATGAAGATACAGTATTCCTTTATCTTTGGCTTTTTCCTCTGCCACGGCTTATTCTCTTCTGTGTTTCTGCTAAACATTGAGAAGCTGATCAAAACAGTTCAGGCCAAGCAGATTTTCAGAACTGTTTTCTTTACTGAAGGAATACAAAAGAACAACATTAAATGTTCTTTAAGTAAAGCTTGCCTACATTAATCCTTGCCTACAAACATCAGAACTGAGTATTAAGGTTTACAACTGTATTACATACATCGCAAGTCAATTAACTATATTTAGTATGGCACAATCATTGTGAGATAATATAGTATTTTTTAAGCATCGGTTTGTTTTAAAATGTCTATATTTTTGTAAAAGTCACTAAGAAGTTAGCAGTAGAAGAAAGTATTTGACAATATATTTAATTAATATAAAATTCACACTATAATAGGGTGTTGTGAGGTGTTGTGAGGGAAATACTGCTTCCACCAAATTAAAATATACAAGCAAGTCAATGTTTTGTAAATGGTCCTGTAAAAGCTCCTGTAAAACAAAATAATGTGGATTCAAAGTGAAGTAAGACTATGTCAGATAATGATCAAGTTGTGCTAAAATGTGCCTTTGCACAGCCAAAAGCAGCCCAGGGAACTCTTTGCTTTTTATATGAGGACCACAAGTAACTGCTAGCCGTTAGAAGTTTGACCTTCACATATGTCCAACCAGTCCAGAAAGGGAGGGGAAGCATAGATAAGATACTGGTCAGACTTGCTAGTACAAGGCAATGGAGCTGGCTGGGAATTCTGGGAAATAAAGTCTTCCCTTTCTGAAGCATGGCAAAGCAAAAACACTTTTTCTGTTCTGTACTGTGGAATACCTTTAACTGCTCCTATCTAGCTGCTGACATTTATTCATATCTTTATGTCTAAAAAATAATCTTCTATTTGACATTTTTCTTCTCTTCATTTTTTGCAATAAGGATAATATATTTGTGATGCTAAAGGCCAGTTATTATGGCTATGGAATATGTACCTGGGTATAACTGATCCAAGTAATAGAACTTTTAAAGCCAGCCTAGTGACTGAGAAATTTATGGTTTATTACTTTCTGGAACAAAGTCCCTTCAGATTGGCTGAGTGCTCCAGAGGCACACCTGTTGATGCTGAATAACCAGTAAGGTTGGTGGTCTCCACAGCACAAAGTGCTTTCTTTCCTGTCCCTATGCCTTCTGCTGTTGTTTGCATGGACAGAAGCAGGGGTCAGATAGGAGAAAATAGCCTGCTTGCTCAGGCAGTCTCTCCCATTGCTCTGAACAGCAGGCTGGCAGCTCAGCACCTTGGTCTCCACATTGACCTTTGGAGTGACTAAGAGGAAGGAACTGTCCTAGCCAGGCAGGAGAGGTCGTAATTACCTTTTGCAAATCTAGAGCTTTTGAAGAACACCAGTAACAGCAGGAATAGGACTGAGAAGTAGAATAAATTATGAATTAGTGTAAAATGACTGACTCCATCTGCCCTTCTCTTTGCTAAATACTTACTATGTTAGGAAATCACATTTTATGTTCTACTGGTGGAAGAAGGGTCATGATAAAATTCATGGCCACAAGATAACACTTATCCCAGTGGATCCATGAGGTTTGAGAGTGCTTTGCTGACTTTGTCTATTGCCCAAAGACAAGTCAGCAACACTTCTGTGGAGCTAGGCCTATGACAGAGATTTTTGGTTTCACCAATACTTCCATATGCTTAGGACTGAAGGCTTTAGAAGAATCACAGTGATTATGGCAAGAATGACAACTCTGCAGTGCTGTGTCCTGGCATTGACAAATCTGCCTATACCAACAGCATCCTCTCTGGAAAAAGGTCCTTAGGACTAATGCTTGCAGTTCTAGGACAGAGTGTACAACGCTAAATTTTAGAAACATGACAGTGGAGTTGGGCCTATATGAGCAGGTTTAAACTAAAAACAACTTTGCCAGCTCTTTCAGTGTTATGCTTAGCCTCACAATATTCTGCTTTTTCTGAAGCCTGATCTCCTGGTTTCATGTGATTTTTACACAGTTTTAATAAAAACCCCAACATTCAGCCTTTGGAGATGCAGAGGAAAAAAAACCTATATTATCAGTCAAAAAGGCTTAAAACCCATACATAAGTACAAAGTATTCTCTTTTTTGCTCTGCTGCAAAAATGGGAAATGATCTGCTATAGTCTATTCTGCAAGTGTGAGTGAGTGTGTGTGGCAGTAGGAAATCAAATTAATTTGGAAAGACTGTCAAGGGTCTCTGTCCAAAACTGTGAGGTGAAAACTGAAGATAAAAACTGCTTTATGGAAACATGAACAAGGGAGCTTAGTGGCCTCGGAATAAGTTGGATATGCTCCTCCAACATACAGAGATCTTCTGGCTACTCTAACCTAATTCTCCAATACTGTTCCAATGTTGGTTTACTGGAAGTATGAAAATAGGGGACAAGAATAAACAATGAAGGTTTAATAATACTAACCTTCAGCTGGGACCATTGTCAACCTGACTAAGTTAACACAGGTAAAAGACTGAGGTCCCACCAATATCCATTTTTTATTACTTTTTTGCCTGGCCTGGTCTCTCCTGGAAGAACAAAGACCTATCGAAAATGAGAAAGACTGAGAGACTAAGAGAGGGAAACAAATTGGTCTTATAACCTGCATCTTGTTCCTTGCTCCTTGCTATCCCAGGAAGATCACTGGTATGATGAGGTTTTGGTGGACCTCTCAATTTAACCAGCTATCTTTTTGAGGGATTCTGTTAAGTAGTGTTTTGCCCACAAAGTTATACTTCCACAACCGGCGCTTTTCCCTTCCATCTTAAAACAGAACCAGCAACACTTAACCCAACTCAATTTTAAATTATATTATTCTTATGGGGAGGCCAAATGATCTAGAATATGCAGACACCAGTGGGCTGCATTCCTCAACTCCAACTACTAATACGTTGGCAGCTTTACTTACCTGTATTCCAATATAATGGGAATGGAAATCATTTAGAAAAACTCAAATCCCTTATTTTGTCGAATAAGCATGGATCTACCTGCTTTGAAAATTGCTTTAGATGTTGGTGCCTTGGCATAATTCTGCCTCCTTTTTCTCACTCATGATTTCTTTACCATGACCAAAGTTCTGTAAAGCAAATTGAAGATTTCTTTGTTATCCTGTAAGCCTTGCCATCTACCTGATGGATTATTATTTATTCTATAAACCAATTGTTGTACTCTAAATGTTCCCTAAAATGGCTAGCACATTGTTCTTAAAGGCATTCCTTTGGGCCTGGTCTCATAAATCAGAGGGTCTCATAAATCAGTGAAGAACAACTAGGGTTTTTTAAATGTGACTACAGAGGCAGCCCTCACAATTTCACACAGAAAGAAACAACTAAAACTTGACACAGAGCTGGCAGTGGTGTTAAGCCATGATATTCTAATCCTAATGCAAATAAGCCATGTGCTGGTCCTGGAGATTTATGAATTCTAAAAACTTGTGGAAGTTTGGAATATTCATGGGATTACAATGTTTTCCATCAGTCTGAGTCCAGTCAGCATTTAATGGTTGGAGTGGGTTCAGAAGTCAGACTGAATACCTTGAGGTATACCTTCTAGCAGGCTGAGAAGCAATTATCCTTCTGCAGTGGAATGCTTAAGTGCAAGCACCATATTTTTTTACTTTGTGGTCTTACCTTCCCATACAGATGTTGTCACTCCAGAGATGGAGTGACTTATTCAGGAGCCTGTTACTATAAATAGTGTGCCTACACTAGCATTTTATTTCAGATGAAGAATGTACTTCTGAAACAAATCTCCTGATTGTCCCCCCCTGTGCTCTGTTTTTTCACCAAAAAAAATCTCTAGAAATGCTTGACTGGATTCCTTCCTTTAGAATAAAACTAAACCAAAAGCAGCACTCTGTGAGTTAACCTAGTTTACTCAAGCTGCTGATGGTCATTCATTTCAGAGGATCACAATGGACCTGGTTTGAAATACAGCTGCCTCAGACCAATATAGCTTGGATGCCAGGCCTTCAGCATGATTGCACTGTTCTGATTGTTCCTATCAGGTTGTATTCTCTGCGAGTATAGATGTAACAAGGGGTGATTACTATAACAAAGAAAATTCCCAAAGTGAGGTAATCACAGAAATGTTGAGATTAGCCTTGCTGTCACTCTTGACAGCATGGCTTTTTGGCTGGGGGAGTCAGGGCAGGGAGAACTGGGAAACTACAAACCATGAATTCATAAGAGAGCAGAAACTGTAGGAAGTGATGAAATTTTTGGCTCTTGCATCTCCTCTTCTACATCATGTCATGTTGATCACAAAACCACAGGAGGATTGTGTGCCAAGAAAAGCACAGTCAGTAGCATCATTTGTAGAGATCCCCTGGGGAAAGGGTTAAACAGAATTTTAACAGGTTAAGGTTCAGTAGCAAGACCCACAAATTAGTCAGTTATAAATAGGTCCAAAACCTCTTTATTTTCTGTAACTGCAGCTCCTCTGTGATTTTCTTACAGAGGATGTCTATGAAATTCCTAGGAGAAATAAATCTTATTTCACTATGAGAAAGTATTCACTATGCTAGAAGCCTGAAACCATTTTAAAATTCCTCCATCCTAAAAAAAAAAAAAAAAAAAAAAAAAAAAAGTCTTTTTGACTGGAACTCCCAGAAAAGCATTTTGAACCCCTGTAATCAAATGTTAAGAAACTCTTTCATCCTCGCTTGAACCCTCCTGGGGACAGGAACAGCAACAGTACTCTTTGGAGTCCTCACTTCCCTGATTGTGTGCTATTCTGTACCTTGAAAATTCCCTGGCAGATCCTTCAGGTAAGATGAAACATTCCCTAGTGTTATATTTTCAACAGACTTTTCCTCAAGACAGTACTGCAATACTACCTGCTGCAGAAAGGAAACAATAATCTGCATTTCCATTAAGGGGAAGATACTGTTATCAATTTAAGCCATAAATCCAATTGAATGTCAGAGTTTTAAATGGAATTCCTCACAAAAATCTTCCCAGCTTACAGGTGATAAGTACTCAGCAGTGCTACATTTCTCCAAGTGACTATTTGAAAATTAACCCATAAACTTGCTAAGTCAAAACCCAGTTGACCAGCACCTTGGGGAACATGGATTTCTTTGCCTTGTCTTCAGTTCCTTGTCTGACTCTGGCTGGAGTATTTCTAGCATCCACAGACACCTCTGTCTAGGTCGTGTCTTTGATCCTGTTTAAGAAATGAATTCCTGTAAGAGTAGCAGGGCTCACACAGGGCATGCTTGCTTTGTAACCTAAATACTAAGAAAAAATACTAGAAATGTCCCACTGGTCCTGTAATCAATTGTCTATCCAGTAAAAGTCTGAAACTCAGCTCAAGAAACATTGTGTCAGTTCTTAATAGGTGCTTGGAAGAAAATATTATCCCAAATCTGAATAAATGGTAGTAGGAGGGTAGTTTGGTTTATCAAGTGCTGTAAACAAACTGGTCCACTCTCCTTCACTAAGTTTTGTTTCAATGCCATTTCAAGCAACAACCTTCCAGGTGAGCAGCTTAGCAGTTTACTGTTGTAACTGCTTTTACCCCTCTGAAATGAATAACGACTTACTAAATACGGACATTAACCATGAGAAAACTAATCTTACACTATCTATCCAAAATACTCAAGGTTTGATTTTCTTTGAGCTGTCTTGAATTTAAAATACAGCATACACAACAGGCTCCTGATTTATTTTTTATGATGTCTTGCTGCCAGGCTTTTTCCTTTATAATCATATTACTTAAAGTATTTATGAAGACTGAGTTTGTTCCTCCTTTATGCAAAATGTCAGACTGATGAGAGCTTTCAAATTATTTTTCAGCATGAAAATTTAAAATAAAGATACAGGACTAATTGTAAAAATCACATAAGGCCATAAGGCTACTTAAATGGCAAGAGACTATACCATTTGCATAGAGTTTGTTTTAAACTCTACAAACTCTACAAACTTCCCACTTAAACTCCTTTAAAAAAGTTACTTGTAACAAAAATTAAGAAATAGACTAGCCAAAGTCCTACATACTCACATCCTTAATGATATATTTCAATCATAATCTACTCAGCAGCAAATAGAACTGTTATGGCAGCTGAAGCAACAAGAGGTTTAATGCAATGCAAACACTGGAGTATAAATAATGTCATTAACATTTGCTATGCATAAGCAAATAAGCTACTCTTCATTTTCTTCCTGTTTTTCACAAGGCATTTCTGGACAGATCTATCTATCTGTCTTCTACATATTTTTTTAAATAAGCACACACTAAAATTCTATCATACTGCATGAGTTCTCGTCCCTTATAACTATAGAAGAGCTCTGTATTGACCATTGTTGATTTGGCTATAGATGTATCTAGTTTAAAAACTACAAATAAATTACATATTCTAAAAGGTACACTCATCATAAACATGTTCTGTACAGCTGGCACTGAAATAGATTTATGCAGAAAATTATTCAAAGGTCAGGTCCCAGAATCAGTGTTGTGTAGTATTTGTCCACTGAAGAAATAATGGCAGCCAAGCTGTGATTCCTCCAAAAGTATTATCATAATCCTTTAAAAACTGGTATTCAAAAATTAAAACCTTTTTTCTAGATACAGTACCAGCAAAAGAACCTGAGCCTTCAAAAACTGAAAAATCAACTGAACCAGCTAAGACAATTCAACAGGAACAGCATCAGCTCAATGATGGGAAAGAAGGTGCTAAGTGAGTAAATTAAATTTAAAAGTTTGAGGCTTTTTTCCTGACATCCTTACATAACATTTGTGTGTGCCATACTTCAGTTCTTTAAAAGTCCCTCCTGTCCTGTAAGGACCTGAAGAGCTTTATTCCAATTCTAAGGTAACCATATTTATGAGCTATTCCTTTAGTATGCGCTTTTGATAGTTTGTTGTGTACATCATCCTAAATTGCAGGAATGAGGAAAAGGATTTGCTCAACTCCACAGATATACTAATTCTAGCAATGGTGCTGCTTAGTTATTATTACTTTACCTTAGCAAAGGAGTAACTCCCAGGATGCTGCCCTGAATAACTGGAATGTTTGTCACATCAGTCTGACTTAAAAGCTTTTTACCCTGCACATTTTTTTGCTGAGTTATGCCATTAAATGACCATTAGCCTCCACAACCAGAGGATTAGGACTGTCTCTTCCTGAGAAGAGACAAATACATTAAACAGTAATGTTCCTTCAGGGGAAAATGTAGGGTCATTCAACCTTTGGAAAAAGCTTAGGTGACTGTTTTGCTAAAATAGAAATAAATATGAAGTCTGGAAAACAATAATCTTGGAGTAGTCTACATACATTACAGAAGCATAAATTCATAAAATCATAGAATGGTTTGGATTGGAAGGAACAATTAAACATCACCTAGCCCAACCACCCTGCAATGAGCAGGGACAGCTTTAACTAGATCAGGTTGCTCAGAGCCCCAGCCAACCTGACCTTGAATGTTTCCAGGGATGGGGCATCTACCACGTCTCTGGGCAACCTGTTCCACTGTTTCACCACCCTCATAGTAAAAAATTTCTTCCTTGTATCTAGTCTAAATCTACCCTCTTCTTGTTTAAAACCATTACCCCTTGTCCTATCACAACAGGCCCTACTAAAAAGTCTGTCCCTGTCTTTCTTATAAGCCCCCTTTAAGTATTGAAAGGCAACAGTAAGGTCTCCCTGCACCCTTCTCTTCTTTATGCTGAACAACCAAAAGTCTCTTCGCCTTTCTTCATAGGAGAGGTGTTCCATCCCTCTGATCATTTTTGTGGCCCTCCTCCAGACCCGCTCCAACAGGTCCATGTTTTTCCTGTAGCAAGGACTCCAGAGTTGGATTCAGTACTCCAGGTAGGCTCTCCTCAAAGAGGAGTAGAGGGGCAGAATCACCTCCTTCAGCCTGCTGGCCACACTTCTTTTGATGCAGCCCAGGATTCGGTTGGCTTTCTGGGCTGCAAGCACATTGTCAGCTCACATCCAGCTTTTCATCTACCAGTACCCCCAAGTCCTTCTCCACAGGGCTGCTACCAATACCTTCATCCCCAAGCCTGTATTGATTCCGGGAGTTGCCCCGACCCAGGGGCAGGACCCTGCACTTGACCTTGTTGGACACCTCATGAGGTTCACACGGGCCCACTTCTTGAGCTTGTCCAGGTCCCTCTGGATGGCATCCCATCCCTCAGGCATCAAACACACCACTCAGCTTGGTGTCATCTGCAAACTTGCTGAGGGTGCACTTGATCCCACTGTCTATGTCATTGATGATGATATTAAACAGCTTCATAGAACAGCTCAGGTTGGAAGGCTGCTCCAGAACGAATGAGGTCCAAACAGACATAACCTCATAAATGTCACACAGAAGGAAATAACTACTCCCCCCTCAATCAGCTGGCTATGTTTTTTCTAAAGCATAGCATGTAGTTAGCCTTCATTGCTGCAAGAATACACTGTGTATTCATATTAATATGGCCAATGCTGTAAAAAATAATAAAAAATGCTTTTACAAGTACATTAGCAATAAAAGGAGAGCCAAGGAGGATTCCCATCCCTTGCTGGATGTGGGGGAGAACATTGTCACCGAGGACAAGGAAAAGGCTGAGGTACTTAACCTTCTTTGCCTCTGTCTTTAACAGCCAGGGTACTCAGGCCCCTGAGCTAGAGGATAGGGATGGGGACCAGAATGGAGCCCTCATAGTCCAGGAGGAAGCAGTTAACGACCTGCTATACCACCTGGATGCTCACAAGTCTATGGGGCCAGATGGGATCCACCCGAGAGTACTGAGGGAGCTGACAGAGGAGCTTGCCAAGCCACTTTCCATGATCTATCAGCAGTCGTGGTTAACAGGGGAGGTCCCTGACGACTGGAGGCTTGCCAATGTGACGCCCATCTACAAGAAGGGCCGGAAGGAGGACCCGGGGAACTACAGGCCTGTCAGCCTGACCTCGGTGCCAGGAAAGATTATGGAGAGGTTCATCTTGAGTGAACTCAACAGGCAAGTGCAGGTCAACCAGGGGATCAGGCCCAGCCAGCATGGGTTCATGAAAGGCAGGTCCTGCTTGACCAACCTGATCTCCTTTTATGACCTGGTGACCCACCTGGTAGATGATGGAAAAGCTGTGAATGTCATTTACCTGGACTTTAGCAAACCCTTTGACACAGTGTCCCATAACATTCTCCTTGGGAAGCTGGCAGCTCATGGCTTGGACAGGCGTAGTCTTCGCTGGGTAAAAAACTGGTTGAGTGGCCGAGCCCAGAGAGTAGTGGTAAATGGAGTTAAGTCCAGCTGGCAGCCAGTCACAAGCGGTGTTCCCCAGGGCTCTGTTTTGGGGCCAGCCTTGTTTAATATCTTTATCGATGATCTGGATGAGGGGATTGAGTGCACCCTCAGTAAGTTTGCAGATGACACTAAGTTGGGTGGGAGTGTCGATCTGCTGGAGGGTAGGATGGCCCTGCAGAGGGACCTGGACAGGCTGGACCGATGGGCCGAGGCCAACTGTATGAGGTTTAACAAGGCCAAGTGCCGGGTCCAGCACTTGGGTCACAACAACCCCATGCAACGCTACAGGCTTGGGGAAGAGTGGCTGCAAAGCTGCCTGGCCAAAAAGGACCTGGGGGTGTTGGTTGACAGCTGGCTGAACATGAGCCAGCAGTGTACCCAGGTGGCCAAGAAGGCCAACAGCATCCTGGCTTGTATCAGGAATAGTGTGGCCAGCAGGAGCAGGGAGGTGATTGTGCCCCTGTACTCGGCGCTGGTGAGGCCACACCTGGAATACTGTGTCCAGTTTTGGGCCCCTCACTACAAGAAAGACATTGAGGTGCTGGAGCATGTTCAGAGAAGGGCAACAAGGCTGGTGAAGGGTCTGGAGCACAGGCCTTATGAGGAGCGGCTGAGGGAACTGGGATTGTTTAGCCTGGAGAAGAGGAGGCTGAGGGGAGACCTTATTGCTCTCTACAACTCCCTGAAAGGAGGTTGTAGTGAGGTGGGTGTTGGTCTCTTCTCCCATGTAGTTAGTGATAGGACGAGAGTAAATGGGCTCAGGCTGCACCAGGGGAGGTTTAGGTTGGAAATTAGGAAAAATTTCTTTACGGAAAGGGTGGTCAAGAATTGGAAGAGGCTGCCCAGAGAGGTGGTGGAGTCACCATCCCTGGAAGTGTTCAAAAAATGGGTAGATGTGGCACTCTGGGACATGGTTTAGTCTAGTCTACCCTTGATTGGCTTAGAGTAGACTTGGTAGTGTAGGTTAATGGTTGGAATAGATGATCTTAAAGGTCTTTTCCAACCTAAATGATTCTATGATTCTATGATTCAATTTGTAGTCCACCAGGACCCCCAGATCCTTTTATGCAAAAGCTGTTTTCTCGTCAGTCAGCTCCAAGCCTTTACTCTTGCATGGCGTTATTCCATTCCAGGTATGGAAACTTGCATTTGCCTTTGCTAAGCTTCATGAAGTTCCTGCCAGTCTGTCCCCCCAGCCTGTTGAGATCCCTTTGAGTGGAAAATAATGGATACACTCAGTCCAGAGCAGGGTAGAAACTCCTCCTGCTTGCTTTTGCCTGCTATTATTTTGATTATCCTGATGACACAATGCAAAAGTCTTTTCCTGACATGGAGTTATTTCATTTATAGAGAAGATTATCTATTTCCTCTCCTTCACCAAGACAGACTTTGTACTGCAGTGACAGGAATAATCAAGCAAAATACTAATGCATATGCCTCTATAAAATAATACATGCAATTAAAAATAACTCTGACTAGAATGGCTGGAAATATTATAAATACCTTGGTAATTTGAACATGAATCAGTAGGTCAACAATGAAAACCTAGGTAAAGCGTCTCCTTTTTTGTCATTGTAGGTTATGTTATTAGATGCTTACAGTTCCACTGGTCAATTCCATAACTATGGTTAACATAATTACAATATGCTTATGAAACAAAGCGGTATGTTGCTTATTAGTAGAAGACAAAATCTACCTGATAAAAGGAAATTAAAAATGTTTATGTGAAACGTTCTCTTCTCAGAGCTGTTCTGACTCACTGTCATGTGTGCATCCAGATATATCTAGTCAGTCTAATTTGAGCAACAGCTTCTAAAAGTACAGTAAATCTTTGGTAAATTCTACTGTCAGAACAGTTACCCACTAAATTCTGCAGTAGAGCTTGGCAGGTATGGCACTGATGTCATTGCATTGGTATGAAACTAAACAAAACAGATCTATTATATGACTTTCAGAGCTGGAGGGAGAATATTTTTTAAAATGTACCTTTGAGAGAATTTAATTCATTGCCCCTGAAGATTGATGGGAGTCTATTCAGACACCATTCTTGATCAAGGTCACTACCTTATTGATTGAGTCTATGTGTTCAAATCTACTCACTAGAATATTTTTAAGGACCTAAGTGCCTTTATCATGTGAGAAAAGCTACATTAATTTGTATGCATATGGGGAATTTGAGTCAAATAGATACAAGTAGTCTACAAAAATAGCAATAAATGAAACATGCTCAGATCATTCTCTAGCACTGAGGCCAGCTAGAACAATGCAAAATGCCTCCTGAAAAAGTGTCAGTTGTGAATTGTCTTTGCTCAATGCTAACTTCTGGGTATTTCCATACCTGGGAATTATTTGGAAAAGTGCTGACTAGTCAAAACCATATCAAGGACTGTTTGTACAACTCAACAGGATAGTCAACTGAAAGTCCCATTGTCCAGGAGTTTTCCCTGTCACTGTTTAATCTACATTTGGATAATGTCCAAATGGAGATTAGTAACAGGTGGTGTCCCTCAGGGGTCTGTGTTGGGAGCAATATTATCTACTATCTTTATTAATGACATAGACAGTGGGCTTGAGTGCACCCTCACCAAGTTTGCAGATGACACCAAGCTGAGCGGTGCAGCTGATTCACTGGAGGGAACAGATCCCATCCAGAGAGACCTTGAAAGGCTTGAGGAGTGGGCCCATATGAACTTCATGAGGTTCAACAAGGTCAAGTGCAAGGTCGTGCACCTGGGTCAGGGCAATCACCAGTATCAGTGCAGGCTGGGGGATGAAGGGATTGAGAGCAGCCCTGCGGAGAAGAACTTGGAGATGTTGGCAGATGAAAAATTAGCTATGAGCTGTCAGTGTGCGCTTGCAGCCCAGAAAGCAAATTGTATCCTGAGTTACATAAAAAGAAGTGTGGCCAGCAGGTCAAGGGAGTTGATTCTGCCCCTCTACACTGCTATCATGAGAAACCATGTGGTATACTGACTCCAGTTCTGGGGTCCCCAGTACAATAAAGACATGGATCTGTTAGAGCAGGTCCAGAGGAGGGCCACAAAAATAGTCGGAGGGATGGAACACCCTTCCTGGGAAGAAAGGCTAAGAGAGTTGGGGTTTTTAGCCTGAAGAACAGAAGGCTCCAAGGAGACCTTATTGCTGCCTTTCAATATATAAAGGGGGCTTATAAAAAAGATGGAGAGATACTTTTTTACAGGGCCTGTAGTGACAGGACAAGGGCTAATGGTTTTAAACTAGAAGTGGGTAGATTTAGATTAGATGTAAGGAACAAATTTTGTTATGATGAGTGTGGTGAGACACTGGTTGCTCAGAGAAGTTATGGATGCCCCATCACTGGAAGTGTTCAAGGTCAGGTTGGATGGGGCTTTGAGCAACCTGATCTAGTGGAAGATGTCCCTGCTCATTTCAGAGGGGTTGAACTAGATGATCTTTAAAGGTCCCTTCCAAAGCAAACCATTCTATGATACTGCTATAGCAAGAGCCATAATTTGGTTGGTTGAATGAAATAAAGGATGGTGGTAGAATTTTCTTAACTGGCATTTCAGATTTTTTCCAGCTGTATTTCAGGGAGCAGCAAGGGCCAGCTGCTCCCTGAGGGAAGGGGAGATGGGAGCCAAGGATAACTCCAGTGCAAGCAGCATCCCTACCAACAATGTGCAGGCCCACAGGGTCTGAACACAGCAAGCAGGGCAGGATCCTAGTAATAGGGTCCGTCAACAAGGCAGAGTGATGGACCAGGTTTAGGGTCCATCCAGAGAGTCCAGGCAGGAGCAAAAAAGACATGGTCAGAGACAGGACTAGAGACAAGGCTACAGCATGGCTCCAAAGTCCATCCAGGAGACAGGACCAGAGAGAGAACTGGAGCTAGACACACCTAGGTGTAGCTCAGGCAGTGACTAAAAACTGGCTGGGTGGCTGAGCCCAGAGAGTTTTGGTGAATGGAGTTAAATCCAGTTGGTGGCCAGTCACGAGCGGTGTTCCCCAGGGCTCTGCTTTGGGGCCAGCCTTGTTTAATATCTTTATCAATGATCTGGATGAGGGGATTGAGTGCACCCTCAGTAAGTTTGCAGATGACACCAAACTGGGTGGGAGTGTTGATCTGCTGGAGGGTAGGATGGCCCTGCACAGGAATCTGGACAGGCTGGACCAATGGGACAAGGCCAACAGTATGAGGTTTAACAAGGCCAAGTGCTGGGTCCAGCACTTGGGTCACAACAACCCCATGCAACGCTACAGGCTTGGGGAAGAGTGGCTGGAAAACTGCCTGGCCAAAAAGGACCTGGGGGTGTTGGTCAACAGCCGGCTGAACATGAGGCAGCAGTGTGCCCAGGTGGCCAAGAAGGCCAACAGCATCCTGGCTGGTATCAGGAATAGTGTGGCCAGCAGGAGCAGGGAGGTGATTGTTCCCCTGTACTCGGCGCTGGTGTACTCGCCGCACCTGGAATACTGTGTCCAGTTTTGGGCCCCTCACTACAAGAAAGACATTGAGGTGCTGGAGCGTGTCCAGAGAAGGACAACAAAGCTGGTGAAGGGTCTGGAGCACAGGCCTTATGAGGAGCGGCTGAGGGAACTGGGGTTGTTTAGCCTGGAGAAGAGGAGGCTGAGGGGAGACCTTATTGCTCTCTACAACTCCCTGAAAGGAGGTTGTAGTGAGGTGGGTGTTGGTCTCTTCTCCCATGTAGTTAGCAATAAGACGAGAGGAAATGGGCTCAAGCTGCACCAGGGGAGGTTTAGATTGGATATCAGGAAAAATTTCTTCACGGAAAGGGTGGTCAAGCATTGGAAGAGGCTGCCCAGAGAGGTGGTGGAGTCCCCATCCCTGCAAGTGTTCAAAAAATGGGTAGACGTGGCACTTTGGGACGTGGTTTAGTGGGCATGGTGGTGTTGGGTTGATGGTTGGACTGATAATCTTAGAGATCCTTTCCAGTCTTAATGATGCCTAGTTTTTACTTTCATTAAAAATAATCCAGCCACCAAGCCAGGAAACACGAAATTGCTACTCTACCCTTAATTGGTTTAGTGGTGGACTTGGTAATGTTAGGTTAATGGTTGGACTGGATGGTCTTAAAGGTCTTTTCCAACCTAAACGATTCTATGATTCTGTGATTCTAAGGCCTGAGCTTAAGTGGACACCGCAGGCTGATGGACAGAGGGTGTGGGTGAAGTCCCACTGGAGGCTGCTCAGGGCCATTAAGGCCTGTTGGTGTACTCAGGGTCCTGTCACTATGGTTTGACTTAGACTGTTTTCCTATACTAATTACCCTCCAAAAGTCAAAGTTTAATAAAAAGTCACTTGATCTGCACAGTAAGAAATCATCAGTATGCCCATAGACTGTGAGTAAGATACATAATAAGGTGAGGTTTGTGGATATATGTGTTCACAACCCATATATATCCAGAGCACATCAACTTTCATGGAAATTATGCTAATAGAGAAGGTTTTACCTCATCTTCTGTTACTGTGACTTTTAATTTTTTAAAATGCATCTGTGCAGGCTCAGATACATAGAGCAAGGAAGAGGGAAGAAGGCAGTTGTTCTGTTTGAAACAGTACACTTTTCATTTAGATCAGACCTGTGTCTACCCATGCAGAATTTCAGGGGAAGGTAATGAGCTTCCACGTAAGGATTTAAGTTCTAAAATTTTAGATAATATTACTTTATGAAGAATTATACTAATTAACTTACCTGAAATCAGTAAAACTGCTTCTATGTATGACAGTTTGCAAGACTGTGCACCAGCCATGTCCTTCTTCCAGTTCAGGTGCATTAGAACAGCTTTTTTACTCATGGTGCACATCCTGTATTATCTATTAATAGGAAAATAAGTTTTTTAACTTCATCTGAAAGAAGAAATAATTTTTTCTCTTGCTAAGTGAATGACAGCTTTGCCAAAGACTGCATTTATTCCTGAAAATTCCCATAGAAATTGTCCACAAGAAAAAAAAAATATTTCTGGCTTTCCCTCTCAGCACTTCCTCATTTTTAAAATACAGCACTACACAATGATGGACATTAATAAACAGTAAAGAGGCACAGCATTGGTCTCAGCCACCTGAACACTACATCTGAAAGAGGAGACACACAAGAATGGCTGATGTGCCAAGGTGCTGAATTACAGCCGAGTGACTGAAACTTTTAATGTCTGTTTCTTAATGTCTTGGATAGGATTGCACACAAGTCGACCCTGCCTGCCAATATATTGTTTCTCTCTTCCATCTTTAATGATAATATAACAGAACGATAGGTAATTTCAACAAAAAGCTATTTGCTGAGCAATAGTAATCTCTGCGAGGGAGGGGTAAGACTACGCTGTTTCTTCACAGCAAGAAATGAGGGAACAGAACAACACTCAGGACCTAATTTACACTCTAATAGAAGACAGTGGAGTCTTATGAACAAGGAACTAGCACAAAGCATCATTGCAGCCTTTGTAATACATTGAGATTGCTTTCTGTTGGGGAGGGTTCATAAAAACACATATGTGCGCACACAATCCTGCACTTTTTTGAAATGCAGTGCAAGCATTTCATGTGAGATACTGCATAGCACTTAAGCAAATAAGGCACGTCGCCGGGGAGCCACAAGGACCAGCCCCTGCCTCAGGGACAGGGAGCTGGCAACATGGTGGACAGGGCAGGGGTCTCCCCAGCCAGAGCCCAGGTCCAGCCCCGAGCAAAGCAAGCAGGGCAGGCCCAGGGGTAGCAGCCAAGGCCAGCCCAGAGCCCAGATCTCCAAACAAGTCTGTGGTGACAAGGCAGGTCTGGGGCCAAGCCAGAAGGCAGTCAGTAAGTCAGTGCCCAGAGAGGGGAACTGGGGTCAGCACAGCACTGGGAGAGCCGGGCAAGGCTGGGCTGAGGCCAGGTGGGATATCAGTCTGTGGGTGTGGGTCAGGGTCAGTGGGACCCACGGTGAGGGCCAGGTACTGTCGCACCTGCCACTCAGCGGGAGCTGTAGCTGTGGCCCAAGCGCTACAGCTGCCACCGAAAGCAAAGGTCTCCAGACCAACCTTGCTCTGCAAACAGAGGTATATAGCCATTTGTACACAAGAGAAAATGGCAACATGTTTTGTGACGGTACTGTCTGGAACCCAAAAATCTAACAAAAAAAAAAAAATTAAAAAGACACAATTTAGATGGTCACAAAGGTGACATAGGAGAGGCAAAAGTGAGACCTTTGTATGACCCAACAATGAAGGCTGGGAACAAACACAGAGCCTGTGGCACGTGGTAGCTGATGAAGAGGAGGACTGTATAAAGTGTTTTGGCATGTAAGAGTAGAGGGGAGACAGATGCCTAAGGAACAAGTAGTAGTGGATGCCTGGCATCAGGGGATGAGACAAAGAAGTTGCAGCAAGCCCTAGAAAAAGTAGAGTATGGAAGAATGGTAAAGCATCTGAGAGCACAGGTCAGAGAAAATGGAGGGATGCAAAGAGCTTCTATGACCTCGTCTCCTCTGTGTCTTTTAAAAGCCTTTAGGCATGGCTAAAGTTGTAAGAGTGTTTCATCTCCCCAGATTACCAAGGTGTTTACAATGTACTATTTATACTAAGGCAGTACTCTGAAATCCCAGTCAAGGATCATGAACCCTACTCTGCAAAATGCTGTGTAAAGTGACAATCCATATTCACAGGCCACATATTCAAGAGTACATAAAGAAAAAGATACAGTGATATCGGGGACTTTGGATGCTTTTAGATTTCACCTCAAGATCTCACATATTGTGGGTTATGTTGAGAGACGAACAAAAAAATTATATCTGATACGCCACCTTCAGAATCTAGGTATTATGAACAAAAAATGTTCCTATAAAATGCACCAAATAAATTTTAATAAAATATAAAAAATATACAAAATACATCTAACATTCCCACTCAGTAAACATACTCTTCTGATTCTGCTTTTGCAAATGCAGAAACCCAGCTTTCAACATTTTCAAAAAGAGGGAGCTCTGGTGTTGCAAACTGCCATATGAGGTGGTTCAGGTGGTTCAGGAAGACTGAGTTTTGTGCTCGTAGTTTGCCTTTTTCATAGCTACATCCTATTACCTAGTAGGCTATACCTGTCCTTCTCAGGCCCATAAAGGAGATTTTTTTCCTCTCTAATTTGGCTAATAGCAAAAAAAGATAACAAATCAAACAAAGATTAAGAGGCAATTTGCTATGTGGTGCATAGCCAGGTTATTAAAGAGAACTCCTGCTGGTAGCATGTTCTTAGTGAGTAATGCACTTCGTTTAGCTCAATTACCTCAACAAAGAAAATTATCGTGCTTATTAGTGTTTGCCATCCACTAGTTGCAACACATTAATTCACCAAGCAGATGCATCCTAAACTATGTCCTATCACATGAACAAAATCTCAGCACCCTGGTGAAACAGACCCAGTATCAACCCTCCACAGAGTCTCCAGAAATCCTTGATTACTGTAGGAACACCAGGGACACAAAAAGATGACACTCATGGCTCTAAACTCCAATCAACTTGAGATAAAATAAAACAAGGACAATGCTGGGCACTTCTGAAAAATCCCAGTTTAAACATATTTACAAGTATATTTTATAAAGAGACTAATATCTTTCCTTAGTTATTCCCAGCTAATCACTACAGGACTTGAAATTGTAAACAGATGGAAAGCATCCAGTACATTTTGTAAGCCTAACTGAAAAGACATTAATGTATTAAAAAATCAAAATACATTTTTTAGCATTTATATTCCTTCTGCTTAGGTCTGTCTTTCAGAGCTTGTCTCTTGTAGTGCTTGGATTTGAATTTCTGCAATGGCTAAATTGAGAACCTGCAAATTGAATAGAAAAGTGATGGTGTGCTGCCTGCACCAAAATGGATTAAACTTGCTGTAATCATTGCTGCGATGTATTTTCCTACAGCCTTTAAATTCTATCTGTTCTGCAGGTTGCATTTACCTGTGCTATTTAATGTCATTTACTCTGCACAACAATCAAGTATGTAGCCTGCAGTTAAAAACGTAGTGAATTCAGAAGTTTTTCCTTGAAAACTAAATGAAGTGAGTAAAGGGACAGGAATGTCTTTATACAGACTGAAATGCTGCTTAGGCTTTGTTTCCTTTCCTTGCATTATTTTAAATTATATATTCATAATATTCATATATATTTATTTCTGACTGTATAAATTGGAGAAATTCTTTTTTTAGTATATGTAAGAAAATGAGGGTATAGTTTGTCATACTTTGCCACTGATTTATTTCTTTAATTAAAAGCATTTGGTGTAAATCCTCCATTGACCTTACATTTTTCAAAGTGAGAACATACCTTTTTTTGTGAAGAAATGATAATTTATTAAAAATATTATCTCTGCTATTATCTGTTGAGTCAACTGTGGTGAAAAAAGCAAAGCAATGAGCATTGTGACAGGTACACTAGTGTGTGTAATATAATTGCACCAAACAATTGCAAATATATGAGTGTCTTCATAGATCTAAGAGACAAATAAATCTAAGACATAATGCTTATTATCATTTAGTAAAGCAAAACTGATTATTTCTTGATGTGTAGTGTAAGTATTCATGCCTATAATTAATCTTGTCCAATACTTTTTGTTAAAATGCCCTGTCTCCAGTTATTTACTCATTTTCCAAATATTAGCTATTTAACATCCCATTTTGCGCAGTACAAGAGAAGAAGAGAGGAAACAGTGACAGGCAGAGATATGAGAATCAGATAAGTCAAAGGGGTCTGGCAGCCCAGTCTTGCTCAGTTCTCTAGATAAGTGATACTCAAAAGGCAATACGTGATGATCTGTTGTCCACAGGGAACTTGCCTACTTTGTTGCTGAATTTGGAAAAGAATGTGGCAGGAGCCTGCAGAAGGGGAAAGGATGGTCTTAGATAGTGGTAATTGAAAGTCATCTCAGAGGAATAGGTTCTTTCCCTCTCTCACCAAATTTCTTTGTGACGCTAGGAAAGCTACACAAAATTAGTTCCTGCACAAGTGGCTGTATAGCAGTTTACCACTAACGAAGGTAGAATTGCAACAAAGTTGGTTGCGCCGAGCTAATTTTATATAATTAGCATAGGCAACAATAGCACATGCCATGAAGTTCAGTATATTGTGAAAGCCTGCCAAGGTTCCCAACAGTGGAGCAATTTTAGTTGCCACACAGGTTGAATCTATGCCACCGCTTCTCTTTATTTTTGCCCTTGCTAGTTGAATTAAAGCTTCCTGAGGCATATATCAGCTAAAAGATTCTTATTCGGGTACTCACATCCCTGCACACTGAAAATTATAAAATTAACTAATATTCTGCATCATCATACAATTATTACCCTTTTCCCAAATATTTTTCCTTTGCAAAAAAACAGTAATAGAAAATGCAAATGTTCAAATGGCCAAAAAGTAAGATAAAAGAGAAGAGACTATACATACATATATATATCCCATGTTCACAGCAGATACAACAAATTGCACCAAAAGAGATTTATGTTGAGAAAAATTCATACAATGAGACTAATGAAGCACTAGAATATATTCTTTAGGAAAATTCTGTAATAGCCATCACTAGACATATTTAAGAACAGGTTAGAAAAGAACCTGACAGGAATGGCACAGGTATATGTTTTGATCTGCGGGGACTAGGATTACAGGATGTCTCAATGTTCTCTGCAGTCCTATGGTTGATGATTTTTTTAGAATCTGTATGAAAACAGATGAGAAATGAAAATATCAATTAAAAACAAAGTTTTTCAAACCTGAGACATTTTATTGCCACTTTTTTAAAAATTCACTATAGGAAATATTATGGTGTTTTCATTTTAGCTTTGTATTCCCTGTGTATTAATAAAAAATGAAGAATAGAAAGTTGAAAGAAGGATTTGTGCTGTGCTCATGAACTCTGTACAGCACGGGATCATAATCTGATTAAGACATTTTGTTCCTTAGGCATAAATTATTATATGCTCATGTAAATAAATTATGAGTTTGCATTTAAATGTGTTTGAATGTAACAGACGTTATGTGACTATGATAAGAAATATCTTTAAAAATTCCTGAAAATAGGCAGATGCCCCAGAGAGATTTGATCACTTACAGATAAGAAAGCCCCAATGACACAACAGCACCAGATAAGCAAATAAGTGAGGCAAGACTGCATCATTTATTATTATATGGTTCTTACTTAGAATATTATATTTTTGTTCTAAAGCGATTAGTGTCAGAATGATGCTACCCTTATTTTTTTACATCATAGTAAATATCCAGTGCCACTAAATAACTTTATATCACCAGTGACATTAAAGAAAGGTGATTTTTCAAAGTGAATTGATACTTTCAATGTTCACCTTACTTTCTTTTGCATAGTTCATACTGCAAAATTACTAATTAAAATAAAACCTTATTCACATCTTAATCTGGTACCCTAGTGAGAGTTCCATGTGTTCAGCATTGAGACAGACTTCTCCTTAGGGAGTACTGTAAAGAAGATTAGAGGATTCACAGCCTGTTGTGATTGAATAACTAGGAGGATTGTCAAAGGAGCTGCTGTGACAAACCTTTGAACTAAACAGGAGGAATGACATGCAGCCTAGATGATTAGCTTTCAGTCTGCACTGCATCAAGAAGTTTGTTCTGAGTCCAGTGCCAGTACATAACTCTGAAAGACAGTGACTTCCTTGAACATTGTTGCTTCTATATCCATTTTGCTGTACGAGTACAACATGAGATCTGCAAAATGGGTGATCTTTGCATTTTGTTTCAAGAACACTTGCTTAAGGCCAAAACAAGCATAACTTCTGTAGAAAGACTCTGAACTAACGGAAACTCATGAATTCCAATGGAAAGTTTTATTTACATGGTGTCCACATGAAGCTTATTAATGCTTATGGCCTATTCTTGCTTCTATATGTAACCAAAACCAACCCAAATATTATTATATCACTATGTTTAAATTAATGACATATGCAAGAAAATAGATAGTAGGACAAAAATAACATCAGTTTAAATTCAAATTGCATTGTGAAGAATAACTCAATACTAAAATAGAATGAAAATAAAAATTTATTTTATCCTTTTTTTATTGTAAAGAAGTTAATATACTAGCAGTATTTCAAAACATGCAGCAAATAGAGAAAGACATAGTCTTCTGGCTCACTAAAAATGCGTCTTGCCCAAACACTTTCCCTCTTAAAAGAAGAGATGATGGGGCAGAGGAAGGTACTTGTTTCAAGACTGCTTATGAAAATTAAAATTTAATTAAGAGCTTTTTGAAATTCCATGGGATCTAATGTGTCAACAGTTTGTTTCATGACTGTAAGATAATATCTTTATCATAGAAACTCACTTCCTTAACACTTGAGGTGTTGAGATTTTTGGCAGTAGTAGTCCCCATGGTTCCTATAAAATTAAGTAATTTGTTCACTTTCCAAACCTTTATATATATATCAAGGTAGTTTGCTGAAGAGGATTTCCATCCTGCATCCATTTGCTTACATTCTCAGGAATCACTGCCTACAATAGTTTTCATGATCTTAGCTAATATAATCTTGGAAGTGTGTCATGCTTATTTCAGCTGCTACCCACTCATATTAGAAGGCTGTCTAAAATCCCAGTCTTGAAAGGCTTAGAAACTTTCTTCAGACCTTTAACTCATCATACTAATTTGTGGTGTTTCTATTCACATTTATTCTTATTAAAATACTGTTCCTCAGCTCAAATACCTCTTTTCCCTACACGGTTCTCCACCAAAATTTGAATTTATAGACAATGATCCTATTGCCTCTCAATCTGTTTTGCTATCTATTTTAAAGGCAGGTTCCCAACAGCCTTGATCATTCTTAGAGACTTTACACGGTTTCCTACAGGAATTGACCTTTTGAGTATAGCTGGTCAGCATAACTCTCACCTTTGGCTTATATACCAATATTAATTCTTCCTTCACTGGCAATATGTCAGATGCATTCTAGGGTTACATTTGCACCAGTTTTTTTCATAGCCAGATTACAGTATGGCTCATAGGCACCCTATTGTTGACTAAAACACTTGTATATTTATCCTTTTGTCATCTGCAACTGATGACCCCACCATTTAAAAAAGACATTCTTACAATTTGTTTCTAAAAGCATGTCTCCATTATGTAGCATTAGATTTGTTCTCATTTCTATTACTCAGTCTAAATAATTCAATTTTTCCTGTACAGGAATCAGTCCTACTTTTTAATCTTCCAAATCCAATGTCCTAACAAACATCATTAGCACACTACTATATTTTGTACCAACATAGTTAAAGAAAGTAAAAAAAGCTCACTCCTAAAACACCATAAGCATCCTGTGCAGGTAAAGGAGAAGGATAGGGTCCTTTCGCAGGCAATTCAGAGCAGAAACCTATCTTAGTAATTCTGAACATCTCCTCAGAGAAGCCTTCTATTCACTATAAAGGGAGCATAATCAGAACAGCTAAAGTTAGCTTTTTGGAATACCCCTGTTCTTGTACCAAGCAGATGACTAACACATTTTTTTCTGTTACAGAGAAACATTAGGTTTCCTAGTCATTTTGGATGTGTGAGCTTAGACTTGGAACTGGGGACAGACAGAGGATTCTGGTTTCTATAAAATTACCCATACTATGATTGTCAGCACAAATTGAGGATGTGTTTTTGAATCAATACCTTTCATGATGCCTGGAACTACATTTTTCTATCTCACTGAAATTTTTCTCAGCTATACCATCATGTTTTGTAGACATTTGTATAGCTACAAATTGTCATATCCTTCTGAAAACTGGTTGTTTGAATTAGAGATTCTCCATAATTTATTGAAGACAACAAATTATTTTTTCAAGACACAGGTTGTACATACGATCATAAATCATAATGTCAGTACTCAATAAAAGCATTAAATGTTCTATTGCAAGATCAAGAATTACATTTCCAAGTAGATAGGAGAAAGTCTCTTAAGTGTTGCAAAATAAGGGTTATAACTGAAATCAGCAAAAAGTGGTATAGATTTTTTTCAGGAAGCAGCATACATTTAAGAAATACATTTTCTCAGGGGTCACCGGGTAGATAAAAGATGGAGTTGAACTCAGGTGTTTGGTGTTCATGGCCAAAAAGCAAGAAAGATTTAAACTCTAGATTGCAACTTAGAAAAGGGAAAACTTGATTTATTGTGAAATAAGCTATTGCATTTCTTGATCCTTGTTTTGTTTGCACTCTTAACACAGAAAACCTCAAAGCCACAGTACTTAACAGATGTTACTTGCATTAGCATACTCAACACAGTATTTCCATGGCCTGTTCTTTCAAGGCCATTTTCTTCCACTACGTTATATCTGTCTAAATATTTTCTCTTGGCATGTGGAGAATTAAGGCACTGTAATTTTATTCACTAAACAAACAAGTTAAAACCTGCAAGTTAAAAAAATAAAACTTACAAATTAAAAACATAAGAAAATTACATTATTATTATTCTTCTATTGTTACATACGTTGCTATTGTTCATAGAATCATAGAATCATAGAATCGTTTAGGTTGGAAAAGACCTTTAAGATCATCCAGTCCAACCATTAACCTACACTACCAAGTCTACTCTAAGCCAATCAAGGGTAGACTAGACTAAACCATGTTCCGAAGTGCCACATCAACCCATTTTTTGAACACTTCCAGGGATGGTGACTCCACCACCTCTCTGGGAAGCCGCTTCCAATGCTTGACCACCCTTTCCGTAAAGAAATTTTTCCTAATATCCAACCTAAACCTCCCCTGGTGCAGCTTTAGCTCATTTCCTCTCGTCCTATCGCTAACTACTTGGGAGAAGAGACCAACACCCACCTCACTACAACCTCCTTTCAGGGAGTTGCAGAGAGCGATAAGGTCTCCCCTCAGCCTCCTCTTCTCTAAGCTACACAACCCCAGTTCCCTCAGCCGCTCCTCATAAGGCCTGTGCTCCAGACCCTTCACCAGCCTTGTTGCCCTTCTCTGAACACGCTCCAGCACCTCAATGTCTTTCTTGTAGTGAGGGGCCCAAAACTGGACACAGTATTCCAGGTGCGGCCTCACCAGCGCCAAGTACAGGGGGACAATCACCTCCCTGCTCCTGCTGGCCACACTATTCCTGATACAAGCCAGGATGCTGTTGGCCTTCTTGGCCACCTGGGTACACTGCTGCCTCATGTTCAGCCGGCTGTCTACCCACACCCCCAGGTCCTTTTTGGCCAGGCAGTTTTCCAGCCACTCTTCCCCAAGCCTGTAGCGTTGCATGGGGTTGTTTTGACCCAAGTGCAGGACCCGGCACTTGGCCTTGTTAAACCTCATACAGTTGGTCTTGTCCCATTGGTCCAGCCTGTCCAGGTCCCTCTGCAGGGCCATCCTACCCTCCAGCAGATCGACACTCCCACCCAGTTTGGTGTTGTCTGCAAATTTACTGAGGTTGCACTCAATCCCCTCATCCAGATCATTGATAAAGATATTAAACAAGGCTGGCCCCAAAACAGAGCCCTGGGGAACACCGCTCGTGACCGGCTGCCAAGTGGACTTAACTCCATTTACCACAACTCTCTGGGCTCAGCCACTCAACCAGTTTTTTACCCAGCGAAGACTATGCCCGTCCAAGCCATGAGCTGCCAGCTTCCCAAGGAGAATATTATGGGAGACGGTGTCAAAAGTTTTGCTAAAGTCCAGGTAAATGACATCCACAGCCTTTCCATCATCTACCAGGCGGGTCACCAGGTCATAGTTAAACAAAGTATGTTTGAGGTAATAACAAAACTGTGTGCACAGTACATGAGTTGTGGTCCTGACTTTTTTACTTCCTAGGCCATGTGAAACTATTATTTCGCCAGGGAATAAACATTTCTGCCCTGTAAAGGACTACATGATATAGTAAGTAATATAGACCTAGGCATATTGTGACATTACATAAAGGTCAGAGATAAATTTGCTTAAAGAATAACATGTCAGCTTAGGGACAAATCCTAGCACTCAGCACAGCTCAGCACAGGAAAACAAAGGCAAAGTATCTTTCTGCTCATCTAAGCAGTGTGTTAGTAAGGGAGCAGATTTACCTCTGACTGCAGATCTGCCTCTGTATGGCGCAAACTATTCAGCTGTATAACACAGGCAGAGACAAACCAGGAATTGATTGATATCCACAAGTTTGATCACCCTCTGAGAGTTTTCATATAGAGGATAAAACCAAAGAGCCCAGTGTGAAATCAATACAGTCTGTAATTATAAGTGTGAGGTAAGAATGAACATAATTATGAATTCAAAATGAGGCATTATCTCCTTAACAGAGCATGCTAAAAACATAAGTCAGCCTAACCTTTCTCATAGGCAGAAGATCTGAAAGTCTGAGCAGTAGCAAACCAGAACCAGAAAACATTGCAATGTAGTATGATGGACAAATTAAAATTATTAAATGTGGTCTCTTCAAAGAGAATTACCTTAGTCAGGTCTCTGACCTGGAAAACGTACTCATTCCTGCCAGTTGTCATGTTCTGCTGGCAGCTATGTGTTTTCGTATATGAATTAATAAAGCATATATTAATAGTTAATAAAAAGTTTAGCACACAAAAGAGCACACACATACTGAAAGAAACATCACTAAACAAAAAAGAGAGGAGCAAAAGAGGAAAGCACCTCAGCTCTGCTGGGGAAATGATCTCAGGCCAGTCAGGAGGTGCTGAGCCAGACTCTAATTTCCACCAAGGGTGCTGCATGCAGTGAAAGGCATCTGCACAGCACTGGTGTCATGAATTCATGGAAAAGTACCACCTAATGCAAGAGATGGAGTGAAGTTTGAACAGGCTTCATTAGCCAAGGCAGTTTAAAGTGCACCTCCACACGAAGCACAGGTACGTTACACATCTTCAAATTAGCAGTATTCAACATGCAGCCTCCTCCATCTGTATTAACCAGAGAAAATTTAAAGTAAGCATTTTGTTACTAGAAAATAATAGAGGAGGAGGTAACGCAAACCAAATGAAAAGTAGGGCAAAGAAAATCGATTTCTCATCAACTGTGGGGCAAATAACTTTAAACAAACTCACATAGTTTCTAATCAGTACCAAATAACAACACGGTTCCTATGGGCTACACTCCAATGATAAAGCACCAAATTTATGGTATAGGAGACTTTAAATTTTATTGGAAAGTCTGTGAAATAACAAGAAAATCCCACACATCTTATAGCTTATCCCTAGAAAGCAGATAGAAAGGGCCTTTGGCATGACACTTGTGATAAGTGTATTTTACTATAAGATAGCTAATGCCCTGAGCAAACACAGCAATAGTGAAGAGTAAGAATTATTTGAAATTCTTTGCATAGTAGCTGAAAAACTAATTGTGACATGTTAGCTCAAAACAAGAAAGGATTTCATTACACTGCAGATGGCCTGAGCAAAGGGAATATGCAACACAAAAGGAACTGTGATGAGATTACGAAGTATATCAGAACTGTTTGATTCATCTCCTGTCTGGGGAGTTTTAAGAAATAGACAGGACAGAAGACTTAAATTAGAGGAATGATAACCACATACTTCCAGACTTCTGTTTCTTCTGCTTTTACAGCTTATCTCCATTTTATCCACTGATTTTATTGCTGAAGGATTTTCACATCCTTATATCATATTTCCTTGGGCACTGTGATATGTCTTGTGTCTCCAGACAACTGTGCTTCTCAAAAAGCTACATGCATCCCACTCTGACATTCTCCTTTTTTAGTTACAGCTCCTTCTGTTAGGAACTTCAAAGTAGGTTTAGGTCTTGAGGAGACATGATGTTTATTTTAAGATCTCTTTGGAGTGTTTTTAAATTCTTCCCTACTTAAGATGCTGTTATACCACTTTCCCTCTACTCATCTTCTCAAGAATTTGGAAATTTCAGGCATGCCTCACTCTTGGTCTGCTTCTTCTCTTGCTGTAACATCCACATCTCCATGGTATTTGGGACAGAGCTGAAAAACTGACAGGAAAAAAGAACAACTCTCTGCTGTACTACCTGTGTTGGGCATAGGTGGCAGGGTTTCAGTACAGGGGTGGTAGTTGTGACCTGTGTGGGAGGAGGCACCGAGCTGCCCTGAGCCACTCACAGCCATTTCCAGCCAGCTCTGACACCAGTGTGTGAGACCAGCTGAGAAGTGTTCAGTCTAGGATACAGAAGAAATCCCATATCCTGGTGTCCACATAGAGGAAGTCCAAATGCCTGGCCCAGCTGCCAGCTGGGTGGTACTCCAAAACAGCCCCAGTTTGCATAATCAGACACTAGCAAGTAATTGAGGATGAAATTTCAAAAAAGTTGATCAAGAAACACCTTCAGCTAGATTTTCTAATTGACTGCGCAGCATGCATAGATCCTATTAAAAGCATTAGTTTCAGTGCAGAATATGAGAGTGCGGGTGTTTGAAAATGAACTGGCCTCAGGTTTGAGGAAATGCTGTGAGTGCTGGCATATCAGTTCAGTGTAACTATAACCCTGAGTAAATGTGTGGTGGGGAACTTCTTAATGGAAACAGCAGCTTCAGCACAAACACCATTATTTTGCTTCCACTTGGTAAAACATGCACTTTTAACCTGATATTAGCTGATATTCATTACAAAAATGAGATTAAATCAATTTTCCCAAGATTAGGAAGCATAAAGTAAGCATGGTCTCTCCTCTCCTACCTGCACATCACAGTCTTTAACTTAGTTATGTCCTGTTATCATTAGGATATTACCATATAATAATGAGCACACTTTTATGCACAGATGGTAAGAGCATGCCTTGTATCTTAGCAAATACACAGGATAGGTCCTCCGCTTTACATAGCCACAGTAGAACTTGGTGAAAAGCAGCAGTGGGAAGTCATTAGTGTAGTGGGCTACACAGAGCACAGGCTACAGGACCTCCTCTGCTTGAAATATCATGTAGGCTGTTGCATGTAGGCAGCAATATCAGTTGACATAAGCAGGAAGCAAGAGCGGGTGTCCATTTACTGTGAAGTGATGTGAATAAGCACTGTGGCCAATAAAGGTCCACTCTTAATTTCTGACTTCTGCTCAGAAGTAGAATTAGCACTGTTTCCTTCCAGTGCTTTTTTTTAAGCTTTTTTCCTTTTGTTTTAATTAGCACACAGAATCCAAGACCTTCGAGTTTCCAATCAAATGAGTATGCTGATGCCCAACTTAAAGAGCTTGCCAGAAAAATGCGGGAAAGGGCAACAGTCTATAAGGAAAAGCTGAAAGACCCAGTGCTGTCCTCCCCTGAAGGCAGTCCTACAGCTTGTAAGTGACTCCAGAAATAGCTGTGCATTTGTTGGGTTTAAAGATGAAAATTATTTTGTGGGAACAGAAAATACTGTGGGAAAATTTTCAAATAAGTATAGTATGTTTACCCACTGAAGTGGATGTTTGTGCCCATTGAAGTTAATTTATCCTTATTAGTCTACAGTAAAGAGTGCTGAATTATGAATTATCTTATTTCTTGTCAGTCTTTTATGGCATTAGTTATGGGCACTGTCCAAGGAAATACAGTAATATATATATTGCACTCCATAACATCAAGTTCCCTGTTCTTGATAGAAGATGTACATGATTATATCAGTGGTGATTTTATTCTCCAGTCTGTTTTCTAATGCATTCAGTATTACAATGAATTGTAGCTTTAGTTACTGCCAGGTGTTTTTAGAAAAGTTTTTAACATCATGAAGCTCTTGTACATGTTAAAACAGGGTGTAGTAATTGAGCCATTATTAAAATGTCACCCTTTGTGGCTAGCACCATCAAAGAAGCAGCCTCAACCCCCACCAAAAGAAGAAAAAAAAGAAGAAAAGAAAGAGGATGCAGAAGCAAAGCCAGAGGAGGATCATTACTGCGATATGCTGTGCTGTAAATTCAAAAAACCTCCACTGAAAAAATACATGGAGTATCTGCAGCTACCAGACAGCATAGACTCATACACAGGTAAATTAAAAGCTATGCAATAAAATGGGGTAAAGGCGTATTGAAGTAGCCTAGTACTACATAGCACCTGTGAGCCACCGTAAGATCCACATTCCAGTTTGCAACTCAGAGGGATGCATAGATCCTGCCCTAAAGAACACGTATTCCAAACAGGGAAAAGACATGAAAAGTGACAACAGTTGTAAAGATGGTATGCACAAGCTGGTATGCAAACCAAACATGATTAAAACCCAAGTCTTCTGATTCTTGATCTAGAATTTGTCCCATTCATTAGGGCCAAATAGTTATTTTGTCAGTTATAACATACACCAGCAGCATGCCAAATGTGTTGAGTTTCTTCAGATGCATTAAATTCTGTATGCTTTCATAAACTCATCTTTATTCCCTGTTGCAAATTCTTTGTGTGCCTCCTAGCTCCAACCTAGATCACTTCAGCAGCCTGTGCCATTGAAAAAGGGAGAATGGTAGGTTGCTGTCGTGGTTTAACCCTGGCTGGATGCCAAGTGCCCACCTAAGCCGCTCTATCACTCCCCTTCTCAACTGGACAGGGGAGAGAAAATATAACAAAAAACTCATGGGTTGAGGTAAGGACAGGGAGATCACTCAGCAGTTACCGTCATGGGCAAAACAGACTTGAGTTGGGGAAAATCAGTTTAATTTATTAACAGTCAAAACTGAGTAAGGTAATGGGAAATAAAAATTAAATCTTAATTAAGTGTGGGTCCCTTCCATAGGGTGCAGCCCTTCAGGAGCAGACTGCTCCAGCGTGGGTCCCCCACGGGGTCACAAGTCCTGCCCGCAAACCTGCACCAGCCTGGGCTCCTCCCTCTCCATGGGTCCACAGGTCCTGCCAGGAGCCTGCTCCAGCGTGGGCTTCCCATGGGGTCACAGCCTCCTTTGGGCATCCACCTGCTCCAGCGTGGTGTCCTCCCCGGGCTGCAGGTGGATATCTGCTCCACCATGGACCTCCATGGGTGCAGGGGCACAGCTGCCTCACCATGGTCTTCACTAGGGGCTGCAGGGGAATCTCTGCTCTGGCGCCTGGAGCATCTCCTCCTCTTCCTCCTTCACTGACCTTGGTACCTACAGAGTCGTTCCTCTCACATAGTCTCACTCTGCAGTCCAGCTGCATTGTGTGTCCCGGTGTTTTGGGGTTTTTTGGGGGGAAGGGGGGGTGGGGCTTCTCAAATATGTTATCCCAGAGGTGCTACCACTGTCACTGAGGGGCTCGGCCTTGGCCAGCGGTGGGTCCATCTTGGAGCCGCCTGACACTGGCTCTGTCAGACACAGAGGAAGCTTCTAGCAGCTTCTCACAGAAGCCACTGCTGTAACCCCCCTGCTACCGAAACATTGCCACGCAAATCCAGTACAGTTGCTCTGGGCAGAAGCTTTCCCAGAGACTGCAGTAGAATAAATGTGTCTAAAAGAATGAGAAAAGATTCTAAGTTCATGCCTGTAAATTCAATGTTTTTTCTTTCAGATCACCGTTACGTTGCATGGCTCATGCTTGTGACAGTCGCCTATAATTGGAATTGCTGGTTTATTCCCCTTCGCTTTGTGTTTCCATATCAAACCCCAAGTAATACAATATACTGGTTTATCACAGACATCATTTGTGATATCTGCTACCTGTGTGACTTACTGATTTTCCAGCCCCGAGTACAATTTTTAAGAGGAGGAGATATAATAGTAAGTATTGGAAGTGGGATTTCCACAGGTCGTAGTTGTGTGTTAAAGTACATTATAGAAATTCCCTCTAATCTGACACATTTTTTCCTCCTGTGTCAAATATATTTAACTTTTTTATTTATCAAAGGATACCTATGTTCTTCTTCACTGACCTTCAATTATCCTATTTTGGAAGAAAGAAACATATCCATTGTCTACATTCTTAAAAAAAGAAAAAACAGATTTGAAAGTAACAGATGAGAGCAGTCAGAACAGGCATAAAGCTGTTTCTCATCAGGAGTAAATTGGTGCAGCTTCACTGGAATCAGTGATTATATGACTATGTGTTCATACATGTATGCATGCATTTGTATGTTTGTGTGAAACTTTCAGCTTTCTATTCACCTTGCGCAAGAATCATAGTTGAAGACGATGCACGTTCTGCTCAGGTTGGACAGGATACCCATGTTTTGTTACAGATTGTGAGATTGTGGCATTTTTCACCAAAATCAGAGCAAATCCCTGTAATTTCAGGATGCTTTGAAAATAATTTATTTGAGATATTTTATTTGGGGAAAATATGTACATTCAATTTTGCTTCTTGCTATTATTTTTGTGTTATCTTTTTACAGAAAAATGCAAAATAAAACTCTGAGCAAGTACCTGAAAAAAGGTAAAAGCTTGCCCTTAACAATCTAAAGGCCATCTAGAACATGAACATTTCTTTAAACTCTTCCCTACTTTTGATTCTTTAACTTCTTATAGAATAAATCCTAATGTGGAAAAAAATGAGTTTAGATAACTTCGGTGTGACACTACTGTGCCCAACAGACAGTAAATTCAAAATTATATATCTTCAAATGTAATTTGGAACTAGATTTATTTCAGTGTTTTACATAAAATTTTACACATTGTGCATACAAGATATTACTGATACCTTTACAGAGGAATCTCAGATAAAACCGTGCAAATATAGTTTGGATGGATATCAAATGCAGTGCAGTGTAATGTATTTTTCCATGCCAAGACATTCAGTAACTGGCAATCTTGCCTAAATCCTACAAAACTCAAGTTTTATGAACAAGGTTAAAACTCTGAAGTAGGAAGCTTACCTTTTGTTTCCCTTGAAGCTGTTTGTACAAATCACAGATTCTAGTGCATGAAGAGATGATGTACTGCCTGATCTCCTGCATTTTGTTTAATGCTTAGACTGATAATAGTGAAAAGTTGGCATGGGAATAAGATATCAAAGCTATTTTTAAAGTGTCTCTGGTATAAATAGAGAAAGTATAATAATAGACGCATTTCTTTAGATACTTGTGATTACCCTTTCTTATTAAGGTATTAGCATCAGTTCCCAGGGAGAGCAATTTAAAAATAAATAGCTAATCATTACTAATGAATGCAATGTTGATTATTATAATGCTAATAATGCTAGCATGTTAATGCTAGCTTTCAAAGAGCTAATTTTGTACAGCGCCATCAGAAATGTTCTTTGCATTTTTCTTGGAACCACTGAAGTCAAATGGAGTTTTTGGCCCTGAAATTGAAGAGGTTTGAGTCAAGCACCAACTGGTACAGATGTCTTGAGAGCGAAGATTTGTGGGAAAAATGTAACACACTTCACTAGACCAACAGCCATACTTGGGAAAAAATCAGACAAATCACAAACCTGATTTTTTCAAGTAGGACTAATAAAATCTGGTCTAATGTAAACTGGTCTAACAAAAGTACTACTTCTTCCTACAGATATTTCTCCATTCATACTTTTAGACCATCATTAATGTAACTGTCATCATCCCTACTATCAGAGGAGAATTATTATTATTATTATTATTATTATTATTATTATTATTATTATTATTATTATTTTTGTCTAGTAGCAGGGGCTCATTCTTGACATCTGTTCTTGACTATGCCTTTTTCTCCTTTTGTTATCACTGTAGTCAGACAGAGTGGAAATGAAGAAATTCTACCACAGCTCTATGAAGTTTCGGGTAAGCAGATCCTGTGTTACTGGTGTCATTATGTAAGTTCTCGCTGTAGGATTTCACAGGATTTTTTTCATTCACTGAAATTCAGTTAAAGAACATCACCAGAAAGCATTGGCTTGATGGCATGACAGTGCTCACCAGCTGAAGATTGCCATCTTCATAAACAGTGTTTAATTGTAAGACAGAATAATCACAAATGCAATTATAAATATTAATTTTGAATAATAATAGATTAATAAAATGGAATTAATACGATTCTCTGTTTTGATGGATTTGTGCAAAGTCATCACCGCACACACTGGAAGACAATAGCACAGTTTGCCAGAAATTCTTTAAACAAAATAAAAAGTCTTGAACTTAGATGATAACTCTATTCAGTGAACTGTTATGCGTGGTACTGAGGTCATCACTCACACAAACAAAAACAAAAATTCAAACTAAGATTTTTGATGCTTATTGCTTTTTGTAAAAACAAAGGTGCATTTGATTTAGGAAAAGTATTTATTTTGTTCCTAAATATTGCCTTTGCCAACAGAGGATAGGTAGTCTATTGAATTCCTGATACACATACAGCTCTGCAACACTGAGCCTGCATCTCTGAAATCTCAGTTATTGCTCCCTCCTCTTCTGTAAATATTTTTGCACCTGCCTTGTTTCAGAGTTAAATTTGGCTCAATGACTGTGTTATCACTACTTATATACTTGAGGTTAAGCTATCCAAAAGTGCAGGATATACACTGTATAAGCAAGTGAGTAGGACAGAGTCAAACTTACAACAAGAGAACTTTGTGGATATCTATGGTTTTATTTTAAGTTCACACCTGCAGTATGTTTAGTGCTCTTGATTTCTGTAGAAACTAATGAGAGTTGGGTGTTGTCACCACATGCAAGATATAGATATAATCTGGGAATTTGTCATATGATTAAGTACTAACTGACAGTTACTGATATTAAAGCACTTCTGACTAAATTTTGCCTCCTCTTAGATATGTGTCTGAGAGAGGGAGAGAGGCCATAAAAGGCTGTTTGTCCTCAATCAATTTTTTTGTTTGGTTTGCTTTCTTCAGGGAGTTCAGGTATTAACGCATCTTACTTGCATGGAATAAAAGGTCAGTGCTGCAGGCTAGTTGCTGCCAACACAAGTTACGTCTCTCAGGGCAAAGGCATTTCTGATTACAGTGACATGAAGCCTACAGTTCCACATCCCTCTTTTGTTCCCAAATGATAGCAGCAACAGAGCAAAGCATCACAGGATCTTTAAAAAGGCAAAGCCAAGTTTGCCACAGCTTTCCTTCTCTCCACAGAATTCCTGGAAAGAATAAAGGAGGTAGATAAGGAGAGTAATCACACAGTTGATGTACTGCAGGGAGATGTTGAAAATCTTAGCAATGTGGGAAGGAGAAGCATCCAAATATAACAAAAGAAAATATCTATTTAAAAAAAAATCCAAAGTTATGATCCTATGATGGATCTGTTGTTTGGAACACATGGTTTCTGCAGATTGCAAGCAAGGAGTCAAATTCACCGTGTTCCCTCAGATTGTTTTAGGCAGCCTGGTTTTAAAAGCCATAGGACTACTAAGTGCTTGTGGAGTGCTCTCCCCACCTCCACTCACCAGCCACATGCCTACCATTTTAGTCTTGTCAGAACTATAGTTGAAATAACAGAATGTATTAGTAATCAAATATCTGAGATACTGTTAATAATCCCCATGAAATAGATGAAAAACTCAGGCAGGGGGGACTTAGGAGCAGGGTAGAGCAAAGCTGTTGGTGTTTTCAAAGAGATAATCTTGCCTGCCAGTACTTCAGAAGTTATGGCCTTAGCATGCTGACTGTTCAAATATTATACTCAATCATGGTTCAATCTAAGTAGGTTTTTGACAGCAAGTAAATGCATTATGATTATTGTGAAGTTTAAATTGACCTCTCTGCTCTTCAACAGCTTGATGTGATATCAGTATTGCCGTTTGAAGTTTTATACTTCTTCTTTGGATTTAACCCAGCATTTAGAGCAAATCGGATGCTAAAGGTAAGATCTGTGTTAGTGATGGATGGCTAACCACACATAAATGTTTTTACAATCCAATGGAAAGTTGTTTATAATATTTAGGAATATGAAATTTAGAAATTGGAAAATGTCTTCAGGATAAGCTACAACATCAATAAAAAAACTCAACAAAAAATACAAGATATAATCTAGCCAAATGAAGCCCTTATTCTCTTACTTTTCTTCTGACTTTATTATTTCCTGCTTTGAAAAGGTGTTTTGTGATTAAGGCTGGTTTGTTTCCATTACTTAAATTAGATTAATCTTAAATTACCTGTTTAGTTTTCAAAGACCAAAAAAAATTAATTTAAGATCACTAATTAATGCCAATGTATTTTCCCCTTCTGTTAGTAATGTCAGGTGCTTAAAAGCAAGGGAGGGAACTTTAAGGACAACATAAAGTGTACACAGAGTATTTAGCAATCATAAACCCACTTTTGTTATCGAGTCCAAAGACATCTGGAGTTGTGCAATGAAGGGGCTAAGAAGGGAATAGACAACAGCCCTCTCCCTGCATTTCATTGTACCTAGAAGGCCATTCTGTGGCTAAATATATTCCCCTTCACACAGGGAATATGTTGACAAAGAATTGGTTTTCATTTAAAGTTGGAGGAGGAACAAGAACTCTGAGAATAAAATGAAGGTGCTCTTCCCTTCAGTTTTCAAGAAAACTTCAAAATTCCATAAATCAGATCCAAAACAATATGAAAGAATGAAAAGTTAATCAGTACCTCATATTAGGCAAACAGACATGTACTGAATAGAAACAAAGAAAAAAGCTACATGTGACTATTAAGGGCTATCACTAAAGTTAAACTACAAATAATTAACAAGAGGAATTCGATACAGCAGCAATTGTTACTACATGGTGTCGTCTAGTATGTAGTTGTTGATACATGCGATCACTTACTGAGAATTACTGGATTTTCAGACAGTAAAAAAGGATTTTTATGTATGTAATTCTCTCTGATAAAGTTGCCCAAGCAATTATATATATTTGACGAAGTAGAAGTCATTCATCTGCAGCAGTCTGACCTAAACAGCAAGGTTATTTCTATAATCAGATTAATGGGACACTCAACAGCCAACACAACATTTAACTCAATTTTCATCTTTGCTTTGCAGTTCACCTTTTAGTTAAATGTTTAAAGAAAGTCAGACTATCGAAAAATCCATTATTTTCAAGATATGTATATGAACTAATATCTGTACTATTAGAAAAAGATGTGTGCTGACGAACAGTGATTGGATTACTTTCATTTGTTTTCCATTCAGCATAACACATTCTTTGAGTTTAATGATCGCTTGGAAGCTATCCTGGACAAAGCATACATCTACAGGTATGTGCTTATTAAACTCTCGTAGCATGCAAAGCTTGGCACGGAATCCATTTCATTTGATTTCATGACTTGTCAGTGAAGCACTGGATGGAAAATGATACATCTTTAACTGTTCAATTTAAGATTTTTTAAAATATCTGTCTTTATTGTAATCATTAAAATAATAAATGTAAAACTTCACTCACATATGAAATCTATCTCAGTTCAGCTGGCCTGGTTCAGGCAAAATGTTCACCAAACTGAGGCTCCTGACAAAATTTAACTGATCAGAATTGTCAGAAGTTTCTTTAGTGAAAGAGCTAAAGAATAGTTTCTTTAGGTTGCTAATAACAGTGCCAAATCCTCAGTAGCTGTTTATTTGTACTTAGTAAGAGTCATGAGCTTGAGCCTGAGTCAAGATTTTTCTTCAAATAAGCTCTCACCATGAACCTGGCATATACAGAACCTTGATCCTCCACTGCATTGACTAAACTTGGAATGAGAATCAACTCAGCACAGATCTCAAATAGTGATTATAACTGTTGTCCGCTGCACTATGTTTTCACCCTCTGCATTGACTAGAATAATACTGGAACCAACTCAAGCAGTCCGTGGACATGGGCATAGCAAGTTTCACAGGCCCCTCAGCAGTCAGTGATGCTGCTAAGACCCAATGAATCCATCTACTGTGTCACCATCATTCTCATCTACTGTGAGTGTCATCAGATGTAGTTTATCCTGTGCAATTCCTACACCAACAGATTTTTTTTTTCCCTGTCCCAGTTTTGGGGCATGTATTGTTGCTGTGTGTTGCTGCAGCAGAAATAAGAACCTTTTGTTTACCTTCTTACTCTATTTTAGAGATAATTGCACTTAAATCATAGAATCATAGAATCATAGAATCATCTAGGTTGGAAAAGACCTTTAAGATCATCCAGTCCAACCATTAACCTACACTACCAAGCCCACTCTAGACTAATCAAGGGTAGACCAGACTAAACCATATCCCGAAGTGCCACATCTACCCGTTTTTTAAACGCCTCCAGGGATGGTGACTCCACCACCTCTCTGGGCAGCCTTGGTAGGCTTGGTATTTATACATTCCAATTGAGATATTTTATGAGATTTAGAAACTAGGTAATTCAAAAAGGAGTTTGAAACATCATCTATTTCATATTTTCATGTACCTGCAAAGTAGAAAAAACTTAGAAGTTTGAAAGTTCTGCTAAAGTGTTTTTGAGATGCTGACCTCCACAAAGCTTATTCTTATGTTGCCCTCTCCTTTCACTTATTGAAGAGTCTTTTGTGGTTTGGGTGGGGTTTTTTTAATTTTTTTTTTTTTTTAATTCTTGTTGGTACAAGAGAATGCTTGTCTGAATTTCCACAAGATGAAGAAATTGTTTTTCATTTTTTGAATCACTGCCTCCTTATTTTCACCAATTTCTAATTTCATTAAAAAGAATGAGTTTTCATCTCTCTTGCTTATATTTTTTAACTATTTCTAATGTTGTGAATTTTAATTATTTAATTACTTAATTAATTTCCATATTACTTTCTTTGCTTTGGAGTCATAATTCAATGACTTTTCTGTATCTCCTATAATATTTGCAATGAGTACTGGGAGATATGGATTTTTAATATAGATGGGTTTGAATCAAGTGATTAGCTTGCATGTAACATAATGTTGTGTGTATATGGCTTTCAAGGAAATGGGAACAAATTATCAAACTCATTTTCACCCAAGTAGGCAGTTTTGCAAGGGACAGTGTTTCACACTATATAAAAGTACAGAATGGGAAATGGTTGTTTAAAGGGCAATTTCAGAATTTATATCAGTGTATATCTTCAAGTTACTCTAACTTTGAAGGACAAGATATTGATTTGTGTGTCAAAAAACAGAGCAGGTGCTCATTTAGAAATGCTAAGACACACCCGGCAAGATCTCACTGGTCCTGTACAATGTATGAGGTAGCTGGAAAGACAGAGACAGTTACTCTGCAAAGCTGTTCTACCTTGTTAGTTTAGACAGTTTTGTAGCATGGTATTGGTTGAGTGCCACATCTCTGTGTTGCCACTTGTGTCTTTGCTTCCTGGTCACAGGTGCACTTACATTTTCCAATATTAAATCACTTGCAGAATGTAAACTGCAGAATGTAAATATTACAAATTGAATCCATTTTCTACCTCACACTCTTAAGAGGCCAGAAACCTACAATGTGTGAAATAGAGCACTCTTCATAACTAAAATGCAATTTTAAATCCTGCTGAAGATGTACAGAACAACAATGGTAGAGCACGTGGACTTCAATATTGCTCAGCATATATAGGGTTAACAGTATTGATGCTTTATTATCTATAAGCTTTCCCATCAATGCATTGCTAAGGTTTCTGGTAGAAAAAAAACGCCTGCATACTGTGCTATCAAAATGTTGTATTTTGTATTTGCACCTATTAAAAATGTCATGCCATGCCCTGATACAATGCTTTAAAACACACTTCAGAAAACACTGATTCTCAGTCTTTGAGGTGCTCATTGGTAAAAACATTTATATGGCGGAGATCTTTCAATTGGCTTACCAGAAGGCATTAGGGGCAGGAAAGAAAAAGGCCAAATGGAGAAGAGAGGTCATTATACAGAAGAAGAGTACAAATAGGAAATAAAAAATACCAAAAAGATGGGATGTTTGTGTAAACTACAGTATTTTATTTGACTGTAACAATGTTTTGATCTGAGATCCTGGTATGGTCACCATTTGAGTGATAAGGCACCAATTAACTGAATAATGTCAAACTAAGCTTCTACACAGCAAGTGTATGCGTCTGGGTGGATTCTCTTCTCAAACTCATTAGTCTGAGTTTGTAGGAATAGAGCTAGAAAAAGTTACTACATCTTATCTACCCATTGTGGTAGATTCAACATGTGCCTTGAAAAATATAATATATATTGTAGCAAAGGTTTCCAGAACCTTTACTCAGACCTCAGGAGTCAACCTGCATGGATTCAAACTTGTGCACAAGACCCAGTGTGGTCAATATTGCAGTATTACTAGATCACATCAGCTGTCTGCTGTTCTCAATAGCTTGCAACCCTAAACAGAGCTGTTCTGGAAGCACACCAACATTTACACAGAGAAGTGGCATTCATTTGTCAACATCCTAAAGAAGAAGAAATAGGGAGATTGCTCAGTGGCATGGAAAGGCAAAAGAGGGCAGGCAATGGCACATCAAGAACCACCAAAGAAGTGCACAACACAGAAGCAACCACAGAGATATTATCTCCCATTAACTTAGTTTATAGACCTAACTTATTTACAACTTATTAAATTTTCATTAAACCATGCACTCAGTTACTATGGTCTGTAAACTGCGATGAATTCTTGCTGTAGCAGATATACTCATTATGTACCAGCCTCCCTGTGTTCAGGCAAGTCCTGTACTTTTCCTGCTTATTTATCCCTAGCCTGTATGAATACTTGAATGGAGAGCTAAATCCAGAAGATCTTTCTTTTGATCCCCATGCACTGAACAGAGGATATACAATGAGATCATTGTTGTATTACACAGAAAGCTGCTTGGTGCTTAAGTAGTTCATCATTGGTGTTCTTCATAGCACTGGCCATAAGCATAAGAATGGGGATTAGGAATGATATAACTTCTACTGTAGCCACTAGATCATACTATTTAGTAGATCTACTGCAGACTTCCTAGCACAGCTTTTGTAAAGCAGTTCATTTCTGACCTCAGACATTTCTTGGCTTCGGTTCACAAGTTTAGAGCCTATCTTGAACAGAGTTTGGCAAACACATTAACCCTCTAGCCTCATTAATATAGCTTCAAATTTCTGTAAATATTCATATCCAATTAAAGAAGTGGTTTATAAAGTCCTCAGGGAACAATAATTTTAAAATTACCCTGTGTCAAATATTCTAGCAAAGATATTTATTTGCCCTTGGACAAATGTGAGAGACAGGTAACTGCCAGCTATTTTTTTCACAGAGTCAATACAGGTGGGGAACTACTTAGTGGATGCTTAATATAAACATTGTTGATCCAAAAAAGCAAAGGGTTCCATATTAAAAGGAAAGAAAAATGTAAGTTGTTTTACAGCAATCTGTTGACTTTTATAGGGTCATTCGAACAACTGGATACTTGCTGTTTATCTTGCACATTAATGCATGCCTGTATTATTGGGCTTCAGACTATGAAGGACTTGGCAGCACTAGATGGGTGTATGATGGCAAAGGAAACATGTAAGTACTTTTCTCTTGCAAAAGATTTTTGTTGGTTTTGTTCCTTACTGCATCCGCCTCCTTTTTCTATGCCTTTGCTTGCAGGGTATGCCCTTACTTTACAAGTGCTCGGATAGCAAACTCTTAGCACCATGACTGCTGATTAGCAGCTTTCAGTACTAACACATATTCAGAGGGCAGGTGCAGTGAATAATCAGTTTACCACTTTCAGCTTTTACAGGTTTATGAGTCAGTGCTAAGCACTAACTTAATTAAACATTTATAAAGCAACAAGGGCCATAAATTAAATTTGTTGATTGCATATGCACATGGGAACTGTTAGAAGGATTGCAGAACATCCCTCAAAGGAATCGGAGGCACTGATTTTTTTTCTGCCACACAGTACTGTGTCATTAAAATGCAACATTTTAGTCCCTCTAAACACCATGGTGACTGGTCTGAAAAAAATTCCACCCATTTTCTCTGATCTTTTAGGAAGGTCATGCTTAAACATGTGGCAGAGTGTCTCCAGTGGGAAGGACTGGATATTGGCACACTTTTCCACAAAATCTTTGTGACAGTAATAGGCTGGGTGCTAAGTAAGGGACATTCATTAAGATGATGGAGAGGAAGCAAGAAGAAATAGCAAAGTCATAATATATTTTGTGGGTAATTATATAAAAGCATAGCTAGTAGGTTCAGATGTATGAACATTCATTTCTTTCAAAGGCCATAATATAGTTAAAGCCACAGAAGCTCAATTTGTTCATTAATTACATTATTTGCAAACCCACATATAATATACTACTGCTGTCATAAATCACCCTTTAAACAACTTTTCGCGTTTCTCTTACAGACATGCTCCTCTTGCTTGTAATTTTGTCAGACTTCACGAGTTTGGTGTGAAGTCACTATCTTGAAGGGTAAGAAAATAGCCTTTCAGAGTAAAACACACTTTCTGTAAAGCAGCCTTGTTTTTTTATAATTCCAGTTCTCTCAAAAAAACCCCGACATGCTGAAATTTCCACACACCACTAAAATACACAGCTTGAGTACTGCAGTCAGACACATGCAGGCAGGCTCATGTAGCTCAGTGGGACCACTTATGTAAGTGAAGTTATACACAGGTATTTATTCACAGGATCAAGGCTTCCAGAAATCTGACAAGAAAAATGCAGAACAAATTTCCATTTATAGCTATTTTTGTTAATGTCATTCTTGGGAATACTTGCCTCATAATTAAAAAATAAGGTAACTAAGACTGAGCAACTTGAAAACTCTGAAAGTAGAGCACTTTCTCAGTCTTCAAGTTTATAATGTTTCTTCAGAACAGCCTAGAGAACAGGCAAGAAAGTCTTCCCTTTTTTCACAGGCAAGAATATTTTACATTTCACTCAGGGAAACAATTGGTAGAAATTATTTGCTAGCTTGATCACAGACAATGCAGTTCTGCCCAGAGGCAATGGGCAGGTTTTTTAATATTTTGTGATACCTTTTCCATGAGGAGACAAAAACACTTCTCAAATGATGACACACTGAAATCACATGGGATTTAGGGCAAATTTTTTTACAAACAATAATAAACTGATAAGTCAAGGTCTGCATTAAACTGAGATGCTGAAATAAAATGCATATTAGAATACATCCGTGTAAGCCTCATTAAGCCATTAATCTACCTCATCTTGACATTGGTTGGTGATTGTATGAGTTTGTTCTTTTGCCTGTATCTAACCCATACTGGATTATATGGTCTCTTGTACATGGAACCCCAAAGAGTAACCCATGTTGAGCTGCATTTCATGAAGTATAGCTTGCTACCCCACTAACAGCAAATGCCTTCTGTATGGGATAGTCATTGCCTTAGAGAATCAGGCATGATGTATTATCTGATTGTCAAATATTTGGGATTTTTTGACAGAGAGGCATTGTGTGAACATTAGGTATTATTGCAGATGCAATGTAAATTTAAACATATCAGACAAGATACTTCTAGGTATATTCATTTCTCTGGAAAGCAGGAATTAAGAACAATCCAGGAAAAAAATCTGTCAGTAAGAGTGACCAGAACTGCAGTATAGCACAACAGTGCAGATGTAATTTCCTTTCACACAGCAGTGAGAGTTGCCAATATTTGAAGCCAAATATGCCATTGGTCTCACATAGAATGGGAACACATTCAGAAAGAAGATAAGACAAATGTAGCTTCTTAGCTAATTAAAAAAAAAATGACAGCAAGCAGTTTGACAAATAAATCAAAGTACTAGTGGGCTCAGATTACAGCAACCCAAAGCAAATGATCTGGCACTGATTTAGTGGCATGAATTTTTTATGTAGAATCCCTGCTGTGTCCATAAAATGTTGCTAGTTATGGCCAAAATCAGTTCTTAAAAACGTCAACACTTCTAGGAACTTGGTTTTTTTCCTTTCCAGGCTGAAAAGAATACACAGACAACAGTTTCCCTTATCGATTTGATTATATATATGTTTCTGAGCAGGCATACTAACTGGTGAACTTCAATTTATAACTAACAGCTCTACACAGCACTCAAACCACAAGCAAAATTACCAAAGTAGCTCTTTTTGCAAATTTCTGCTAGCTGTATTCTTTTCCAGCTCGTGTCCAGACTCTAAAGTGTTAGTGCCAGTCCAAGAAGATTTGAGGTCTTTTGCATGGCAGCCTTCAATCAAGGCCTTTGACCTGAGGTGCAAAAGGCAGTCAACCTTAACCCCCTGCAATGCACCCAAATCAGCCACACAAAATGCTCCCAGCATTAAAACTGCGCTCATGAGCTTCGTATAATTAGGCACAGACCTCAGTCTCTCCTAATGCAGAAGGATAGCATCCCTCATGCAACACTGTAGTGTAGAGCCTATGTAACCACAGCAGCAGGATACTGAAAAGGTCTCTTAATTATAGCTAAGCGAACAATTTGAACTCTATGTGTTTATTTACAATCTAACTTAACTACTTAAGTAAGAGATCAATCTCCTTAATTCCTCAGGAAAATGGACAAATCCTCTAGAAAGGGATTCAAGGCAGGAACATGATGTCATTTTTCTGAATTGTCCCATGGAAGTATCTGTCTCTCATCACTGTCCATAGAGGAAACTAAAACTAGGAAGCTGAAATTCCCATGCAAACCCCCCAGGTCAGCATTGAATTTAGGCAAAACAAATTATTCCACTTTGTTCATGGTGTGCTGTTTTGCAAGTCATCCACACGTAGTTTGCAAAATTCTCCAGCATATTTATTAATCAAGACATCTATTTGCATCCTGATGATGTTTCTGTATAGCTTGCTGCCTTCCTGCTCTGGGCACGGACTTAGCAGATATCTGGAAGTCCCAGAAAATGGTCACTGTACGTGTCTAGAACAACTCTACTTCTTTGGTATGCATTGCCCCATATGCAGTAAGACTGGCATATCTTAAAAGGTTTCTTGCGGATATCAGCTATACATTGCACTTGCAACAGGTCTGATGCGTCCACTAACAGTGCTTGCTATACGGAGGCAGTTTTGTGCCTCCGGACAATCTGTGAATGCACAGCCCAACTCAAGTATGTCAGACCTAATGCTTTCAGACCTGATACTTGCAGCCATACTTTTTAGATGAAAGCTTTGTAGTTTACACAATCCTGCCTGATCATCATACCCACAGCCACCTGATGAATAAGTCACTCAAGAAAAAGAGGTACTAAGAAGGAGGTCATTAGAGTATGAGTTTATAAAGGCCACTTCTTTACTCTGCTTAAGATTTGATTTACCTGTATTAACCAAAACCATGTAAGAAGTTTAGCGTATACTTGAATATTACTTGAATACTTACATATTACTTGAATACCTACATATTACTTGAAATGGACTTTTATGAAAAAGATATTTCTATTGGCATAATATTACAAGGTATCTTATTTGCAGTGTTTCTGAATGTTTTCACACCTAGGACTTATTTTAGGGAAAAATCTAGTAGTTTGATTGCCTGAAGGATAAACATACCCTCTATGTTGTGTAGAGGGAAAATCCCTTTCTCATCTCACGTTGTTTGCTTCAACAGTAATGTTATAGCAGGCTAGTAAGCCATATGGTGAGCAATGGTGGTTTCCAGACACTAGTTAGTAGGAAGCAGAGCTGCTAATACTGTTGAAATAGGAGTCTGTTTTTTCTGGCTTTCCGTAAACAAGATTTACAATCCCATTTCTCCCCTTCTTAGGGAAAAAAAGCCGCTTTATATTTCAACTGTGTAACTTTCATTTCAGATTAAAATTAAAACAATAAAATGCGTAAATGGAGAAAATATAAAACCTGTGCTTAAAAGATAGTGAATATCATGTGACTTTGCCAGTAGAAAGTTTCTTTTGAAGTAAAATTACAGAAGAATATACTGTATTAACTACATCTTCAGAAAGGGGTGGGCAGATCTGAAAAAAATCTCTTACATTTTGGATATGCAACAATGCAAAGAAGAATGTGACCCCTAAATTCCTTTGAGGAGCTGCTTTCATTCTTTGTAGACATTCCCAGAATGAGGATTATATTGTCTATCATGGTGGACTTAGCAAGCTTGGCATTCAAGGCCATTGGGGGAGAGGGACTTGGTTAATTACCTTCACTCCCTGTAGTAACTAGCACAGAAGTAATGTTAATTTCTTTACTTTTATATTCATAAATTAAACATATTTCAAGCACTACAGCATTCTCAGTTATGGCAAATGAATATGATATTAATATGCTTTATATGATAATTCCCCTCAGACAAGCTAGAGACATCATTTTATGCTTTAATCTGCAATTCTTCCAAAACAGATCTAAGGCCTTTTCTTACTATTTATATATGCTACAAAAGTTTAAAAGAAAGTTGCCACTTATGCATACTTTGCTGGAAGCATGCATAGGTGATGATTTTTTTTGAACCCAAGTGAAAATATTACAGTGGTGTAATCCAGCTGTTCATTTTGCACCCCTAACAAAGGAAAATGATATGATGGCAGATATGCCATGAATTTTTAGACTTAAGGACTCTGAATGAAAAGAGACAGCTCCAGCTGTTAAAATCTAAAACTAGAAAACTATGGTAAAATCATCATTGTTACTGCATTTCATTTATCTGCAACCAAGAAAAAAGTGACTTTGTAATGAAAACCAAAAATCAATTGCTTGGTAAAGCCTGACATTTTAGGTGAAAGACTTGGAAACACTTTTGAGTGATTAAATAAAAACCCTCATTGGAATTGGTTGTTACTGTGAGTTTATTTTCTCATATTTGCACAAAACTGACCCTCCAATTGTATTGTTACATGGACAGTACTTATTAATAGGAGTGGAATTCATATCTTAATAAGAGAGGAGTTTAAAAGTGGAGAACACCAAATTAAAATGTACATCTGAAGTCTGCAAGCAGATCAGGTGGCCTCAGATTCAGGGTAGGCACGAGAAGATGCATGCAAGACTATTTCAAAACAAACATCTCCAAAATTATTTCTTCTGTGGTTTTTTTTTTTAATTTCAAACTCAATAAAATTCAATAAATAGAAGGAATCTGCATTGCTTCAGAAGCAATAGTCATAGATGAAATAATAGAAAATCTCACTGTACAATTAAGGAAAAGAAACTTCCACTCCTCATCATTAGCAAAGCTGAAGCCTGATCGTACAGAGACTTATGAAGTCAAATTCTAACTAATAGGGGGCTTTTAAAAATATTCCTAAACCAATTACTTGTTAGCTCAGAAAAGAAGGGAATGATAGCATATTCATGACAATTACTTGAACTAATTAATCCCAGCTGCACAGTATGGGGGATGCTGTGTTAATAGAGGTGCCATGTTCTAGAACAAAATTTAAAACAGAAGCTTAGAGACATCAAGGCGCTTCATATATATACATAAAAGACTATCCTCAAAAAATAAAAAAAAATATTTCTGTCTAGGTCATTTGTTGTTTTCATAAACTTGTGTTACCATACTAATAGAAATACACTTGAATGCAATGGGCTCAAGGCTTCTGTACAAAGAGGGTTGTACAAAAAGAACAAAAAGCCTTTGGCCAAAGAACTCATGATTCAGGTATGAGAAGTAAGAGACCGCAGATGGATACAGGGAAGAAGTCAATATAAGCCATATGTTGAAGCAGAGTCTTAGTGACTGACCATTGCACACTGCTATATTTGGCTTCTAGATAAAGAGTTCTGAGAAAAGTCTTCAAGGGTGTTAACGTTGTGGTTTTGTAGCCTTTGATGGACAGCTCTTCCCAGGCATGAGGGAAAGTAGTGAAGAAGGCAAGAAAGTGCTTGTTAAGGTGATAGAAGGGATAATGGAGGCCAGCCACTAGGAGAAGTTAATGCAGGAGTCAACCTTTCTGTGCTGAATAAGTGAAGTGGCTTGGAGAAGCTGGATTAACATTCAGATTGTGGAAACATGTAACTTCCGTTTGACATAGAATCATAGAATCATAGAACCGTTTAGGTTGGAAAAGACCTTTAAGATCATCCAGTCCAACCATTAACCTACACTACCAAGTCCACACTAAACCAATCAAGGGTAGACAAGACTAAACCATGTCCCAAAGTGCCACATCTACCCGTTTTTTGAACACTTCCAGGGATGGGGACTCCACCACCTCTCTGGGAAGCCGCTTCCAATTCTTGACCACCCTTTCCGTAAAGAAATTTTTCCTAATTTCCAACCTAAACCTCCCCTGGTGCAGCTTTAGCTCATTTCCTCTCGTCCTATCACTAACTACTTGGGAGAAGAGACCAACACCCACCTCACTACAACCTCCTTTCAGGTAGTTGTAGAGAGTGATAAGGTCTCCCCTCAGCCTCCTATTCTCTAAGCTAAACAGTCCCAGTTCCCTCAAAACCCAGGAGGCAGAGCCAATGAAGGATGCTCAGTACCAGAGCAGAAGGAAGACCAACATGGTTAAAGGGGTAGGAAAATGAATGGGCACGAGAAGGACAACACTGCATTTCGTGCCCACCATAAGGCTTCACACTGGTGTCATCAAGCGAAGCCATGGAAGAGACCTTCAGATGTGTGTGCATCTGGTATGCCACAGATAAACTCTGGGAAGTCTCTAACACTTTTACAGTGCTTTTAATGTCACGGCATCTTCACTGGTAGCGTTCTAATGCTGTAATGGCCACCTTGGCAATTTATTACAGAAGTCTTCTGTAATGCTGCATAGAGTTACTGGAGAACAGTAAATAACTGCTGCATTTCCCATATATTCTTACTTTGCTGCCAGTGAGAACATTCAACTCAATATGATTTATATAACTGCATCATTTGTAAAATCATAACCCTTTATAAAAAATGCTGAAGGTCTTTTGGACTGAAAGGCATCACTGAAAGGCCCAGCTCAGGAAGGTATATGCTTAACTTCAACCACGTAAGTATCTGTAGTCAATAACAAAAATGCTGTCTGTATCCACAGGTATCTGAGGTGTTACTACTGGGCGGTTCGTACTTTAATCACCATCGGTGGCCTTCCAGAACCACAAACCCTGTTTGAGATAGTTTTTCAACTGCTGAATTTTTTCTTGGGTGTCTTTGTCTTCTCCAGCTTAATTGGTCAGGTACATCAAGAAATCAATAACTAGATACATTCAAATTACTGTAATGTAGTGATAATATATTCAATTTAATGAAGTTTAGCTCTGGGAAAAAGTTTAGCTTCCATCTGAATGTCCCTCTAACTATCATCCATACTTATTCTTCTGACAAATACGTGTGTTTAATCAGTTCCCAGTTTTGTAGCCCTTTTGCAAAAAGTTGATTTAAAGCCAAGACTCTACAGGACATGGATGATTCTTGAAACTATGTATAATTCTTTTTTAATTCCTCACAGCCAAGGAGACAGTTCCTTAACATTCACACCATACTGTTAAATCTGATATAAAATTTATAATTGTAGGTATGATATTAATATGTACAAGTTATTGAATAAGTCATGCTCAATATTACTGTCAATAGAATGCTGTTAATGGAAATCCCATGATTTTTGTCAAACTAGAATTCTGCTCTCTTCCATAAATTACAATATTATCTGTTAACCTGCGAATTAACTGTTTTCTATTTCTCTTGGTTCTCATTTGGCAGGAGTCAAAAAAAAAAGCCCATAGCACAGAAAATCAGTTATATTTCCAAATGAATATAACTGAAATATTTCTGGCTTGTAACTACTAAACTTGGGCTTTAGAGCCATAGGTTTTAACATACCTTGCCTACAGAAAAACAAATGCCATGGTTCCTATTTAAGACTGCATCTTTTCGGATTCCTGTAGAAATCGTTCCAGACCTTTTGATTTGTATGTCTGTTATTGGAAGAATTATTAAGAAAAAATAAACCTGAAATTTAATTTTTGTTTTGAATACAGGATTTGAAAAGTTCAATCAGTTAAAAATTGCATGTCTCTTGCTGTTTAGAAGTGCAAAAAGAGATAATCATCACAAAACAGACTCTTGCCTATAGGATTTAAAATTCATCCACAAACAAGAATTACCAAAAATAAAACAAAGCAGTTCATATAAAATATTTCTTCTGGAAAACTACCGAATTCAAGTATATTGGAACAAACTTCAAAGATTGTATATTTATAATTTTTTCCTAAATTGATATAGCTGTCAATGAAAGCACCATTCCCCAAGAAGATTCTGCAGATTAGTTTTGTAACCAGTATAGCCATTTGCAGACTCAAACCTTAAATCTTAACACATAAACAGCTTCATTGCAGTTTGTTATAATTCCTGTTTACAAGGAGCTCTTAAAATTACTGAGTTATTCCTGGTTTAGCACACTTGCCCAAAAATAGTTATTCCTACTGTAATCAATTGCATCTTTGTAATAAAGAGCAAAATTCAGCCCACCAGCACACTAATCCTTGGCCACTGCAACATGAAGCCATTAGACTAAAACCATGTCTATATAGTTATGCTTTTGAAGAAGGAATATCTTTTAACATTAACTCATCCACTTTCTAAAAACTAAATTACATTTGTATTGGACTGTTAAATGATGTTCCTGCACTAAAATCTTCAAGGACAACTTTCAGCCCAAAGTGCATTTTTAGGACTGATCTAGATTCACTTAACTATTTAAACACTGGCAGGATCTTAATTCTAGTAGTGTCAGTTGATGTTATTAGAGAAATTTAGCCCAGTTTGCTTCACTTCTGACTTGCATTGCACACTAAAGGCAGAGTAGCTTTATTATGGATTTTTAAGGAAAGCATTATTTATATTTTTCATCCATGTCCAGAAATATGAGACAGAAGAATAAGCTAAAACCCACAAATGATTCCTTTAAAATCGTAAATATAGACTTTCCAACACAATTAAATTAAATCTGTAATGCTTCTGAAAAGGTAGATGAATCACCTATTCAAAACATGCAACTGAATGTATAATTAATGATTTTGCAAACAAGTGGTTTATTCTTTTTATACATTGTTGACAAGATATTCAAATCAAGACTATTTTTGCTGAAATGTGTAGTAACAACAACTGATGTTTGCAGATGAGAGATGTAATTGGAGCAGCTACAGCAGGACAGAATTACTACCGTTCCTCTATGGACAACACTGTCTCCTATATGAACACTTATTCTATTCCAAAAGTGGTCCAAAATCGTGTTCGAACCTGGTATGAATATACATGGGATTCTCAGGGAATGCTGGGTAAGGCTTTCCATTTCCAGTTACATAGCAACTCCAGGTGAGAGTGGTTGTATAGATACAGATAGAGGGTGAAATTCACATTTCTTCTTTTCTGAATTGCATGTGAGAAGTGAGGAGGGTATTCAATCTACTTTAGAAAAGAAAAAAACTCCAAGGCAATATGACAGTATTTCACAAAGTCTATTAATCTATATAATGTTCTGGATATAACTTTAGACAGGATATGTAACTTAAATATCTTATGTGTCTTAGTAAAAGCATGTTAGCAGCTCCCTCATCTGAGCTCATAAATGCTAAAATAGCTCCATTAAGTTATTTTTCTGTACAATGCTCATTTTTATGGACATTCTTTCACTCTTCCTTTCTGTTTTCTAGCTAACAGAGTTTGGATTTGTTCTTTTTTTCTTTTACAGATGAATCGGAATTACTGGAGCAGATGCCAACCAAAATGCAATTAGCCATTGCAATTGATGTGAACTTCGCCATTGTCAATAAAGTTGACTTATTCAAAGCAAGTAGTTTTACAGGACAATGCAGAAATGTGTGGTATTCCTGAGGCAGAAACCTCGTTTTGTGTCTTGTAACACTTAAGAACATATTTGTTAATATGCAAGGCAAAATAGGTCTAAGAAATATTTCAGCCAATGGAGACATGTCAGGACAAAGCCAAGTGCCTGCCTTTGAATTTTTTTGTGTCAAAGCAGAGATTAAAAAAAAAAGCAAGTGAGATTAAGACACAGTCCCGTTGTATTGACATATTAAAGCTGATGTTATGGTCAGATTCTAAGTGATTTCAGAGTATAACTAATGTCAAGAGTAGACATAGAAGAATGTAATTTTTAATACATTTCACCTTGCCTTGCTGTATACAACATAGCACTGCCTGAGAGATCACTAACGTATGTGTACTGGCAACATAACTTCAATGTAGTGAATGCTACTTTTTAGTAATTTTTTGTGCAAGGGAGCTTTCTCTTCATTATCATGATAATTTTCCAGAGATGCAATTTAAATATGGTACTTAACATTGGATTTTTCACAACAAAACCAAGGAGACACTGCATTTTTAGAAGTATTCTCGACACACAGTAACCTTACCACTAATTTGTTTGTTAGAGTAATTGCAAAAAAAATCACATGATATAACTTATAAACATTACATACCTTCATGGTTTCTGTCGCATTTGCTGAAGACATGGAATTCATAGGTTCGTACCAACATTTGACATGAACTGTTGTTTTGGTTTTTTTTTTCCCCCTGGGTCAGGAAAAACAAAAATCACTTGAGACACCCATAAAGCTGTGAATGTAGCACTAACAGAGCTTCCACACCAAATTTAGAGGTACAGAAGCTTACTTCGTAAAAAGGTGATGTTCAACCTAAAGGGAACTTTCTAAGCTTTTGAAATGGCAGGTCTTTCAGTCTTTTCTTTGCTCTAAAAGCTGATCCTTATGATGTTTTGAGTTTGCATTCCACTTACGAATCCCTGGATTGTTCATGTGTTGTTGGGTTTTGCTGCCCAGCGTAAGCACTAATAATCACTTGTGTTACTGAATTAATAGAGCAATCAATTCTAACTATTTTAACAGGGGTGCGATACCCAGATGATATATGACATGCTGCTAAGGTTGAAATCCATTGTGTATTTACCTGGTGACTTTGTCTGCAAAAAGGTGAGCATTGTTGTGTCTTTCAAATAATAATTGTAGTAGGTATTTTAGAAAAAGAGTTCAGATATCAGTCAACAGTGTCCTTTAAATACAATTAATCCTGAGTGAATTAGATAGCATAAAAGTAATTAAGGTACTCTGTGTAATAATAACAAACGTGCTCTCAAGTTTCAACCTACAAGAAGACAATATGGATTTTATTACTTACATTACCAAACATAAAATTATAGTAATATGGGAAAGTACTTAATGAAAATACATCTTATCTAATGATACATCATGAAGTTTTAATATTTAAAATGGACTAAGCTTAATTTTTTTATACATATATACATACAAACCTAACCTGCAGGTCTCAATCTATGATGCTTTGCATGTGCTTCATTTGTGTATTCAGAAACCCTTAAGTGGAGTTATCCAAGAATGGAGACAATACACTGCATCCCATACTGCTCCTTACAGCAGGATCTGATCTTGCTTTTACTCACAGCTCTGAGCCATCTCCAGACTTTCAGCTGAATGCTGTTACACTGTCCCTTAGCAAAGATATCTACCTTCTCTCAGCATTTTGGCTCAAATATGGCCTGATATTAACACACATAGATAGCTCAGCTTCTGACCAAGTGAACCCAAGTCTCTTTTCAAAAGGCATGTAAACATACAGGCAGTGTCGGATGTAATTAAAGCATGGGGGAGGGTTAAGTATCAGTACTATTACTGTCCTGTTATGACCCACAGTTCATGCCACACCCAGAAGTGACCATCAGAACCCCATAACTTGTCTTTAGCAGTTCTGGTCCAGGATCTTCACTAAGGTCCTGCTCCCTCCAAGAGTTAAGCATATGATCCTCTTCCTGAATGCTGAGCTAGTCCCACTGACTCCACAGTGTGGGAAGTTAAACATTTGTGAATGCACTGAAGGATCGGCTGTGTCCCTTCAAAGACCAATCCCAGAATTAGTGTTGGCTAGGAAGGGTGGAAGAGTAGTTTGGTGCGTTTGCTTGTACAATGCACAGCATGAAAGGATCTTAGACTGCGGCTGGGACTCTGCCACAACACTGGTAATAAATGACAGTAACAGATTCAAGGTCTTGATCCTGCAGTCAGGTGCAAACACTTCTCCAAAAGGATGGATTACAAGAAATGGAAGCATCATTTTATTCCAGCTTGATTCAGAGCTAAAAGGCTGTTCACTTGTATAGATCTACTATGTGGCCAACAACCACAGTAATCCTATTAATGCTGTAACAGGTAGTAGGGAGTAAACCCCTGCTGGGACTACCTCCTCCTTGGTTGTACGTTGGCCTCATCGTACTTTACCAAGGAGGCTCTGACATGCAGGCTTGGAGGCACAAGTGAAGGGGTAGGAAGTGCAAGCCCTATGTTTTCAGTTCTGGCTTTGTTGCTGTTGCCTTTTCACTTTTAAAATGAAATTGCTGCTTTGCCTCAGTTATTCCAGCTGCACGTGTAGAAAAATATTTATTTGCCTGTCTTATTGAGATGTTGTGAGGACTGTTATAATCATGTGTGAAGCCCATTATATTACTCCAGTTTCCCTGCTTTTTACTGTATACACTGATGTCATGCTTTGAATCCTAGTAGATCCTGTGAAGGATAATAAATAAATTAATAATCTCTTAAACCATCCAGTGATCACATGAAAGTTGATGGAAATGACTGCTACTATCCTGATTATTATCTAGTCTCCTTTTTCCAGCCTGGCCTAGATGGTCGTACTCCTGTTCAAATATTGTTCCACATCACAATCGGATCTGCCAAAGACAGTCCTTGTGCTTGTGATCGGTGCTAGGAAAAGTAGTGCAAACATTTATTTCTCCATTATGCCAGTAAACCTGTTTATGAGAAAGTGGAAAGATACTTAAAGAATAGTTTGTCAGATTATTCTAACAAAAACCACTGCCCTGCTAAAACATGTGATCTTTATGTGTTTTTGTGCCCAGGGAGAGATTGGCAGAGAGATGTACATCATTAAACAGGGTGAAGTTCAAGTCCTTGGAGGCCCTGATGGTACAAAAGTCCTGGTTACACTAAGAGCAGGAGCTGTATTTGGGGAGATCAGGTAGGTCCATCGCTATTAACACTTTCTTTAGAACTGGTCAAATAATCAATGGTTGTTTAATTTCTCTGTGGTAAGCATGACAGCTATCACGGGGAGGCTGGAAAATTGGTAGGATCAACCAAGATGACACTGAGCAAGGAGATGAAGGTAAATGAAGGAAAATCTAAGGGAAACATCAGAGACTAATCTGGCAAAATCTGAGACCACTGTTTTGGGCAATCTACACAGTGATATACAGACAGATTTCTCCTTCAGCATTTAAAAGATTTAACACATCTTCCTGTTCTGAGGTCTGCAATACAGCAGGACCAAATGTATTTTATTGCCTGTATAGTGAGACTAGGTGCCCTTACACAGCAGATGGTAAAAATGATAACTAATTTCCAACAAAGGAGATAAAAAACATAGAATAGCAAATAAGCTTGGTTCATTTAGGAGCTGAAGTAGGGATTAAGTTGCCAAAAATCAGGCATCCACATTTGAAAATGTATTTGTTCAAGAGCATACAAAACAAGAAAAAGGCTGACAGACCAGATTTTTGGGTATGAGTTTATCTGGAGGAGAAAATTTTTCTCAGGTGGTTACAAATGTTTTTTATATTCTCCCTGTGGTTACTATGCAAAATCCATTAACTCTTATGGGCCATGTTCCCCAATTAGCCAATCAAGTGCTAGATTTTAGGCACTGCATCCCCTGCTGAGGTTGGCCTGAGGAAAAGTAACAAAATACATGTGCTGCTGCATGTGATAAACTGGATCCTTGATTTCTTCCAGCTGCCTTCCTGTTATTGTTAATCCTCTTGCCGGTAGCTTTAATCTGCCTTTTGAAAAGCGATAATCAGCTCTGTGCCAGGTTTACATTTATCTTCTACTTGTGTCTCCCTTTGTGGTAGAGGAAACATTCCCGTTTATCCAGTGACGATCCAGAACTTGCTTAGACCTCAGGTGGAAAACACCTGATATATCCCATAGATACAGACCTTTTTTCATTGAGTGGGAAAGTGAAATTATATCAGCTCTTTGAGAGAAGGTTATTTGAAAGGTATTTCTCTGTGTGACAACATAATACCTGAACAAAGCCCCAAAACAAAATGCTGTACTGTAAATTATGTGGAAAGGCTGAGGATGCACTGGTTTTCAGTAAGGGCTGAATAATGAAAAGATAAAAGAAAAAGCTACAGCAGCCCAGATATGTAACACGCACATAGTTGTCAATTATTTATTAGTCTTCTACTTGGAGCAAGGACTTTTTTTAAACTGAGAAATGATAATGATTGGTTTTAAAACAAGGAAGGGATTTTCAAACTTTTGATCTAATACAGGTGAGCACTTGTTTCCACATGAGAACTATGCAATGGCCTTTAAAGTTTCACTTCCCAGTATGTGTAAGTCTCCACTTCATTGCCAATATGGCCAGTAAACCCCTCAGCAATGCTATAATCCTACACTTCTAGTCTTGTTTTATTCATCATTGACCTACTGCGGCAGCACACCAGTTCAGACATGTGTAATTTGCATATAAATGACAGGCAGTGGATAAACTCAAGGCAAAAATACACAGCAACTGGCAGACATCTCCAAAATTGAAGAAAAGCAAAGACATGAAGCGCTAAGTGTATCGGTAGAGATTTATCCTCTTCCTTGTGGCAAAGTGTTAGAAAATAATGAGTTTGTATAGTGCCTTTCTATGTAAGTTTTGTCAAGGTCTTCTGAATACTGTATAGCAGAAGAAAATGAAAAAATATTCTTTAATGGATTAAATATTGCTTCATTTAGCACATCCAAGTATTCTCTTCAGTATTCATAGCGTGGTTATCACCTGATATCAGACTGATTTCCTTCTGATTTCTGATTCAAGATTCGTCTAGAGAAATATGTCAGCTTCATTCCGAATGGTTTAACTACATGATTTATAAGACACTTGCTATTTAATTTCACTCTGTTCAAAATGCATGTAAATGATGCTTAAAAAGTCTCTGAGGGTAAAGGAGTTGAGAAAACAAAAAACGTTTATCTCAGAAAATTTCCCTGAATTATACTAGAAGGCCAATGCAAGACTAATGTCAAACAAGTCCTTTGCCAACTTCATCCTTGAAAATTATTACAGAAACAGATTAAGTAATAGGAGTTGCCTTCCAATTAACATCTTGCCCTCATTACTACTTTGCCGGATAGACAATATCAGTTTGGGGAAGCAAAATAATCTCAGAATCAGAGGCAAACAGATTGCTGCCTTAATGAGAGCCTGTCTGCACAGACAATTGAGAAAGAGAGAAATTCAACTATAACACAACACTTCATTAGCCCACAGAAATTTACACTTTAAGCCAGATGTCCTCATTCATCCATTTACTGTTATTTCACTAGAACAATTTCCTATCAGAAAATGGTAATTCTGGAAAAATTAAAATATTTCTCCATTATATGTAAATTTTTTGACAGGAAGATCTCTAAATGTTTGGTCTCAGCTTTAGCCTTTCAGCTGGTTTGTAACTTTAACTTTTATTTTAAAAAAATCAAAATTAAAGGGAGTATTTAGCTTCATGAAAGATTATACTTACCACTTTGGCCCAGGATTTCCCACAAAGTGGCAGCTGCTGCTTTTCAATGAGCTCTGCCCCTTGGTGTTTGACATTCTGCTCAAAAGCAAGATCCAGACCTACTTCCCTTTCCTGACTTACCAGTTCTCTTCATAAGCACATAAGCGCCGAGCTGAGCCAACACAACCCTGCACATTCAGCTGATATGCATGCCATTCCCTGGATCAATTTGCTAATTTCAATGAACAGCAGCTTTCTACAGAGATCAGTTAAAAATTATCATCTCATACTAATATTAAAGCATTTCAGGCTAACAACTGGAGTAAAAAATGTAAGGTAAAAAAAAGCAAATTTCTCTATTAATATAGATATTACATTATGAAGAACCATTTCAGGGCAAATGTAGCTATTTTTAAAAATTTGGTCTATCATGTAACAGCACACTAGCTAAAACAGATTCAGTGATGAAGTCCATAACGCTGTCCTTAGTCAAGGATGATTCTGTTTGAGCAAGGGCTGCCTTACTTGTAAAATTCACCTCACATCATCACCATAATGAAAAAGTTGATCTCTTTAGTCCTAGTCTGCTTCAATAAAATGAGCTTTCTGTTAGGAAAGCCTGAAAATGATTGTTCAATGACTTGTTGAGAAGTGATTCATCAGAACTCAGAAGCTGTTCGCAATTTTCTTTAGTTGCTTTTCTTATTGTCCAAATAGTTTTATTCTAACTGTACAGAATTGTTCAAAAAGAAGACGATATACTGCATTTTCAGCTTGAGTTCATATGTTGATTGCTATCCTGGGTTGCAGAAAAACACTCTGTGTGTGTGTGTGCGCGCGTGCATGTGTGTGTAAAAATGTACGCACAGCTGCAGAGGTCTCATACTATCCTTTATAAGTCAAATACAATATATTATCTGTATGATCTAATGTTTATAAATATTTTCTATAAATACATTTAATATTAAAACCAATATTCCTATATCCTTGATTAATATTTTGGATAAGTATTAATTCATGTTTTATGGGGTCCAGATCATATTAATAACTTCTAAATTTAGAGATTACTAAATATTCTCTAAAAATATTAACTCACTGGGAAATATTTAAGGGACAAATTTTAGGGTAGATCTCCTTGAATACAGTGATAAAGCAATTTTAGTACTAAGAGCAAAATGCAACTTTCCTTTCTTATCACCACAGCTGAGAAGTGAAGTATCTTCATTTCATTTGCTTAATGCAATATGAACAATTTAATTTGTACATCTAATTTTTATGTGGATATCCTTCCTATGGCCAACTGCTGCTTGTTAAACTGGTCTAATGCCTTTCTTTCCAAACAAAATAGCCTTCTTTTTCTGGCAGACACTTTTGTAACTGCCAGCCTTAAAGACCTTCCTAATCCATATCATGCAACTTGCTAACCTTCAAATGTGAGATGTGGCATGTGAGAAAACTGAAAACCAGAGTCCCACAGAAGTTATTCATTCAGGAAAATTAAAATTCTTGGAGAGTAATTCATTCATTGTAAATAACTCTTTCAATAATAATGGACTTGTGCTGCTCTACTTCTGATGTAAATAATTTTCAACAGTAAAATTGAGGAAATGCCGAGTTCACATGAGGGCTAAAACAAATGCAGTCCTTGCAGTGGATGTCTCTTGGGAGAAATGTCTCTATCTAGCAAGACTTTTCACAGTCCTTAGCATCTACATATGCCTGACCAGCAGTGACAATTTGCCTTCCTGAGGCAAGAAGATATTTCTAATCCCACCTGCAAACGGGACTTCACAGGACATCAGACAGAACAGTTGGGCACATAAGTGAGCTTTACGATGACTTTAATGCAGAGCCACCGGTGAAGAGTTTCCTCACTAAGGCAAGTAAGGATGTGACTAATGAGTTTATTTTCATTCCAGCCTATTAGCTGCAGGCGGAGGAAATCGAAGGACTGCCAACGTGGTGGCTCATGGTTTTGCTAACCTTTTCATTCTGGACAAGAAAACACTCAATGAAATCTTGGTGCACTACCCTGACTCAGAAAAACTTCTCATGAAGAAAGCAAAGTATGTCCTAACAGTTTTTAAATCACATTATTTACCTGCTGAATGGAAAGTTGTGGCTTCTAGACAGATCCGCATTCCTTTCTTGGAAGAGTAACAGATGTAAACACATTTGTATTTAGAGGTCAGATTTGCCTGGTAGTACCTAGTGGAAGTCATGGTCTTGGCAGGGCTTCCAAGGGTTGTGGAAATGTGGTAAAGTAGAATGAAGTCTTGAATGTAGTTGCCTTCTCCGTTGTATTTAAGGTAACAAAACAAATAGGAGATACAGATGCATACCAGGATTCCTTACATAGTCAAGAAATAAACTGGAGGACAGATGTCAGTTAAGGAGTAGGTTTTCAAAGATGCAACCGAACACTCGCAATTAATTCTACAGAGATGCAATCTTCAATGTACCCACAGACTGATATGCATTTCCAAAACCTTAAGCAGTAGTTAGGAATGGATTTAAAGTAAGGCCCGACAAGATGGAAGTACACAGATTAGAGAGGTGTGCATTTTGTTCAAAAGGATTCTAAAATGGGATTTCAAACCCAAACTGCTTTTCATCTTGCTTTGGCTGTAGCTTGCTAGGATCACCATTTCCCCAGTTTTGAAAGGGCAAAATACTGTAAAATTTGGCATAAAATTGTGACAAAATTAGTACCTTGCTACCTTGTAAAAGGTCCAAATACATGAAACAGTTTGTCATTATCAGTATACTTCAGCACTCTCATTGTTCTCAGCTGTTGCCTTGCATTGCTATCAAAGGTTGGAAGGTTGCTCCCAGACTTGAAATTCCACCAGAGAAGACTAAACATAGCACAGGAGTGACATTTTGTTTAGGGAAGTGCTAGCAGATGGTTGCATTCAGCATTTTTCAACAGCCCTGGTTGTCAAATGACAGTATCTTGAGAATCATCACATCCCTGAGGAACAAGGAACCTAGACAACGAATGGGCTGATTGCCCAATTTTCAAAACCAGCATCAACAGGTAGAAAGGCGGAACAAATCCACTGACTGATGGTCCCCAGCATTTATCCTTCCTGACTTTTCTCCAGTTTCTTTCTAAACAGTTGTATGACCATCATTACTTGTTATTCCTGTCTCCCTGTCCCACACTACCTTCTTCTGCTTTCTTGCCCACCCTAATCATATCCTGCCAAGCCATTAAATTCTGCTTCCTCCAGATAGCCTCCAGATAGCCGGATAATAATCATCTATCCTTCGTACCTGCACCCCCCCTCTTTAGATATCAGCCTAGATACAGGATATCCTGTTTAAAGATATGCAGTACCTGCCCTATGCTGGAGGCCATGTATTCTGTTCACCTGTCTAGACACCCACTAGTTCTTCCAAAACTCCTGTGCTCTATGTATGGCCAGCCATGTCTCTAGAAAATCTAGGCACCAATGGGAGATTTGTGCACTGTTTTGATAAAGATTGAAGTTATGTTCAGTTTTGGAATCAAGTTATCATTTGCTCTGCCCTAGAAGGTTATGTTAGAGTTCTCTGTAGCATTGCCTTGGCCATCCCACACCTTTAAAGGGCTCCTTGAAATAAGCTCAAAGGAGTTATTCAAGCAAGAAATTTGGTCTATTATCACCTGTCTGATAGTCACTGTATGGTCTTTACATAATAGACCCAGGCAAGCTGCTGAAGTGTACTTTTTAAATTCATGACAATAAAACCTAAAAAAAAGCAAAATCTTCATTTCTGAAATTCCCAAAGTTATGAAGTACAAGATGCTGGAGAAAATTATAGTATTATGGGATTTCTTGTACTTCAGATGGCAAATATAGCCCTTGTTCATAAAAAGCCAGGGCTTTTGCAAGGATAGAAAAGTTGCCTTGAAAACTGAACAGTAACCTAATAGAAATTGAAAGCATGGGAACCCTCTGCTTTTAACTGGTTCCATCTATCTTGGAACTGTCATCTAATCTTTACCCTCGTTGTTCATTCTCACTTCTTGTCATTATGGTTGCAAATCAGTATAGCTATGGAAGGGTGTGAAAATCTAGTCTGCCGCATGATTGGCAGTAATTTTTATATCTTCAGGGTATCTTCTTCTACTGAAGAAGACCAAAAATAAGTACCACTGTCTAATTTGACCTATGAGAGATGAGCCATGCTGCATTAGTTTGGTAAACTATTACTTCCACAAGCATCAGCTGAACTCCAGACTGAACGCTAAACGCTCTCTGAATTGGCATTCAGAAGGCCAAGTAAGAGACTTTCACCTCAGGTATGAGGCATCCATCCGTCCCCCTCCATACTACTTCTCACCTTATAAAACCCTCGTCTGGTTTGCGACACCTTAATTTGAGCCTATACTTGTTTGTTCTCTAGTATATAGTTAAGCAATTGGCTGCTCATGGCTTGGACAGATGTATTCTTTGCTGGGTAAAAAACTGGCTGGATGGCCAGGCCCAAATTGTTGTGGTGAATGGAGTTAAATCCAGTTGGCAGCCGGTCACGAGCGGTGTTCCCCAGGGCTCTGTTTTGGGGCCAGCCTTGTTTAATATCTTTATCGATGATCTGGATGAGGGGATTGAGTGCACCCTCAGTAAGTTTGCAGATGACACCACACTGGGTGTGAATGTTGATCAGCTTGAGGGTAGGAAGGCTCTGCAGAGGGACCTGGACAGGCTGGACCGATGGGCCGAGGCCAACTGTATGAGGTTTAACAAGGCCAAGTGCCGGGTCCTGCACCTGAGTCACAACAACCCCATGCAACACTACAAGCTTGGGGAAGAGTGGCTGGAAAGCTGCCTGGCCAAAAAGGACCTGGGGGTGTTGGTAGACAGCCGGCTGAACATGAGCCAGCAGTGTGCCCAAGTGGCCAAGAAGGCCAACAGCATCCTGGCTTGTATCAGGAATAGTGTGGCCAGCAGGAGCAGGGAGGTGATTGTGTCCCTGTACTCGGCGCTGGTGAGGCCGCACCTGGAAGACTGTGTCCAGTTTTGGGCCCCTCACTACAAGAAAGACATTGAGGTGCTGGAGCGTGTCCAGAGAAGGGCAACAAGGCTGGTGAAGGGTCTGGAGCACAGGCCTTATGAGGAGCGGCTGAGGGAACTGGGGTTGTTTAGTCTGGAGAAGAGAGGCTGAGGGGAGACCTTATCGCTCTCTGCAACTCCCTGAAAGGAGGTTGTAGTGAGGTGGGTGTTGGTCTCTTCTCCCATGTAGTTAGCGATAGGACGAGAGGAAATGGTCTCAAGCTGCGCCAGGGGAGGTTTAGATTGGCTATTAGGAAAAATTTCTTCACTGAAAGGGTTATCAAGCATTGGAACAGACTGCCCAGGGAAGTGGTTGAGTCCCTGTCCCTGGAGGTATTTAAAACACGTGTAGACGTGGCACTTTGGGACATGGTTTACTGGTGGAATTGGCAGTGCTAGGTTTATAATTGGACTCGAGGTTCTTAAAGGTCTTTTCCAACCTAAATGATTCTATGATTCTAACTCCAAATTAGAACAGCAGCCTCCAACTCTACCAGAGCCTAGAGTAAAATCCTTCCCCTTTCCAGCTTTGCTTTTGCCACTGGACCTGGGACCAAAATATTCACTAGAAAAGTTGCTAGATTTTCATCCATGAATGTGACATTTTAGCTTTGCAGGAACTTTTCTCACTTTCACAGCAGTGCTGCTTGTTCTCATTCCTTCCTGCCTCCAGGGTGCTGCTGAAGCAGAAGGGGAAACCTGCTCCAGGACCACCAGTGCAACAACCGCTGGGCTTGCAAACTCTGTTTGGGAAGAAACAGGAAACTCCAAAATTGTTTAAAGCAATGCTTGGAGGTAAAGGAAAAGAAGGCCTTGCTAGGCTGCTGCAGCTGAAGAGAGAACAAAACATTCAGGTAATGCCACAGAAGATAGAGTAGATAATTCCAGGTGCTGAAGAGGGAAACAGGAAAGATACTGGGAGGGCCTGGGCAAACAGAGTAGATGAAAATGTAGCCTCACTGCAATCAACAGCAAAAAATTCCCAGTAGCTGAGATACAATCGCTGTACCAAATCTCTGTAAACACTAGTTCTAAAATTTGGCTCAAATCTTCCTGGACTTTATGCAGAGTAGAGAAAACAAAAGCAAAGAAACAGCAAGGAAAAAAGCAAGCAAACAAAAATCCTCAAAGAAGGTAAGGATAAAATAGACTTTAGAAAGACCCTAAGGGCATCTGATCTTCTAATTTTAAGTAAACAACAGTAAATACAGAAATAGCCTAACACAGTAATCTGATCCAGCTGACTCAAGCACACGATGAACTTTCCAATTCAGTCAGATCTTTGGTTGCCACAAATCCTGAAGACAAAATTTAAAGTTTAGCCCACACAGCTAAAACTGAATAAATCTCTAATATATTGCACTTACAAGAAAACTGTTATTTTAGTTGATGAAAAATAATTCCCACATCATACTCTGTTCTGAGAAATGTTAATGTTAACAAGAACCTGCTCAGTTCTACATATTTACCCAAAGGTGGACAAATTCTTTTCTGTCTTTATAGCTGAACTGGCACTAGTTTTATTTTTTTTTTTAAGTTAAATAAAGAACTTTGCTTACACAAATGACTATAACACTATGATTAGAACAGAAACATTGCTCAATTTAATGTGTATTTGTGATCTTAATAGCAAATAGGCTTAGCCAAGGAACTGGGGCACTGGGCAATATGTCAAGATTTGCATAACACTTTTTCTTTCTATACTGCTCTAAGTACATAATAGAAGGCAAGAGCTACGGAAGGGCTGCGTGCCCCAAAATGTGCCTGTTTCATCCTGCTGTGTTAATAAGAAGCAGATACTACCACTATCCGCAAGCTTTTCCTAGGTTTTATGTTGACGTTCTGATTCGGAAACTACATTTTTCATTTAGAAACTGATTTTCAGCACCTAAATACAAATTTACATATGTTGCATACCATTAATCACAGTATCCGTGCTGTGCCTTTCCACTGTATATACAGAATAGAACTGCTTCCTGAACTTCTTCTGCAGCACTAGAAAACATTTAACTTCTTGTTTCTAGGAAACTCAAGCTGAAGCAGAGAATAAGCCTGAACAAGAGGAGAAGAAACCCATGGAGCCTGCGGCCTCATCTGCCCCCGCTGCACAGAAGGAAGAGCCGAATGCAGACACTAAGCCTAAACCACCTGCAGTTATGCACAGAGGAACCACTAATGAGTCTCTGATCATTACTATGTCTCCATCCCCCAGAGCAGGAGAAGGAGAGATCCTTAAAGTTGAAGTTAAAGAGAAAAAAAAGAAATAGATGGTGCTTTGGGCTGTGGTCCCTTCTGTTGTCTTGCTGAATTCAGAGGGCTACTGTGACTTTGCTTTTGCGTACAAAAGATTAAAAGTAGAGACGACTCAAGTGAAAAAATCTACCCCAGCTCCTCTTCTTCTTTCCCTCTTCTCCTGAAATAACAGGACAAAATTATTTATATACTCACCTCTTAACCTTGAGCCTGAAGAGAGAACTTCTTGTGAAACAGGAATAAGAGCTCAGATTGTATTTCAGGACTACTTGTTTCTTGTTTGACCCATGCTCTCCTTCATCTCTTACTCTGTCTTGTTCCTGCTTCTCCTCTTCCCTCTCCTGCTTATCCTCGCTTTCTTATTGCTGTTTGTGTTGCTCAGTCTGCTCTTAATTTTTGTATGTGTTCTTTTCTATTTTCTTTTCTGGTTTCCCATAGTTATCCTTTTTCTCATTACTGCTCTCCTGTTGCTGAGGTTACTTATGTTTCTTTTGATTTTTCTCTCTCCTCCCCTTATACTTCTAATCAGTGACCCGCTTTTGTGACCAGCGTGACTCAGTGCAGAAAGCTGTGATGCTGTGCGTTGGGCTGTTTTAAGCTGGGACAGAGGGCTATAAAACCAAACCATTGTTAAGATAAAATCACAAAATACACAAGGGGGAAGCAGACTGCAGAATTATTGCCAGCCTTTTGAAAGCACAAGCATTGGCTCCAGTTGTCTTTGACTCTGGTGAATAAACATCACAAAGACTTAGGTATTTCCCCCCCCCCCCCCCCTTTAACTCTGGGCTGCCAATTTAAACGTTTCATCTTCCCAAGGGGTTGAGCATTAATAATGCTCTCTGAAGAGCAAGCAGTTGATACTGGCTGGCTTTTTGAAGAATCTTGATATCTAAAGTGGCCGCTTTAAAATAAAGGCTATTTTATAAAAAGCAGGATTTGCACTTTCTGGCTCTGTGGTGCGTAGTTTCAACCAGTAATCCAGTTGTTCACCTCCATCACAGACCGTGACTGATGGTGCAAAGCGAGCCCTGTGCCTTACCGGGGCTGAGCTACATCGTACCTGTGAACTGAAGTAAATCCTTTACCAGCACCACAGCGGAGAGGGATACAGCTTCCTAACAAGGAGCTCCCACCCTGTCAACCTTCTGCATCAACTCATCACAGAAAGGGATTCAATATCAAACAAAAGGCTGAAGCTGTGATTTAAGCTTAATTATCAATCACTTTTTTCTCTTCCATGGGTTTGCATCTCTTCTCTCTTCATATCTGCTTTCAGTCACCACTGGATGAACAGCTCTGGGAACTAAAACCATTATGCAGAGGCCAAGCCAAGAAAGGGCAGGCTTCACAGCTCCTCAGCTGACCAGCCAACGAAGGCAGGCACTATGCCAAAATTAAACATTCACTTTGCAGGCTATACATGACCCTGTGGGCTATGCATTCTGTAGGCCTGTTCCTTAAAGCCTTTGACCTTCTCTAATCACAGGCAAAGCTGGCAGCCCAAGCAGAATCAGCGGGAGCTTTGCTGGAGTAGAAGCTGGATGACTGAATTCCGTATGTTGTATACTCCACACACCCTCTGACATGACCAAACCCCAAAACTCTCTCAAAAAGAAAGTTCTGTTGCATTAGCAGTGAGGTCAAAGTCCAAGTACTACATGGGAAGAACCATCTTTATTTGCATGTTACTTGTTATTTGATATGTAAGAAAAAAGGATGTCAAAAGAGAGGTAGAAAATGCTAAGATGCATCACAAGGAATTCATCTATTGCACATCCAGGAATGCCTCAATACAATCCCAAAACTAGAAATATTGCAGAACTGCTTCACAAATGAGGCCTTCTATGAATAATAATGATCTATGAATTCATTACAATATATGGTTCTCACATCTTTTTATTCAGAGGGAGTTGTCAAAACATTATGGAAGGGGGAAAACACATAAACCCCCATCTCTTAATGTTTTGATATTAACAAGTAAAGCTTTCTCATTGCAAAAGATCCCCTCCCTTTCTGCCTACACAAGCACTGCCAGGTAACTTCAAACATTTTCACTGTCAGCATATTGAAGTTCATCAATCACACACTGACATATATTACAAAGTAAGGGCTGAGACTGCAGCAGCAAGCATTACACTGCAGCAACAAAGCATCCCACGGGTTGCTGCTTTGCTACAACTCTTAACAGCTCAGGATTGCAGGAAAGCCTGTCAGTTCTGCTGCAAAATTACCAAGTTATGCACAGCTCTCAAATTCCTTAGACCCAGAATGAAAGAGGAGAAATGTCAGTATTTGCAGAAGACCATGGTCACACAGAAGTAACATCCACCTGGTTCTCTCTGGGTCTGGAGCGTAAGTCTTACGAGGAGGGGCTGAGGGAACTGGGGTTGTTTAGCCTGGAGAAAAGGAGGCTGAGGGGAGACCTTATCGCTCCCTACAACTACCTGAGAGGAGGCTGTAAGCAAGGTGAGTGTTAGGCTCTTCTCCCAAGTAACAAGTGATAGGACAAGAGGAAATGGGCTCAAGCTGCGCCAGGGGTTTAGATTGGCTATTAGGAAAAACTCCTTCACCAAAATGGTCATCAAGCTGCCCAGGGAAGTGGTTGAGTCCCCATCCCTGGACATACTTAAGAGAGGTGTAGATGTGGTGCTTAGGGACATGGTTTAGTGGTGGAATTGGCAGTGCTAGGTTAACGGTTGGACTCGATGAGCTTAAGGGTCTTTTCCAACCTAAATGATTCTATGACATCCTACTTTTCTGTTATTGGAGTATCTTCCCCTTCCCAGAATTCCTCCATTTTTATGGGAGAGCAGGAAGGGTCCAGGAATCCAAGTTCCAATTATTTATAGGGCTTTCACCAGAAGGAATGACACAAAAAAGGTCAAGACCCGGTCCTTTTGTAAGAAGTATTAAACTCTTTCAGCAACTAATTCTAACCTGTGGATGAATCTGGTGAAGTTGAGTGAATTACTCTAGAGCACTTAGAAGATGAACCTTCCGGTATCAAAGCTCACTAAGGTTCTGTATGGCATCACACTCTGCTGCAACACTATGTCTCTGGAAAACGTGGTAATAATTGTATGAAATAAGCATGCATGGGAGAACTCTAACATTGCAAAGAGCATGGAACAGTCACTGCTGAAACCACCCAGTTTCAGAATATGTTCTTGCTAAAAGCCCGTACATGATAGTTTATGAAATATACACTGCACATTCATAACCACTGAGTAAAAAAGCATTTTTGCTCTCAGCTGATAATACTTGTTATAAGTCTGAGCTGTTCAGCCTGTGGAATACTCGTAATAGGAACTGCAAAAGCAGCATTTATCATTAGACAGAAAATGCTGAATACAAAAGTACAACGGAAGAACAGTATACTGAAATTCTATTTTTAATGCATAGGCATTGTAAATCAGTTAACTTCATCAGAACTGAAATACAAAGCGAAGTAAAAAATTCTGCTTACAGATTATTTCTCTGCTGTACATATGTATATATTATGACCATTAAACAGCAAAAAGCATCTGATTATGAAGACTGCTATACATCATTTTTATCACAAGGTGGTGCAAGTGACCTACAAGCACATTCACTTTACAGAACTTCGACAATATTTTGCTTTGCCACCCTCAAGCTTAATAAGGCATTTTTCACATGTAAAAATAAATGAACAAAAAATGGCAAAACAACAAAGTAACTCCCCTCTCCCTTGACTCACAATCTGCTGCATTCCTTGGCTCACAATATGGCTTCAGCCTAACTTGGAATTTTCCAAATTTTCCAACAGGCTGTTAGCTGCATACCTCTAACAGAAGTTATGCTGGGAAAATGTTCTTCTCACTGTCAGGTCTGAAACACTTTTTTTTTTACACAGAATAGGGCACATTGAGAAGCAGGTGTCGTTGATATGCTATTTATTCCCTAAGCTTGAGGAACATAGGGGGCACTTTTCCAATAAGAGATAATGAATTCTCTACTGTAGAAACCCAGAATTTACGTATAGAACACAGACAAAACAAAAGGGTTTATGTATTTTATATGCAGCAGATATTTAGTATAAAAATAGCTTATAACATACTTAAATGCACTGCCACAGCAACTTAAAACAGAATTGCTAACAGAACTCAGATGCAGCATTATATTTTTGGCAGAGAGCTCAGAGGAACTTCAGTAGTATCCTGTACTCCTATCAGCAGTACTCATCCACGTCAATGAATCTAGACGAAGCATTAACACTGCATCCCGTTATCTCTGTACACGGAGCACGTAGCTGTGAAACGGTTTACTGTTCCAAAATCATAGAATATCAATTTGCAGCGGTGTGATTTAGGTTCATTGCAACTACTTCCTTGATCCTAATACTTTGTGTTGCCTATCTGGCACAACACTTCATTATAATTTATGTATGAAGTAGTAACATATTTGCACTACACTGATAAAAAGATTACTATAGATTTTTATATAAACAAACACATGAATTAGATTTAAAAAAAGAAAGAGCTTGGCTTAATATAAAATAAAACCTCTTCCTTAGTATTTCACTAGTGAAACTGTTTAGGACCCCCTTCCACCAAGGAAAATGGAGTGGAGAACAACATTAATGTTGCAAAATTAAAGATGGGCTTTTTTGAAGTGATGAGACCTTTACGTCCACGTTATACGCACTGACAGGATCAGAAGAGATCCTCAGCAAGCAGTATGCAACTGGGAGACAAGAAAGCTTTATCTGTCCACGGAGCAAACACAACATGATTTACACTTGGTGTAAATTGTGAAGAGAAAACTCAAGCCAAGAAAATAAACCAGAAATTCTTTGCCCTAGGGAAACGCAATATGATTATAGGATTAGAGCTTCGAGACTTTCTTATGTCTTCCTACTGGGAGGGAAGAGGGAAGATTGGGTTTTTTTGTAGGCACTTTTCATTAGTGAGCTCATGAAAAAGAAGCATGATTCAAAATATGACAAAACCAATATAAATTAGGTAGCACTTTCAAGAACTGTCTTTGCTTGAAAATATGCACTTATAAATCAGACAAAACTTTTTAACTGAAAAGGGAATTCCCAATTCACAAAAAGCCCTTTAAAGATCAATAGTCATGACTGTTTTATGGGGGGGGGGAACCACAACCCAAAACCACTACACCAAACAAAACCAAACCAAAACTCCAACCAAAGTAAAACCTCGAGTTCCCATTTTCCAGCACAGTACACACTGAAACACATCTTACAGTCTTTACAGTAGTAGCCTCAAAGGCCAATAGTATTATTCTGAGAAGTTAGGGGTTTACCTTGATTCACCCTAGTTATTCCTGTACTACCTTAAGAGACTGCCAACTATAAAATAATATATGCTTTAGTGGCTTGTTTGGCTCATGTTCACACAGCCCTGAATTCCAGGTGTTGGCCAAAGGCACTGAAGTGGCAAATGTGAAGTAGGCATGCAAGGAGGGCCTTTACATTCCGTTCTGGCACTTGTCCAATTATGAAATTCCCGTGACAGAATTTTGTTATGGTGGCTTAATAGACACAGAAGCCTGAAGTATTCCAAATTTGTTGAAGCACCTACAAACTTTTATCTGCTTGGTGGGGACATACCCTCTTTCTCATTTCAGACTGGTTTTATGATCACCGAGAAACTGCAGTCCTCAGTGCTGATCACCACAAAAGCAACTGAACGCTCCCACTGGCCATATTTATCAAACAAGCAGCTGTTCCACTTCCAGCATTCTCCCCCTTCCCTCTGCATATTCAACCTCTTTTTTCCATGCTTACTTTTCAAAATAAAATGCACCCATGTAAGCACTATCTCTCAAATCGACATCAAATATTACCACAATAACAATTTTGGCCCTTAAAAGGCACACTTGGCAAAGTGAGTTGCAGGCAAAAGCTAACAGACGTTACCATACAGAGGTGTGTGTATACATGTATACAGAAGTATTTTGAGAACCAAAGTCTGTAGATACAGCAAGTAAAGCAAGCACAAAGTCTCAGCTCCCCTACTCAGCCCATTCATTTTGCAGCAGGATTCTTAGGAGGTTGCAGTTTGTAGGTGCTGAAGTAGTTCACCACTTGCTGAGGGACTTCTGCCAGGACACACTGCGCCAGAGCTTCTTTTGGAGACTTACAAAAAAAAGAACACCAAGTTTCAGTTTCCACCAACTGTTAAAGGAGATCCTAAGACAGGTAATAAGCACCTCCTCTACTAGGCCAATTTAAAGTCCGACATTTTACAGAGGACTTCACACAGCACGTTTGCGGGACAGACGGAAGCTTCCCTGACATCTTTACCTTCTCGCTCCCATTACCAGGAACCAACCGGCCGCCTTGTTCCACTGAAGTAATAGGAACTGGGCGCACAAAGGGCTGCCATGTCTGAAGATACCTTTTGTCAGATGAAATACACACACACAGGGCAGACATCGAACTTCAGCCATGTAAACACACTTCCACTATCTGCTTAAGATGACCCTTCAGGGCACTGTCTGATCATCTGCAACATTTTGCTCCAAGTGTCATCCACAGTAACTGTATTGCTACAGAACAGCTCTTCTAGAGATACTGTTTTTACTGTAAGACTAAGTATCCATGGGGGAAAAAAAAAGGGCCTGTTTTTCTAGAAACTGAAAGCATTTGAATATATAATTTTATATTGAATATTGACCCTAGTTAAACTACATCCAAGTGCATTATTCAGTGAGCATATTCTATATTGATTTTGCTCTCTTTCTCCTTTCAGTTTGCCTGAGATTAAACAAAGAACTTGTATCAAAATTAAAAATAAAAATACAAAGACAGAATAAGGAGGTATAAGGAGTATTATTAGCAGGATTAATATTAAGAAACAGAACAAAAATAGAACATATTAGGATGGAAATAAAAATACTGATCTTATCTCCCCCATCTTGAAGAAGTTTTGTTTGTGGGGGATTTTTTTATTTATTTTAAAAAAAAAAAAATCCAAAAAACCCCAACTTTTTCCAGCGATATGACATTTAAAAGCTAGACTATATAAGCCTGTGCATATTTTATTTTTTTCCTTTTTTTCCTTACAAATGAAACATACATTCATTTGTTTAGTCAAGTCTGAGGGACGTTTTCAAAGGTCATTCCCCTGCAGCAACTTGTCAGAAATGCAGTGCTCAAACCAAACATGTAGTCTTTTTAAACACAAATCAGCTCACCTAATGGAAATTCTACAGATGCTGAAGTCGTCTGTCTTTTTTTTTTTTTTTTTAAACATTTGATGAAGACTTATCTCAGACTTCAGAGTTCATTTTACAGACACTGCAAAAGCTTAGGACTATACATAGAATATCCTAGCAAATCCAGCATATCTCTACAATATTAATTAAGTGTACATTAACATTACTTACATTTTGGAACTTTCTGAATGGCACAAACTGGACAATGTCTCTGACAGCTGGTTCTCCTGACGAGGACCTAAGAACTCCATTGTCACCGTCAAGAAACTCCATAGCATCAAAGTCTGCTCCTCCAACACCAACAATGATAATGGACATGGGCAATTTCGAAGCATTAACTATGGCAGTTCGAGTTTGATCAAGGTCTGTTATCACACCATCCGTTATGATCAGAAGTATAAAGTATTGCTGTCAGATCAATAAACACCGTGTTATCACAAAGAAACAGAAAACATGTAGGCATGTACACTTAGAAACATGCACATACAGACTACATACAGTTGTCAGTTTGAGCATGTCCAATGTACACACTCAATTTTACAAACACCTAAATTGTGGTCAGGCTTCATCTGTACAGTCCGAAGAAATTTATAAGGACAAAATAATCAATCTTTTAAAAGAAGTCATCTCTAAACAGCTACCTCCCAAAACCCCAATGGTACTATCCTCTCCAAAATCCCCAGACAAACCAACGGTTAACCTATCTTCCAAAGTATTCGTCCTGGGACAGAAGGCAGTTTGTTGAGGTTTTGGACAGATAATGCATGTGGAACTTGTATTTGTTTCCTTTCTGGTCTATCAATAGCTTTATGAACTGCTACCCTTCGCTTCATTCAATTAAGAATGGATGAACAAAAGAGTGCTACCAAGGGTAATGGAACAGGTCTTCATTTTTTCAGTGTATCCCTAAAATCCTAAATATAGATTAAAACACATCTTTTTGTGCTGAAAAACAGCATGCCCATTTTCAAATTCCTTTAATCATCTTTTCTATCTGCTTTATCAAGTTAATTGCCAAGGCATCTGAGTCCACCCTGCAAGTACTTCAGTAATTTATTCAAGTACCACTTGAGTTGTTTCCACTACACTGCCAGGGCTTCTAAAAGTTGGCATCTTAGCCTCTGTTCTGGATTGAAGTATCAGAACAAGCTAGAAGTACAAAGTTCAGAAACTATCAAACATTGTTTGAACTTCTGGTCTTCTCTCACTTGGTTCATTTCAGACAATTACTGGGCAGCACAAATTCAAGTTCCAAAGGTACTCCCAGTATTCTTAGAAGTCTTCCTCTTCAGTACTTTGCTAACCACCTTCCTTTACCTGCCTTCAAAATAATTGGTTTTCCCTTATCTCCTGTGTGCAGGCATCATCTTTTCTCATTGTTCCCCACCACTCCATTCCCCGACTCCAGCAAGAATATTTACAAAGCAACCATGATCATCAGAGAAGGCTATGACCAGCACCATGACAGGACATCACATTGGATTTATTTCTCTCTTCTTATACTTCCTCAATACTGGAAAAAAAAATGCCAAAACCCAATCCAAAATATCTACATTATGCATTAAATGGCAAGGAAGCAAAATTTCTTCATACATCCTTTCAGGCAGAAAAAAAATCAATCTTGTGCTAGGCATATTGCACTCTCGGGGCGGGGGGGGGAAGTACAAGAGGTTTTGCTACTTTCCTAATATATGCATACTGATGAGAGTTACTACTGAAAGACTACTAAGGTAAAACCTTATAAACTTCTTGGCATATGAAAATCCATAGTTCTTTTCCAAATTGGTTTCCACAGGTACTTTTATATGCAAAAATAGCTAATCTTATTTTCTGATTTTACATGGCATCTGAGGTACCAGTATGTTGCCCTGGAGCGTGTTCAGAGAAGGGCAATAAAGCTGGTGAAGGGTCTGGAGCACAGGCCTTATGAGGAGCGGCTGAGGGAACTGGGGTTGTTGAGTCTGGAGAAGAGGAGGCTGAGGGGAGACCTTATCGCTCTCTACAACTCCCTGAAAGGAGGTTGTAGTGAGGTGGGTGTTGGTCTCTTCTCCCAAGTAGTTAGCGATAGGACGAGAGGAAATGGGCTCAAGCTGCGCCAGGGGAGGTTTAGACTGGATAGTAGGAAAAATTTCTTCATGGAAAGGGTAGTCAAGCATTGGAAGAGGTGGTGCCCAGAGAGGTGGTGGGGTCACCATCCCTGCAAGTGTTCAAAAAATGGGTAGATGTGGCACTTAGGGATATGGTTTAGTCTAGTCTACCCTGGATTGGTTTAGTGTGGACTTGGTAGTGTAGGTTAATGGTTGGACTGGATGATCTTAAAGGTCTTTTCCAACCTAAATGATTCTATGATTCTATTTGCTATCATCAATGATTTAGGACATACATGGCCTCAGATTTGCTGAACTTGCATGGATTATTATCTAAATAATTCAATACTCAAGACTTGCTCTTCAGACTTCCTGTTTCTTAATATGGTCAACAACTCATGCATACAATTTTAATAGGGAGAAGGGCACAGCACATAGAACACCTAAAGCTTTTTAGCAAGGACAGGTAATTGTCGTGGTATAGCCCCAGCCAGCAACTAAGCACCACACAGCCGCTCTCTCACTCCCCCTACCCCAATGGGATGGGGGAGAGAATCAGAGGAGTAAGAGTGAGAAACACTCCTGGGTTGAGATAAGAACAGTTTAATAATTGAAATAAAATAAAGTAAAATAATAATTATAATATAATAATAATAGCAATAATAATATACAAAGCAAGTTATGCATAATGCAATTGCTCACCACCCGCCGACTGATACCCAGACAGTTCCCGAGCAGCGATCCCTGCTCCCCGGCCAACCCCCCCCCCAGTTTCTATACTGAGCATGACGTCATATGGTATGGAATAGCCCATTTGGTCAGTTTGGATCAACTATTCTGGCTGTGCCCCCTCCCAGTTTCTTGTGTACCTGGCAGAGCATGGGAAGCTGAAAAGTCCTTGACTAGTGTAAGCAGTACTTAGCAACAACTAAAAACATCAGCGTGTTATCAGCATTCTTCTCCTACTAAATCCAAACCACAGCACTATGCCTGCTACTAGGAAGAAAATTAACTCTATCCCAGCCAAAACCAGGACAGTAATTTTCTACGTTGGTACCTAGGTGTCAGGACCAATAATCTTCCATTTCTTTGTTATCTTACTTAATTCTCTCTTTCAGCTATCTGATGTGAAACAAGGTCTAGTTGATTTTTTTCTCAGCTGAGGTTAAATCACTCTCCTATACGCAAAGGCTTAAATTGGACTTTAGCATCCGTATAGAACTGCAAGAGCACTGAACAGAAGATACCATAAATGTGCCAGGTATTTTTAAGTTGATATTTCAACTCTGAAGAGTTTATTTACGTTAATTTAGGAGAGAATTGTTGCGTACAGTCTACAAAGATCAGTTAGCTTTTATCTTGTTTTAAGGGTACCAAACACCAATTCACAAGGTAAATGGCCAGCTGTCGAAACAAGTACACTTACAAGATTAAAAGAGAAAAATAGTATTTATAAACTAGAAGGGAAAGAAAAAAGTAAGAAAAATACACGCACTACCATAAAGAACTTACAGATGCTGTTTGCTGTTGTGTAGCTGCAGCAGCAAATCTTGCCACATGATTTATAATTGGAGAAAAATTTGTTGGCCCATATAACTTCACTTGAGGAAGACAAGCCCGATATGCTTCAACAATGCCTTGGATTCCTAGAGAACACAAACAGATCATATTAATTTTTTCTTATTAGAATTAGGATATTTTGAAGCACTCAGTCTTCCTAAAACACTGTATATCTCAGTTGTTTAAAGTGACGATGCAAAGATATAAAACTAACCATGAAGAAAAAAATAGAACGTTCATGAGCAATGGAGGCCTTCAGCTTGACCAATGCTTAATGCACATACTTAACATGCTTGGCTTTATGTGAATAGAAAGGCCAAATGCCGTATGCTCAAGTGCGTGTAACTGAATTACAACAGTTCTCTTCGCCTCGCAACTTGTGCTAGTTGTTAGTGTGATCAGAGAGGCCATGTTGAACAGGCACTAGCGGAATCATACTGAAACCAGACAACTCCGCACCAGCAGTGAAGTAGAATGAAGTGGCTTGACAACATGAGAGAACCGTTCCCAGCTTACCTGTACTGTGTCCTACCTGTTTAAAACAATTCTTTCATGAATCATTACAGAAGAGAGACCAAATGCTATTTGTAATAACTAAGAAAACGGTTATAAAATTATTTCCTGCTACACAACTAAACTCATTGTTTAGTTAGAGCAACATGCTTCACAGTTCACCTTTCAACTGTTTTTAATCCCTTCACCTTAGACATTTTATTGTCTAGGTCTGATGTTACTTTCTCAGACTTACCATTACAGAATGGGTTTGATGGGTTAAAATTTAATGGGAACTCATGTGACACCTGTCAATACACAAAAGACATAGTCAGGACTGTATATACAATCTTCTCCTGAAGTAAATGCTTTTAGTTGTCTTATGCAGTACATTTATATATTCCATTACCTGAAACGAAGGAGGAATTTGTGCACCAAATCCAAAGGCTGGAAACATCTTATCTCTAAAAAAGGCAATTTTAAAGAAAATGGAGTGAGTGAGTTCCTTTAACAGCTGTCATAGTTCAGTGAGTTTAGCTAATCAGTGCTGCTTTTGATTATTAAAAATGCTGTTTATTAAGCATTAAGAGGCAAAATTAAATGGAAGTTCCCCCCTGTAATTGTTTCAAGGACCAAAACCAGTCTTTAACAGTAAATTGGCAAGAATGCAAGCATTTATTTAAATTAATGCCACTCTTTACATCACAGATGAAAAGCCTTGCTTGTCTGCTGTAAACACAAGCTTCAGCTTGTGATTATGTGATTGTGCAGTGATTATGAAGTCTTTTTTAGCTCTACATTTCAGCTCAGAAGTTTTATTCCAATATATCTGCTGGCATCTTCAACACTGGTTTAAGAAACTACCACAAAAATCTATACAGATCTAAAAAATGTTTTAAATAAAAATCTAAAACTTACGTATCATAATCCTGAATGACCATTCCTACAGACCAAATGGCTGTTAGGTATTCATTAACTCCATTAGGGCTGAGGTAATGCAGAGAGTCTGGAGAGCGAGGGTCTCCATTGGAGCCTGTAAAATCTATGCCCACCTGTCAAATGCAGTATTTATATCAAATTGCTATTTGAGGTAAAATTATGTTTCTTATCTCTGGCAAAGCCAAAGTGAAAATCATGACAGTTGTAAACAGTAGTTACCAAGACATCTATAAATCTAACAGGCACAATACCCAGATGCAGGTTTCTTGGAATATTAACACACTTACAACAATGCTGCTAGAAAACCAGCAGAAGCTCTGCAGCCCTCAGAAGGGCTGAACTGACTTTCAGCTGTCAGGTTTTCACTGTGTTTACTGTCAGCTACCATTCACAGAAGCTTTTCAATAGCTGTTAAATCAATTTAATCCTGTATCTTGCCATACACATTTTTCCTCTCAGAAGTACAACTAGCCAGACACCACACAAGCCTAGAGACAGTTCCTTCTCTGACCTGAGTGGGTCTTCTCTGTTTTGGTGATGAGGCATATTACCAGGGTGAAGACATCTTACTGTTACTTGTGCTCCATTTGGTTCATAACTTAAGGGTCCTAACCCATGTGATGGCTTCTGTATGTTGTTTTCATTAAGCAAAGGGCCTTGAAATCCACCATCAAGGGTAGAAATGAAATCTTTGGTCAGAGGAAGAAGAAAAAAACCAACATCGAACAAAAAACCAAAACAAAACAAAAAAACCCAAAAAACCAACAGCAAAGGAAAGAGCCCTTATGAAAAGGCAACATGAAGTAAATCTAAGAACTGTAATTTTCTCCTTGGTCTCCATCCACAGAGCTTGGCTAGCTCCTAACGAACATAAATACAGGTTCAGAACTTTGTGCCACAATTAAAGAAAATAATTTTTTCTAAACAGACTAGATGGACTCTGGCAAAATGGCTTCCCCCCTTCCTGCTACAGAACAAAAAAAAACCCAAAAAACCCCAATAATCAGATGAAGAGCACAGACAATCAATTATATACTTCAGTTTGTTCCAAAACTCAAAAGCTACTTTATACAGAAGATTTAACTTACTGTGAAATTCAGCTGACACCCACCCATGATGTAATCAAGGAATGTGCATTCTACTATGATCTAAAAATAGAAGTTGAAGATAGAAATTAACTTTTTTTTTAATGGGAGAAAACCGGCAAGTATTATTGCAGCAACTTTTGAGGTTCCAGATTTGTTATCTTCACCCATACAAAGCACTACTTCTACTCTACACATATCCCACCCACCCACTGCAGTAAGGATATTTACATCATGTGCCATCACACACTCAGTGCATCAGAATCAGGCCCTTTACAAAATTACAGGCAGACAACAAAGCAGCTCCAAAAGCACTACCATCTAAAAAACAACATATTATGACAGACTTATCAGATTTTATTTCATGATAAAACAGTGAGTTGGGAAATGGCCTTACAAATTGGTAAGCTACCTTTGCCATATAGATGGCATCTTCAAGAGAAACTGAGGGGACAGGGAAGGACAGACATGTGATGCAGCTGTCAATCTGTCTCCTTATATGAATCAAAGCCCTTAAGTGTTTTCTGTGTCTAGAACTTTCAGACATTTTAAAGTTTCTTACAGTTTGATGGTGAAGGCATACTAGATGAGAGTTGTAATGCCTGAACACTTAAAAACCAAAGAGTCATAGCAGAATATATTACTGACCTCACAGTGCTTAAAGCTCACAATGCCAGAGTTTTTATAGGTTTTTTTCTTCTGTCTTTTCTTTTCATTGATGCACTCAAATTCAACCTGCATGAATGCAAACAAATCCAACAAAAGCACTATAAATATAATTTATGCAAAAAATTTAAAAATTCTTTATTCTAGGACTGATACTTTGGGCTGCTATTAAATATGCAGTTTATTTCAATATCAGGCAAAATTAAACCCAGCCTGTCCCAAATCAGCAAGAAAAACCCCATTATCAAGACAGAAATCCTCTTTTGGGTAAAAGCTTAAAAAAACTCATAGTATCATAGAATCGTTTAGGTTGGAAAAGACCTTTAAGATCATCCAGTCCAACCATTAACCTACACTACCAAGTCCACACTAAACCAATCAAGGGTAGACTAGACTACACCATATCCCTAAGTGCCACATCTACCCATTTTTTGAACACTTGCAGGGATGGGGACTCCACCACCTCTCTGGGAAGCCTCTTCCAATGCTTGACCACCCTTTCCATAAAGAAATTTTTCCTACTATCCAGTCTAAACCTCCCCTGGCACAGCTTGAGCCCATTTCCTCTCGTTCTATCGCTAACTACATGGGAGAAGAGACCAACACCCACCTCACTACAACCTCCTTTCAGGGAGTTGTAGAGAGCGATGAGGTCTCCCCTCAGCCTCCTCTTCTCCAGGCTAAACAACCCCAGTTCCCTCAGCCACTCCTCATAAGGCCTGTGCTCTAGACCCTTCACCAGCTTCGTTGCCCTTCTCTGGACACGCTCCAGCACCTCAATGTCTAACTTTCTTGTAGTGAGGGGCCCAAAACTGGACACAGTCTTCCAGGTGCGGCAAGTACACCAGCGCCGAGTACAGGGGCACAATCACCTCCCTGCTCCTGCTGGCCACACTGTTCCTGATACAAGCCAGGATGCTGTTGGCCTTCTTGGCCACCTGGGCACACTGCTGCCTCATGTTCAGCCGGCTGTCTACCAACACCCCCAGGTCCTTTTTGGCCAGGCAGCTTTGCAGCCACTCTTCCCCAAGCCTGTAGCGTTGCATGGGGTTGTTGTGACTCAGGTGCAGGACCCGGCACTTGGCCTTGTTAAACCTCATACAGTTGGCCTCAGCCCATCGGTCCAGCCTGTCCAGGTCCCTCTGCAGGGCCATCCTACCCTCCAGCAGATCGACACTCCCACCCAACTTGGTGTCATCTGCAAACTTACTGAGGGGGCACTCAATCCCCTCATCCAGATCATCGATAAAGATATTAAACAAGGCTGGCCCCAAAGCAGAGCCCTGGGGAACACCGCTCGTGACCGGCCGCCAACTGGACTTAACTCCATTTACCACAACCCTCTGGGCTCGGCCACCCAACCAGTTTTTTACCCAGCGAAGACTACGCCTGTCCAAGCCATGAGCTGCCAGCTTCCCAAGGAGAATACTGTGGGAGACGGTGTCAAAAGCTTTGCTAAAGTCCAGCTAAATGACATTCACAGCTTTTCCATCATCTACCAGGTGGGTCACCAGGTCATAAAAGGAGATCAGGTTGGTCAAGCAGGACCTGCCTTTCATGAACCCGTTTATTTGTTTACCCGTTGTTTGTTTAGACAACCGTATTTCAATCAGACAAAGAAATTCTGTACCATTTTCCCTCTGAGAATTCTGCTAACAACTTTCTTTTTGGCAAAGACATGGCAATTCAGGCAAAGAATCAATGTTTCCAACAGCCATGGCAGTAATGCAGGAAATAAGAGGTATATGTTTAAGCTTTCTAAAATGTTATTGAGGCTTCATCAACTAAACCAATACCTTAACCTCCAAGTGCAATCAACAGCTAGCCAAGTTAGGCAGCTCCTGCCATCATACAGTCATGATGGCACAATGCAGAATGTCTGGTGCATAAGTAGGCTGAGGAGGTACTCCAGATACGCCTTCTGGCTCAGTGTCAGGAACAGGTTCCACTGCTTTGGCCTAAGTTAATTTTTAATTTTTAAAAAGTGATCTTGCAATGAATCTCAAGCAAAAAAATGCACTAACAAGGCCAGCACCTGAGAAGTCTACATGCCTCTTCTTTACCTTCTTTTTTTTGGACATTTCACCACCAGCATCATTTCTATTTGATGGAAATTGTCTTTCAGGGACTTGTTTTTGTACTATGTCAATTGGTGAGGTACTCATTAATAACAGCCATGGGATACGTAGCATGTACAATCTTTTAACTACATTTTATAATCCTCCAACCAGAGCATACTAACAGGATGCCTAGGGGGAAGATAAGGGAAGGGAGGGCAGGGGGGGAAAATCAGCAATTCTCTAGAGAATGAAAGGCACCCATTCACTCCAAGATCAGCTTTTTCAGCAACTGAGGACTGAGTCACACCCATGCTCACCTCAAGTAAACTTCAAAGAACTTGTGCCAGATCTCCCACAGGTGCAGCTCATGTCAGAATAGTGGGAGTAACTACAGATCACACATGGGAGTATATAAAGTCAAATTCTAATATGCACTGGAAATATTTTACAGACCTTATCAAATTAATCAGATCATGCAGGATTATAGGTTAGTTCCTTTTAAAAATAGAAGAATCCTGGAGCACATTATTTGTGTTGTCTCTTATCTTCGCTTCATCTTACTAACACAGCAATAAGTTACTTACAATAGGTATAGCCACAGTTCTCATGAAAACAACTTTCTTAAAGCATTTCCAAATCCAGAATAGGCAGATTATAACTTAAAATACCTTTTCTTTGAACTCAAAAGAGACCGCACCTATTATGCTACTGGGGGAGCAATGAAAATAGGTATTTTTATTTTCAAGGAGCCCTTACACAACACACTTCACACTGCATGGGAACTCACTATCACAGTTCTTAAAAAAAATATGTGCTTGAGAATATGAACATACAAACCTACTAGGTTTGTTTATTTTATGATAGTGCTCTATAACAAAAGTGCAACTTTGAAAAAAAAGAAAAACATTTGTTGAAAGATTCATAAAATCTTCATTAAAAAAGCAGAAAAAATGATTTTATGAAATCCTCCTGCTCCCCCCCCCCTTTTTTTTTGCGCACTTTAATTACAATAATAATAAGGATCACTGTGAGCATTGAAAGCTTAACTGATACCATCTGGCCCCTGAAAATCTACAGAATATGAGGAAACCACCTAAAAGCTCCAACTAGGCAGCACATGAATTACATGTGTACAATATGAGTCCAAAATTCCTTACAAACAACATAAAACCTTAAGGGGCATTAAACTGAACCATGCATAATTCAAAATTAATTCAGAAACAGGGATCTAGAAGAAAAGCATGGCAGGACACAAAGCAGCAATCAAAAAAAACACTACTGTCAAGGTTGACTCTTCACATTCAACAGCTCTGAAGAATTTAGTACAAATGCAACACAAATTGTTAGAAAAGTACAAGCAGGCACTCAATATTTTATTATTATTAATTATTATTATTAATGCAGGAGCAGTTCTGCAGGTTTTAGAGAAATAAAGGAAAAGATGGTAAAATATTTTGACAACATACATGTCCATAAAACAAAGACTTTTATGTTAAGGTTGCTATGCCACCTTTCTTCTTCTTAATGTAAACCTTGTCTAGGTTTGCAAATCGTTACAGTTTCTAAGAACAGGAAGGGTAATTTCACTTTAAAGAAGAGTCACCTAATGTAACACATTCAACTGCATTTGTGTGCAGTGGCATAAGTGTTGAATTGTTTCATATTCACTAAAATATGTACCAAAGTTGGTAAGTGCCATACTTGAAATAAAGGATTGAATACAATCTGAAAAAAAGAATACTACAAGCTTTGCCCTTCTATCTGCAGTGACATTTGTACTGCATTCTGTCTGACACTCTAAATTTTTTATTTCTGTATTTTTATGATTAGTGAAATTAATTTATGCTGACGGTTGGGTATTCAGATATGTAATATTAAAACCTGTAACCAATATATTAATCCTAGGAAAATGGATGCATAACGTAAATACTGAGTCAGCCTCAACTACAGTAGCACTGTTGTTAGGGTGTAGCCTAACACCACTTCAATACCTGCAAGTCAAGTGACATAAGTTTTGCTCCAAAATGAGTAAAACAGCTTATCAAAAACACACAGGCAGTTTACACTATGTAAAACTTACAGGTGAGGACCGAGATGCTTCCTTCAGTTTTGACATCGTAGTTTGAAAACTTCCTATGAGATCGTGAGACCCATCACTGTCATAGTCATAGCACTCAACCTAAAATGAAGCAGTATTCAGTGTTGGTAACAGAAATGGCCCTACAAAAGCAAACACTGCAATGGCATTTCTAGGTCAGGCAAACCTGAACATCCGAAACATTCCTAAATCTCTGTATCATGGAGTTTTTCCTCACATTGCAGTCTTAAAATTGCACAGATTTGCATCTAAAAATTACAGATTACAAGTGGGTAAAAGCCAATATACCCAGTTTCAGATCAGATCTTCCACCGAAGTGAAGGAGAGATGAGAATACTAAGCAGCGTCAGGTCCTGCATGAACGGGTAACATCAATTATATTGACCTATGTTTTGGGAGTGAGGGGGTGTCAGGAAGAGTAGGAAAACAATCTGTAAGTTTTTTTACTGTCATCATGGATTAACCCATCTTAATCATGGATTAAGAGACTTAGTTTTTCAGAGGTATTAAGGAAATTTAACTATCTCTGAGCACCCTAAAGCTAAAAATGTAGTAAATCAGTTATTCAGTGATCATGAGAGTTTTATTCATACTTTTATATTACTTTATTAATCTTCAAGGTAACTCAGAATTTAAAAGTATATGAAGGTTCAGCCCTAAATCTAGAAACAAGACCTGAATTTTTTTCTTTTTTTTTTTTTTTTTTTTTTTTTTTTTTAAGATTAGCAAATTTAAACAGTCACTATGATCCAAACTTCATGGATCTGAATATCAACTAAAAATCCCTCTTTTCCTGTATTGAATGTTTAATGCTAAGTTTTACTATTCCATCAACTCATCTTTTAACACCCCAACCCACCAAAGAAGGCAGAACAAGCAAAAAATAGATTTTTTTTCTGTTTGAGAACCTATCAGTTTGAGTGAGGATAATTTTTCCACTGTTATTTTAAACTTATAGTGTCCTCAATTTTTTTTTAAAGCATATGCTAATTCCATCCACTTCTGTTATTTTATTTCAGTTTAGCAACAGAGACATGCTAGCTAACTTAACAGGAAAACAAATTAATTTAATAATAATTTAATAATTAATAATAACAATAATCAATCAAGAGTCAAAATAGGAATCCCCCATTATTTGGAATCAAAACATAAAGTTCAAGAAAAACTTTCCTGAATATATATGGCTTAAATCGAACAGCTATTTTCATGTCTATCTTTCCAGACTGAAAAAATTCATTACATTCAAGAAAAAATTTAGTTGATTACTTGGCCACTTAATTTAGGAATAACAAAGTAAAGCAAACAACTTCAACATACACATGAGCTTCTGAGAGGAATTAACTTTCAGAAAACAAAGACTAATGCTGAAGTACAAAATATGATGCATAAATCGCAAGTTCTACACTGTGCAGACCATGCCTCTCTGTGGTGGTTTGCGCTATTCCTACAACATTTTGAATGTACTAATGAATAAATAAAATGCATGCACATGCACTGAATAGCAACTTAAATCTCATACAAGCAGACACAGTACCAACAGACTAGTGTTCATGGCAGATGCAGTGTAAAAAATCTTTTGAATGCCATAATTAAGCCAATCAAATACTCGGCCAAGTGCTTCAGTACCTGAAATTTAAAACTAAAGACATTTTCTGAGCCAAAAGTTATGATACCTGTTCACAGTTAGCACAGTTATTTCTTTTTCCTCTTAAGGGGATTAAAGGTTGTCTTGCTTGATGTATTTGATCCATCTAAGCCAATTTTCAATACTTACTCCAGGCAAGACAGAAATATTTCTTTCATTCCATGTATGCTCTCCTGGTCACACAATAGCACTAGGGAACCATGTGGTAAAATTGCATATATATTTTCCCCAGCAGAACTAGGCATGCTTGTTCCAGATGAAAGGCTCACATTTTCAGCACAGAAACAGTTCACTGACTGCAAACACACTCACATGGAATATGGCAATAAATCCAGAGGATAAAGAATCAACTTGGTTTGTGTATTGCTGGGGACACACAAACTAAGCCATTAAACAGGTGACAAGCCACTCATCATGGAAAAGTTGGTGGTTTTACTTACTATGACAAATAGCCCATTACGTATGCAACTGTGCGCATATAAAAGCGTTAAAAGTATTGTTTAATCCTTCAATAACATTATAATACAATTCTGTTCGCATTTTAATGTTTGAAGTGACAGCTCCCAGATTTCTACGTTAAGACATAAACCTGTCTGTTTGCAAATCTATTTCCTCTGGAAATAAACCTACATTTCTGAGGTAAGATTCCGAAGAAGAGACTTTATTAAAATGATGACAGAGCTGAGAATAACTCCATCTTAATAGATATATTTCAATCAATGGTCTACAGTTTTAGTATGGCTGTTTACTGGAAAAGAGAAATATATTTTCAGTATATGAAAATCTAAGAGCTGTCACAGCTATTTTGGGGAAAAGGGAAGCAAAAAGGAACAAGAAGGAAAAAACACAGAAGCAGCAAGGGAAGCAGGTTCTGGGCTTGTAAAGTTGTTCATTAGTCTGCTCTATAATTATGTATTTAAATCTATACAGGTGCTTGTAACATCCAGATCCCTGTGGCTGTTAAGCATTTTCCAGGACAGCCTCAAGTCATATGACTAATACCTGTCACATGCAGATCATGCTCTCATTTTTCCTTCCCAGAGGAAGAACGGCAAGTATAGTGGTTCATTTCATTTGGGTTTTTTTCCAAGTGCTAAAATATCAGGTTCCTAACGTATTCATAATGGCTTATAAATGGCATTTCGATTGGTTGTTTAGCTTCCCCTAAAGGGAATTCTTGAAGAAAAACATTCAGAAGTTAAACATAATTTAGTCAATGTAAGATTTGAAGATACAAATTAAAGAGCAGTCCTGGTAAAACTATCACTTCACAGGTTTGGTTGACTTTCTGACAGAAAGTTTCACCTGCAGAGAAAAGTTGCTATATCTGGTATCTATAAGACACATTTGGTCCACATCTGTTATCTCAGCTAGTATATTAAGTGTAATTAATTGTATCAGGCAGTATATTAAGAATTTTGTTAGTGCTCCCTGTTGCACCAGTAACAAAGTATTACAAGATTCATAACGTAGAGCAAAGCATTTTCGAGCCTTTACCACATCTTTCACTATACAGTATCTTAACACCACCAATATTGGCTGATGCGACACTAAAACTGTGCGATCTAAGAAAGAAACTGAATTGGACATTTCAAAGCTACTTACGTTCAGCTGTTTTCCCAGACTTTCAAAGACCAACTTTTACCAGACAATGCATCACAAATGTGAGATTTTTTTCCCTAAAACAGGCATTTATCTCTGTGACTTTCAAGTAAGAAGCAAAAAGAGGCAATAAGTATAATAACAAGTCTTCCATTTATTACATATCCTACTTCTTTTTTAATGTGTTGATTCATACACACATTTCATATACACTACCTTGATTGACTTATCCATGTCACTGTAACACAGAGAATTGAGAGAGATTTTAAAGGGCCTCCAAACAGGATTCAGATTGTTTTTAATAACCTAAAAAAAAAGCCAAATAGTATTGTTTGCAAAAGTAGTCATTGCAATTGGTCATACCTTCATACCATGATTTTTGTAAGCAAATACAATTGACTAATGCTGCTGTCAATCACTTCCTGCAATCCAAATCCTAACATATAGGATATAAACAAACTAAACATTCCTAACATCCAGTAGTATTGTCCAAAAGAGGTGGTATCTTTCAAGTCCGTATTTTTCTAGACTGCACTGCGATCAACTATATCATTCAGCTACTATACTGCAAAAAAATTAATCATTACATAAATATTGATATTGTTTTTTTTTAATAAGCACACGCATATATACCTACACACAAACATACATAAAATTGTGACTTACCAAAAAAACATGGAAAAATTTCATTGGAATTCCTGAATACATCAATGCTCTGGAGATTACAATTCACTCCAGCTTATATTTATTCTGAAATGCCACTTATGGAAATGTTCCCTCAAGAAATTCATGGTATAGTTAAGCAGAAACACTGCATGAGGATAAAAAGACACCCTACTGCACTCAGTCTCTCAAGCTGAATGCTAAATAAGTGGTATTTAAGAATACTACTGAAGGATCTTCAGAATTTGTCAACTGGAAAATATCTGTAATATACCAATACGCCAAATAATGATCTTGGAAAGCACAAGAAACTACACACAACAAGCAATACTTAATGAATAATACCTAATAACAGTAATACTTAAACATCCAGCACTGTGGGAATGCAGAGAAAGAAATCTCTCTTTCGAAAATGAAAACAGTAAATAATAGTTAGTAACACAAAGAACTAATCCTCCAGACAATTCTAGGCTGGAACAACAACTTCTGGATCCATTACTGAAATTGAAGATGACTGAAATCCTCATGGAAAAGACACATTTTATGCAGAAGAACCACCTCATGAGAGAAACTATTTTTATAAATCTGACACAAAAAGGATTTATGCTTCTTCAACATCCGTGCTTCAAAATTAATATGGTCACCACTTCAACTGCGCACAGAACTTCAGCTGTGACTAGGGCCTGAGCTTCCACCACGGAGAGACAATTTGAACCTACTGCTACCCTGTCAGTTGCTGCCACAGGACCTCTGCACGTCCTCCTGGGCGTAAGGCTGCTGCTGCTTAAGCATGTTTTCCCTCACTCGACGTTATCCTTGGCTTGCCCTTGCTATGCAAGCAGTCGGTGTAATTACTTTCATTAGTAAACGGTACAGCTAGGTGACACTGATGTAAGAGCCGCACAGTCACAGGAATGCCCAAGCTCTAACCTCAGAGTAGCACCGAGAGAAACGTCCCTGTGTGAGTACGCACTACCTTCTCAAAACATTTATTTTCTTGTAGATTGCAGAAAGTTGAGATTTTTTTTTTTTAAAAAAAAAGTATTTTCCTTTAAAATAGGATGGCATAAACCAGAATTACAGTAAGGTAGACTTCCTGTCCTATCAGAAAATTGGTGGACGAGCTGAGTTGATTTCTACCTGTCTGCATGGCAACTACCAGACCATTCTCTTCTTTTTGTAAGGCACTGTACCTCTAGTGCTGTGACACACTGGAAATCAAATAACCTTAATTGCTGGGTTGTTGACTGAAAATATCCTACCTCTGTTCTGTGAACCATCACCCAGTTTCCATCTCCAGTCTGCTTGTGGAATTCCAGATAAGGATCTGACTTTCCAAAAAAATCCTGTATTTAAGGAACATGTAATTATCTCAGAACAGCCTGTGGCGTGAATGCTATTAAATGCTAGTTAAAACACACTTAGATTAACAAAAAGTAAACTAAATATTCAGGGAACAAAAGCTTTAGATGAAGAAATGCAAGTCTGATTATATTACCACCTTTGAAAGAAAGAAAATGGGGCCTGTCCGTGAATTTAGGATAAAAGTTCTGCAGTGTCCACATACAAAATACCTGACAGTTAAAGCAAAAGAAAACTTATACTCACAAGGACTATGATGCATAGTTAGGAAACTAAGGATTTTATCCAGTTCAAAAAAGTATCATTAAAACAGCTGGGAAAAATAATATAATTTTTTCCATTACTATTTTTTTTTAAATTTTGTTTTTAAGTCCTCCTAAATACAGTATTTTTAGCCAACCCCAAAATATTTAATATAACAGATTTATACACTCCGAGTACACTCTTTACCATTTATTTGAGAGTGCTAACAGGTAATCATTTGTACATCTATTCAAACCAATGGATATACCAAAAGTCCCTTATTTTTATGATTAAATGTAAAGATTTACATTTAAATGGAAGCTTGCTACTCACTGAACATCCCTGCAATGCACTTGTCTTATTTAGAAATAAGTTATAATTAATTTCAAAACAGTCAATGAAGTTACGCTGTAGCAATCTTTCTTCAATTTCTTTTTTAGTGTAAGAAAAAATTTAATGGATTTAATCATTTCAGCAAAAAAAAAAAAGGACATTTTAATGATTCATGTTTTGACAAGATTCTGGTTTTACTACTTTATCAAAGAAACAGTAATCACTTAAATACCTTATTGTCCAGTTTCCTTGCTTCTACTTCCAATACAACCACCCTGTTATCCTTCACTTCTTCTGCTGTAATCTAGACAGGCAAACAAAATAAAATACTTATTTTGTATTCAGGAACTACACAGCTTTCACATATTCACAACACTCCTATGACAGGTCCATTAAAAAAAACCCCTGTCTGCTCACAAATGAAGCATTTAAGAAAATGGGGTGCAGGGAGGGAGGAACAATTTGATTTGACATTGGGATTCACTAGATGATGACCCCGACAATTAAAGCTACTGCCCAAACAGTAGCACATCAGATGCCCTAATTATTTTGATGGATGCAATGAGACTTGTAGATGCAGATGATGGGCTGCTCTCCTTTTGGATGACAAAGTAGTATTAGTGGAGGGGGAAAAAAAATGTTTTAATATGCTTTTTACAGCACTGCAGATTAGACACACAGTGTTCAAGCTACTAATTAAAAAAAAAAAAACACAAAAACATTCACGATAAATGCTGAAGAGATTTATTGTCTTAATTGTCTTACCGTAATACTTCCTCTTCCAGCAGGTCTGCCATTTTTAAGTACTAATGGTTTTGTTAGAGTCCTGCTAGAAACTATCTGCCAAGACAAAATTTGAGTATCAAGCATTATTAGGTCAATTTCATATTGATTTTCAAAGGAATGAAATGAGATAGTCAGGTATTTTTTACTAGTTTTTACTACCTAGTAAACTAAACCTACTAGTTTTTTTTACCTAGTTTTTATTTTCATTATAAAATAATCCAGCCACCAAGCCAGGAAACGTGAAATTACTACTCTACCCTTAACTGGTTTAGTGGTGGACTTGGTAGTGTTAGGTTAATGGTTGGACTGGATGATCTTAAAGGTCTTTTCCAACCTAAACGATTCTATGATTCTACGATTCTATGATTTTCATTTTATGAATTTTTCCTTCATCACGAAGAAGACAGCATTACATTTACTTCCCATGATCTCCTATAAATAAATAGTTCAAAATTTTAAAATACACATCTGGAGTTTCAGGAGCAATATGAAATAAAATGTCTTGTAGTAACACGATACACAGACATGGACAAAGATAATACCGTAAGTTCCAATCTCAAATTGGTCTGAAGTTTTTCACACATACCACTGAAACACATGCAAGCCACGTTTCATAAACAGCTTCAGCAAATGTATTTATAAACACAAAGTTTGTCATGCAAACAAACATCAGCCTCCCCCTGCAGTGTTTCTAGTTGATCTTATTTTATCCTCTTCAGGCAATTCTTTCTCAGAAGTGTGTCTACTCATTCTACAGGTCCATCTTTAAGAATGAATAATTAATTTTAAATTGTTACTGAATTTCATTTCACAATGCCTCCATCTTCATAGTGCACTTAAAATACTTTAGACACAGGGCAGGAAAAATCCCAAAAAGACTCTCCTGAGAAGAAGTGCCTTTGAAGGATCTATTAGAAAGAACACATTAAAATGAAGCTGCCTGATTGTGGTAGCACCAATAGCAGAATTTGACAGGGAAATGGGAGTGAAATCAACAGTAGAAATCAACCAGAATCACTGCTTGCCTTGAGTGGAAAGCAAATCACAAGGTTAACATGGCCCTTGTGAACACTCTTATGTTGCTATACACTAATTCTCTTTTTATGGAGCATAAAAATAAGAATTTGAGTATTAGAATAAATAAACAGCAATTACTACTTTGTGCTCATTGACAGTCCACTTACTTTCAGACCGTACTCTGGACAGTCACCATTCTAGAGTACATTTCAGGGCACCAGCTCAAGACCTTTTGCGACACTGAACTGAGGCTTGAAAAAATAAATTAAGGGAATCCTATTCAACTTAAGAGTACCCCAACTGCACAAGAATATAGTGATAAATTTAAGATAAACATGGTTAATGATTTGCATTAACTTATATTTTCTTAATTCTAAGGTAAATCATCTGCATACTTACTTGTCCCAGTGTACATTCAAATTCTCCTAAGAAGTCATCATCATTCAGATCAAAAGTTTTGTTATCGATGTCATATATTCCAAATTTAAGTTTCTGAACAAGCTCAAAATAGTAATCAATTAGGAATTTCTTGGCAAACTTTGGGTTCAAGGAATTCTTAATTCTTTCTGTGCGATCCACCTGCAGTTAGAAAGATATCACTTTATCCAGTAGTTAAGAAAGATATCACTATATCCAGCAGTTAGAAAGATAGCACTATATCCAGTATTTCACCAACCAAACAAGCACTCAAATCAAAGAACATATTATTGAAGACTTTCAAAAGTTCTTCTTAGTATAAAGCATAAAGCCCTATTTCCCTAAAAATGTTTCATCAAATATAAATAACCACATTATATTACAAAACCCACTGCTATAAGTCAGAGATATTTGAGGACCTGGGGTTTTTTTGCTCCCTGTAAGGAATATCTATTCCTGCATAGGGAAGACCAACATAAAAATGGTATATTGTCAAACCCAGGATGAGACCCTAGTTTTGGAGTACTGTATTTATAAAAGCACATTTAAACATTTGGAACGCTTCTGTTAGTCCACACATAGCTGAATGAACAGTGCTAAAAATCAGACTAGTGTTAAGTATTTATTAGAAAACAATTATTAGTGTGCTACCTGTATAGCTATTATAGACATAATGTAATGAAAAATATTCAGATATGCTGGTATATAATTAAAATATTTTAATGAAATCATACACTCCAGTGTTTTAAAAGGTCAAACAAGTCAGACTGTTTTTAGCAGATTCATGAGAAGCATCAGACTGTACCTCATACCACTGCTGACCACTTGTGTTCTGGAGGAGCACACACAGAGGGTCTGACTTGGAGCCAACATCTTTATCCAAGAGATTGGTGCAGGCAACAGCCAGTTCCACCTTTGTCACACACTGTGCCGCCATTTGTTAAGCTAGAAAGCAGCAACAGAAATCATTATTTTAAAAACTGACTAAAAAGCAAACAACAGAATTGTCACAATGCATTAATTATCTGACTGATCACTAGAATCGTTAGCTTGTCAGGAGAGAGATTTGAGGCTCCAAATGCAAATTTTAAGATTTATGATGTACCAACATTACGGTATTACTGTCATACTCTTGGCTTTGCCACATAGGTATAAAACTTCATTTCAAAATCTGCACATGAGAAATGAGATCAGGTTTCATAGAGTGCTAGAGGAACCAAGTGGGAAACAGGATACACCAAAAAAAAGCACAGTGGTTTGAACTGCTGACAGTAAAACTTCGCAAGCTTTTAATTACATCCTGTAAAGCCGACGTGAATGCCAGTATCTCGTAATGTAGACACTGATAATAATTCAATTAATAAGGGGGAAAAAAAAAAAATCATATATTTGCCCACCAAACCTTTGTAGCAAAATGCTGAAGCCATGAGCATGGTAGAATTGGAAAGGGAGTTCAAGTGGGTAACAGGAATAGGTGATCTTGCTTTAGTAAATCTTCAAAAACAACTACAATTTTTAATAATAGTGATAAACAACTTTGAAATCAAGTAACAACTGCGACTTGGAGGAAGTGTTCCTTCTGGAGGTTCGTTCAAAAAAAGAACAACTGAAAGCTTTCTCACATTTCCTCTTAAGTATCTCAATCTCCACTGGAACTGAGAAGCTCAGCAGATATTGCAAGCCTACAGAAACAACTTCATTATCAGTTATGATTCTATGAGTCCCACTCTGGGATAACGCGCATTTGCAGGCTTAATTAGGTCTGAGCAGCAGATGTTTTCTATATAAAAAAACCTCTATAATTATACTCTTCAGGAATACAGTTGGTCATTTCCAACACCTCTTTGGGAGGTGAACCTCTACAGTACAACAGCCCTTGACACTAAACAGAGTAAGGAAGGAAAGGCATCTTTCTACCTAGCCAGCTCACTTGCAGCATACACATATAGTGTATTTGAACATGAAACTGTAACCCAACCCATCTCTCTTCCTTTCACTGCATTCATATGACTTCTGGTGAAAAAGAACTTTTTTTAAGAGGCAAAAAAGGAAAGAAAAATGGAAAAGAGGAATGATGAACTGAAAAGAGGAGAAAGAAAACACTGTGGTCTGAGGGAATTTTCCTGAGGCTTCCTGTATTCCATTAGGGCACACTTCACACGTCGTCTCTCCATCTCTGTTTTGCTATCCTAGAGATGGACCTTTTAGAGACTGAAGTCAATATAAATGATCTGTAAAGTAACCACTCAAACATCCATGCGCATACATTATTGTTAAGAAGCAGTCAGATTCACGGAAATCCTCCCGTGCCTCCCAAACACCTAAACGTGATTCCATCTTAGAGTATCTTTTGCTCCCACAATTTTACCAAGTTTCAGTTATTGTCCTGGAGGGAAAAAAAGTGAAGCTCTGAGTTCTAAGTATTTAAATTGTTTTTTAGGCTTAGAAATTATACCTTTAAAAAGCAGTCTGCCCCCTTTTTCCCGGTTCTCTTCTTATACTGGTATTTTCCATTCCCTATTGCTTTCCTGGCTGCCAGACAGAGCTCGTTAACAGTCAGTGGCTTTGCCCATAGAATCCAGTGCAGACCAGTGCACGACTCCTTAACTGCCGTTTCCAGAAAAACAACTTTCTGCTGACAGAACGATGCCCTAATACCCACTGATGCTGCAACAGCAAGGATTTTCATGAAATTCAACAGAATTCAAACTTGAATTGAGACATATTTCTCAAAACAGTCAAAATTTTCTTGCTCTAACTTCCCTGAAACTCATTATTATTATAAGACCCTGAAAGGACTTGTAGCCGTATTTCTTTTGTTAAAGTAACGTTTCCAAAATCACTGGGAAATGGACAGCATCCAGTCAGCCTAAAAATCTGGTCAGCTTTTTCTACTTAGCCTGTGCATGTGTGTGCATGTCCCACTTCTCTAACATCACAAGTACTTTCTCACATGAATAAGTCAATTCTGTTAATTACTCTCCTCCATGTCACTACCCTCCCACTATGCATCTAATGTGGGAAAAGAGCAGATTTAGCAAAAGACGTGCTGTGCAAAAAGGGTCCCTACACACACAGAGAAAGGAAGCATAAAAAAAGCCGCTTCCCTTCCCTGAAATGCAAATGCTGTTGTTTGAGACCTAATAATTGTGTCCATATTAGATAAAAGACTTGTAACAGAAACATGCATTTATCCAGGTGGAGGATACTCAACTTGAAACCCAGATACAAAAGCAAAACTTCCCAAATCCTGAGATGGTCCTTTAATCTCTTCCATTTCCAGTTTTGCAAAATCCAAGATGAAAAATAATGCATTTTCCTCACAAGTTTTCAGAATATTAGGAATCAATATATGTATAATGGGTTGAAGAGGTCTGTAATACTTCTAATGCATTTCAAGAAATAATTTTGCTATTTTACGTGAAAAAAAGACAACATGATTATGCATAATACCAAAGACTGATGTTTTACAGTAAATAGTTGGATACAATCTGATTTTCAATAACATTATAAACATTAAAAGCTAGTAAAATACTTAGTAGTGAGAAAAAAGTCATATCTCATTAACCCAAAACAGTATTTACAGTAGTGAAACTCAGAACATAAACAAGATACTTCTCTTACAACATCACAGTCATTACAGAACTTGCAGAGGGCACACCAATGCTTCACATGTGTGAACTCGGAAGTCTTTTAACAGCAACAGCTGTTGGAGCTTTGCATATGCTGCACAAATCCTCATAATCCCATACTGCACAAAAGGAAGCATGACTCCAGCTCCACCCAATTCTCCTCATGTCTGAAAGCCTGTGTTTGCTGAAAACTTCCAAAACAGGTTTGGGAGGTGGGTGGTAGGATTCCTAAAGATGATAAACATCCTCAAGGATCAGAGTCACTGCCAGGTAAGTAGGCATGCTCTGTTCAATGACTTGGATACAAAGCCTGGCAAATTGCAGTCTCTTCAGGATGGTGGAAATCAGAAATCGCGGCTGCACTACTACATTCCTTCTTGAAATACCATTCTAGAACACACTATCAGATCTAGTAGGAAAATTAGATGCAAAATATTCTAGATATGTGACTGGATTACTTGCATATTTGGGATACTGGAATAACATTACGTGGACAGATGATACCGTTTGGGCTCTGGTAGGATAAGCCTTGACTGCCAGTAAGTTACATCACATAACAAGAGACTTACTTATTCAATTAGTTATTGTTATGAAAGTAACTATGCTCTCCAGTGGCCAAATCAAAACTTCTGCTTTTCTCAAGCCGTCAACTGTTTGTCCTCCATGTAGGGTACACCACAAAGTGAGGTAAAGCACACCAGAATGGGGCCAGATGATAGCTCAACAGTCCTTTTTATTGGAATAGCTTTTATGATCACAGGTGTGTATGAGGCTCTTAAAAAAAAACACCAATAATTCTGGACAGGAGAAGACTTAAAATTACTGTATAAACTGCACTGCAGAACTTCTGACATCCAGACTCTGAACTGCAGCAATGTACAGTCACAAGGGAGATACTTGTTCCTGATCCTGTGCCACGTCTAGGCTGCTCAAGACCATGACTAGGTCAACCAAGTATATTACAACTCCTTCTGCTTGAGCTGTCATTATCAAAGCAAAACTGTAAGTCAAGGACTTGTCTTGTCTTGCAGTTTCACCATTCATAATGTTCTTTGAATTCTACTAGTGATTCTACTGAAGGCAAGCAGTGTCCACCAAATAACCCAGCCAATGTCTGCTTTTCAACAGAAACTGTAAACATGGCATTCTACTTGTAAAGGAACAGATCAATTATCAGAATAATCTTCTAACAGAGCACTTGGGAATTGTCAGGCTGCAGCAATCCTGTCAATGCTGCGGTATCACAGGAGAGTACAGGCTTGCCCAGATAACCTTCCAGAGTAGTACAGTGATGTGTTCGTAACTATAGGTGCTTCCCAATCTGACAAGCAGAAACACATGACGACAAAAAGACTAGTGAGGTGAGCACTGCTCTAGCTGGGTTTGGTATCACTGCCTTTAGTCACAAGTCTCAAAGCTGTTCTGATGCAAGCTATTACTGTCATAGAGCCTTTCTTAGTGTCTGCGAACTACTAATGACAACAGACCAAAAATCCATATTTTGTAGTTACCTCAGGGCCCAGATGGACACAGAAAAAGCAGGGGAAACATTTCAGAACTTGCTAATAAAGTCTATCCCTGATCAGGTAATCTTCTAGCTATAATACTAAACTTAAGCATTTTATGTAAACTGTGTGTCAGACTGAAAAAGTCAGTACCATATACAAGCAGTGCTCCAATCCTTCCTGGATTATTAAATATTTCCCATGAACCCAGGCAGATGACAACATGGAAATAAGTTAATTATTCAGATAGACTATAAAAATGAAAGTCTCGAAGCAAGCCTAAACCTGAAATAATGCACATAAAGCTTTACTGTCCTGAACATTCAGTGTGTGCAATTGTTCAGTCTCTGGTCCTTCAGACGGAACTAAGATACCATTTCCTGCACATAGAAATTTTTGTCGCAAAGATCTCTAGGCCTGTATTCCTTAGAACCTCTTTTATTGCATCTCAAAGCAAGCAGTAACGGCACTTCTTGCAACAGCCTTTCACAAGAAGGGTTCTGGTGAAGAGCTGTCACAAAGGTGGACAAAACAAGATTTAAAGGAAAATAACCTGGGAGACAACATCCATCTGACAATATAACCTGCTCAATCCATAATCTCAGCATAGTCCTCTAGCATCTCTTTGTAACAGTTGCATATGTAAAGAGCAGAGAATGACAACAAACTCCCAGAAAATGCCATGCCTGCAGCAAGAAGCTGACAGTGAAATTCTGACAAACAGATCCTTCTTTCCACCGATGGCGCTCGTAGTGACACAATTTCTAGTGATCTTGGACTACATGTACATAAATTATAATTTTGTAAATATATAAATTTTTTTAAAATCTCAAGGTAATCCTTCAGTTCTCAAGGAAACCGACAACCTCACAGGAGCTGACATGTCATAGAAAGTTACAAAGGCTAAGATTGTTTCATAACCTAATTTCATCACTGCATTGGAAAATTAGAGGCTTTTCTAAAAATCATACCTCTAAATCTGAATTCTGGCTCCTCTCTTCCTCTCTCTTTACAGGCAACACAGCTGATAAAATTCTCATGTGGCTCTAGTGGATGTGCTCACAAGTTTAACAGAAGCAGCTCAAAGTAATACATCTCGAGTCATTCTGTAAGTATTTGAAGAATCACACAAAACTTTGAGCGGAAGCTGTATCTTCTCACATTCACTGTTTAGTACGCACAAAGGAATTATTCTTAATTGAACAAGTGAGTTTACACTGATAAAACCCTAATGACCACAGAATTCATTTTACTGGGGATTACGCCAAACAAAAATAAGAGCTAGTATTTAAGAAAGGCATATGAGTGTATGAGAAGGGAGACATTATTTTCTCTATGGGAAATGAATCATCTATTTATACAAGCTTCCTCATACTCAGGCAGTTCTAATATTTATCTACTGGACTAGTAGCACACAAGTGTAACAAGTCAGACAACTATTTGTAGGTAGTTCCTATATATAAAAGTCTATCATTAAGTTGCATTGCCAAAGAACATATTTAGAATCCTATTTAAAAAAATTCCACTGCACAGACCAGAAACTACTAATTTGAATTCTAGGATGCCTGTTCACAAGATGACTTAGAAACAGCCATTTCTAAATATCCATCTGTTGACCTTTTTATTCCTGAATATGCACGTTCACCCTTTAGGCATATCTTTAATGCTGAGGGTTCTTCCCATCATCTTCCTCGCACAAAAGTATTTTAAGAATTTTGGGTGATGTTTTGATCCAAGTGAGCTAAACTGTAAAAGGTATATTGTGCCCTGAACAAAAAAAGTAAGAAACACAGATCTCCCGACTTCAAAATTTAGCTGTTTGAAGCAGACCGCATTCAACCAGATGAAAACATGTTTCCTGCATACATGTTTTATCAGAATATTTTTATGTCAATTACTTTACGGAAAACAATCTATCAACTATGCAATTTGAATAGTATCTTAAATTGTGTATTCTTCATTGCAATTGCTCTGTGTAGAGCCACTGACTGACTTTACATAATTAGCATTATCCAGAAGAAAGAAAAACTTGTATCTCACTAAAACTTGCTGAGTTTTACTGCAGAAACAAGATGCAAGTGATCACATGTTTTAGACTAATCCTTCTTACAGTCCATTTCAAGTCTGGCATGATGTAACACTTCACTGTTTGAAATACCAGTTCTTAAAAATGAGTTCACGGTAACTTACCTCAGAGGTCTGCCTCTGGGCTTCTCGGACGAAGGCTAAAGTTTCAACAATAGCATTAAAATGTGAAATGAAAGGAAATTCAAACCAAGAACTGTTATTCCCATATATCAATCAAAGTAACAAGTTTGACTGTATATCTTTGAGGAACTACAGCTCTCCTTAAAATAAATAACCTGTTCCAACAGTTTTATGTGTCCATGACAGCAGCACTGTAAAGATTATTTATGGGAAACTCAGAGTCTTTGTTAGAGAACAAAGTACAATATAAATCACATATTTAAAAAGTCCCAGCAAGAAAAGCCCTTTAAGAGTTTAAGAACAAAGATCAGATTACCTTTTTTGTCCTATTCATTTAATGCTTTTTTTCCAATAAAGTGATAGTGCTTTTAAGTAAGGAGACCAAAATCAGTGGCTTGCAAGCTCCCAATGTGGCTTATGCTCTAAGAAACCTATGCCTTCCTACACTGCTAAAGGTTGCCTAAGAAAAATCCATAAAAAGACTATCCCACAATGGTCTGGCATATCATTTTGTATCTCAGTATAAACAATAACACTAACTTCAAATTGACAATCGCGAGATTACACTTTACTATAGCCCAGATGTATTTCAAACTTTCCTATAGGGAAACCAAGAGCTCTCCAGTCACCTGTCCTTCAATTCTGTATCACAGCAGCTACCTGCACTCTGCATTCACTGTGCCTGGGAGGCATCATACTACACTCTGCCTGGACATAGGCAGTGATTCTGAACACAGGCACACAACAATCATGCTACTTCCTGGAACCATCAGATTATTGCCCATGTGCTAATCACCTACCGTGAGGACTTCATAATAACCATCCTGGATGTGAGAAGCACCAGAAGCAAGTTTCCACCACTAGAACTAATTCAGCTGGCTTCTAACTGTACCTTGGACAAAGCATTTTGTGAAAATGTGCACTCGATCCAGCTACAGGATGGGAAGCATCTACAGGATACAGTCGCCTTTGAACCATAGAATAAAGTACAAAGCAAGTGATCCAAATCATTAAGGGTATTTCTTAAACAGAAGCTCAGACCCAGTAACCCAGCCTGTCATGGTTTAGCCCCAGCCAGCAACTAAGCACCACGCAGCAGCTCGCTCACTCACTCCCCCTGCCCCAGTGGGACGGGGGAGAGAATCGGAGGAGTAAGAGTGAGAAACACTCCTGGGTTGAGATAAGAACAGTTTAATAATTGAAATAAAGTAAAATAGTAATTATAATAACAATATAATAATGATAATAATAATAGTAATAACAATATACAAAGCAAGTGATGCACAATGCAATTGCTCACCACCCGACGACCGATACCCAGACAGTTCCCGAGCAGTGATCGCTGCTCCCTGGCCAACCCCCCGTTTCTATACTGAGCATGACATCACATGGTATGGAATAGCCCGTTGGTCAGTTTGGATCAACTCTTCTGGCTGTGCCCCCTCCCAGTTTCTTGTGCACCTGACAGAGCATGGGAAGCTGAAAAGTCCTTGACTAGTGTAAGCAGTACTTAGCAACAACTAAAACATCAGTGTGTTATCAACATGCTTCTCCTACTAAATCCAAACCACAGCACTATGCCTGCTACTAGGAAGAAAATTAACTCTACCCCAGCCAAAACCAGGACACAGCCTCAAAACTAGTATGTTCAGAAATCCTTCAAACGCTTAATAATGCCATTTTTAAATCCCTGAGCAACAGCATCTCATCTAAAGCAATATTAAAGGCAAACCAAAGAAATTAAACATGAAACAGTAAAGAGCACTATAATTCTACTTCCTGTCTACTTGTTTCCACAAGCCACACCACAACTTCAAATGTGATGACAGAAGTGGCCATTATCAATCTTAGCCTACTTGATCCAAGAATAGAAGTAACTTCGTTGGGTTTAACAGGAACTAATACCTACAAATACTAACATGATCATGTATTACTTATGTTGGAAGAGCACCCTGACTTTCACTGAAAAATAAACAGAATTAATAATGAAGGAAAAAATGTATCTAACTACTTAACTCCCTAAAGGTATTTCTTAAAGGAAACCATGGTAATGACAGCATCTGATTCTAAGTCAGAATAAGGGGTGGGGGGGGGGGAAACCCCTAAACTCCACCCCAGGTAGTAACATTAACCTACCCATGGAGTTGTTATACTAGTTTTATTACCCCTAGAAGAAGGATCTTTGGTGGTGTTTGTACAAAACCGCTACTATGGCTTCCCTCTAGCCTTAAATTATGAAGAAACATTAATGCCTTGGGCGTAACACAAGGCTATAAAAACACTGTGGTACAGCACTCCTACCTTAGAATTCTGGCGGATGACATTTAATAATGGCTTGGTTAGTCAACCCTCCAGAAATGGACTTTTGCATTCAACAACTGAACTAAAATTAGTCTGACGGCCACATATAATGGATTTGTATCAATTAATTCTGAGATATTTAAGACAAACATACTTGTTGGAAAAACACTGCATTCTCCCTAACACCATAACAGAAAAACAAAAAGACCTCTGTCTGGTTCTTCTTGCTCCTCTACACATCTTTCTTGGTTACTTTGTTTTTCTTCTAATGCCTCTTCATGTTCTGCACGCCCTTTGAAAAGTCTGACCTCTGTGATTATACATATAAAAAGTTAAAATTTAAGACTTCAATTTTAAAAAAAAAAATAATCTGGGGTTAAGTTTGATTCTAACTACCGTCACTAAATAAACTGGTTTGTACCACCACAGAAATATCTTTAGCTTGAACATTTGGGGACATAAAACTCCCAAGAAAACAAACGTTAAGTTCTGGAGGCAGGGTGACGCGTATTAGCTGGAGGATACTTAATGCACTTTGAAGATACGAGTATGGAGGCAAAAGTGAAGCGCTTTCATATTTTAACATTTTCCTAGCAGAAGAGTAAATTATTACAACATGCGTATCAGCTAAGGTTTGCCTTACATGTATGATGCAACTGCAATGAAGAAAGAAAAAAACACCACCCACTCTAAGAGCAGCTCAGGAAGAACGGCGTATGTTTTTTTAGGAACGACAATGACTCCTGACAGCCTCCTTTCTGGAGGGTGAGGGCGTTTTTCAGAGTCGCGTTGCGCCGCCACAGGGACCGGCTCGCAGGACTTAAAACGTCTTGGCGTACGGCTTCAACCTCACCGAGTTTTGCTACCTGAGGGAGAGCGAATCAGACGACTGATTCCCCGGGCTCCGCAGAAGTTCCTGTCCAATTCCGCGCAGAGAGCCGCCTGTCCCCGGGAGCAGGAAGCGGGCCAGCCACCTGAGGGGACGTTTCACAAGAGGAGAGTGTTAGGACAGCTGCGAGCCGCCGCCTGCGGCCGGGGAGGGGCGGCCGCCCCAGCCCAGCCCAGCCCCGCCTCGCCTCCCGGCCCCAGACCCACCCGTCCCTCCGCTGCACCAGGCGGCAGCCCTGGCCTGCGGCCGGGGCGAAGCGGCCCAGGCGGGCGGCAGCTCGAAGGAAGGACGCGCGGGGGGCGTCAGCTCCCGCTCCCCGGGCCGCAGGGGGAGCAAACCAGGCGGCAAAGGGACGGGCGGGGGGAGGACTCGCCCCTGAGGCACGGGTAGGCGACAGGGCCCTGCCAGGCGACGGGCCGCCCACCCCAGGCCCCCAAGGGCTCTGCCTCGCCCGCGGACAACGCCCGGTGCCGCCCCGAGCAGCGGCGCAGCGCGGAGCGGCCGCAGCCCCTCGCCCCCCGCGGCCGGAGCCCTCACCTGCCGGGGCCGGCGACGCCAGCGCCCAGGCCCCGCACCCCTGGCGCCCGCGGCGGCCACGCCCACACCGAGCGGGCGCGCCCCGCCCCGGGGCCGCCGCGGGCCAGGGGCGCATGCGCAGGCTGCCGCACTGCCTCACGCCCGCCCGAGGCCGGCGGCCTGGCTGGGCTGGGCCGGGCCGAGGCGTGGCCCGGGCCCCGGGGTCGCGCAATGGCCGGCGCTCGGAGCGGCAGCGGGCTGGCGGGCGGAACGGCCGACCGCCGCCCTTGTTTCCCCCCTCGCCCGGGCAGGGCTGCGTGACGGACCGGTTCCTCCGCTGGCGGGGGGGGGGCGGTGCTGGTGACGGCTGCTGTCATGGCGGCGCTGGTGCTGGCGCTGGCGCGGCCTTTCCGCCGCGGCCCCGCCTGCCTGGGGAGGCTGCTCCGGCGGCAGGCGGGAGGCGCGACGTGCGGCCCCTGGGGCCGGGGGGGGCCCGGTGCCCGCCGCGGGGCCGGCGGCAGCGAGGTAACCGGGTTGCCGCTTTGGGGGGGCGGCGGGCGCGGCCGCTTCCAGGGTGTGTTCGCGGGCGTGTGGCCGCCGCTCGCCCTCCCCGGGGCCTCTCGGCTGGAGGGGAGGGCGGCGGGCGGAGGGAGCAGCTGCGGAGACTCCGGCATCGCGGGGCGCAGCGAAGGGCTGGTTCGTTTTTGCAAAAGCTGGGATCCCTGTGCTCGTTTGAAAACCACAAGTTTGCCTCTTTTGCTTCTTGCCTTGTGTTTGCGCCATGTCGATGCTTTATTTTCAGTCTAGTGCTCTGCTCGTATTGTAAAGCGTAATTATGAGCCCCTGTTGAAAAAATTTGAAAAATGCCCTGTTGATGATGTGAGGTTTTTTCATATGAAAGTTCTTTTTAAATTTTAAAAGCCTGTTCAAAATCTGAAATACAACTGGTACTAGAGATGAGAAAAACTTTAACTCAGTGTGACAATGTTTATTAATACATATGTTATGATCCCATGCAGGTACTTAGGAAAAGCCTTCAAAGGGGGTTTGCGCTCTCATCAGGGTCCTTTTTGGCTTTTGAAGCTCACAAGCTGATTTCTGGCTTTGCTGAGGTTCATGCAAGCTTCAAAGGTATTATTTTCAAATTCTGAAGTCCGTAGGTTATTCTAATATGAAACTTAAAATTTTTAGTGCCAGACTTATGTAGGAAAATGGTGCAATGCTTTTGATTTTCTTGCTTAAGACTGCATGCAGTGTGTTTCCATGACAGGATGCTTTTGAATTGGTTCAGGGTAGCCTTGTAGCAGTTTAACAAGTGATTTTTTCAAGTGTCACTGAAAGCAGATCTAGTAGCTCATCCTGTCTAGGATATAACACATGCACAAGGTCTATGATATCCAACTTGTTGCCCAAGCTTTAAAAAACTTACTGAGAAAGATGTGGCTCAGTTAGGAATGCAGACCAGACCTTAATGAATTTCTAGAAATCTTAGTTCAGATCTTCGGTATGAACACAGTACAATTCCCATTTAATCTAGTCAAGCAGCACTGAGGTTGCATTTCAAACGAAATTGAGAAATGTCTTGTATTTTTGTCACACCGAGAAAGGGGAAGAAAAGTCTTGCTTTAGCTACCAGAAACAAATAGAACGAGTGATAAAATTTCCTTTTCAAGATCTGAATAAATATAGTCTCACTGTTGGAAGAAAAGTACTATTATCTTAAAAGGGGATGTTGTTGCAGACTCAGAACTTGTCTGCCACATGGTAATTAAGGGGTTTTGAGAGTAAGCCTAACTGAATGGAGAATGAGCCTAACTGAAATGTATGCTTACCATGTAGATTAGATAGTAGTCAGCTCAGATAACCTGTCTCTCTGTCTCTCTCAGAGGAACATCTTAGATGTTTATGCTTATAGAAATAAAAACTCAGACAACAGACTTCTGAACAGATAAGGAACTGTTTCATTTGCTGTAATAGAAGGAGGTTCAGTGAATAGATTTTTAAGATAGCTACTCGGTACACAAATAAGAAAATTTCCCATGAGGAACATAAATAACACTACTTAGTTGCCTCTTGTCTTTTTTAGTGCTCTCACTTGAATCTGGCATTTACATTGCCAAGAAAAGCAATGTGAGTGTGCTTTCTATATGTAGTAGATACGGTGAAAATAAGAGTAAAAAAGAAATACCTGAAAAATACTCTTAAAGAAATAAAAGTCTAATAATTTACATAAAACAGCTGGTGGGAAGTGTGTTCAGAAGTTTGAGTTCCGAGCATTTAGTCATTAGATATGTTAGTAGTGTTCAGGGAGTCTCAACAAGCAAACATAACAGTTTACTGAAGATAATACTGAAGATATGCAATGAAGCTAATCTTAGACGCTAAAACCCAAAGTCCATGTAGACCGTTATCTTATCTTATGTTTGAAATGGTTGATAGAAGGTATTTAGAGATGGCAGGGTTAAAAATTATCCAGGATGCTCTCTGAATCTTCAGTGATTTATATTCTAGGATCTTTTTAAGCCGAAGAGAAGGATTTTGTGTTTAGTAGCCTTTGATGTTTTTTCTTCTCTGCGTAAAACTGTGCTGTTGTGAAACGTCACTACCATATTCAGTAGATAACTTTAAAAAAGAAAGCTTATAAACACGATTAATTTTTACGAAGTGTGGGGGGTAAGAGCTTATGTTTTAACTTAGAAGTTTGATCATGGACCCAGGACTAATACCAAAGAGACGAGAAGCCTAGCTGAAAGTTCTGTAAGAAATTAGATAAGACTTTTGACTTAAAAGATAATTTTTTCATGTTTAAATGTTGGCAGAAGAGTAAACTCGGAGTTTGTTCTTCTCCTGTACAGTTATATACTTCAGTAGAGTTACCTACCTGCTTCCCTTTGGGTATTTTTCCTCCTAATTCTATCTGTTCTCATGCTAGAATCCTGTATGGTGTGGTGTTTGATATTTCTGTTTCCGGAATGCTGTTTTATGTACTCTCTCTATATATTATATTTATTTACATATTTTATGTTCAGCCAGCTGTGGAAATCGTACTCCCCCATTTCTGTTGTGTTTTAAAGTATTCTCTAGAAAAAGAATTAACGTATCATAAGAACAATGGGTACTTAGTTCATAAATGGATACTCTAGAAAGCCAATTCTGATTTTTCAAATTATTTTTGCTTTTAGTATCTTGAACACACAGAGGTTTCAGTAGATGAACTGTATTTTTTGGAGTCATGTTTGTGAAAATCTCAAGGACTTCAAGTCAGAAAACCTTTGCGCAATGTTTCATTTTGGCTTGTTGAGTAAGATAATGGGACCCACTCAATCTGCAGTCATATTCTGGCAAAACTATGGAACCATACTGAATATTTACTTTTTTTTCTTCATTTTTATTATTAGATTTAAATTCTGTACATAAACTAATGAAGAGGTTATTACTGTCAGATCTCTACTGCATATAGAATCAGAGAATCATTTAGGTTGGAAAAGACCTTTAAGATCATCAAGTCCAACCGTTAACCTAAAACTACCAAGTCCACAACTAAACCACGTCCCAAAGTGCTGCATCTACATGTCTTTTAAATACTTCCAGGGATGGGGACTCCACCACTTCCCTGGGCAGCCTGTTCCAATGCTTGACAACTGTTCCCATGAAGAAATTTTTCCTATCCAACCTAAACCTCCCCTGGTGCAACTTGAGGCCATTTCACATTTTATGTGGCCAATCACATTTTATGTGGATTCAGTAATTAATATTAAAGCCTGAAAGTGCTAGGACCTAAATCACCTCTTAGAACTGCATGATTTCAAAAGCTTTGTCAGTTTATTTTTTAAGTTCCTGACCATTTTTAACATTTCTTCAATTCTTTGTACTAGCTATTTTTTGAGCTCTTTGGTTTTTGATGTTAAAATAACTAAATGTAACTTTTTGAAGAGTACTATGTCTCTTCAGTTGTTTATAAGCCATCCATTTGTCTGCTGTATGAACGTTAACAAATACACACAAAGTATTTATTTACATGTCCTCCTGGTCATATTTTTCATACTTTTTTTTTTTCCTACCATTTTCACAAAGAAGAAAACAAAACACTTCTAGTAGTCTAATGCATTGAGAAAGACAGTTTTGAATGTTAAATCCATTAAGCATCCAAAGCTCTGTTGTTGAAAGCTGTTTTGTAGTTCTATGAGACAGGCATGTTTTCAGCACTGTTTCTCCTCCTAGTTGTTCACTGTAAATTTAGCTTATACAGTCCTGCTGTGCATGTAAGTTGTTTGGAATGATGGCCTAGAAAGGAACTACATCATTTGGTCTTTGTGTTTCACCTAGGTTGTCTTGCTCTAAAATGTTTTGTTTATGCTATAATGTCCTAATTAGATGTAATCTGTTCTTCTGTTTCCACAATCTTAATTGCTTCTTAAGTGGAAGAAGTTATAGAGCAAGCAGACTACCTGTATGGGAGTGGAGAAACTGAAAAGCTGTATTGGTTGCTGGTTCAGCATAAAAACAGGTACTTGATTGCATTGAGACATTACTATGACTTCTTTCCTGTGCTCTTCTGTCTCAGTTTTTCAACTAATGTTCACATTGTGGTATGCTGGAGAACCTTGCTTTCATCCTTATGTAAGTAGGAAAGAAGGACTCATGATCTTTTTCCTCTTGATGGAAAAATGAATGAAGAAAGGACTGGTAGGTGTAGGAGGTGAGGGTTAACACTCAAGTTTTTCAGTCCTGCAAAGGAGGTTTTTTTGCTTTTGTTGCTCTAAGAATCCTTTAAAATATTATGCAAAAACTCAACACGTGTCTACACATCACTAAATGATCAAAGTACCTAGAATTCAGGTATTGAGGATTTTTGAGAATCACTGTTTCATTTCTTTTTTTATTGCTGACCAGCTGTTTTTTTCTGTTTTCGTTTGTCTCATGTTAGGATTTGAGTCTGAATAAAAAAAGGCTCCTTACTCATGTAGTTATGTCTTAATGGCACAAAACATTATTGATAAGTGAACTGGGACAAGCTGTTTTAAGAGAAAAGCACAAAATGCATTGCAAACTGAGGAGTCCATTCCTTTGGAGGAGACAAGGCATCTCACTCCTGGAACATTTCTGGAGGAAATAAACTGTTCAGTTGTTTTCAGTTCTTTCCCTCTTCCCCCGCCCCTCATTCTTGCCAGGGGTGCAAGTATAAAGGCTGGGAAGTTAAATGAAGGTCCTAGCCTGCAAGGGGTGTCATGTCATAAGCAAGGTGTAAGCTTGCTGTTAGGTGTATAGCAGTACTAATTATTCTGTGAGGAATAATGATTCCAGTAGCAGTACTTAACATTTTTGTGACTTGGCTGAAAAATAAGTCTGCTAGTTCTGTGTTACTGTGTTGCTTAGAGCAGGACTGCTGCGCTGTGAGCAGTGACTCAGTTTTACTCTGGATAAGAAAACTGGCTTTTATTGATACTGTGAGTTTAGCAGTAACTCGTATATGCTTTTAATATTTTTTGTTTCTGTTAGTTTTGACTTCAGTATTCCCGGTTTGGGGGGGGGGGGGGCAGTTTTATAGCCAGATTTCTAAACTTAAATGAAATATTAAAGTCTCTATTGAAATAGTAAGCCAAAATTAAAATGGTAGTTATCTAAAAGTATAGTAAAGTGCAAGCAGTGTTTCAAAACAGTATGTTAACAAAATAATAAATTCCCTTATTTTTGGCTATAACATACCATACACCACCATTTGATATAGTGATATAAATAAATATATAAACGTACAGCTTTATGTCGTGGTGGTATGGCTAATCTATGGGTTTTTTCACTGCTGTTCTAGGAAGAATTTCATTATTTAGGTACAATTATAGGGAAAAAGGTACATAATATTTTAAACATTCCTAGTAAACATTAATATCATATCAGTGGAATGCTGCAAAAAATACTGTCTAGCTAAGAACAAACTAATCCTTGTTTTCCTTCTGGTGTGGTACTATTGAATTTTTTGAATCTGCACCTTTTTTGAGAAGACAAAGTCCTTTCCTACAGATATGTTTGCTTCACCGACCAGAATGGCAGAATGAAGGTATCGTCAGACAGTCTATAATGGAGGGCTTTCATTTGTTGTTACCTTGGGGTTGTATAGAATGAGAGATGAAATACTGTTGTCTTATCGCCCACTTGAGATACATGTTCAAAGACTGGTTTAAGACCTTTGCTTGCTTTGTTTCCATTATTGCTTTAAGATGTTAGTGTTTCTGTTCATAACTAGTGATGATGCAGAGTTGTTATGGCGGCTGGCACGGGCATCACGAGACCTAGCTCAGCTTAGTAGCACTTCTGCAGAGAAGAAAAGACAGCTGGCGTATGAAGCCCTTGAGTATGCAAAAAAGGCACTTGAAAAAAATGAATCAAATTTTGCAGCGCACAAGGTGAGCCAAGCAAAATAACTGGTATCTTGTTCTTTGATTTCTGCCAGTAGAAACTGGAACAAATGTCATTGTACTGTTTCAGCAAACTTCAGCATAATTTAACTTTTCAGTTGAGAATGAGTGAGATTTCTAATTTGCCCTAACTTTTTTGGAAGATCAGAGTTCAGACACCTGCAGCCAAATTTCCTGCATACAGGAAACAGGAACTGGTTAAATGTGTGCAGGACCATGGAAAGAGATGACTGATCAGGTTGATTACAGCTGATGCAATCAGCTTACCCTTCTGTGATGTAGCCTTATGTTGTACATATGTTGTACAAATGTTGTACACGCCCTACATTCAGCATGCTGTGTCTGGGCACAATAGTAGCCCTATAGAGTTTCACTGGAAATACTTCAGGCTCTGGCTTCATTCTGCTCTTTTTTTTTTTTTTTTTTTTTTTTTGTGCTGCTTCTCTCACAGGCCAGAGAGCTAACAAAGTATAGTCAATTGTGTTGGTATCTTGGATAAGAAGATGACATTGATTCCCTTACGTGTGCAGACCAGCAGGTTGTTCTGATGCTGGCTGAGCTGTTCATAGCAAATACTTCTTGCCTTGTTATCACTAGTGTTTTGTGGGGTTTGTTTTTTTTTTAAATTTACTATTAAGAGCTATAGTGCTGTATTAAATGTTTTATTTTTGTTCTTTGAATTACAGTGGTATGCAATTTGCCTCAGTGATGTGGGAGATTTTGAAGGAATCAAGACTAAAATTGGAAATGCTGTTGTTATCAAAGAGCACTTCCAGGTAATGTAAACAGTTTTTTGCATATGACAGAGTTAATGCATCCAGTATGTAGATTGTGTGACAGTTGTGAACTATTTTGGGCAAAAATTTGCAAGTGTACTTCTGTTCAAATCTCCTGGTGACACTTTGGGTTATTGTGACAGTCCTGAATGCCCCAGCGACAAGGACTACAAATTATCTCCAGCAGTAAACTAAGTCCCTATAGAAAGGAGTCTTCAAATAGCTTAAGTGCTTTTGACACCTCTTACGACTAGACAAAATGTAACTGTGCTATTGAGAAATGGATGTGTGGCCGTCCTTTTAACTGTGGATTGTGTAGCAGTAAAGGACAAATACTGGAGAAGATAAAGGACTACTAATTTTATATCATCAGAAATTATATCAAAATCTGAACACGCCAAGTCTCATGTGAAACTCTTAATGACCCACTAAAGAGAAGTGCTTAGAAATCTGTCAGTGTCTTCAGTTTTTTTGGCAGTGAGCTGACGTAGTTGTGCTCTGAATAAATACTGTATCACCTTGACATTCTACACACTGTTAATCTGGTTCAATTAACAGTACGATAACAAGTCTTCTACTTCAATGTATTTTAGTCCAAATGTGGCAGAACAACTTTTTACATCTTGTGGTTTTTTTCTCCCTCACTAGAGAGCCATTGAACTGAATCCAAAAGATGCTACAACAATTCATCTTATAGGCATTTGGTAAGGTGTACTTTCAAATAGAAGTTAGTATGTGGCAAAGAAAAATGCCAGAATATAAAATGTCTTATGTAAATTGCAGAAATGCTTGGAATAACTCAGCGGTTTGTAATTAGCTGATGCAAACATGAAAGCCTGTTGAATGGGTATAGGATGTCATGCCTTGAAAAAGTCTAGCTTTTAATTCTTACGCAGTTCAAAGAGATGAAAACCAATTGTTCATTCAATTTCTTTGTTTTACTGTGTGGAACTATTAAAAAAACACATTTTGCAGACCTAAGTATGTTTCTATAGCAGACATCAGAGATTGTGAGCACTACTCATTTTTTTCTACTGGTGTGAATGGAGACAAAACTCAACACTGAATTTACGTTGAATTTCAGTGATGGCTGCAACTTAATACAATCTGTGTATAGTGTAAAGCTATCAAAAGTGAGATGTGTTCCTAAAATACTTCCGTTATATTACCTGTCATGATACTGTATTTTAAAAGTTATATTTAAGGCAGCTTATAAATGCATATGCATTACCAAAAGTCTCTGAAATTGAATTTACTGCTCAGTGAAATTGGTACTAAGAATTACTGTTACATAGTAGGCAAAGGGACTGGAAACACAACTCTCCATACTGACCAGGGCATTCTGTGGAAGCGGTGTGGTTGAAGGCAGTATCTTTTAGGTGTTAGTCAGAGATTCCAGACAGCATTTCTGGTTATTTGTCTGAAAGAGACCAAAGCTGCTACACTGTTCTACAGGAATTCTCTTTAAGACTGAGAGATTGAAAATAAATAAAGCCAATATATTTGTAGCTTAAAAAAAAAAATAGAAAAAACCACAGCCCCCTTCTCTATGTTTTTTTTCTGGACTCTTGAGTATCAGAGTAAACTACAATCCAGAGGTTTTTTTAATTAGTTTACAAACTTACTTTGGTTTTTCAGCACCCACCACTTATTCCCACATGACCTAACAATTGCAATAGTCCAAATTTCTAAACAGAAGCATATGGTACCAACTGAATGAGCCTCAAGGTCAGTACTTAAGACATTGTTCCTAAGGAAAATTAGAAAAGATGATCAGAAATGTGAGATTATTACAATAGTAATATCCCCATATTGTATATTTAAATATACTTGCTATTGAATCCCAGAGCATCTTGCTCTGAAACTGGGATTTGGTATCAGCCAGTTCTTGAGTATTTTTCTCCTTTCTAGTCTATCCTGGCTTTAACCTCTTTTATTGGTATTTCTGATAAGGTGCATCTGATGGCAAAATTTCAACTCAGACTGTGTATTCCATGCCTTGCTCCCCTCTCCGAACACTTCCATATTTGCATTTATTAATTTTTTACCTCCTCTAGAGTGCTCTATTTTACACAGTGAATAATGTTTTTATACTCATCAGAGGGTAATAAAGTGAATAGCATTGTTTAACGGTTACACTTGGAATGTTCTATGTATTTGAACTACTTAACAAGTGTTTAATACTTTCAGTGTCTCTGAGATAGGTGACTGATTACCTTTGTTATTTAGTAGATAGGAAAACAGCATAGAATGGCCTAGCCTGGAACACAGTAGTTTGATTCTTGGGTTTATTTTCATTCTTATAGATCAGAGTCTTTCAGGAATGTACTGCAGATCTGCTTTATATTAATAATTGAGAAAAACAAGGTAGTGTTGAAGTAAGGCAATGACATTACTCAGTTGTGCCGTTTTTGCAAATACATTAGAACAACATCAAATGCACATAAATAGTTAAAATAATTCAAGCTCAAAAGCTGTCTCATGGTTAATAGCCGTCTCCAGTTTTGCCTAATGTAACAGCAGTTCCCAGTAAAAGACACACCAAAACTTCTTTAGCAGAGCTATGCAGCAACTTCAGATATCTTGCTATTTTGTTGTACAGTTGTAAGAACTTGCTTTTAGAACTTGCAGTATGGCTGGAGTTGTGACTCTTGGAAACAACAATTATGACATCCAAGCTATGACAATGTTACTTGAAAACAAGAGAAAAATGTGAAGGGTATGTACAAGTGTTTCCTTTTGCTCCAGGTGTTACTCCTTTGCTGAAATGCCATGGTACCAAAGAAAAATAGCTGCAACACTATTTGCCACACCACCAACCTCCACCTTTCAAGAGGTACAATATGAAAATGTTTCACAGATTATTATTCCCCCAACAAAGCTGCTGGTATACTTTTACTAATTTTCCTCACAAAGCTGACCTGTGCTTATGGAATAAACATGGACTTGCGAGTTTACAACTGTCATTAATAAAATGAGACTGTAACACAGGAGAGTGAGGGATATCTAAAAACATAAAAATCTCTTTTTTTCAGCTGTGGTGCACACAGAATAGTGAAAATTTTCATGTAGATTGTGCAGCAGAAAATAACAAGCTATATATAACTTAGTTGGTATTTACTATTATGATCTATTGCAGATAACTGTCTGTACTAGTTCCAGTGCTGATGATTTATATGGTGGTGGTATACCATGTACTTACTTGACAGGACTATGAGAATTTTTCTGTTTATATTAAATGCAAAAAGCAACAGCTTGCTTTGTTACTTACCGTGAACAAATACCTTCTCATCCCCTGGCTACATATAGTGTGGGTTTTTTTCAGTTGACAGTATTTTTGTTCATCTTTGCTATGAAAATTCCTGCTGTCATACAACCTAAAACATACTGTCCAGATGTTTATCTTCTAGGGTGTCTAACACAGTATGCATCTTATCTAAACACTTGTACATGTATAGAAACTTGAAAATTAAATTGGCAATAGGTAAGTTTGCAGCTGTTGTAATCTTTGTTTGTTTAGATCAACCAGTAACTGGCCTGCTGTGTTTTGTTCTTTTAAGGTGGGGGGGCCAGAGTCACTAGAAAGTAGTTCTAGAATGCTGCTTGCTGTTACACAGAAAGCAATTTAAGCTCTGATTGAAAAAGAAAGAAAACTTTTTAATGGCACGTGAAGCTTGTAAGTTTTGCCAAAAATCACTCTTAGAAGAATACAAAGTGTCAGCCAGGATTTCCAATACTGCAGAATCATGCTAGTCCTAGCATTGAGTTCTGTAGCACTTAAAGTGGCTGAAGAAGCAAACTTGTCCCAGAACCTGTAGTTGAGCCATACTAGTAAGACTTCTGCAGTTTCAGTACAAAATCTGTTTTGTAGATATGTCCACGCTTTAAGTTCTCTGACAGTATTTTCCCTCCAGCTAGTAACATCAGAAAGAGGTAGGAATGGACTGAAATTTTTCATGTGCAGGATGGGAAACTAGTTGAAAAATGTGTGTTGACTTCATAAAGGTTTATTCTCAAGTAAGAGGATACTAACTGGTGCTCTGTAGGAGCGAGTTCTCCCCGAAGTATTTGTCAACATTAATGACCTGAATCATAAGATTTGTTTCATCTATTAAATTTATACATGAGAACTGTCCGGGGGAAACTGCAGATATGCTGGACGGTAGAAATAAAATTCAAGATTATCTTGACAAGTTGAAGACTTGAAAAGCATGATCCAATTTGCTAGGGACAAATACAAGGTACTCTACTTATGGAGGAAGTTGCAGGGGAATAGTTGCATAAGTACCAGTTCTGTTCAGAAGATGTCAAAACTGATTGTACATCGAATAAGAACCATCAACTAGCATGCTGAATTAATAAAAATAAGATCATGGACAAAAGTCCTTCAGCTGTGTTAAGCATGCGCAAAGGCTTTAGTTTGACTACTGTGTTCAGTTTATTCTCCATTTTAAAGAGGACAACCTTATCTTTTGCAGGCTCTTCGTTACTTCCACATGGCAGAGGAAGGTAATACTTCTAGCTTTTATGGACACTAGTATCTTTTATGAATGATGACTTGCAATAAATCTCTAGCTTTCAGTATTATCTTAATAGCATATTATCTGCTGATAAACATATCAGCCTGTTGTGCTAGTCAACGCACTAGGCTGTTAGGTTGGAATGCTTCATTGGAGATGTTACAGGTTTACTATCATCACTTAGTGTAACATGAGGGTTTTTTTTCAGAATAAGTATTAAAGTGAAATTTGTACCCTCGTTAGTAACAAAGTGCTCTTCCCCAAGGTGTTCAACTGGAATGCAGGGGGAAGAAGCAAGCAAAAAAGGGAATTGTATGTCACTTTTTCAAAATTTTCTTAAAGTTCTAAAGTCCTCTGAGAAAGCGCACTTTTTTATTATTTCAGAAGCTGTTTGGATCAGAGTAGTAATCTAACTGGCAGTAAACCTGTCCACATGTAAAAGAAAATACGAACCTATTATTTCTCCAGGAGTGAAGCCATAAGCAAAACTGGCTAGCTGAAAGATAAAGGAAGACAAGGGAAGACAGTGTTCTGTGAAAGATTTGTATATAGTTAACATCAGTGAAGTTTAAAGGAAAAGTTCATTGTGTATCTTCCCCTGGATGTCAGGTAATGCAGCTGTGAACTGGAATGGTGGACTGAGCAGCAGAGAAGGCTTGTGGTATAAGTATGAACAGTAGGCAAGACTAGTCTTTAATAATGATTGATAGCCAATGCTTGCTTTATAAAAGCAACTCCTTAAATCTCTCCTTAAAAAAAGTTAAATGTGCATACAGACAGTTTCAAGTTTTCTTCCTGTGTAGCAAAAGCTAAACTAATATCTGTATGTGCGTGGTCTGAAGCTAGGAAACGTGCCCTTTACTTCCTTGCCTGTACTTGCAAAGCTGGTTGCACTGCCTATTGCACCTACTAGACCCAAAAAAGCACAGACTCTGCAAAGCAAAGCTGTTACACATTAAGCTCACTGCTTTGCTCTTTGTGAGGAATCTAGTTTCATTTAGTATATTAACCAACAAGTTGCTAGCTAATGTAACTGTATGAGAGACCGAAATCTACCAAGTGGAAGTTTTACATTAGCTTCCTTCTGATCTAAAGCCAAAACACTATTCATCTTTTCCATGATAAGTATTTAAAGGAGTGACACTACATCATGGCTTTGACAGTATGCTGCTCATTCTCATTTAAAGCTCTTCTCCTGTCTCTATACAGTTGACCCAAATTTCTACAGCAAAAATTTGCTCTTTTTGGGGAAGACATACTTGAAGTTAAACAATAAAAAGATGGCTCTTCTGTGGTTAAGCAAAGCGAAGGAGTATCCTGCACATACAGAAGAGGACAAACAGGTAGGAAGAACTGTAATAGTACAATTAGATACTGTAACCAACACATGTGACATCACGGCAGTGGAATGTTTTATAAAGTTAACTCAGAGTAAATTGTAGTTCAGCACCTATATTCCAGGATCACATCCAGACACCAAAGAAGTCTAGTATGTTGGTAACTGCCTCTGAACATGATGGTTGGAAATACTCTGCTTGTAATAAAGAACTGTCATGCTTTCTTCTTCAAGATGTTTTTGTAGTGTTAACAATGACCTACTCCTAACTGTGTTGTTGAAGTTAAGGCAGGCACCTGAGCCAACCCATGTCTATGTGAGCACAGATTCACTTTTCGTATGCCTAAAACTGGAAAGGTTGAAATCATATTTTGGAAGGGCTAAAAACCACATGACCAGGAGGAATGAAAAAACATGGATGTATCAAAAACTTGCTAGATCCGTAAAACTTACCATTGCAGTCCTTTCAGGCCCCTAGGGAGAGATGCAGACTATATCTGAATTGAGACAAATGGAAGTAATGTATCTTTGACAGCAAATCTCCAATGCTAAGGTGACACAAGGCACTTAACTACCCTTTTGAACTGCTCAGGAGGATCCCGGTTTGGATGGGTAGGCATCTGCTTCCTACCTAAACACATAGAGTACTTCCAGGGGGATAATCTGTGAGACTTGTTCAGACATAATACTGCATTGAGTATAAACCACAGCAATTGCAGCTGTCTTTCATAAACAATCCCATTAGCATCAGGACTAACAAAGCCTGATTTCCAATTGATTTTCCTTATGGTTGATTGACCTCCAATTCAATTAGCATTAAGCTGCAGTGTGAGATCATGCCTTAACTGTTACAGAAAACATCCAAATGTGTTGTGGCATTCTGAATATCCTAATTGTAAGAAATACTTTGGTAGGATTTTGCACTTCACACCTCAGGAAAAAAACACTACTCAGGTTTCCCTCTGTAGATTCTCTAGTAAGGCTCAAGCTGTTTCTCCCAAAAGTGAGCTCCTTCAGTAACACCTTTCAGTAGAAATATGAGTAAGCGTTCCCATTCCTCCACTGCTTTTCAAAATGGATAGGAATTTAATAGCCTAAAGGAGTAGTGGTCTCAGGCATGTATGAAATTGGTCAGTTCTTCTGACAGTTACTAGTAGCTGGAGGCACACGTGAAACCAGTGATGACAAAAGCTTGCTCTTCTTTAGAAACCACGCAAAAGGAGTCAGTAGTGGTTTTTGTGCAGTAGTCAAGTTGTTAAACCACTTATCCACTGCAGCCGTGCTTGGCCTCCTGGTACAAACATCTGTTTCCTTATGTCCTAGAAGGGTGCAGAGCTGCTGAACTGAGAGGGGTGGTATTCTCTCCATTCTCTGTGTGACTCTGTGGAATGCAAAATTCATTGGGAACTAGACTTGGTAGTCCAGTAACAAGGAAACTGGCCTGTGCAAAGAAATGGTAATTCTTGTCTCTGCATGTGGCAGAGGTAGGCATAAGTAGGTTTTCTGAACATCTTTTACCTCTGAGTATCTGCAGTATCTGGCTTACCTGCTTGCTCTGTCAGGGCCAGAAGTTTGTTGGGTTTTTGGTTTGGTTTTTTTTTTTTTTTTTTTTAATATAGATGTTAGAGGTCATATTCAAATTTTATTAGATTTTACCCTAGATTAGATTAGAATCCCTAGGCAAAGGGAGTCTCAGAAACAGGCTTCTCACACTTCCTTAGCCACTGTCCAGAGTTTTAAAAAGCCTCGGTTGGTTGGTTACGGTCAGAAATAGGACAGCTTACTACATGCTACTGCTGGACTACAGCAAATGAAGAGCTAATCATCTGTATTCAACCCAAATAAACTTCCTATATATAGTAAGTGAATTACACTGAAGGCACTGGGTTAAGTGGTTTTATTCCCATTCATGTTTCAAGTGTTGAGCATCTCAAACTACAGAAGAAAAATGACTCGTCTTAGGAGGGTTTACAGAACTGAATTTACAGAACTGTGGTGAAACGCTTGGGTGCTTGCATGGTAAGTTCTGCTAGAAGAGCCTATAACTACCTGGCACTGTTTCGTTATGAGTGTATTTATTTCTTTCAGGTACAAAAAGAAGCTTTGGAGTTGCTTAATTCTATATAACAAGACAAGATAATGGGAATTCAGTGCCTCAGGTTTGAGCGTCATAGGAAAAAGACCCCAAATACTACTTTGGTTTATTGAAGCTATTAATAAAAGTATAGCCTAACGTGCTAGCTCCACCTCATTTCAATTAAACTGTCAACTAGAACAGTTTCATTATGTGATCCTGTCTGTTGATTTATATGGGAATAAAGGGCTTCATGGACAAGTATATATTGGAGGGGAAAGGCTGGGACAGTGGTTGTGCAGGTATTTTTTTACACTGTTCAGCAACAAGTTATGTATGAGGAATAATAAGAAACATGACTAGCATAACTGGAAAGAAAGGAGGTGTAGGGCCATGACATAATTATAAACCTGCAGTTTTTTTCTAGAGCGTTCTCCTTCTGTGTGGTTCAACGGCCTTCAAGAGTAATGTATGTTCACGTTATTAGATGCTCCTACAGATTTCTCATTAAGGCTGCACAAGCAATCTTAATTCCAATACACTTAAATGCTAGTGTTTGACTTTGCAAAAAATGCTGTGTTTTTTTAAAAAAAAAAAAAAAAAAAAAAGTGAAGCAGGGAACACCTAAGAAAACCCTGTTATGGGCGATATCAAGCATGTGCAGGGAGAAGCTTTCTGTGAAATACCAATACTTATTTGCAGGTGGAGAGGCCGTGAACTCTGAGGATTTAGTGGCTGCATAATGTTTCCTGGACATAGAATCATAGAATCATTTGGGTTGGAAAAGGCCTTTGAGATCATCAAGTCCAACCATTAACCTAACACTACCAAGTCTACCACTAAACCAGTTAAGGGGAGAGTAATAATTAATTTCATGTTTCCTGGCTTGGTGGCTGGATTATTTTTTAATGAAGGCAAAACTAGAATAGAATCATTAAGGTTGGAAAGGACCTCTAAGATCATCAGTTCAACCATATGCACTCCTTCCCCAAGACTACGATGACGGGAGGAATGCATAATCTGAAGGGATTATCTGTAGGAGGAAGACGAAGAAGGGCATAAATTGCTTAGACTAACAAACCAAGCCTGTGTCAAGTCAGCAGTAAAAGTCCACAGGTGAGAGACAATCGAGCTTTAATTCTAGCCTCAGATCACAAAACTAATTAAAAGATGGTTTTCTCCACTACAATAAAGTAATTCTTATTTTTCTATTAGTAGAGCATCAAAATGAAGTCTTCAATATGTCAGAGTCCCAGGGTGGATGACATGTAGTGTTTCAGAGAGATTTTTCAAATTTTCTGCATTCATGCACTACAAAAACATCTGTCACACACAAAACCACTTCCAGTAGCTTTGTGGCAGAGGCACCTTACGTCTGTGCCTTTTCTGCTGCAGAAAACGGTATCTGCACAAAGAGGAAGGCTATGCAGGTACCAAGTAAAGATTGCTGAGTGTTAAGAGCAGCTGAGTTGCTTGCAGGAAGACAAACAGAATCCATGAACTACACAGTAGCTCCTTCAAGTAGTATTACCTCACTGGTTCCCTCTTCTGATCTCCAGCCTTTCCCCCAAGTACAGGTGAATTATGGGGAATGCAAACAGGTAAAGAAGTTAGAATGCAGTACCACTGAAATTCCCAGAAAGTCCAAAGTACACGCGTGTGCGCACACACACACACAAGTATACAAATCACTGTGGGTTCCCCCCCCCCCCCTCTTAAGAGCCATGCTTTCAGTCAGTCCTTTGAAACCAGTCAATAGATCATATATGTGTACAGAAGGCCACTGGGTTTCGTTTTTTCCTTACAACCCTTACCCACAGGAAAAACTATTGCAGTTATGAGACAGCTAAAATTATCAAAACAATAAAGCAACTACATTCTTGAGATGTGCTGTCTTTTTTATTATTTTGTTCACTTACTCACAGATTCACAAAATTCAGCAGTCGGTAGTGGGTCACCTTCATTAGTGCAAATTCATGAAGTTAACTCTGATATTCAGCCCTCTTAATTGTCTTTTAGGCAAGCCACACACACTTCTGTTGCCCGGCATTTGATGTACGGTTGTGGTTTGGGTTTTTTTTTTATAGCTTCCTCCATTCCAACCAGCATGTCATAATTTAAGTGGATTTGCATTTGAAATTAATTTAATGCTATCTTTATGAAAATGGTTTTGCAGAAGATATCTGGTGTAGTATGAAAAACCGCAAAGTGGTGGAAATTTTTGAAACTTTTACAGAACGTTCACATAAGAGAGCAGTCTGTTGGGCCTGTTGCACTACCGGTGTTACCAAAGCTACGTACAGATTAACAGCTCCACAGTAAGCTGTGCATATTGAATACAAAGCCTCAAGAGAATCCAATATGTAGAAAAATAAAATTTTGGCAGAATTCAGTTGCTGTATTGGAAAGATACGTGAACAGATATAGCAATTTTTTCTGCATGTACACTTTTAACAGTGCAATATGATGTTACAGAAGTGGTTTTAATCATTCTAAGAAATCATTTTCATGTGTGTACAAAAATTCTGTGTAAGTTAAATGTAATGGAATTTACAGTTAATATTTAAAGCATAATACAAATGGAAATTTTAAACATGGTTTTACTCTATAATAAGGAAGCACAGTTTGCTAAAAGTAGCATTTAATATAATTCACACGAATAAGGTGTTAAATTTGATTTTTTTTTAAAAACACATCTTTGCAGTTCAGCAAATGCCCTCAATGCCAATAAAACTAATTTTAAAATGGCTTTATATTATTGTCCACTTAGGACAAACTTGACCTATGCAAAAGAATGACAGGTTTGAGACATACTTACTTAATTCAGGTACATCTGAATTTCTGTAAGAACTTAAGAGGAATTAGAGTATTTAATACTCAAGAGTATTTTTATCTGTGCAAAGCTTATGTAACTTTCATTTTATTTGGGTTTACTAGATCCAATAACTGAAACTGAAGATGAACATATAAAGCAGCAAAGTTCACATTACCTTTTGTATATCCTTATAGCTCAGTTTACATTAATACACTCTACAAAGTTGTAAAAAGGACATCATGGATTGAAAAGGGAAACAAAAAACAATAAAAAAAGAAACCTGTAAGACACCAGACCAAGGAGCGACTGTGTAATATTTTCTCTTTTATTATTATTTTTTCTTTGAATATTACCTAACATCTTCGTGGTAATAACCCAAGGTAATATGTAAACAAATTTCAATGCTGCTCAAATGAATTAAAATATTCTGTTCAGCTCCTACAATAAGTCAGAACAGTGGCACCAATTCCTTTCAACATTAAATCACATTCATCTTCTTGTACGTGACTCTTGTGCAAGTAGTAAAGGCTTTATTCATGACCTTGGCTACATCAGTAGAGAGGGATATATCATCTATTACGTATTTAAAAATTAAACTGACAGAACAATATATTCTGTCGTCTCAAATACCAGCAGCATCTTTCTACATATTTAGGATACGTTTGGCCTAAGCCTTTAACACCTTTTAGAACAGCCATGCAATAAAACAAACTTGGAGATGTTTCTTAAGAGAGAACACAGAGCAGTTTAAACATTTTTCTGAATAATAAAGCCAAGATAAAGCAAATCCAGGCCCTTTTAAATGGCTGCAACTGTTCATACACTTAAAGCTCTATAAAACTAGAGCCTATTAGTATATATATTTATATTTTTTTATATATATTTTAAATAAGTCTCTTGTCTGCTTTCAAAATTTATGAGGGGTTTTTCTGGTCTTTTGGAAGGGCAATAAATAAAAGTAGAAAAGGCTGAACTGTTTTGCATATCTTTGTGGAAGAACGGAGAACAATTATACTTTTAGAGTTCCAGAAAGATCACTGTACAGAACAAAAAGCTTATATACAATTAAGTGTGCAATTTTAGTTGGCTGGGCCTTTTATTATGTGAGATCTCCTTTTTGACTAGAAGCCACTTCTACTCTTGACCAAATCCCTCTGTTTCTTCAATGGCAAAGAGCAGCTTCTCTTTTAGTTGTTCATAGCTTTTATATGGTGGCAAATCCAAACGATTAAAACTGAGCAGAAAAAAACAAAATTTTGTTAAGTTTACCTAATCCCATGTAGAGCACTACTGAACTCGACTGCTATAGTAGAAGTTAAATATGTTCTGATCTAACAATTAGAAATGAAGAAATAGCAATCAGTGCCATCTCAATGCCTTGATATTTCCATGAGCAGTAAAAACAGACAAAGTTTGAGAGGAATACTTTAAGAAACAAAAGACTGTTATCACATCAGATAAAAACCAGAACCTTTGAAGACTAAAGACAGCCCAAGAGACACAGAACTATAATACTCAGAAAAGGGAAGGTTCACCATGAAGTTTAATATCCTCCTAGTTTGATGCATCTCCAAATTCCAGCAAGAGCATGAAAAAGCTGAATTTTTCTCCTTCCTACGCATGCCTGGATATAGGGGTTTTTTTCCCTCTAAACTTTGCCCTAAAAGGCTTCTGCCAAAATTCTGTTTCATTCCATGCCTTCCCCAAAATTATGTTAGATAAAGAGGGATGTTTGACTCTTGCAATCATCCCTTGAAAAAACAGCACCGATGGAGAAAATGGTAAAATGGAGGATTCCCTGAAGTAGTTTAAAAGTATGATGAATATTATGGTCTCAACGTTGCCAAAGGAAGGTGTGTCCATTTTGCGCACAGTATATACGGCAAACTGATCTGTGTTTCTGTTGCACCAGTCTGGCATAGGAATGCCAAGCCACTAATATCTGAAGCCTGGCAGGAAAAAGTATCTGCGTTCTTGGCTAAGCATCCTTGTTTAGAATGTTTGCTGCCATTTCTTTCACATTACTTTTTCTCATGACTATACATTTATCTCTTATAATATGTTACTGTATAATTAAGTGTATCTAATAACTATATACCTAATACCAATATGACTTTTGTTCAGTTATTTAATATTCTCTAAAATAACTAGGGAAACACCTCTCAGTTCTGTGCAAGCAGGATGATATGATACCTTTGATAGATCTGATGCTGACAAACTGTGTACAGTAAAGTAGCAAAATTTAAGAACAGGGCAACCAGAAAAGTTTTCAATACTGGCATGTCAGAGCAATCAAAGAAGCTGAAGATGGAGATAGAGAACTGATTCTAATTAGATTTCATTTGTTTTGGTAAATCCAAGATCAGAAGAGAGAACCACTAAAGGTATAGAAAGTTTACATATAACAACTCACCAAGTATGACTTCTTGGTAACCAGGTTTCCTTACCAACTTTTTCAATGCAGAATTTCTGAGGACCATTACTTCCTAGAAAAGATGATTAAAAAAAGTGTAATCTGTTCCTTTTAAGTAGCACACGTGACATATACGTGACATAAGACACAACTCAGATACAGCTGAGAGAGCTCATTAGGTGCTACTCAACGTTACAAGAATATGAACATTCTTCTGATAGAAATGAGCTCATTTCCTAATAATTTATAAATGTATTCTTGGGTTTTCTGATATAAAATCCCTTCTAGATCCAAGCTGATGTACATGAAGTTCCTGCTATCTGTACACTTGCAGCATGGTTCGTTTGCAAATAGAACAGTTACAATATAAAAGTTTTGGTCACCTTTTACTTACCCATAAGTTCAGCAAATCCACCCAGTGGTAATCTGCAAGTGCCAGTGACAAACTGCAGAAGTCGCATGCGAACCTCGTTGTCTGTTTCTTTTACAAACTAGGCACAGAAATTCAGATTACTTAATAAAAAACTTTAACAAAGCTGGAGAACAACAAAAACCCCACGAGATTGTTGAAAAAAGTGTAATTCCATTTAAAAAGACACCACCTCGAGAACAATTTACCTTTCTTGATTTCAGAAAAATTGTGTGGAGGGACAAGACAATGATTTCAGATTATATGCACTGTTGACCGTTACAATGTGAAGGCTGGGAACAGCAAATAAGAAGAAACTTTATCTATTTTATCCTACACTAAAATATAAATCATGCCAATGCTTTATATGAAGACTATTGCCTTTTGATTAAACACAGCAATAGCCTAGCCACAGGCCCTGGGTAATTCAAGACTGAAGTATTCCCTACATGTGGCAATCTCAGTGAGAGGAAACACCATCCATAACAGCTGCATCACTTGGTAAGGAAAGGGAAGAGGAAGAAAAGAGAGGGGAGACAGAGAACATCTCAGTAATAGAGGGGGCACTGATACAGCTAGAATATTGACTCAGAAAAACCTGGATAACAAAATGAGTATTTTTGTTCTATAAATGTTGAAACCATTTCCAAGTTACTTGAACTTCTGGTTACGATTCTTTCAGTACCAAGCACATCATCAGACCTTACATTATTCTGACAATATAAATAAGCTAGGAAATAACCGATTTGCATCATTTTCTGATAGGAACTTTGTCAAAAGCATCTCTAAAATGGTGATTTATTACAAGTGATAAGTGAGTTTGGTTTAGGGAAATTCATAGAAACTGGGAGCCTGTGTAGCATTTTTGGAGGTTTTGTTCTGAAAATAATTCTTAGCCAACTTCATTAAAATGTGAGTTATAACCAGTCAGTGCCAGACTGGCACAGTTAATATGACAATAATCATAAATAATACGTGGCATTTCAGATGTACAGGTGTACTACATAGACGAACATTTAGAAGGTAGATCACTGCTAAGAATACAAAAAACTGTATTGTCATATAATCAATAAGAAAGACAAGATACAGAAAAAGTATTCATGACCCAGCCATCCAAACACAATGCGGGTATCTAGCTGCCATTTCCCACCCTAATGTATGCTCCCTAAGAACCAGTAATCCTCCTCCACGGAAAAGAAAAAAGAAAGGAAGCAGCGAGAACCTTCATTTAGATGGCATCCCTCCACTCCACGTCATTTGTGTTACAAAACAAAATCTAAAGAAGTCAGAAATTTTACTGATCAACGTACCTGCCAGAACCATATGATCTGTTTGCTGTTCCTTGTATAATGACGATAAACAGTGTTCCTCTGCCAGTCTGCTAAATCAACTTCTTGCATACCACAGAGCATAACCTAGAAAAGAGAATGATTACTTGACAATATACAAGTCTACACACATAAATTAAAGAATTAATTTTGTATCTTGTATGAGACACACTAACAAAAATGGAAGTTCTTGCTCCCGAAAAAGGACTGGTAACTTCTTCATTTTACTCCAGTTAGATTTTCTTTTATCCTAAGTTTACAGAACTCCTCCAAAATTATTTATGTTGAGAACAAAAATATTTATGTTCAGACCACATATATAAGTGGTCTGAAAGCCTGCATACCAGAAACTTAGTTTCTTCCAACTAATAATTCAATAATAAAAGATATTACCTTTGCCATATAAGGAAATTTTATATTAAAGAGGATATTACCTATCCCATTAAAACCTTGCCTCATATTCCAAGATGATGATGATTACATTCCTGCTACTGCTACTACTAGTAAAGATAAAACACACTGCAAAGTGTAAGTCTGCAAAGTATTCATTACGAGAGGCAATGAAAGCTGGAAGTGCTAAAGGCAAAGCCTCCTACAAAAATGAATACTAAATAAGATAGATCAAAGTCTCTTCTCAGGAAAAACTCCCATTTAACTTAAGAAGCTTTCAGAACACTGCTCATTATATACAGGGAACTTTGGCAGGTCTCACAGACATAAATAAGCACAGCACTACAGAGCTTTTTGTCCCTGCTCCAATCACAACCCCAACAGTGAACACAGGTCAGGCTGATTGTTAAGTAAACCTGGTGTATTCAAGCAACTCTGTTATCAGCCCTTGGGTTACATACTGAGAATCTGCAAAACTAAGTTTCAAACCTTGTTCACTCCTCCAACTTTCTGTCCTTATGTGTAATAACCCTAGAACCTATCCTAGACTATGTTTGTGAAACTAAGCGATCACTATACACCAGAATCAACTTCTGTGCCATCTGTTACAAGGTAATTCTACCCATCTACCACAGAGGGAAAAGTTTTCTATGACTAACAGGTCCATCTGTGACCTCATATTCTGATCCTTTCATAGACACTTGCAAAACGCATTTTAATACTGAGGATGGAATCTAAAATTCTCAACTGCTGAACACCACAAAACACTGATTCAATAGATGCTGGCTTTTCACCGTGATTTATCCCACTGCTCCTATTAAATTCTCCATGTTCCAGAAGCTATAAAGTGCAGCATGCCACAGATGAGAGATTCAAGTTGACCTATCCGTTTAATCATTCCATATGTATTACCTTTGCAAAAGGTAAAAATGTTGAACAGAAAACCTCACCTCCAGCTCCTTTTCATCAAAATAGTGCAGCCACTGTAGAGGAACAACTTCATTAAAACCATCAAGAAAAGCTTTGGTTTGTTCTCTAACTCCCCGAGAAAATCGCCACTCAGCCATTAGCCTGGTATGAAAAAAACCAAACATAAATTAAACATCAATTAGCACTCAACATGAAGAAGTTCAAACATGTATGACTGCGTGTGTTCCCATGAGGTAACGCTCCCTCCAACTTTACTTTCCTACACTGTATGATTCCATAGACTAGAAGGGACCTACCATACTAATATTATCACAAGCCTCCAAACTCAGACAAAAGTAAAAGTAGCAAGATGTATTTAGATTACCATTACAGTTAATTAAAAAAAAAAATTATTATTAACCTTTCACTAATCAAAATTAAGCAGCCTCTTCATGAAACTAATGCTACTTGGGCATTATGGTTTTTTTATGGCAAAATTTGTTTTACCTTAAAAAGTGCATAATCCTCGTGTTTCACTGGTAGAAAAGAAAAATTTCCACTGATCTTAAAATACTCTGTTCTTGAGCAAAAAACACCATGTAGGCAGAGAATATATGAAATACTGTGGCTTATAATACCTATAACTATGGTTGCCCAACACTTCCAGCAAAGACTATTTCCAGCTTCAACAAAGAGTAGTCATTTTCTGTTTTGAGCTTCTGAAAGAGGTAATGTTTTTTAAGTTTCAACTAAAATGGTCAAGCCACTTCTAAATTAAAAAAAAGATACCATAAAAAAAAAAGGATACCAAGATACCATTTCAGTAACAGTCCCAAGAATTACGTAGTAATGGGGGGGACAGACCCCAAACAAATCATATACTGTGTCAAAAAAGATTATAGCAGAGAAGAAATATGGAACACTTTTTTTCAATATCTACAGCTTCCTACCCAATATATTCTTCTTTGTTCTCCTCAGTTACCAAGATATTTGAACCTCCTGATTTTAGCTCATGTGAGGTTACTTTTCCTAAGAGCTCCATATCCACACAAAAGTACATTTCCAAGTTACACTCTTCGATGTTATTATCCCTGAATGAAAAGAAAAAAAAAAGTGCCATGAATTCTATATAAACAAAAAAATCCACAAAACATCACACACTCAAAAAAATAATCTACAAACCTTATCCAAATGAGGGAGTTGTAAAATTCAGTATCAATAGATTCTAGGTCCTTAATGGTAAGTTTTTTGCTCAGCATTCGTTTGTAGAAAGGCAGAGAAAAACCAGTGTCAATAAATTTCCCATGAAACAATGCCTGTTGAACAGAAAAAAGTCTGTTTAGCTTTACTGAACTACTGAAATACTGAAGTATTTCTGGACTTGAATTCTTTTTTCCTTTCTCCTTCAAATAATAAAAAGCACCAAGTTGCAGTAGCAGCTTGGTATTTAAAAAGAACAAAACATTATATTAAATGGGAAGGAAAAAAAAAGATTAATTGACAAAATTTATCCAAGCATATGTTATCATTACTTAGAAATTATTTGATTAAAAATAAACTTCTTATAAAAGGATGGAGTTACGAAAAGAGGAAATTACTAAGTTTCCTTTTTATTATGTGGATAAGTATATATGCCAAGTGTTATTTGATCCTACTTGGTCATAATATTTGACCCTACTTGAGTACTACTGCCATTTTTTACTACATACACACATCCTGCAAAATCATCCTTTACACAATGCTAGTGCAGCTTGTAAAAAACAGTTTAAAAATGCAATCACAGAACTGCTTTGGAAAGAGCTTTGGGAATCACATTTTTTATAGGTGATAACAGAACTAAGAAATGAGATTCTCCCTTCTGCAAAAATGAAATTGAAAAAAAAAAAAAAACAAACCCCAAACATGGTCACACTTGTCTCACCACACGTGCGCAAAGGGTGTAAGCTAATTTCTAGTACTGAAGCATAGCATTACACACACACACACAGTGTTAACTTCTATACTGACTCAGTGCGTCTGAGAGCTAACAGAGCACAGCTATAACTATGAAAACATTTTTTTCTCCTCATTCTTATCAATTACACTTTCTTCACTAAAATACCTCTTTAAAAAATCATCCTAAATATAGGCCACGTACAGCATTCATTGCTTGTCCTTCCTTACAGCTGAAATTCTGTGAGCAGAAGAGCCAATGTAAGGGCCCATTTCCTCTAGAAAAAGGCAAGGCTCCATGTTTTTTCCCCACCTTCTAATTTACCCCCTAAAGCTTACTCTAGCATGCATTTTCTTCTGTTTTAGGAGAGCTTAAAAAGGTTCTCTCAGAGGCATTTATTTATTTATTTGTGTATTTATTTTTAAACTAGTCTATAATTCTCATCGGAAACAGAAAAATTAAATGTCAAGTGCAGCATCCAGCTATACGATTTCCTGCTTTTTGCAAAAGTAAGGTCTTAAATCATCTCATTTAATGTCTGATAATCTTACAGCAAAATATAAAAGTTGCCTCAGCCAACCCTATTTAACAGCTTTTGTTACAGAGTAAAATGTGTATTCTTTATGTTTAACTCCATTTCAGTTGAAAACATCTGTGGTTATTTCAGTACTTAAAACCAAAAGAAGTCTTTATGATCTGAAAATCACAGCTATTTTAGAACCGTAAGAAGTACAGAAACTACAACTGCACTTAAAAAGCCTATCTAGACTCCTTAAAATGATTCCCACTTACATTATTAACTGAGCTATTTTAAGCCACTAGAGGGTATCCCAGGAAGTACGGCAGGAAGTGCCATCCATCAGAAATCATCAATATACTCAAACCTTGCAACTGACCAAATTAGGCACCATTACACAAGTCCCTCTCCATGCCCCCCCCCCACCTTAAAGAATTTAAAATAAAAATACAAAAATACTTCAGGAACGAAGAATTTGTCTTTCCATTACATTAAATACTTTAATTAAAGTTCTCTTCTATGTACTTTTATGTAGTAGTTTTCCCAAAGTTAACATTTCAATTATGGTTTTATCTTACTCACAAGATCAAAAATCAGTGACTAAAAGAAACAGAATTTGGCTCTAGCACCGAACTGGCTTTATCACGTCTTCCTGCTAAATGGCATTATAGCTTGCTGAGGGTTCTAAATGAAAGAAAAAAGTTGGCAGCCTATTAAAAGTGTTAACCCAGTGAAATAAATTTTCATGACAGCAAAGAAATGGGGAATTTGGCCACAAAATCCTTGCAATCAGAAATGTTATCATCAAAACTGAACAAATTTGTTTCTCAAGAAGTGTCTATAAGAAAAGCAAAACCAAGAAAACCCCCAAAGCTATTTTAAGTCTGAAAGTATTTTTCCATTTATGTTACAGTTTGCTTGTATTTATTCTAATTTCATACAAAAAGCCTGAACAACAGGCGAAGACAACAGTCTCTTCAATCTGAAAATGCACTTTTATCTATTCTGTTTGGTTTCACCATTCACCATGTTCGGGATGTTGCTGAGGGCTACCTGTAGACTTCATGACGATTATATGGAAAGATGACTGCATCACTACATGGAAGGAAAGAAATGTGACAGAGTAGGAATCCACTATAGAAAATTGATCAGTTGTACCAGAAGAAGAAATGATACAACATGCCTCGTCAGTTTTTAGTTTAAGAGAAATCTGATGGCAGAGAATCAGCCCCCTGCCAGCTTCTGGTCTCCTCAGTACCTGACCTTGGTATCCAAATATGTATGTTTAAATTAAGGCTCAGTGTACTCTGCAAAACATTTCTAACTCATTTTTTCGAATACAGTAAGGTATACCAATTCTAACCAAGGAGCCTTTTTTGGAAAACACTAGTCACATTTTTCAGAGCATCAGTATTCAGACACTCAATCAAACAGCAGTTTGTATGAAGTACACACATCCAACTGATCAAAATAAAATACTCTATTGAATGTCACATTAACTTTCATCACTATTCTAGGAAACCTGAGTGTTTAAGAGACTTAACTCTCAGGGTATATTTTGGCTCAATAACCTTACATGCCTTAATCTTCCATTCCTAAGAGATTAATATAACCTTTAATAACTCTAAAAACAAATACTGTTCAGGAATAAATGTATAGCTACAGCAAATAATAAAACCTTAAAAATCTAACCTACCATGGCAATAAAGCGCCCAATGAAACAGAAATATGAAAGATGGTCAGGATTGATTGTTGATGCTGGATTTATCTGCAGGCAATAGTTGCTCTTGCCAGCATATTCAAATAGGCAGTACATAGGGTTCAGTACTTCATGGGAAAGCAAGAAAAACCATTCTCTAAGGAAAAAAAACATGTATACACATAAAAACCATCAAATACAGATGTTTATCACCATTCCCCTTAGGTAACTAGCAAAATGGTCAAAATATATGCAAAATTAGAAAAATAATATAAACAGTGTTATATTAGAATCACAGAATAAAATATGGCATTATATACTTCTTAAATATGAAAAAAGCATTATTAAAAACGTTAATGTTAGAAAGTCATGGTTTCCAAAGTTTAGAAATGATTGTTAGGATTGTCAACTTGAACACACCCTCATAGCACAGGTTTTAGCTGCATATTAGTAACATTTTTGCCTACAGAGTCCTTGCCTCAACCAGTACACAGTATTTATCCTCCTCATGCCTGCTTTGCTGCATACAACTCAAATCTGTATTCAAAAACATTACAGATTATTCAATGGGCAGTGATTATTATAAACAACCTAGGCAAAACAAAACAAGAAAACCCAAACCACAGCACACCTTATTTGCTTTCCCAATCTAACAACAGAACACTCACTGAGTTACTGTGGTTTAACAAATTACCATGCATCAGTTAAGCCCACAGGACACAACAGTGTGAAAGTAAATTTTTGTTGAGGTTTAACTAATACATGTTATTCACCACTTTCATAGTTTCCAACTCAGCTGACCTGAAATAATAACAGAATCTGGTATTTCAGTGTTAGGATAGCTGATTTTTAGAATATTTGTTGCTTTATAGTATTTGCATATAATCAGAAACATCAGAAGCCGTCATAGATACTCAGGAGTTTTTGTATCAGGCCCTAAATGCTTGGAACTGAACAACCAGGCTTAGGGAAAAGCTGCAAAAAAAGCTAAAAGTCTATCCTATAATAACTGCAGGGACTGAATTCCATCCTGACTGCCTTTCAGCTGTCAGATTTAAGAGGCATCTTTTCTATCCTTTATTTACCTGAGATCAGGGAATAGAAATGAGAGGTTTGCTGGCATGTTTCTCCTTACAGTTCTATGAAACTCAAGTCATGGATCTCCACTACAATACGCTTCCAACCCAAAGGCCAAGTAGAAAGAGTGAACAGAGAAAGGCAGCCAGGATATGATAACCCTAACAGGGTTCCGTGTATCTTTTCATAAGCACGAGAATGTTGTACAGCATTCTATGCAAGTTTTAGACTGAGACAATTTTATTAACTCTGCACAGAAGCATCAAATCTAATAGGCATTTAAATTAGATCAAAGCCAGGTAACAAGGGACCAGTCATCTACATGAAGTTTGCAGAACCAATGAATTTTTCACATCAACAGCTAGAACTAACCACAGGACATAGTGTCAGATTGGTCCTGCTAAACGCAAGGTAAAAATCTGGAGGGAACACCGAGTTTAGCCTGCTGAGAGACAGGTGATAAATCAGGTGCATCAGCTTTCTATATTTGTATTAATGCAGTATTCCACTAACAAGTCAGTACATGAACATTTACTCAGTGTCACTTAAGAATTCTCAGCTCAAGTTACAATGAGATCCTTGCTGCTTCTCAGTTTCACATACAAAATCTTGGTCAAGACTTATTCCTAAAACTATGAAATTATACTACTTAGATATTTTTTATTTACTCATTCATTTATTTATTCTGCTACTTTCTGTGACTAACAGTCTTCAGTTAAATTATTCTAACATCACTTCTTTGGAATATTTTGTTTTTCTGGAACAGATTACTTGAACTTTCCTGGTTCCAGTCCTATGTGTAGGGCCATCATGATAGAGACACCAACCAAATAAAACCCATGCAAAGCAAATAGTGGATTCCTCCCTGGGGGCACCCCACAAAAGTCTATCAGATATTGTAATTCAGAAGCATAACTACACACATATCCAAAGAAGCTCAACCTTCAGAGGAAAGCTTCCTTACAAATACTACACATTTTCACTGAACTTCACTTTAACAGCATACCTTTACATTAAAAAAAACAACCAAACAAGAAAAATTCTATCACCTATGGCTAATTTTAATTCCCTGGATCTGCAGTAGTACTGAAATTTTCATCCTAACAGTAATATTTCAGTCAAGTAACTGGCAGCAGTAGTCAGTGGTTTTCTTCTATATGGTCAACACATGCAACACACTTTGTCTATGGTTTTCCTGTTACCAGACTTTCCCTCTGAGTTCCACTTCAGATTCTAGAAAAACCTGTAGTCTAGCTGTTTCGCATTCTTGTGCAGCCTACAGTCTGTTTGTCTGCTGTTGCTTCATGCCTGCACTCCTCTCCTCTTGTTTATGTCCTTTCTGTTCATATCAGCCACAACCTGGTGTTCGCTTGTTTTTTTCCAAATAAGCAAACCACTTCATTTTTCCACAGTCCCCACTTCCAGGAAAGTGGAACTTTCTGATAGGAAGTTTCTGAAATAACTCAGTCTAGAGCAATTAACTGGCATAAAAAAATTCCAATTTAAACATCAATCTTTGTCAAAGAACTGAACAAATGAGACCACAGTTTTACTAATTCAAGGTTATAACCCATAACAGTAGCCAGTGCTGCCAGTTCCACCTCCTTAATACATTAAGGGGAGATAAAAAGGTAACCAGGGTCAGACTGCAAAAGCAAGCAGTTTCTTTGCCAACAGAATGACATTAGAAATCAAGGTTAGAGTGCTATTAAAAAAATAAAAACTGTTTGAAACAAATTTTCTTTTACCTTGCCAAGCCACCATAATCCAATCCTTCTTCTCCTCTGAATATAACATATAATCTTCTCCTCAAATCATAGGGTTTTAATGCCATAATCTATCAAAAAACCAAAAATTGTAATAAATTATAAATTATGCATTGTCAATACAATCGCTCTTTCTTACTCAGATTTTATTTAATTAATACAGAAATGCGATATATGTCAAATGTTTACACAGATCTGACAAACAATTAGACCATTTCATGGAACACGCAATCAATGAACCACACACAAAAATCCCAACTAAGACTTAAAATCCTTGAGCAGCAGACTGCTAGCAAGTGGGAGAGCGTATCTGGAAAGTATCACTATATGGTTGCCCTGTTCTTATCCTAAGGCATTCATTATCATTAAAGGAAAACAGGCAAAAAGGTATTTCATCTGATATATTACAGACTTCGGTTTTAGGCAAATCACTTTAAAAAGTAATTTACTGTAATCCAAAATAAGTGTAATACACTTTCATTAATAATGTACTTTTTACTTATAGAGAATCCCTCCCAGGTTTTGATGTGGTGACAGCGGCAAGAATTTTCATTGTTACAGAGAAAGAAGGAAGGAACATACATTGGCTGCAGACTGTAGGAGCTCAAGAACTGTAAGCTTCAATTCCACAGATTTAACATTTGAAGGACAAAGCAGGACACCAGTTTTAATTGGAGAAAACAACATTTGGTAATGTATATAACTACACACAAAGATGAGAAAAGCAAATCCAATGTGGTTAAGTTAATATGGTATGCAATGTGGTTAAGCTATGGAAGTCTTTACCACAGGATGCTGTAGATGCAACAAGTTCACAAGAGGAGCACAGACAAGCTCACAGAACAGAAGTCCCTGGAGGGTTATTAAAATACCCAGAAACCACATCAAGCTCAAGAAGCATTTCAATTGTAAACAGTTGGGAGCTCAAAGATCATTTTGTAAAAGTATTACATACATTACTTCTGTTCTTACAGTCTTCCCTAAGAATCCCCCTTTGGCTACTACCAGAGGAAGATTACTGTGCCTGAAGGACCATTAGTCTGAACTGGCTACGGCCGTTTTTGTTCTTATGCTTTGTCTTGATAAACAAACACAACAATCTTTGCAGGCTTACTTGCTGGAAGGAATCCTCAAACAAAGTCTGTCTGGATACATTGATTTTCACATGACTTGGCAGTGCATTGGACTGTAATCATAATCATAAGGCAATAATGTTAAAAGGAAGCACATATAAATGTAAATTCAAATAGTTTCAAAAAGTAAATAATTACTTAACCAGTACCTGACACAAGTAACGGAAATGAGCAAGTTTCCACCTAAAGCTACGCTCATAAGCAATCTGTGGCCCTTTATTTCTGTAAGGAAATATATTTGAGATACATTAACTATACAGACATCAAACAGTACTTTCAATGCTAAACAACAGCATGTAGATTTCAAAAAATACACAAAAATTATTATCATGAGATATGATCAGAAACAAAATGCAGTTGATGGTTTGGTTAGCCAGTCTTCCTTTCTGCCCTCCCCCCCTTTTTTTTGTTTAAGACGCTAGTCAATTTACCAAATTTGAGAGAAAGGTAGAGATCTAGAGGATTTCAAATCCCTATCAATCTTGTAAAAATTACAAGCCAGCTAAAGGAGAGACATCTAACTTATTGTCTTCACTGAGAGAAAAGCTGCTAGATTAGGCTTCAAAAATTCAGCTCCTTGTGGAACTATGAAGGAATTTCTAGTACAATACTCCATAGGCTCTTCAAATGAAAGGTCATCAACATGTCATCAGAAGTAAACCCTACCTTACATAAAAGACATTAAGACAGCCACCATAGGTTGGGCCAATACTTCTGACTAAACTACTTTCAAAAAGATTTGCATCTAAAATTTTTGAAAAGTATACAGAACTACTTTGTTTAGACATTAATGTTGCTAGAGGGTGTATAACTATAAGCAATACTAATTACAATCATTTGCTGTTTCTTTAAAAATTAACTATTAGTTACATTAGTTCAACATTCAAGTTTACCTCACTTCCCCTCTCTGTATTTGAAAAGTGTATAAAAACTATTGAACCTTAGAGTGGTATAGCAAAGTGTGTCATAGATAAACTGACAATTAAAGCTTAGAAATAGATTAAATTTACAGGACAACATTTGTTCATAATTTAGTGCGCAATTCCAGCTAAAAGTATAGATTGTTTTCTAGTATGAGAAGACTTCATTATTAAACTAAAACAAGTTAAAACATTAAAAAATATACTTAATTTCTCACTTACACAGAAGATTTCCCAGTACGAGGATCATTGAAGGTGGTGGTTCTTGTATTATGGTCAACAAAGTATCTGACACCTTCTCTGGTATATCTGATTTCCCAGCCCTCTGGAAGAGGGTCCTCATTTTGTAAACTGCAGAATAAATTGCAGACAGTACTTTTTCTCCCATATCGTGACATATAAGAATTAAGCAAGAACTTTTTATCTGCAGTCAATATACACACCTACCCTTGAGTTCGAGGGTCTTCCCACTGTGTTGTCTTTGTGTTATGATTTACAAAATACACCCTATCATTTGAATCCACTCTCCTTTCTAGGGGAAAAAAAGAAAAAAAAACACTATACAACAATTGCATTCCAAATTTCTGTAACTGTCACTTCCTGAAATCAACAGCTAATTAACTTACCCCAACCTGGTGGTAAAGGCCCAAGTGGATCATTTTCTGCTGACAACATCGAAGCCTATTTAAAAACAAGAGAACATTCAATTAGGCCAAATATTACTCATATTTTTTTCCTTAATGTGTTTTAAGATTACCACTAGTTCTGAAGAGTATCCATTCAGAAAAAACATCATGCCATTTTTAGTTTGGTTTTGTGAAGAAACATAGATTATATGACAATAAGATATGATTTGTGCATTTGCCTCCACTGTTTCCAACCCAATCTACCCTCCCTTTCCCTTCCTACAGCAAACCTGGGAGAGAGTCAGTGGTCTTAAAGATGTACAGTTCATAGAAGTTTTGCAGAAGCATGTATAAGCAGATAAGCACAATGTTCTTGCCTAACAACATGCTTTACCATAATAAACATTTCCAAGCACAGTGATTACTGCCAACATAGGGTTTTTTGCTTCCTCAATACACGATATCTTCCCTGGACGTTTGGCTATTTTCAGACTTTGTCATTCTCTGCAAATGCAGCTGCATTCATTAAAATATGCTGATGGTTAAAATTGTACCAACATACAGTAAGATTAAAAGGAAAAGTAAGTGAAACAACCAGATTAAATTATTATGTAAAACCATGCTAAGCTTGTAATATACTGTAAGCTTGTAGAAGTCCCCCAGCAGCTCCCAAAAATACAAAGCATGGGAAAAATAACATGTAAAAGGCAGAAATCCCCCAGACTGCAGGATCCATGCTCTGATTTATAACTAAAAGCATCCACCCCCTAAAATGTTTTGGACACTAAAATTTTTTTTTTTAAAATTTTTATTTTTTTTTCTTTGTGCAGAATGGAATTTTGATATGGGAACCAATCTACATTTTCCAAAGAGTATCTTAAGGATCACCTTGCTACTAATACTGCTTCGTATAGCATTTGCAATCCAAAAATCTCAAATCCACTTAAGAGTTTACAGCAGCAAATTCATGCAAAAAAAGCTATGATATTTTTCCTGTGAAACAGAAACAGAGCAAGGATCAGCAGAAAATGCAATAATTACACTCAAACTCAAGCTGCCTCTTTGTTCCAGCCACCGGCTACTAGATGTGAACAGAGAATTATCATTATCTCAGCAGCAAATGCAGTTAGCCTTTTCTGCTTTTGTAAACTATACAGTCACAATGAAGCTGTAAACCAAAGACTTCTCTGTGTTGAGTATAAAAAGAATAGCACACAACAGAAAATGCTGTCTGCCAAAGAACTCAACGGTGGCACGATTCAGAGATTTCCGATCTTCTTAATGGGTCCAAGGATTTGTGTGTGGCTGCTGGCTAAAGTATGTTTAACAGAACACACTGAAACACTAGGCAGTGGCATGGGATGAGCCAGATTCAATACTAAAAGGAGTACAATATATTAACCCAGGTAAAAATAAAAGTAACTAAAATAACTATATCCTATCTATTTTTCTTTCTTCACATAGTTTTGCTTTGACCATTCAAGGTAATTGAAACATTCTCTTAGTCATTAGAAGTATTAATTCACTCTTTCCCAAAAAATAAATTACAATCTCACTTATAAACTGCTATATAGGTAGAGTGCTGGTATGCCACCAGAAGCAGAAAAGTTAGCTGTAGTTTGACCTTAACAATTCTAGAAGAAAAGTATACAGCAGCACTGAAGTTTAAAAAAAAAGGCATTCACAACATAATTTCAATTTCTTCCCCCATCAAAATGTGAGTTCTAGTTCTAGGTATGGAACTGATACACTACTTAGAATTCTGAAGAGATGCAAACAGTCAAGTTATCTTTTCCTTCAAGTATATTCTGTCTCACAAACAAATCCTAATTTAATGATTCTAAGGTCAGACGGTACATTTTAAGAAACAAGTCTGTGGTTTTCAACAAGAGTTATCATTAAATGAAGAAAGGAACATAATTTAATTTAAAAAAATATATCATTCCCTGAGAGAATAAATCTACCTTAGAACAAAAATCTTAGGATCAGGAAAAGTGAGAGTTTTCTTAGAAGTTTAAGCAACTGATCAAAGAAGTACACAAGTACAGAAAGTTGCTCAGCGAAAGTTCTTGGCTTCGTATGTTTCAGCTGTGATTCTTGGATTTGCATTAAAAGTTACCAATGTGTAGAAACACCTGAAGGAGGGTGCAAAAAGGATGGAGCCAGGCTTCTTTCACTGGTGCCCAGAGACAAGACCAGAGGCAATGGGCACACACTGAAACACAGGAGGTTCCTCCTGAACATCAGGAAACACTTTATCACTGTGAGGGTGACTGAACACTGGCACAGGTTGCCCAGGGAGGTTGTGAAGTCTCCATCCTTGGCGATATTTAAAAGCCATCTGGACATGGTCCTGGGCAGCTGGCTCTAGGTGGCCCTACTGGAGCAGAGGGGTTGGACCAAATGACCTCCACAGGTCCCTTCCAACCTCAAGAATTTTATCTTTCTCTAACTGAATAAGATAAATTGACTTTGATGCATAGCTCCACAAGTTAGGAAAATTAGTGGTGATGCATGTTTCTGCCATTGCTAGTGATGAGATATAATGTCTAATTAGATAATGAGAGGCTGAGAACTGTTAAATATAAGAATACTGCAGTATCCTTTACTTCAGAGGGGTACCTGAATAAAGTCTATCAAATTCAAAGCAAAGTTAGGTCTGCAGATGCATAGAGTTCTAGGCCAATGAAGCTGTTTCAGACTTGTACTTCAATGGTTTCTTCTTTAAAACACTCCAGCTTTGCTACACATTGCTTACAAAGTCTCTAGGACTGGATCTTTTTTTAAGAGACCAAGCACAACGCTTAAAATGGTCTGTTCAGAGTGACAGTGACATGCAGGCACCATCATTCTTAACTCTGAAAAAACAACTACCCTATTTATCCAGTCACAGATGGAAAAATCTGTCTCAAGAAATATCTTCTTTGAAGCTACTCATGGTATTTTCTTCAGGCAGAAGTAAGCAAGCAACTATCTGAGAGAAACGGAAAACCATGTAGGAAATTCCAGAGCTGAATGAGGTGCATAAGCTTCAAAATGAATTCAAAGTAAAAGAATTGCCGCCTGTGCTAATGAATGACTCCTAACCACTAAAACAGTTTTGAAGGACATTTAATGTTCAAAATAGCCATAACTCAGCTTTTATGTTCCTTTTCAGTTAAGGGACTGCTTTAGTTATACCTCTTACTACTGTCATTAGAAGTCTTAAGTATCATGCAGTACACAAGACTCAAGTTAGGGAACAGACTCAGAAGGGAGTACTTTTTGCCTTTAACTTTTGCCTTTGACTTTTGTTAACATTTTTCAACAGAATCGGAATCTGAATTACTGATGCCAAATGTCTCGTTACACATATGGTTGAACAGTTATAAAATCACTTTAGAAAAAGTTAAAGGACAGAAAGTATACCTATACCTCTCTACTCATTTCTAAATTTTATGTAAAAGTTACCGAATAGAGGTATCGTTGGTTAAATTGTTGCATAGCTCCCTGCAGTTGATTCCGTTGAGATTGCCATTGCTCAAAGTTCCTGACTGATTCCATTGTTGGTCGCTGCCACGTTGTTGTTCTGGTATTGTGGTCCACATAGTAAACTCTCCCACGATCATCAACTCTTCTTTCCCAGCTTTCAAGAAACACAAATGTTAACAGATAAATTTTTCAGTAATATTACGTAACTCATTTCCTCTTTATGCTAAATTCCTAGACAATACTTGAACGAGGTACTGGAGTCACAGGCATGATTCTGATTTCTAAAGTACACAAAAGTACTCCCTGACTTTATTGGTAGAAGGACAACCACATTGAGCAAACACAGACTTCAAGCAATAGCATGCTCAGCTCTCTGTTACCTCATTTGTAACTTTGTAAATTCCTGTGACCATAAGCAATGTTGGCAGGTTTCACAGAAAACACTTTGCCTGGAAATCTGAGGTTTGGAAGCACTGCACTACACCTAGCAGTGCCACCTAAATAAAGGTGGTGAAATGTGCATTATTTAATGCTTAAGTTTTAAAGGAAAAACAAAATAATTTAGTAGCTGTATTTGAACAAGTGATCAGAACAAGCAGCATATACAGTACCAACATTCCTATAACAATAGCTGCAATGAATATAACTCTAACTGAAAGCTAGAATTTCTTAATATATCATGTATAATGCAGTTTTGATGAGCTGCTTATAAAAGCTGGTATTTTTCCTGCACCAAACAAACAAAAAATAGTACCTTTATCCCATTTAAATCAAAAAAGTCTACATTACCCAGGAGGTAAGGGCTGTGGTCTTTCCCATGTTGTGGTGCGTGTATTGTGATCAACATAATAGGTTCTACCATGAGGATCTTTTCTTTGCTCCCACCTTCAAGACAAAAAGACTTTCATGTAAGTCAAGGTGAAAATGCTTCCTTAGGATTTATTTCCCACTAAGCCAAAAAAGTACCTTGGTATTGAATGAAAATACTATGATCCAAAACTCATTCTAAAACACCAAAGAAAACCCACACTAGAGTACATAGCAGTCACTTTGTACTTTGAACTGGTATCACCATAAAGGCTTCTTTAAGGCACTTGGTACATAAAATGAGCATACATCAATATTCACAAGCATTTTCAAATTCTATTTAAGATACATGAAAACAAAGTCAATTAATTATCTGTTCAAGGCTTGGATGCTAAAATAACCTCATTCAAAAAGTGCTTAGAGATGATTCTTTACATTTCCAAGTGCATGCCTCTCTCAAAAAAATGGGGAATTTACATTTTGAAGCACTGTTCCCTATACCCAACAAACAACAGGGTCTTTCACAGTGAACGTGAAAAGTGTGCTATCAGATGGTTTTCATGTGTTTGTATTCCTGTTCTTGTAAATTCTCTATCTGATATCCCTGGGAATTATTTTTTCAGTTTTAGTTGCAAAGCAAACTTACATTGAAGATGGAGAGAGGACCAAACATTATGAACAACTGAAGTTTCATGCTGCTGAGAACTCCCATAATGCAATAAAAGTATTTATAAATGGGAGAGGAAACCAGGATGCTAGATGAAAAGCTGAAGTCCTTCCTTGCGTTAGATATATGTTTGTTTTTCTTATATACATAATTAATTAGCTCCTAAAAATGTAGGCAGAAGAACACCTTGCCTGCTACTCACAGGATCTGATGTGCATTTCCTCACTATTACAGAGTATCCTGTAAAACTCCTCCAAATGTTTTCTGCAGTTCAAGAGGTTAAATGCTAAGATTACAAGAAGATAAGAGAGGAGCAGCAGCATGTTAGAGAGTTACTAGTGTTAAACATAATGGCAACTCAACTAGATTTTGGGGAGGTAAGGGGGGGGGGAACCATGAAAAAACCGCACAGAAATGCGATCAGGGACGAATGATGAAGAAATGCATTTGGCCATAGTGTGCACTATGCCTGGAACTCATGACCCTGTCCTCAATGGGAATGTATGTAATTCATTAAAAAAATTTATATAAAAAGAGCATATGGAGGGAGGATGACCACAGGCATTCCCACCTACAGATCTTCCATTGTCAAAGTATCTGAGAATTAAAAACTTCATAACTCTTCCCCAACAATATATATACAGTATTTCCATCTTTTTAGATGTTTGTTTTCATGTTTATCCAACTGCAGAAACTCAAGTGAAGTGTCACTAATAACTTACTGAACCTCCTTCAGAAGGAGCAGGTACAAGACAGGCTCTCTGAAAGATCAGCTACAATGACACAAGGTATATACACTTCGCATTAAGAAACAATTTTTGTGTTCAGAAAATGCTAAAATAGTTAATATTTAGAATATTATGGAAATGTCAGTATTTCCAATTAGTTACTGAAGACATCTTTTCACCTAAACATGAAAGAATCTATATAAAAAAATTTTAAGATTAATATATATATATTTCAGCATGTACCACATTTTCATTTCACATCTAAGCACATCTTTGATTTTGCATTTGAGGTTTAGGACCACAGAAGTTTCTAACAGTCTATAGAATTAAAAGTTTCTAGCTATTCTGAGCACTTACATACACTTCAAATCTGTATTTTTATCTATAACATTATTGATCTCATTGTTACACAGCAAGCACCTACAAGTATTTCTAGACTATTTTATTAATATTCACTACTCTCTATTTTGGTCCCTACTACATTCTCATAGTTTAAGAACCAAAGGAAAAACAAACTATGACCCAAATAAGTTTGAATATATCAAATGAAAAGTCTTCATATCCATAATGCCCAAGAGTTTGTCTATTTAGATCACAATACCACCTCAGCAAATCAGTTAGCAGTTGTTACTTTCTGGGACAAGAGCTACTGGCCAGTTATAGCAGCAGTACAAACCCTGTTTTAGATCAAATAACCCAGTCTCAGCTAACTGACCTGCATTTGGCAATCCCAGTATAGACTTAAATTTCTGTTTCTTCATATGCGCATTCAGACGAAACATAATTACAGCATTAAAATCAAGCCCACGTACCCTGGTGGCAAAGGTTCTGTACTGGCATTACCAGGCTGCTGTCTTACAGGTTCTGCAGATGCACTTGAGGTGGAGGAGGATTCCCTTGGTTTTGCCACATCTGCTACTACACTGTTTCTAGCACTAGGTTGAGCACAGTCTGTTGCAGCTGTAGGTTCTAGTCCAGCAGACACAACAGGTAATGCAGAAGTGTGGCTTTCAGAACAACTAGTTGCTTCCGTTGTTGACTGAGGTTCTGCTGTAGTGTTAGTGCAATCTGAAGACATGGGAGCTTCAACTGAACCTATCGGAGCCTCAGGGACAGAAGAATTATCAGCTTCTGGTGCAGAGGCAGATGACTCGCCATTAACTGAGAAATGGGAAATAAGAACATTTGTGTATCAGAATGTGATGAGATTTACTTTTCAAATGACCAACTTTTGGAGTAAATGACGCAGAAGGAATACGTTTAAGTTGCTCCTATATGCCAAAGCAGCATTTTTGTCTAAGATGACAAAACGTCACAATGCACCTGCCTCAGTTAAAGGTAATTAAATGTAATTAAAACTTAGTCTGCAAGCCATTCACTATATTACCCTGCCTAAGGTACTTTCTTAGCTTCTGCGTACCTTGGTCAACTCAACGTTAGACCTTACTCTTTAGTTTAGCAAAAGGTATCCACCTGCTTCCCAGAAAACAGTACTCCTTTATTTGCATTGAAACTTCGAACTTATGTCAACTTCAAAAAAGAATCTTGATTGATATGACATGAAAGAAAAATATTAAGAGATAATCATAGAATCATAGAATCGTTTAGGTTGGAAAAGACCTTTAAGATCATCCAGTCCAACCATTAACCTACACTACCAAGTCCACACTAAACCAATCAAGGGTAGACTAGAATAAACCATGTCCCAAAGTGCCACATCTACCCGTTTTTTCGAACACTTCCAGGGATGGGGACTCCACCACCTCTCTGGGAAGCCTCTTCCAATGCCTGACCACCCTTTCCATGAAGAAATTTTTCCTAATATCCAATCAAAACCTCCCCTGGCGCAGCTTAAGCCCATTTCCTCTCATCCTATTACTAACTACTTGAGAGAAGAGACCAACACCCACCTCACCACAACCTCCTTTCAGGGAGTTGTAGAGAGCAATAAGGTCTCCCCTCAGCCGCCTCTTCTCTAGGCTAAACAACCCCAGTTCCCTCAGCCGCTCCCCATAAGGCCTGTGCTCCAGACCCTTCACCAGCTTCATTGTCCTTCTCTGAACATGCTCCAGCACCTCAATGTCTTTCTTGTAGTGAGGGGCCCAAAACTGGACACAGTATTCCAGGTGCGGCAAGTACACCAGCACCGAGTACAGGGGCATAATCACCTCCCTGCTCCTGCTGGCCACACTATTCCTGACACAAGCCAGGATGCTGTTGGCCTTCTTGGCCACCTGGGTACACTGCTGGCTCATGTTCAGCCGGCTGTCGACCAACACCCCCAGGTCCTTTTTGGCCAGGCAGCTTTGCAGCCACTCTTCCCCAAGCCTGTAGCGTTGCATGGGGTTGTTTTGACCCAAGTGCAGGACCCGGCACTTGGCCTTGTTAAACTCATACAGTTGGCCTCGGCCCATCGATCCAGCCTGTCCAGGTCCCTCTGCAGGGCCATCCTACCCTCCAGCAGATCCACACTCCCACCCAACTTGGTGTCATCTGCAAACTTACTGAGGTTGCACTCAATCCCTCATCCAGATCATTGATAAAGATATTAAACAAGGCTGGCCCCAAAACAGAGCCCTGGGGAACACCGCTCGTGACCAGCCGCCAACTGGACTTAACTCCATTTACCACTACTCTCTGGGCTCGGCCACCCAACCAGTTCTTTACCCAGCGAAGACTATGCCCATCCAAGCCATGGGCTGCCAGCTTCCCAAGGAGAATGTTATGGGAGATGGTGTCAAAAGTTTTGCTAAAGTCCAGGTAAATGACATCCACAGCCTTTCCATCATCTACCAGGTGGGTCACCAGGTCATAAAAGGAGATCAGGTTAGTCAAGCAGGACCTGCCTTTCATGAACCCATGCTGGCTGGGCCTGATCCCCTGGTTGACCTGCACTTGCCTGTTGAGTTCACTCAAGATGAACGGCTCCATAATCTTTCCCGGCACCGAGGTCAGGCTGACAGGCCTGTAGTTCCCCGGGTCCTCCTTCCGGCCCTTCTTGTAGATGGGCGTCACATTGGCAAGCCTCCAGTCATCAGGGACCTCCCCTGTTAACCACGACTGCTGATAGATGATGGAGAGTGGCTTGGCAAGCTCCTCTGCCAGCTCCCTCAGTACCCTCGGGTGGATCCCATCTGGCCCCATAGACTTGTGAGCATCCAGGTGGCACAACAGGTCGTTAACTGCTTCCTCCTGGACTATGAGGGCTCCATTCTGGTCCCCATCCCTATCCTCTAGCTCAGGGGCCTGAGTACCCTGGGTATGACTGGTCTGGCTGTTAAACACAGAGGCAAAGAAGGCGTTAAGTACCTCAGCCTTTTCCTTGTCCTCGGTGACAATGTTCCCCCCCACATCCAGCAAGGGATGGAGATCCTCCTTGGCTCTCCTTTTGTTGCTGATGTATTTATAAAAGCATTTTTTATTATCTTTTACAACATTGGCCAGATTAACTTCTTGCTGGGCTTTTCCCTTTCTAATTTCCTCCCTGCATGACCCAACAAGATCCCTGTACTCCTCCTGAGTTGTCCGCCCCTTCTTCCAAAGGCGGTAGATTCTCCTTTTTTCCCTGAGTCCCCGCAAAAGCTCCCTATTCAGCCAGGCCGGTCGTTTTCCCCGCTGGTTGGTCTTACGGCACATGGGGACAGCCCGCTCCTGCGCCCTTAAGACTGTAAAATAATAAATAACGCTACAAAGTTTGGAAAACTAAGAGGCAGTTCTTCCAGATGATTTTTTTCCCGTTTTTCAGAGTTGAGGTACAGAATCCTACAGTTAAGCAGAAACCACCCATGTGTGACATGTAAAAAAAAAAAAAAAACCCTCCAAAAGTGGCACTGAAATATAAAAATTAGTATTTGGCTAACATAACTTAGGTAGTTCAATGACTGAAGAAAATTATTTTAGCACTACAAAGTAAATAAATTTCTATCTTTTAAAGAACCATACAGAGGTCATCCAACTCAAGCAAGCATAATCCTATCTTTAAAAGGTTTAGAGAAGGTATGGGTTTAGCAGGAAAAGGGGGCTAAGAAGGCTTTATTACTCCCAAGCCCACCTGGCCAACAATACATCAATCCCAATCATCTGCAGAGCTTAACAGAACAGTATCTCAGCACAAGAAGATCTTTTCTTAGACAAGCAAAATCAGGTACGGCAGTCAGTAGGACCCCCATTGAAAGTCAAGGCCCTATTAAAAGCAGTGCAACACCATTCACAGACTTCATTTTCTGCACCATTAATCAACACCAGACAGTGACAATTTTATTTAAGCTCATCAGTTTGTACCTCTTCTAGAGTTGGAACTATTTTTCTGCAAGACTAAAATGCAACGTAGACTTCAAGTAGTTTTCTATCCAACAGCATACTATCAGCTTACAATTCTAAGGACTGAAGCCAATACAATTGCTCTATACTTATAACCTTATTGATACAGATTTGCAAAATTTATCCCTAGACCAGTGCCTATAAAATGCTGTTCCATCAATTTAAAGAGTTCATTTACTTTAATTCTGTATAACACTCTTACAAATAAAAAAATAGCTAGATTCTACTTACTACTTGCAATATGTATATAATGTCAGCAATTTCTTCTTTCCCAGATGGTCAGAAAAGCACATCAAAGAATTACAAACAATACAACTGTCATCAGCAATGTATTTAAATTAGCGAGTCAGTTTCTTTAAGGAATTACCACTTGGCCATAAATATTTTCTTGATATGCATAATGGTAAGCATGATTTTACAGGCAACAGCAGATTTAAAGATCTGTAAAGGCATTGCTTTTTGAACACAACTATTCCAGGGTATACATCACTACTTCCAGCTCACACGAAACAGGTTAACTACATTAAGACATGTCAAGACTTTGTATTATTTCAAGTAAATGTGAGGCATGACATTAAAAAAAAAAAAATCATAACTACAGATAATCTGACCAAGTTTCTTCAAAATTCTGCTTTAACTAGCAATAATTTTACTTAAATAGGAAAAAAGCCAACTAAATTTCAGCTTTCATTAAAAGCAACATTCAATCCACCCACATGAAAGAGTGAATGGGATTACATAACAAAGTTAGAAGTAAAATAACTGACAAATCATCAGGTCTTTTAGTAAGCTGATCTCCAAAACAGATCTATAAAACATTACATCAGCCAATTACCTCACCAATTAGACCTAAAACATAAATTCTGGCAGCATCACATGAAATTACAATCCTGCTAAGCACAACAGTGGGGAGAAAAAAAAAGTCTGTCATCAACAAATGATGGAGACCTGTTTTATGCCTTGCCTTTAAAAAGTCTCCACCAACTGGTACAGTAGTTCAAAACCGTTTTATCAGTGCTTCAGTGCAAGCTCAGTGATGATTTCATCAATATTACTATTTGAACCAATCAATTATTTTTGCAATTACCCTATCCTAATACAGATTTCAAATGGATCTCTCCACTACTGAAAAAAAATGGAGCAATGCCTAAATAATATATACGCCCTCTGGTCTCCAGCTGAAAAGAGAGGGGAACCAAATTCAAGTTCTCCAAATAGAGAAAAGCTTCAGAGAAGGCCTAATTTAATTATTACCTTTTAAAGTTCATAATTGTTTCTGCTATCTTCCCACTCTATTACAGAAAGTTTGACAGTCTCTGTTCTACTGTTTATTAACAGCTTGCCTATTTCTATTTAAGGTTATCTTTTTCTTCTGCTATCACTGTAATCTCTCTCAAACAGCTAAGAAAAGGCAGAAAGTCCTTAGAAAGCATGGTCATTATTAGATGCAAAGTTTTGCCAGGGACCAAAAATAAAAAAACTTTTCTTTTCACTTGTTTTACTGTACTGGATGTTACTTGTAGTCATAATCAAAAGTTTTCACGTTTAAGAGGAAAATGAAATTTAGTATTTGCCAATACCTGTTTTGAAACAGCATACCTTCTGGAAAAATGGAAGGCAAAGAGAGTCTGCAACACGTCTCAACTCAGAGCACGGCAGTTCCTTGACAGCACTAAAACTCAGATTTATCTAATGGTAAAAGAAACTTAACTATAGTTACTGAATTTAATTGTGAAAGAAATCTGATTTTTCCTCCAGACAGTCAGTAATATGGTTCACAGAAATTGAAGTTTTGGATACTTTACACCTTTCTTCATCAGAGAAAAGAACTGACAGGAAAGTATGGAAGTTAGTACATTTAAGAAATTTAAGAATGGATCTACTCCAGAAAACTTCACAGAAGCGGACATGCAAGATTATAAATTCAAGCCCAGAAACATCCTTTCAGTATTTTTGAAATCTAACAAAAAACGTATAGAAAAAGTGGCTCAACTTCAGACACATTTCAACCAGATAAAAAAGCCTTATGGAACACGTTGTCATAACTCTCCCATTCTTACCAGTGCTGTTGACAGGCTGAGCTGCAAGTGGTTTTGGTACTGGTGTATTTTTGGGTCTGGCTGCAACGTGAGTAGGAGATGGTGTGCCGTCTCCATTAACAGTTTCTATACAGAATGTATTCTGTACTACAGAGTTGGAAGGTACTTGATTGTCTATCCCATTAGAAATGTCACAAGCAGATCTTGGTAAAAATAAAAGATCATTTTAGGTTACTACAAACAACATGTTAAACAGTTATGCAACTAAACCAAATCTTACACTAAATCACGCTAAAGAAACAAATAAAGAAACGGACGTGAATTCACAAGTTTATAACACAATGTTTGCAGCCTAGATAACAGTCAAGTGCAAGACCAAAACAATTAAGGAACAAAAGGCAAACTTTGGTTTTGAGGATCTCAGATACTTAAAACAGGTAAGATTTTTCCATTTCCACTTCATCTTTTACTTGTAATGACATATTAAGATTGAGTTAGGCAGATTGATGCGCCTGCCACGTCTTCCAAAACTGCCATAGGGACCCTTCCAAAGTGCAGCTATGAGCAGGGAAATTTTTTCTCTCATTAAGCAAGTGGAACAATTGGTTTTGTCGTATCTCCAAAAATCATTCTAGTCATAACACAAGAATGTACAAAACTCTCCCTCAGTAAAAGGAAAATAAGATGAGCTTCTCTATGCATAGGCAGGATGGGACATTGTGAGGACAGATACACACAGGCAGCTCTGTGTTTATAAGGCCGCACAGAAATAAATGTAGTGTAAGGGCTTGTGAATGGAAAGTCTTCTTCAATTACACTGTTTTTACTTAAATCTATCCCAAAATCCTTAAAGCCACCCACCAGAGATACATATTGTGAAAACTACATTCAATGCCAACTCCCCATCTTCTCAAGTAGAGGCTAAAAATTAAAAAGTTGAACACATGACAAAAAATGTGAGAATTGTTAGAAGTCCCGCTTTGCAGAGTAAGAAAGGAACAAGCAGCATTTCCACGCTACCTTACCCAACTCCAAAGGAGTAGTATAATCAGAGAATTAGAGTATTATCCCTTTTCAACTCTAGACTACAAACCTGATTTGCTTCCTAAAGACATGCACAGAAGCAACCTTAAAACTTTTCTTCATGTCTTAAATTTTAAAACTGTAACTCAAAACTGCTGGATAATTGTATGGAAAACTGCTGTAATCAAAAAATCAACATCAAAATCAGGATCACAGTAAAAGCCACACCTCCAGCAACAATAACTGAATGAAAACAAATGATTGTTACTACTGTCTCAAAATGGTATGCAGATGTGTTTCAAATCACTTTTAACAGTCCCAAACCTTTCTAATGAAAACTAAGGAGAAGCAACTTTTTACCATCACTCCTTCATATTGGGCACCAATGGGGGAACAGAGACAAACCTCCACATATCCAAAAAACAATCAAGTCGAGCATACACGGACAAAAGTGTCCCTGTCACTCAAACGCATAGCAACTGTATGTTTTTTCACTCCATCATGTGTCAAGAACTTAAACAGAAAGGTGTTCACTGCCAGATAAACAGGCAGGCCAGTAACATTAAATTGATGTGAACGTTGACCTAGTTGACCCACTACTGGTGAGAGGGCAAACAATCTACTCCTCCTCTCCAGGCAGTCCTTGAACTGGTATAAAGACAGAGAAGCCAAGAATGAAGCTCTAAATTGATCCTAAAGCCTTCTTCTTACCACTTCAGGTTGAAGCAGGCAAACCCTTTGCCTCAGTGTTCTGAATACTCCTTCCTAAACTCAATACAAGTCTCTTAAACATATTCCTGATCTTAAAAAGGAACTGGGTGAGGGGGAAGTAATTTAGGCTGTTTTTTCTTTTTCCTTCTGTTCAGATGGTACATTGCAACAAGTTGGTAGACATGAATAGAAATGGTTCTTAAACAGCAGAAGAAAACAAATGGAGTAAGTACACAAAACCACACTGAACCACTGCTCCCCTAATCTCTGCTGCAACATTTAGTAGACTTCCAATTGGTTGAATTTTTATGTTCAGAGGGCTACACAGCCAAGAGGCAATAATAAAGCAGTGGAGAGCAGACCCTACCAGCAGAGGAAGAGCAGAGTTGTAAATTTAATTCTTCTCAAGCTAAATCATGTAATTACCATACAAGTAATGTTTCTAAAACCTGCGGTAACCTAATTTAGGGCTTGACAGCTAAAATCTATCCCCTTCAAAAAATTTAAAAAAAAAAAAACCACAAACAAAAAACCCGCAAATAACCCAAACATTTCAACTGATAAAATTGCTAATAGACTTCATATAGTGTAAAACACAAAAATAAATTCCAACCTGGATGTACTTCTTGCTGAAGTATCTCTGCTTTCATGCACAGCCTCGCCATTTTGCTGAACTTCTACTGAACAGTAAGAAACAAATTCAACAGAAATATTCCATCATATCTGTTTGAAATCTTAATCAAAATATTACCATCTGATTTAATTATTTTAACTTACTGGTTGCTGATGAACTGAGATTTGTAAGAGATTCTTGTTCAACAACCAAACCATCTAGCACAACTGTCAGTTCACCTGTTTGCACCATGCCACTCTTGTTTTCCAAAGAGAGTTTCAACTGTTCTTTCACTTTCTCCACTAAAAATGGCATTGGGGTGGGTCGGGGGAGAGAAGGAGAGAAGGTATAAAGGAAAGATTAAATTCTAAACAACATTAAGAGATTTTCAACACAAAAATATATGTATTTAGTTGTACAAAACTGAACATGAGAGATATTCAGATGATTCAAATCAACATAGAAATCACTAAGGAGCTGTGTAAATTTACATCTGCTGTGGGTAAAAGCACAGTTTACTGTAAAAATAAATTGGCCATTTACATTATATATTCTACAGGTATGCTATAGGATCTACATGGTCTCAGTACTTTGTTGTTAATGATTTCCCAGGTTTGCTGTTTCCACTAAGCCCTTTTGAAATTATGCACTACTGACATAACAGGGCAAGGCTCCAAGTCAGACAACTTCTGAACTACACATTCAAATATTACAAGTCATGGGGAACCTCATTCTACAACCAGAGCTTGGTCATTTCTCATATCACCTTCCAAAACTAATTCTAAGAGACCACTGAAAAGAACATCACTTTGAGGAAAAAGTAAATGCAAAGACTGCATACAGTCCTTCCTCATTTTTTAAAATTATTTTTAGTAAATCCTTACTAGCATTTTCAGAGATCCCAACTCCAAGGATTAAACAGTAAGAGAGAATACTTCAAGTAACCAAAAATTAAATCAGAAACTATTTTCACCAAAATAAACTTTGACATAATTGAGATATTAAAAAAACATGTGTACATGGTGCAGTAAAAGAATTCAATACGACTGATAAGCAATGCATACATTTGTAGACACATACATAATCCGGAGGTAAATCATGCTGTGGATGCTGCATAATTCTCTCTAAATCAACTATTACTAGTACAGCAGTTAAAGCTACATGTCATAAATCCAAACACAGTCAGCTATGAGTTCGCATTAATCAGGTTAAAATGGTTAAGGCCTTTTAGTATTTGCGGTCTCAGATTAAAAGATTAATTTTTCAAGATATACCACTGCATTTTCCTCCATATGATAGCATTCCAAGCTCAAGTTAAAGCTCACTGTGCACTTCTATGCATCAAACTAGCATTTCCTTTTTTTCATTCTTAACATATATCAGAACTGAACAATAAATATGAAAAGAGGGAAGGCTACCATAAGCTATTGCCAGATACCCCCAAGCTGTTACTTTAAAGAACAGGTTTGACAATGTAGATGGGCAGCAGTTACGAGCAGACACCCACTGCTATATTACAATGGATTTCAAAGTACTTTGAATTGCTGGAGCAAGCACAAAGCTCCCAAATCTACAGAATTATTGATTTAGCAATCTGCGTTTTGGAAAACGGTACTACCTGAAAGAAGAGAAAGAAGAAACTAGCCTACCACTGAGCTGTTAAATTAACATATTTATAAATCATTTCTGCAAAGGGTGATTGGTTTAGTTTCTGCTATTTTAACAGGTTATCTCCCCAAACCAGATGAACACTTGGCTGTAGTCCAACTGAGCAGGTAAGAAAGCTGGGAGGGGTGTGGGCAGCAATTCAGTACTGGTGGTGTTTAGCAGGAGACAGTAACAGCACTAATTCTAAAGTTTCTGTATTTAGAGGACTTCCCCTTTACATTTTCTTCAGTAAAGAGACTTTCAAGTGCTGCGTTTTAGATTAGGTATCAGTAACTGAACAACTGAAGGACACCAATCAGACTATTCTACTACTGAATTATCGGATAATCCAGTGCGTGTCAAACTGCTGACTTGCCCAAATCAGAAACACTGCACAGAAATTGTTTTTGGTGCAATGGACAGCTAACTCAGTCAACCGTTCCCTGAAAGAATTTACCAAGTTGTTGGATCCTACACCCCCTGGATCTACAGTAATAAAATATTAACTATTTTGTTGGAAATAGTTAAAATATTAACTGTTTTTTGCTATCATTAGTACAATCCAGTTTCCTCTGATACATTTTTTTTAAATTTAAAAAAGAAGCAATTTTTCTGCTTAACTATGAAATCTCGGGCAGACTTGTGAGAAAGGTTAGAGATTGGTTTAGCTGGAATTCTACTGCCACTCTGGAGTGGAATTTAAAGTGTGGATTCACCATCTTCTTGTACTAATGAAAAAAATTTTACAAAGCAAATTAGATAAAGAAGACCTGTTTTAATTCTATTAAAAACAGTTAAAATTAGAAGTTACATAGAACACAACAATCTCTAATGTACTACAAGGAAGTTCTCAATTGTTTCATTAATCAGTGGTTCCTACTGCTCTCTGGGCAGGTAAATTATGAGGGAAAAATATCCAGCCTTTCTATTAGTGATTCCAGAGATGGAAAATATGAAAAATTATATAGATAGCTTTTCTGAAAGTTTAGACTTTTTTTTTTAACCAAGTCTAAAACAGATCTTCTAGCAAATTAACTAGTTTGCCACAAAACATTGTGTTTAATCACTTCCACTTTTACTTAATTTGTAGTAACTCACACTCTAATGTTTGTTTCAAAATTATTATATCCCATTGTTACATTTAAATTGCTCTCAATAGCACAGACATCTCTAGAAGAGACAAGTAAAGACATCAACTGAAAGTCAGTTGTAATTACATGTATAGTTAGTAGTCTGGTTGCAGTTTGATATATAGATTAGTAATAATAAGTCTACTTTACTCAAAATATCCTTCATGATAACTTACATTTTCTATTGTGTATTTCCAAAGCTTGTCTCAAGTCTACAGTGGCTCTTCCTAATAAAGCATCTGCTTTTAAAGTGTGATGGCTCCACACTCTAAATTCCAGCGTAGTCTGTGGAGTCACATTCCTGCATATAAAATACATTTTTTTAAAAAATATATACAGATTTTAAAGTATTCGTTCTTGTTATTAGGAGTATTTGAACTTAATTCACTTTCTCATGTTTATTGTACTTCTTCATACTAATTAAGTGAAAGAAGTTTCTGTACTGCAAGGGGAAATTTTTAACTAAGAACTGCAAACACTATGATATTTATACTTAAGATCAAACTTAAAGTGCATTACTACCATAGCATAAGGAATTTGAGGAGTGTCAGAATAACCTACACTAAGCTCAAATCTCAGTTATATAAAACATCTTTATTTATGAAAGACATATTTTCCTTATTCCTCACTATTCCAGAATTCTAAAAACTCACATTATGAAATGTGGAGAAAAATTTGGTAAGTATATTTGTCTGTCACTAGAAAGAAAAATACTAAATATTAAAAAAAAAAAAGGAAAAAGCAACCAATCAGCTACTTGCAAGCAGGAAGAACCCACTTAATAGGTGTCAGCTTGCCATCAAAGTGTTGATAAAACATTATTTGTGAAACCACAAATACATATAAAACCATAATGCATACTCACAGAAATCAGGGGGGAAAAATCAAATGGTGAAGCTAAAGTAAAAACTGGAGGGAAGCAGAAAGATAAAGGACCCATTACAGTATATTACGATAACCTTTGGCAGTGATCTTTTCCCTGCTCAAGAAGGAAAACGGGAAGCTATGCTAGGTCCTGGAGAGTAAGTTTTGTAGTACAGGGTCTAGTACTGCAAGAGTGCTCCTGGCTGTGAAAAATGGAGTAGAATCACTGTACTGCAAAAAGTCAAAGGCCACATATCCATCAGTATTGGATACAGAAAGTTATACCAGCATTGATGAAAACAGTACTAAAAACAACCCCCACCTTCTCAACAACAGGGCTAGATTTATAGTCACTTGAACGTTGGACAACGTGGATCATTTTTGCTGAAACCCATGAGCAAACATATTTTTGCATTTTGAATAGACTGCCTTCTAATGGAAGTCTTACTAAAAGACCAACTCAACAAAGAAAAGGGAGAAAAAAACCCAACCACCTACACACAGAGAATATATTGCCGGTGCTCATGCAGATGCATAGAAGTGAGGGGAATTTGGTAAGCCAGAGTTCACTTATCCTCGAATAGACTGGGCAACTGAAACAACGATACCATTCCAATAGCCAGAGGAAGGGGGGGAGGGCAGAATACCTTACACATATATATAAGGGTAAGATCCTAAGTAAGTAACACTGATGATGGAATGAGTCTGTTTGGCTGTACCATGCATGCCAAATTACCTCATTTCTATCAGCTCACCAAACCCTGCCAAATCAAACCTTCCTCCTCAACAGAAACCCTGGTCTCTGTGAATATACTGACAGCTCTGTACTTGTGCTAGTAGTAACTCCTGGAAATCATCATAAGGTCCAATAGTCTTGAGTATATTACTCTCTTTTGCAATATTGCAAAGGGCTAATAAGCTCTACTAAATCTGAAACATTGAGAAATGTGGCACAGGAATACCCTACTTGCTTCAGCCCAGGTCTGCAGTTAATAAGTAAGCATTCCCAAGCAAACAGTTCCCTAAAGCTAGGTATGTTGTACCACTCCCCACTCTCCAGCTCTGTTAGTTATAGAACCTGGCATGGTTCCTACTACTAACAGAGCTGACTATTGCACAAAGACAGGTCATATGCTGTAAAATGTACTGGCCCATGCTCAATGCCACTTCACAGTAGCTATGCTGTTTCCAGACCCAAATCTGAAGCAGTATAATTTTGCTTGTATAATAATACATTCTAGCCAATCGCACAGTGCAAGATTTCCAGTTGTTCAGAGAGTCATATTCAGGTATATCTACACCTGTAGCACAGCTAACCCAAATTAAACCACAAGAAGATTAAAAAGGACAAATATTAGGGTAAGTTGCAAGGCCACTTTGTAATAAACTGTTTTTGTGTGTGGATCCCTTCATTAGGCAATTTAAAGGAAAAAGTGACCTTCCTCATAACTACTACTTATCCAGCTGAGATTTTTTCCTTTTAAAGTTGAGAATGGCATGGTTACAATTAGTAACATCTTCTAGAGAGGAATCTTAAACTTGAATGATCCACAGTGCTAACAAATATCAAGAGGATACCATGTATAGCAACTGTATGCAACAGTCTCTGTACAAAAAATATTCTCAAAACATTGTAAGAATTGAGAAAAAAAATCATTTGAGATAAATATCATCTTACGCCTGCATTTAGTCATCAACAGACAGAAAAAACTATGTAGGCAGCCAAGCTTAGTAAATATTTGCCTGCAATGTCTGCCTAATAAATAGCACTAAACAACCGAAAAATCTACTTACACTGTCAGCTGCTCATCCCATTTTGGATTTGAAGAACTACTTGATTTTGCTGTTTTCTTAATTTCTCCATCTGCAGTTAATTCCGTGTAGAAAGTTGTTCCAAACCAATTCTTTTTCCGTTTCAGTTTGGCACTAGAAACTAATAAAATACATTGCTTTATCTATAACAGCAGTGTTGCTGAAAAACAGAAAATGTACTGCCTACACAATGTATGAAACACAGCATGGCAATGTTATTTCTCACCTTTTCTACTTCTGCTGAACATAAAGAGATCAATGCTAAAATAGTAGCTTTTATTTTTAAAAGCTACTTTGTCAGATAGTTGAAACCAAGTGTGACATATTCTCTTCACCACATACTGGCAGGATGGGTTGGAGGGACAGCACAACAATTATTTTAGGGATAAAGACTGAAAATGTGGGTTCTTTCGTTTATTTTCTCATTGTTCTTCCTACTCTTCCCTTAACTGAAAAATATCTAAGTATGATACATTTGAGAGATTATCAGGCAGACCTTTTTTTTTTATCATATGTAGTTATGAAAGCATATGCAGTTCAGGCCTATTTCAAAATGTTCTTCTACAGCGAAGCCTGTATACAGAGCTTCACTTCCTTGCCTATATTACCTGCGTGGTTAACCTGTGGTTTAACACATCAGTTTTAACAAACTAAGAAATCAGCTCTCAAATTTGCCCTGTTTAAACAGCTTTGCAGATGAACTTAAAAGTTTCAGCTAAATATTCAACAATTAAGAAACAGCAAATGACTAAAGAAGCTATTTTTAACTTCCAAATCACTGGTGAGGTCCTCAGTGCTCCTGAACATAAATCTGCTCTCCCACTTCCTTGACCAGTTGAGGAAGTCACCATAAAAAACAACAGCAGCCTAACTGCCAACATTTTAAATTCTATTTCAGCAGATGTTGTCTTCAGAAGACCATATTGATGGACTCAGAGCTGTACCTACCTGCTGGCTAGGCCTTCTCTCCCTTTCCTCACATACTTCAGTGTGATTCTCTTTCCCTTCACTTTCCAACTAAAGCAAAGCTGAGCATTTTCAGCCACTTGGAAATAATCCTTCCCTGTTACTTTTCTGTATGGTATTTGCTAATTCAAAAAATAAGTGAAAGGTAACTAAACTGTCTGAAAGTGAGACAAAAAAGGTCTGTCATGTATTTCTGGATTACAGTATTCTGAGATGTATACAGTAGTTACTTAAAAGTTAGTGGGATGCAACCATCCAAGATTCTAAAGGCATTAGCCATGGACTTTTACTTAATTTCAATTAAAAGGTGCACATTCAACTCCCTCACTTTTGAAAAGTCCAGTCTGTGTCATGCATCACACATCATAAGAGGGAACTGCAGCCTTGATAATGATGAAAGATTAAATGTAGAACACTAAAAATGTAATTCCACACATGGGTCATATTTTTTCATCTGACAACATCATACATCATCATACATTTTTAAGCTTTAACAACCTCTACTTCTTCCACATTTTTTTCCTCCATATTTTGCTTTCTAAAAGCAATTGCAACATTTGTTAAAATACAGGTATTTAGTCATAGTATTCAAGCTTCCTTTTAGTTTTCCCTCTTTGCCCTGATTATATTTTAAGTTACTCATGTTTGAGGACTCAAAACTTAAAGGAGACCATCATCATTTTTTGGTTAGGACTTCTAAGAAAATTAGGAATAAGTAAAAATAAAAGAAAAAACTTCAAAAAGAACTAACAAGACAGGATATCTCACCAAGTAGATTTGAAAAAATACTGATGGCAAAACGTGTCGGCAATATGCTGTAACTGTCCAAACTCGAACAAGTCACCACTCCATATGAATTTCCTTGTCTACAAAATGAGTATATGCTACTTGCTGCCATTATAAAAGTGCTTTTTAAGTATAGTTCTTGAAATATAAGCCTAGATTCTACAGCAGCATAAACTATTCTGAGCATAAACCAGTGTAGGTCAGCAATACTACAGTCCCACGCTCCTCTGTCTGCCGCTTCTTTCCCTGTACTGCCACTGGCACTCCTCTGATCTTGCAATAAAGACTGGTTAGAGAACTAAACCCTCAGAAAACTACTCCTAAAACTTGTACAGATTTCTTTCCACTTTGACCCTTGAACCAGATCTCTTGAAGTCAAGAGAAGCTCCAGTGCCAGAAAAATACAAGACTACTTACAGAAAGAGCAGTACAGTACAGGATATCAAAACCATCATTTCTGCATACACAGATCTGAAGTGACAGGTCATTTGTGCAACTCAATTTGTTACATTTGTATATATTCAACCTACAGGTGGCTCCATCTATGCTATTAATTATTGCCAATTTTGATGATTCATCACGTTGTCAAGTTATGCAATCCTTACACAACATTAATCAGTTTTAAGGTTCCTCTCTTATCTAATTTGATAAAACATCCATTTTGGGGACTCTCCAAGAATGTATTTTTTCTCAGATAACATGGCCATTTTTTGGATCATCCAGCATGATGTATTTTTCTTGAGATGCAGCTTTTTTTAAGACATGGTATCTTACTGATGTTTTTTCCAAATTTTGTTCAAGATGGCCTTAATATATTCTTGGTCATGCATTCATTCTTACTTTAGGGTTCCCAGATTTCTCAGGATCCCTGGAAAGTTCAAATTATTTATCAATGGTAAAATAATATTTATATACATACATACACATACATACATTTATGCGTATATATATGGATGCACAATATCTAACTGCTTGCTCGTAGCATTTTCACTTTTAACTACTGTAACACTGTCTCAATTAGCTATCAAACTTGTTTACCTAGATGCATTTTGCTTATCTTCAGACTACAAGAATTCTTTGTTCTGCCCTGCCATCCCACAGAAAGAGCAACTAAGACTGACACTGACTGTCACATCCCTGACCAGTTCTTATCCATGAGAAGCAAAGTGCATAACCTACTCGGCCTGTTCAGCATCTATCAAAAAAAGTGTCCCCAACACAATCAGAAATTTCGAGAATTGCTGATAGCCCATTGTGTTTCCCTTCCAGCAGATACTGGGATTGCTGGATTCTGTCTCAAAACTATGAGAACCGGCACAGCAAAAGGAAAAAAGTAAACAGTCACAGTGCAACACAGTAAATTCCAATGGGATAGAAGGAAAAACATTTTTGCAGTGATGTGGTTTATCACCAGAACAAGCTGCCCAGGAAAGTTGGTAATCTACAGCCTTCGAGATACTGAAAATTCACCTGGACAATACCCTGAACAACCTGATCCAACTTCAAAGGTAGCCCTGCCTTCAGCAGAAGAGTGAACTAGGAAATCCCCAAAGGTCCCTTCCAACCTAAATTATTCCACACGGCTCTGTAATCCAACCTGCTGCCCTAGGGATAATACAGAATACCTATATTATTCGCAGCAGATGTTTACCTGATATGTAATCAAAGACCTTAATCTTTTGAAGGGCTAGTAGATTTTGTGATCTCCTCCAGTTCTTCTCCAGCTTCACTATAACACAGCACCCATTTTCAGCTTAGGGTTCACTACAACCGCCTATCTTTTTTGTAGAATTTCAATAATATGTGTTCCTTCTATAGAATTTGTGCCATAAATTACTTGTTCCCAAGCAAAATTCCTTACATTTATCCCTACTGTTGTACTGAATCTCATTTTTTTTCTAATTTGAAGAGATCGTTAAACCCTGTCATCCAACTCACTGTGTAACCTCTACCTAGCTTCAATTCATCTACATATATTAGTCACATTCCTAACTGTAACATTCAAGTTATTAATTAAAACATTAACTATACTGATCCATTTTTTTACACTCATTTCAAAGATTGCTTTTTTAGAATATATATGTTTTCCTGTAAAAATCACCATGATACAAATCACTACTTGCCTGTTACTTGCATCTGTAATCTTCCATTATGGTTGTTACTTGTATCAGATCTTGGTGAGGCTGTGGCCATGTCAGAGGTTTAGGCTTTAGCCTAAAAAAAAACCACACAGGTAGCTTATTAAAAAGTACTTATCTCTGCATGTTAGCTACAGCTGTTAAATAAAATGCTCAACTAATCAGCAAGTTACCTATGGTTACTTAGGTATGGCAGAACGCATTATTTCATAGCACCAGTTAAAAAACCCAATTACTTTGGAAATTTGTCCCACGTTACCTTTGAGGATGCCAAGACACTTCAGTAATGCATACATAGTTTAGAACAAGTGTGTAAGGCAAGAAAAAAAATTCAGCTGTGATATATCAATATTCCTGTCTCCAGAAGGTATGCTTACGGTCTGATTTCAGATGAGCTAAACACCAACAACTTCAAATGAACAAAACATCTGAAACATTTACATGCTTGAAAATCAAGCTGTCCCCAGAACGATACACTCAAGCAATAACACAAGTGATTCAGACAACAAACATCTGAATTCTACCCCTAGATTTCCAATCAGCTTTCTATACCACTGTCGTCCACCTACAAATCACTTCGCTCATCTATTGAGACAGTAAGCACTTTACAAGAACCACCCCATCTTATCATTTGGCGACTACAATACTGTGGCTCTGATCTTAGCTGGGGCATCCCAGCACTTGAAGCACGTGCAGACAACATGACTCCCATCCTCCTGAATTACTACACCTGAAACAAAGCTAGAAGTAAAATATTCTCTGTTTCCATCAGACAACTATTTTTCATGAGAAAAGAATATGAACATTTAAAATACACCTTCCATGATCTGGATGAACTTCCATGTATTTATTTCTGTCAATGTTAACTGGTATCAGTAATAATAGGGGAACAGTCGTCACCAACCCTTTTTCATCATGCTCTTCTATCAGTAAAAAAATTTTGAGCATGCACCCCCAATATGTGTACATTTATTTATAAATTATATATAGGTACTATCGCACTAATATATTCTGTACACTATAAAACATATAAAAATAGAAATCAAAAAGGATGAGATAAAGATGAAATAAACAGTATTTTTAAATAATTTTTATTATTAATGGTACAAAAAAACTTTTTGCTTTAGCTAAAAAAATTATTAATTTTTTTTTGTGAGAGCCATGTGATTGAATATGCTTCATCATTTTTTAAAATGTTGGCTTAACACTTTGTAATACAGTGATTTGAAGGTCTGGTTCTAAGCTCAGTTTATTTCAATACTGCGTTTTAATGGCTGTCATACCTGGAAAAGACAATTTATAAAGATACATACATCCAAATGAAAGTACATCACTGGCTGCACTTACTAAATCATAATACTCATTTTTCATTCCCATCCATTAATTATATAAAGGTTTTCTTGAAATTTGGACAGTAAATTTCCATCTTCTCCAATATCAATCAGTTGTTACTGCAAACTAATGGAAGGTGGTGCAGTTTTATATTTTCAACAAATGGGTTCAAAACCCCCTGTAACTCTTCATTTGGAAGACTTTTAAACAGGTGAGGAAATCCTGGTTCCAAGTTTAAGTATACAGATGTGAGAGTTTTTATAGATGACACACATCTTTTCTGGCAATAAAATCACACAATGATGGAAACATTTCCAAACATCCGTTTTCAAAATCATAGAATCATAGAATGCTTTGGGTTGGAAGGGACCTTTAGAGGTCATCTAGCCCAACCCCCCTGCAGTGAGCAGGGACAGCTTTAACCAGACAGGTTGCTCAGAGCCCCAGCCAACCTGACCTTGAATGTTGCCAGGGATGGGGCCTCCACTACCTCTCTGGGCAACCTGTTCCAGTGCTTCACCACCCTCACTGTAAAAAATTTCTTCCTTATATCCAGTCTAAATCTATCCTTCTTTAGTTTAAAACCATCATTCCTTGTCCTGTCACAGCAGGCTTTGCTAAAAAGATTGTCCCCATCCTTCCTATAGGCCACCTTGAAGTACTGAAAGGCCACAATAAGGTCTCCTCGCAGCCTTCTCTTCTCCAGGCTGAACAACCCCAACTCTCTCAGCCTGTCCTCGTAGGAGAGGTGCTCCAGCCCTCGGATCATTTTTGTGGCCCTCCTCTGGACCCGCTCCAGCAGGTCCATGTCCTTCTTGTGCTGAGGGCCCCAGAGCTGGACACAGTACTCCAGGTGAGGTCTCACCAGAGCAGAGCAGAGGGGCAGAATCACCTCCCTCGACCTGCTGGCCACGCTTCTTTTGATGCAGCCCAGGATACGGTTGGCTTGCTGGGCTGCAAGCGCACATTGCCGGCTCATGTCCAGCTTTTCATCCGCCAGTACCCCCAAGTCCTTCTCTGCAGGGCTGCTCTCAATGCCTTCATCCCCCAGCCCGGATTGATACCGGGGGTTGCCCCGTCCCAGGTGCAGGACCTTGCAGTTGGCCTTGTTGAACCTCATGAGGTTCACAGAGGCCCACCTCTCCAGCTTGTCCATGTCCCTTTGAATGACATCTCGTCCTTCTGGCATGTCAACTGCACCACTCAGCTTGGTGTCGTCTGCACACTTGCTGAGGATGCACTCGATCCCACTGTCTATGTCATTGATGAAGATGTTAAACAGCACCGGTCCCAGTACGGACCCCTGAGGGACCCCACTTTTCACCGGTCTCCATTTGGACATCGAGCCATTGACCATGACCCTCTGGATGCAACCATCCAGCCAATTCCTTATCCATCGAACAGTCCACCCATCAAATCCATATCTCCCCAATTTAGAGAGAAGGATGTTGTGGGGGACTGTGTCAAATGCTTTACAGAAATCCAAGTAGATGACATCCATTGCTTTTCCCTTGTCCGCTGATGCAGTCACTCCTTCATAGAAAGCCACTAGGTTGGTCAGGCAGGACTTGCCCTTGGTGAAGCTGTGCTGGCTGTCTCGAATCACCTCCCTGTCCTCCATGTGCTTGAGCATAGCTTCTAGGAAGATCTGTTCCATGATCTTCCCAGGCAGAGGTGAGACTGACAGGTCGGTAGTTCCCAGGGTCCTCCTTTCTTCCCTTTTTAAAAATGGGCACAACTTTCCCCTTCTTCCAGTCACCACGGACTACTGAACATGTTGATTAAGGGTCAAAATCTTTCAGGTTATCGCTACATAATCTTAAAAAGAGGATTACATACAGCAATGTTAGAGTCACCATCCTTGTAGTTATAAACTTCCTGAAAATCAGGGGATTAATTCTAACAGAGCTACAGTCACCACACATTCCGTATATGAACTTGCTACACCTCTTCATTCAAGTTCTAGGTTAAACTTCATTGGTCTAAAGGATGTGAAGCTTTACTTTCAGAACTGTTTCACTGGCACATACAACCCCCCGCCAAATTCCTAGACACCAAAAATGAATTAAGAGAGATTCTCGAGAGCCACATAAAGATCACAGTTATCACAATGCTTCTGTCTAAACCATCCTCATCATCCATAACCGTTATATTAACTGAAAAAGTACAATCTATTTATTAACCCCTTAACAGATACTTTAAAAGTTAGTATTACTTCAGTTGCATAAATTATTTTGGGTAACTACAGATCAATTAGAACAAAATAAGATCCTAGCAAAACCATGGAATGGCTGACATAGTAGTCTATTAAAAAATGAAAGGATGATTTCCTAATTCATGTGAATCAAGAGTTTCATGGAAGACAGTCTAGTTAACAATAAGAACATTTATAAATTTACACTTCTATGAAGAATTTTCTCTAAATCTCAAAATGCTATTAAACATCAGAAATAAAAGACAACCACGCTAGTGGATATTTCATTAATTTATTTTTCAGTCTTCAGCAGGTGATTTACTTATTCATGGAATTTAAGCAGATAAATTTTAAATTACATTACCCATTTGGTAATGAGTGCACCTGGTTGAGACTTACTATTGTGCTACACTGAAGCAAATGATGGTATTTCTTGTGAAGTTGAAAGCTAAAAAGTATCACTGGAGCAGCAAACACGTATTTATAAACTGACTGATGCTTTGGATCAGTAATTCAGGAGATTTTCCTTTATCCAAGAAGAGTGGTCCCCCACATACTATTACCTACATAAGGTCAACCCACTAAAAAACAAACCAACCAACCAAAAAACCCTAACCAAACAGAATGACATAGCCAGGAACTCAGAAAGAGTTTCTGGTAGAGAATTTCACAAGCCCCTGTGCCCCTCGGCTGAAACTGACTGCAGTTTCATCTGATCCAAGACCTAAGACTGAACAGAAAATAAATACAATTGTAATTTAAAATTAGTTATAGTCAATTGCAATGTATTTATGCTTACTGATGGTGCTTTAATGAGCACTGATTTATTCTCCTGCTAATCTGACACTTCTGTTCCAGAAATAATACAGAACATGGTGGATAAGGGAAGAGAAAAAATAAACATGAGCAGATTAGACCATGAATGAGCACTGTTGAATCAAAAGAGTTCCTGAGTGCCCAAAACTGGAATAAGAAAACTTGAGATCTAGTTGTATAAATGCACTAAGCAAGGACAAAGTAAGTAGATAAGCAAAATGCCTAAATATTACTAACCTCTCCACTAAAATCTTTAATTAAATTTACTAAGTATAAGTACGAATTGAGTTGGCTAAGTAACATTACTATAATGCCACAAATATTATTTTTCCTATATCAGAGCATATCTTCCAAACAGGAATGGAAGTGCAGAAAAATCAATAGATTTTTTTTTTAAACAAGGAAGCTCACCTATTCAAGATTTTTCCCACCCCACCCCCCAGCAAAAAGGTAGAAAAGGTTGAAGGAAGAAGGATAGGGTGGGGAAGAAATACGTAAACTGAAACTCTAAAACCTATGGCTATTTAACATAATAAATAGTTAACTGTATTCCTTACAGAGAGAACCAGTAACTCTATATCATTCAAAAAATTAAATGTATCTCCCTTTGGTATTGGGAAAGTTTCATCTCAGAAACTGGTTACACACAAACAAGAGTCCAGATCTGTTTCAAATCTGGAGAAGAATCTGTAGACTCTCCTGGTTTCGGCTGGGATAGAGTTAATTTTCTTCCTAGTAGCAGGCATAGTGCTGTGGTTTGGATTTAGGATGAGAAGAATGCTGATAACACACTGATGTTTTAGTTGTTGCTAAGTACTGCTTATGCTAGTCAAGGACTTTTCAGCTTCCCATGCTCTGCCAGGCGCACAAGAAACTGGGAGGGGGCACAGCCAGAAGAGTTGATCCAAACTGCCCAAAGGGCTATTCCATACCATATGACATCATGCTCAGTATATAAACTGGGGGGGGTTGGCCGGGGAGCAGCGATCGCTGCTCGGGAACTGTCTGGGTATCGGTCGGCGGGTGGTGAGCAATTGCATTGTGCATCACTTGCTTTGTATATTATCATTATTGCATTGTTATTATGATCATTACTATTTTACTTTATTTCAATTATTAAACTGTTCTTATCTCAACCCAGGAGTGTTTCTCACTCTTACTCCTCCGATTCTCTCCCCCATCCCATCGGGGCAGGGGGAGTGAGCAAGCGGCTGCATGGTGCTTAGTTGCTGGCTGGGGCTAAACCACGACAGTCCCAAAAATGTATTGGCCTTTATTAAACTGAGCAGGCTAGTAAATGATCATTTCTCTAACTTGTCTTGCCTGTAGCAACACTAACAAAAAAACTCTAAGACTTGACACTCCCTGAACAGATAGCTTTGGTCATCAACAACTAAAATTACAGTAATATTTACACCTATGCAAATAGAGAACTTTAAAGTTTGTTGTTTTTTTTTTTTTTTTCCCTGAACACCACAAGCCTGCTTGATACTTTAAGAGGCAATGGAAAGACTATGTTTATCAGCAAGGGATATCCTCCACGAACACCAATATGACCATCTGAGAACCACTGAACTTTCTACTTGATATTGGTGACAAAATTAATTCACTGTTCTTCGTGAAAATTTGATCTGTCCTCTTCCATTTCAGATGTCCTCTTCCTTTTTAAGATCTACTATTACAGGCTAATGCAAAATATCTGCAATTCCATTCTCCATTCTGACAGAATATATGCTAACCAGGAGTACACTGCGAAGCCCAATAGGTACTTTAAGTGTGATGGACTAGGGACACAGACAAGAGACATTATGTATGCCAAGGTATTAGCTTTCATTAACCAGTAATTTATTAGTGTATGTGAGGGGAAAAAAAAAACCTCTCCTGTGAACAGAAGCTTCCAGCAGAAAGCTATACTCATGGACATCTTACACATTTAATCAAAATACTTCCTAGTTTGATTCCTTTCAGTAGGCTGCCAGAATTTAAAATACTCGCACATTTTTTACAATCCTCCTTTTCAGATATAACTAATTAAATTTAAAGGTGGTGAAATGGTACTTTGACATGCTGCAGAAGGTTTCCTTCATGTATGCACTATGTTACACTCACTCTTAAGGAACCAAATTGTTTGAACACAAGGACAAACTTTAAGAAAAGGTAAATATTGTTTAGTCATACTACTGTTTTAATTATCTCACATTACACATCCTTCTAGCTAGCAAGGAGTTTAAAAAGGGTTGTATTTAGTTGTAAATTAACATATTGTAACAGTTACGCAGTCAGTAAGTCCCCCTTAAAATTACTAAAAGTTGCAAAAATATTAAGAGAATTTTTTTTTAATGTCAAATAGAAAGCCTTGACATTTTTTAATTTACTGAAATTAAGTAAAGGACTAGAACAAGAACTACAGACTAATAAAGCATCATTAAGCAGCATGCATTGTTTTGTCTCTTATACATCTACTGAAAGAAACACAATCCAGCAGGAGAAACCAGTAACCAGTGATCTGTGACACCCTTCCAAACATACACAAGGAAGGCAAAGTCCAAGTTACACAAACAGCTCTAACCTTTGTTTTCTAATCTGAATGGTTTACACTGAAGGTCTTAGATTCTTTCAATTTAACTCAATAGATCTGTTTATATGACACTGAAATGTTATGTTTTTTCACAGACTAAGTCCAGTTCCTTGTCTTTTGGTATTCTCTTTTGCCCCAACACAAGCTGCCAATTGCCAATCACACTTCTTTTTCTACCCACATGAGTTCAATCACTGCCTGTTTTTTAAGCCCCTTATTTTTTGTTGTTTTCACCTTTACTACCTTTATCTTTCAGTCCTATGTCTATTTTTGTCTTTGAGTTTTACACCTAAATAATTCAGAATTTTTCTGGGAAATATTTTAATTATCCAGCACAGAAGTAGACATGAAAGACATATGTTACGAAATAAAAAATATTTAAGATTGGAACAATACAACATGCATGCTCACCATCAGTTTTTCTAACTATATCTTAAAATTATGCTTTATGAAGATGAAAGAACCTGCAACATTACCAGTCCTAACTTCTGTGACAGTTCTTAAGGAAGGAAAGGTTATTAACTTTAAGAATCCCTGTGAAAACAATTTAAGCTACAGTCCTATGCTCAAACTGAAGACAAAAGATGGCACAAGACACATTCGGAACCACGAAACTTAGAATAACTCTAATAATTAACCTGGAAATTCGTAAGATGCAGTGAGCGGTACTGAACGGTGTCTTTACCTATGAAGTATCATTTGTAAAAGTATTATAAATAGTAGCTTAAGTCATTGTTTAATACCTTAGAAAATATTAGAAAGGGAAATCAGATTTTCACTGCTCATTTAAAATAAAACTGCTAAGAGCACTGATTTTACTTCTCATCACACAAGGGAAACACATGATGGCAGTACTTTTCGGACAGCATTGTAGTAAGACCATCATTTGCCGAGCAATGAATTATTTCCTTGGCACCTACTGCTGGTTTTAAACTTCAGTCAAACAAACACTGATGGACTGAAATGCAGCTCTCCACCTTAAAAAAAACCAAAAATTCTACGATACCGTTTAGTAGCAACTTCAAACTATTTAACAGAGTATTTAGCTACTTATCAAGATGGTAAGATTCCTGCAGATCCCTTTACTACTTAATTCTACTTAACTAATTCCTTGGAAATTGGTGAGTTTAAAAAAATACTATGTTAAAAAAAAACCCCAAACTGTATTTCATGAGACTTATAAATATTACCTATACAAACAAACAGATCTGGAATACTTGAAAGGACAGTACTAAGTGCTGTTCAAAACTGTAACTGTAACTGTAGGACATACTCTATGCTAACAGTGAACACTGGAAACTTTTTTTAAGTAACGGTCCAATGAAAGTGCTCTTAGCACCAAACATTCATCCCATAAATGACACATTCACTATATATAATCCTAAATCACAAAATCACAGAATGGTTGAGGTTGGAAGGGACTTCTGGGGGTCATGTGGTCCAACCCCTCTGCTCCAGTAGGGCTACCTAAAGCAAGCTGCCCAGGACCATGTCCAGATGGCTTTTAAATATCGCCAAGGATGGAGACTCCACAACCTTCCTGGACAACCTGTGCCAGTGCTGAGTCACCCTCACAGTGGTGAAGCGTTTCCTGATGTTCAGAGGGAACCTCCTGTGTTTCAGTGTGTGCCCATTGCCTCTGGTCTTGTCACCGGGCACCACTGAAAAGAGCCTGGCTCCATCCTTTTTGCACCCTCCTTCAGGTATTTATATACATTGATGAAGTCCCCCCAGGTCTTCTCCAGGCTGAACAGTGCTAGCTCTCTCAGCCTTTCCTCAAAGAAATGGTGCCTTAATCATCTTTGTGTCCCTTCATGAAACTCTATCCAGTATGTCCATGTCTCTCTTCTACTGAGGCACCCAGCACTGGGCAGAGGACTCCAGGTGTGGCCTCACCAGTGCTGAATAAAGGGGAAGAATCACCTCCCTCAACCTGCTGGCAATTCCTTGATCTAATGCAGCTCATCATCATTCGCCATCTATGCCCCCAGGGCACATTGCTCCTTCACGTTCATCTTTGGTGCCCACCAGGACCCACAGGTGCTTTTCTGCCAGCACAATCTCTTGCTTCTTCTTGCTAAAACTCAACAGTACTACCAAAACCATCTTCCACTGACAATATCCCTCACTCTACCCAGGAGTAGCTTAGCAGCATTTTCAAAAAAAGGAATTACTTGAGGCTGAGAGGACTGAAAAAGGACCCAAAAATGTTAAGTAGTAAATCCAGCTTGGATAAAACAAAGGAGAACAAAGCTATGAGAAAGTCCTCATACTTTCTGTTATCATCAACACCTTTTTGGAGTGAATCTTCAGACCAGCCAAAACAGTAAGGGACACAGTTTTAACATTTCATTTCTCATGTTTTCACTGAGCCCATAGCACATAGTGATGGGTATAGATATACCAGTGGCTTCCTTAGGATCTGCTTTGACAGAAGTAGAATTTCAGCTCAGCAGTCTCCTCCTCGTGGTGTGTAAGGCCTTGTCAGCAAGGGAAGGAAGGCTTAGGACTCAGTGAGTGCTGGTCAGTCTTTAAGAACCACCTTTTAGAAGCACAGGAGCAGGCAATTCCACTGTGTCGTAAGTCAGCCAAGAGGGGCAGAAGACCAGCTTGGCTGAACAGTGAATTCCTCATGGAGCTCAAGAGGAAGAAGACATTGTATGATCTCTGGAAGTAAGGTCAGGCTTTGCAGGAAGATTACAGAGCCATGGTTCAGTTATGCAGGGTGAAGACACAAAAGGCCAAAGATCAATTAGAGTTGAAACTGGCCAGTGTTCTGTCAGATAACAAGAAAGGCTTTTTTAAAGTATGTTAATAGCAAAAGGAGGTCTAAAGAAAACATTGGACTGATACTTGAAGATGGTAATCTGACTAATAGGGATGAAAAAAAGCAGAGGCATTCAATGTTTTTTTTGCCTCAGTCTTTAATAATACCAATAGACCTTGGGCTGCCACAAGTATAGGAACAGTGACTTTCCATTTGTGAACACTGAAATTGTAAGGGACCAGCTGTATCAGCTGAACGTTCACAAGTCCGTTGGGCCTGATGCGATTCATTCCAGAGTACTGAAGGAGCTAGCAGATGTTATGGCAGAACCCCTCTCAGTCATCTACCAAAGGTCTTGGGAGTCTGAGGAGGTCCCTGCTGACTGGAAGCTAGCCAATGTTATTCCAATTTACATGAGGGAAGGCCCAGGAAACTACAGACCTGTTAGTCTAACCTCAGTTCCTGGAAAAACTATGGAGAAGATCGTACTGTGTACTACTGAAAGGCATTTAAAGAATAATGCAATCATCAGGCACAGTCAACACAGGTTCACAAAGTCTTGCTTAACTAATTTGATATCCTTCTATGATAAGGTCACCCCCACACACCTCACGGATGAAGGGAAGGCAATGGATAGGCAATGGATGTAGTTTTTCCAGATTTTAGTAAGGCTTTTGATACTGTCCCTCACAGCATCCTTCTGGACAAGTTGTCCAGCTGTGAGATGACCAGGTTCATGGCGTGCTGGGTGAAGAACTGGCTGAAAGGCAGAGCTCAAAGGGTTGTAGTGAATGGGGCTACACATGGTTGGCAGTCAGTCACCCACGGTGCTCCTCAGGGCTCAATTCTAGGGCCAGTTCTGTTCAATATTTTTATCAGTGATCTGGATGCTGGAGTTGAATGCACCATTAGCAAGTTTGCTGACTGGTAAGTAGAAAGGCAGGTGCTGAGCTTTTCTCCCTGGTATCCAGTGATCGGACATGTGGGAATTGTTCAACATTGCATCAGGGGAGGTTCAGACTTGACATTAGGAGTTTTTTCTTTACAGAGAGGGTGGTCAAACACTGGAACAGGCTCCCTAGAGAGGTGGTTGATACCCCAAGCCTGTCAGTGTTTAAGAGGTGCTTGGACAATGCCCTTAACAACAGGCTTTAACTTTTGGTCAGCCCTGAATTGGTCAGGCGGTTAGACTAGATGATCGTTGTAGGTCCCTTCCAACTGAAATGTTCTATTCTATTCTTGCACACTGACAGCTTAGGGACATGACCACTTCCCTGGGTAGCTTGTTCCAGGGCTTGACCACCCTTTCAATGAAGAACTTTTTCCTAATATCCAATCTGGACTTCCCCTGACACAGTTTTAAGCCATTCCCTCACATCCTATCACTGCACACCAGAAGCAGATCAGCACCTCCTTCTCTGCTTCCCCTCATGAGGAAGTTGTAGACAGCAATGAGGTCACCCCTCCGTCTCCTCTTCTCTAAGCTGAACAAACCGAATACCCTCAGCTGCTCCTCGTAAGTCATGCCCTCTAGTCCTTTCACCATCTTTGTTGCCGTCCTTTGGACAAATTCTAGTATTCTTCACACACCAGGTCTGACACAAAAATTTCTGTATGTATCTTTCTTAAGCCAACCTATATGCAGTTCCCACCCCCCCCCCCCACCTCAGAAAACAAATCTTTGTCCACTCATACTGGCATGGAGAGCAAGCTACATACAATAATATTTCATTTTCTGTATTTTTCCAAGTACATTCACTGACCATTTCTTCAGATGCTGCAATATTGATCCATGCATTATCTACAACATATTGCCAGCCTCATATTAGGGTCTAAGAAAAAATACAGTACAATTACAGAGGTTTACAAAAACCTATTTTCAGGTTTGCAGGAGGTCCAAACAAACGACAGACTACGATTTCACTGCATATCTGCCTGTTCTGTTTTGCCTTATACTTAGACTAGCAGAGACCTTTTTAGCCTGGTTTCCCAAGCAAACATCACATGTGTGACTCATACTGTCCACCTGCCTCTTCCCACTCTTTCTTTCATCTCCATCCCTCTAAATGAATCTGTGCACCACCAGATTCAGTTAAAATAAACTGAGAAGTAATGTCCTCTGATACACTAAGTTCTCATGAGCTTTGTGAAAATCAACAGCTAGGTAGAGGAAAAAGACAAAATTTCCTGCACTTTCTGGGAAAAGGGCTGCAGCATGAACTCAAGGTATCCACGCTACCTGGCTCAAAGGCTACATAATCACCACAGAAACAGCTCTGAATCAGTCTGAGCTGGAGCTGTGCATAGTGGCTTTTTTACTACAATAAGAAAGGTCTAGAACAGCAGAGGGAGAAGAGAATTGTAATGATGTAAGAAAAACTTGTATGAAGCCTAGTTCCACTGCTCACAGAGCAACTTATCAGCAAAATGTTTAGGGTACACCTCATTTGTGAATCTTAATCACGATGATGCTTCTACTACAATATCAAATAATGAAAAATATCACAATGCCTCCTCTGTGTATTACAGATAGGACCACACACACAGTGAAACAAATGGAGTGAACAACTTCCAGGTTGCTTGAACAGAACAATGGTAGTTAAAGGCCGACAGTCCAACACATATGTCAACAAATCAGGGAAAAGTATTTTCTCCTTCGTTTTAATATTCAGCTGAATAACCTTCATATCTATCAGAATACATGATATGCTAGCTACACACTAGTCTTCAGCCTCTCTGGGTTGCCTTCTGCTATGGATAATCCTAACGGCTGGTATAAATTATTGTTCATCAGACTTGCATCAAGAGCAATGTAAAGTAATATACTAAGATATATCTCTCAAATATGGGCAGATTTTAGTAGAACTACACTGCAAACAGAAAACCTTACCCTAGTTACATGTAGGCACTTCCATATATTATTACCTACAGAGTTAAATTTAATATTAGTCACAATAGCCATGACTAGTGTAAGCACATCTCTACTGCAGTCACAGCAAAATTAACAAACCAACAAATTCCAAGGGAACATAAAACAACATTAAAGATGTTAACCAAGAGTGCTGCTGTTTCCTTACATCTTCCCCCTTGTTTCTGTAGGGATATGAAGAAATAGTGATTAAGGAATACTAATAATGGGAAATACATTAATACTGCCCCACAAAATAGCCTCCTAGTCTGCCCTTTGTTCTGCTAAGTCAGTAAAAGATTAATTCAAAGAAGACGGGAAGAGAAACCTACTCAGTGTTACAGACTAAAGTGGCAGAAAGGGTCTTTGCACATTTTTCAGCACAAAGAGACTTGATGTGATCTACCACTCTTCAGTAACTATCTCAAAAAATAGCTCAAAGAGGTATTAAGTAGAATTTACTACTTCTGTTCTCACTCTCTTTTCTCTGAATATTTGCTTTTTAAAATGTGCTACGCAAGCCTCTTCCCAGCTGTCAGTCTCAGCAGTGTTACAACACTAAAACATGCCTCTCCTAATTCCAATCACAGACTGCACTAATCTTACCTATTACTACCTGAGCACTCACCCAAGCATCGTCACTTATTTTTACAAAAATAGCCCTTCAGTCTCTACAGTGCTAGAGAATTCAACCTGATCCTTTAGTAAGGCTCCCAGGTGACAAATTCTCACTTCTTAAGATAAAGAGTTGACTGCTTCTGCTAATCACTTTCCAATAAGATTCTAATCTGAGTTAATCTGATTCCAAAATTTAACTACACAAAAATGACAAACTGAGAACATGAAAATGAGTTAATACATAAGTCTTACCAGAAGGGCCCAAAGTCTGACTTCTCAAGGGTCAATACTGGACCACATCAATACACTGCATATTAGGTTTAACTCAACGCTACAAAGGAATCGGTGGGCTATAAGAAAACTACTAAAATTTTGAAGTAAAAGAGTGTTTGAAATATTAGTTATTTTCATTTTAGGTGAACAGATGGAGTTCATGAGAAATGCAAATACTCTCTTGAGGGTCAGTATCCTTTCTGGTGATAAGCTAAAGACTAAATTTATATAACTTAAAATCATTAACAGCTAATTCTTGAGAACAGCACTGCCTTGAAACCAAGAGACTACAAAAACTGCACAGAAAAGGTCATCCAACTCCCCACTGAAAGAAGTCAATTTTCAAAATTATTCCTTTATTCATGTTTACTTTCAAGAAACTTTTGAGGGTAGATATTAGAGACAGAGGAAAGACAAGCACGGGAAAAGCATCTCCAGCATCCTTTACCCACATAACATACACTTGCACGACATGGTCAACATACAGGTCTTCCAGCCTGAAAAATATTAAGAATCCTTAGTCACTCTGTAAGTCTTCTTCCATATAAATCAGTAATCCTTGCTGTCCTTCTTTGTATCTTCTCCAGGTCTACAATACACCTTTTGAGACAGGGTGGAAAGTGGAAAAGATGAAAAAATGCACAAAGCATTCCTTCAAGATAGGAATGCACTGTGGATATAAACAGTGGCATGATGATGTATGTCTGGTTTATTCTTTATTCTATTCCTACATCTTCTACATCAACCTTCGAAACCATCAGCTTTAAGCCGGCAGGGTGTCAACAAACATCTGTAAAAATGTTCTTTCTTCCCCTCTATTAACAGGGAGGGATTGAAACACAAAATTTTCAATTATGTAGAAAAGTAAGCCCAAAGTGTAAATAAATCTGTATTAGCAGAGACATAATCTAATTTTAATTTCTCATGGCCTTTAAAGCTTTGAAACTGAAGCAACCAGCATAATAGATACACTCAAAATAGACAAGAACATCAACCAACTCTGAAAGCAAGCTACCGCTGGTAGCTCAAAAAAAAAAAAAAAAATCCAAGAAAGACTGTAGTGGGCAGTCTAGACTAACTTGCTCGTAGGAAGTATTTAAAAATGCAGTTAGTTTTTCCAATGAAGTGCAATCTGTAGAATCTTTTTTATTAAAACTCCTATTACTTAGCAACGGGTTTTCTCCTTGTCTGCATAACAATCTATTCCTTATTCTGAATCATAGATCAGCCAATCCCAACTGAACCTTTTAAGAATTACTTCTTGACAGACTACCCTACTCAACTTTTCAAAGTGTGCTCTAACATCTCCTTGTTTAGTTGTATGACAGAGATTTAAAAGCACAGGCTGAAATTTACTCACATTCTGTTGAAGGTTCTGTTAGCCTCTGCCGGAGGCCTCTCTTCTTTCACTTCTTTTTATGCTAAAAATAAACAATATTTTCCATTTTATTTGCACAGGAGCAACTATTCTAATAGTTTTCTTCTGAATCAGTTATTTTTTCCTGCTCAGAAATGGAATACAAACAACAAAGAAACACAACAGTCTGCTTGTAAACAAGCTAAACCTAGGAGGTCTCCACATGGTACCAGCACCACTTGCCATACAATAGTAACATTTAGCAGTTTTCAAATATGCTTATGTAATCAATATAAAAATAGTATGCAAGCTAGTATATGTTATATTCTTAACACATTCCAGTATTTACTTTTAATTCCATTCCTAATGGGAAATTTTCATAAAGCAATTCATAACTATGTTAGGCTCTTATTACCAAATACTTAATTTACACCCCATTTTGATGACTAGTTCTAGCTACTCCTTACAATACGTATTAGGTCTCCTGTGTTAACACAAAAATGTGCCTATCACCAAATATTAAACCAGCCCCTGCTATGTCCCTCTGAAGTTTCCACTTCCATTACTCAATAAATAATTTCACCACCTACAGATTTTGCCAGTTCATTAGTACCAGTCTTTGTCATGTTACGAACTAAGACTCCAACTAGTTTTCTTCCCCATAGCTATTCCCTTAACATTGCAGTTTTACTCACCATCCCATGACAACATAGCTTTGTCAGCAACCTCTCACAAGACTTTCAGCCAGGGATTTATTTTATTTTGAAATGACACACAAATATCAGTCTTCCACCAGATTTTCAATACTAATTTAATTTTTTCTTGTCCTTGTAACTTGCACCCAGAAGTCAAAATACACTTTTTTCTTTTAAACCCAAAATCTTTCCAGTGACTACAGTAAGACAGTAATCATTTTTTTAAAAAGATAGCACTGTAAGAAGGTAGCTGGAAGTGGAAAATAAAAAATGCCAAGAATGAGGAATAAAGGGAAGTAAAATTTAAGAAAAAACAGCTTCCATCACACTTCTAACCTCAGGGGAAGAGAAAAGGGAAGTCTGGCAATCCTGTTGCTCTTCATCTTCTGTTTAGCTTTCCTTTTAGATTTTAGTTTGCTTTTTGACTGTTATATTTACACACACATACTTAATGTCACTGTGTACACCAGAAAATGCAAGAGAGCTAATTCCAATATACCAGTTAGTAAAGAAGGAAAGGTCAGTTTTTAAGATGATTGTATCTTGATCTGTTTAGCCCTTTTACTTCACACTTAGAAACAACCAAAAAAAAAAAAAAAAACCCCCCCACACATCTTACTGAATTTCTCAAGAGCTAGCAGAGCACTGTGTTTCAAAACTGGAGATGTGTTCTTTTTTTCAGTTCTGATGCCCACGTATATTGTGCAATTTTACAGATTATGAACTTTATCTTTCCTGTTTACTTTTCCCTACTCTAAAACTACAACTCCTTTGATTTGATTTACAATGAGAAATCACTGGCCACCTTGAAATGCATATTTTTCACCCACCTATATGGGGAACAGTAAAAGGTTTAATTTGTTTCTTTTTTAAAGGACTCTTCCGCTAACCTCCTGCTCCATTTAAACGCTTATAGCAAAAAATCTTGGTAAGAAACCCCAGTAACTAGAAATGTGCGCAGAGTATACTCTATACTTCTGTCTTTACTCACAGAAGCACAGACAAGAGCTCTCTTCTGCCCACTTCAGGCTGCAAAGTGAAGATACCTGAATGTGTAAAACAGAATTATTTTGCTGTTTATTTTTAAAATATGACATACTCTTTTCATCATTTTTTAAATTGTTTTCTTCCATCTCCAGAATGATTTTCAGCAAGGTAACTCTAAAATCCTCATATTAAAAAGCAGATGGAGTAATCCTCTGCCATTAGAACTACTTGACAAGGTCAGTTACAAACACGTATTTGTATTCTCAAAACCATTTACATAAAAGACAAATCAAGAGAATGTCCCACTATGTTTCCAGTAACAGATATTTATATTTGAAAGAATTATTCTGAAGTGATTCGAGCCAATGAAACATTCCTTGCATTACACATCAGAGGCTGAATTTCACTACAAAAGAAAAGACTATTGGCCGTACTAGTAACATCACTCCAAGTTAACATCCTTAACAGTGAGGATGTTAAACCTTCAGGTTTTGAACTGGTTACATTTAAGTATGCTCAGACCCTAGTCACTTAAAGAAGACCATAAGCATCTCTAACATATTCCAGCTATAAGAAAAATGGTGACTAATAAAAAAAGTTGCAAAAGCCCAAGAATGTAATCTGCTTTGTTAAACACATGCTTCACTACAATTTTTACGAAAGACTTTTAGTCAAAAGCTGTTATAAAAGTAACACAACCAGCTAAGTAAATTTCAGTTTATTCTTCAAAGTCAGTAGAATTTGTAAGTTAAATCCAAATCCATACTCTCTTTAAATAGGATTTTGAGAGTGCTTTTTTGACAATACTGAATTATCAAACTGTACTTCAGATTACACGATCCGCAACATTGACTAAGGGGAGAGAGAATAATAAAAATCGCTTGTTTGCCATATATCTGCTGTTACAGAACCACAGTAGTATAGTTATGCAAACCCGCAATGATTGTTTCATACTATGTACCACATGTGTAGTACCTACTAAGACCTCCATGTAACACACGCATAAAGTTTTCCCTGCCATACTTTCCCTGAAATGCTAAGAAATTTTTAAAAAAACAACAAAAAAAGAAAAAATGAAACAAAAACATAGCACTCCCCCAAGTAAATAATTCTGACAAATAGTATAACTATTCTGATAGCTGATAGCTTCCCTGTAACCTCTAGTGTTCCTCTGTAAAGCAACACTACACTTGCGAAACAGAGCTAAACTTAAGTATGCTTCTGGTTAAACTATCAGGTACTCAAACATAGCAAAAACATATCCCAAGAAACAGTAACTAGAACTTTTCAATTACAGAAAGCAATTAAAACCAAAACCTCCCTCTTAAAATGCACTGTAGCAAATTTTAGCAAAAACCATGCCATGCCACTGTTCTACCGGAAAAGAGGGCACACCAATCATAAGATCTGTTCTTTTCTAAAAGCCTTTCAAATGCCTCTTCTAGACACTCCAACTCCTGCTGATGTGGAAGAGAAGATTCCTCTCTGAAGCCATATCCTTTTCCTTCAAGAAAACACAGGTGAGATCTCCAATACTTCCGATGGTCCTTACCTATGACTATTTTATGTCACTATAGGAGAATGCCAGCAGGTTATAATAAATCTGAACTAACACCTGCAGAGAAAGAAAGTGGCCTACTGATGCAACAAAAACAAACTTTTAAAGGAGGACCTGGATGTAACCAACTCCTATTGTCTGCATTTGCACATAGACCAAAGCAATATAGAAGAATGTCATTAGGCGTTGCTTAACTTAGAATTCAAAGGAAGAGTTCACAGTGCCAGATTACAAGTTCCATAAGGACAACAAAAAAGACAGGATTTTGGTTAACCTGACACTACCACAGAAACTGAGGAACGCTGCCCCAATTTACATACTTTCATACAGCAAGGCACACTGGAGCAGCTTTTCTACTGACTTTGAGTCATATGCAATTGATGCAGAGCTAGAAAGCAGGTTTGTGTGTGGTTTGTTTTTTTTTTTAAATCGAGGTGAATATTACACTGTGCAGAAGCAGTGAAGAGCAGTACTAACCTAGCTTAAAAGGTATGACATTTTTATCAGTAGCTTCACTCCTTCTCTTCAGTCTTTATGAAGAAAGAGAAGTCTTTTTAGCCAAGTTAAAAATAACTTCCAAGAATCACTTAAGCATAGTTTGCAGGAAGCACTTTTTTTTGTTTTCATCTGTTACTCCATGCATTCCCTCTCCAAGCCTTTTCACTTCATTATCTGCATTTCACTCAACTAAATTCTAGGATGAACTTGGGGGGGGGGGGGGGGGGGGGGAGATCTGGGTTGTTTTTTTAAGCTAACAATGAGCGTTTGCTTTAAGTGCACAAATAGTAGCCATTTCCAATTAATAAATATAGCTTAGTTTATAGCTTAGTTCATGATTTTTTGATTATGCTACCTTAGTTTTCAAATCTAGTGTTTTAACTGCATACGAATACTGAAACATGAAGAAACTGAACGCAATACCAACTTCCTGTCATAGACCCTTACCCCTGACTCTTCATTGCCTCCAAAGACCAGGAGAAGTCTCTTTCCCCACACACATTCTTTTAAGAGAAAAAACAGGGAAGTGGGTAGAAGTTCCAACTTATCAAAATTTCCAACCTCATATGGAAACGTAAGAAGGGAAATGAAAAGCAATGGAACTAGCACACATTCCTCCTTCTTCCAAGGGTTCCACAGACTCAGGAAAAGGGGCTGGCTCTAAACTCTGTCAGCATTCCCATGATTTAAGAAGCACTTGTAGACAGGTGATTATTTAAACTTTATTGCCAATCCTTTAAGAAAAACACACAGGCTGACTTACAATGTTTTGTTCACTGCTGTTTAGCAACAAATGTAAACTATTTTTCCAACAAAAATAATCCATATCCTTTTGGTAACAAGGTGTCCCATGCCGAGAGATTAAATCAGTCCTGGGTACGCAAAATTGCTTTCATGTTTTCAAGCATAATTATGTACTTAAGGAAATTATTCTACTGTATCATTGGAAAAAGACAACTGATAGTGGTCAGTTACTCAAGCTAGAAGCATTTATAGGACAAGATCTTTAAAATATAGCTCAAAATACACACCTAAGAGGTCACAAAAGGATTCTAAACCCACAGTTTCACAAGCAACAAGAAGGTATTTCTAGTTGCCCCATTTGAAAGCATCTTTGTCAGGAGTCCAGATAAACTGTGCTTTTTTCGTCACAGGAAAAAAAATCCTTCAGATTTTTTTTCTATGCACAATTTCTTTAATCTTTATTAGTATTAAAATCAACGAGAAGTAATAATTCAGTTTATACCTTGACCATCACAGACTCAGATAAAGCAGCATACAAAACTAAAACAAATAAAAATCAAACAACCCCCCCACAATAGTCCAAGTCAATGAAGCATTATCACAGCCCACCAATAATGTTTGCTCCTATATCACAAAAGGATTAAACCAGAATACGAATTTTAAGGGGAGGCTCTTACTACGATGAAGGCCATATTGTCTTTCACGTGTATGACCATATATAACTCAGCCACCTGCAGTCAGTGACAGTATCACCTCGTAAGCCAGTGCATAACCTGGGGTTTCTTTAATGCAAAATATCCTGATGATTTTCTAAATGACATAGGTGCCATGTGGAAATACAACTGAAATATGAAAAGCTGGTTTTACAGTTCTCTTATTTTGAAGAGTTCCCGTTAAAATTATTAGACAGCGTTAAGCCCTTTTCTCTCTTTGACGTACAGTTTAAACATTTATAGATCTGGAAGCAGAGCTAGCTCATCCTAGTTCAACTGGGGCGAGAATTGGTATCCTTCCAAAAATAAGACACCTACAAATAAAAACAAGTAAATAAACACTTCCACTGAGTTGTAACATTTTGCCACAACATAAAGATAAATGACATAAATAGGTCTTTTGAGGTCTTGAATTCACGCAGCCTGCTCAGCAAACCATACATTAAGAGGACCCACAGAGACTGGCAGACACGTATAGCTTGAGCAGTGACCCTAACGGCCTCCCACCCTCCGTGCCCCCTCCTCTTGAAGGGAGGCACACGAGGCGTATCGTGAGGGGTGACAGCAGCTCACTGTAGAGGGAAAACGGCTCTTCCCCTCCTGCCCCCCGCCAGGTTCACCAAAGGAAGGTGAACCGAAACGTAACAATATCCTTCTCTGCTTTCATCCCGTCGCTAGCCAAGCAGGGGCCGGCCGTGGAACTGCCTCCCAGTCGCTAATGCCTCGCAATGCACTCAGCGTTGACACGGGTCAGGACGCGGCCCTCAGTCACCCCAAAGGCCGCAGACAGGAATAAACAAGGTTATTCGCCCGACACCGGACACCAGCCACGCTCCCCCTCCCCTTCCCCGCCGCCCCGTAGCTCCCCACGCTCCCCGAAGCGGCGAGCCTCCCTCCCTCCCCTCGCCAGGTGCGGGCCCAGAGGCCCTCAGCCCCGTCCGGACAGGAGCCGGGGGGGAGGCGGCGGAGGAACGCAGCGATCCCCCGGCCGCCGCGTGGGGTCAGCGAAAGGGGAGAAGCAACAGCCGCCACCCCCTCCGGCGGGGCCCGGCGGCTGCGACGAGCTGAACCGCCGGAAAGGCGAGACCGAGACCTTACTACGGCTCCCTTCGCCATTTTAGCCCCCACGCCCATTGCCCTCCTCCCCGCCCCTCCGTGACAGGCAGCAGCTCGCACCCCTCCAGAGCCCACCCCCCTGCCCCCGCCGCCCCCGGTCCCCCACGGCCGAACGGCGGCGGAGAAGAGCGAGGAAAACGGCAGCCGTTTTCCTCCTCAGGCCGGTCGGGCTCTGCCGGGCCAGACCGCAGAGCGAAACGGTTGCGGCACAGCCTGTTTTGTTTCCTTACCGTGGCTCGCAGCCTCGCAGCTGCTGCCGCCTCCTTCTCCTTCCTCCCACCTTTTTATCTTCTTCTTTTTCTCCTTCTCCTCCTCCTCGCCGCCGCCGCGGCGGCTCCTCACCCCTCCGCGCCGCGCTCCGCCGCCGCCTCCGCCGCCGCGCAGAATGATGCCATCTCACAGCGGCATCGGCGGCCCCTGCACAACAACACCCCTCCCGCCGCGGCCGCTGCTGCTGCCGCTCCTGCTGCTGCTGCTGCTGCCGCTGCTGCTCCTGCTGCTCCCGCCGCGCGCCCCCAACGGCCGAGCCAGCCTCGTGCGCGCGCCCCGGGCACGGGGAGCAGGAACTCGCGGAGCCGCCGCCGCCGCCGCCGCCCGGGCGGGAGGGCCCAGTCGGAACCAGGCAGTGCGCAGCGGCGGTGGGAGGGAAAAGGGGAGCCCGCACCGAGGCTCTTCAAAGGGGACAGGGCTTATTCCGAGCGCCTGCCCCGGGCTGAACCAACTCGGGCGCGGCGGCGGGGAGAAGGGCCGGGCGGAGTGAATCCACCTCCGCGAAGGCAGGGGAGGAGGGGCCGGGCTCCAGCGGCGGGGTGCCGTCTGCGGGGGAGAGCGTGCTGGGGCAGGATAAGGAAGGCTTTTGTGAGTCACGGCCCCTCCGAGAAAGCTCCTCGGCGGCGGCGGCGGCGCCGAGAGCCAGCACAGCCCGGTGGCGGGCAAGCGATAAAGGCGGGGGGGTGTGCTCGCCACCCGCCTCGCCGCCGGGCCGCGCAGCAGGCGGGAGGCTCCCGCCGCGGCCGTCGCCCGGTTTCGGAGCCAGTGGGGTGCGTCGGGCTGGCCCCCTTCCCCTACCGCCTGACCTCTCCCCCCCCGAATAACTTACACTTTCCCGGATTTAGGCGGACGGATTGGGGGGGGGGGGTGGTTCCTCCCCGCTGAGAGGGGCGCCGGGGCCCGCCGTGGCGGCCTGGCTGCAGCGCCAGCCGCCTTCCAGCCCGGCACCGCCTTGAGCAGCGTCCCCGGCGCGGGCAGGGCGCCGGGGCCCCTCAGCCCCCCTTAAAAAAAGGCACAGGCATTGCGTACAGGTTTGCAAACCTACAAGTGCTTTTATGCACAAGCGTGAGGCTTAAGTTGGGTCTTAGGTTGAAGGCTAAGGAAGCTTTAGCGCCGTACCATACAACGTAATGCTACGGAGGCAGCTCATTAGAATGGAGCTTTTGGGGCATAAACAAGGCCTTGGAGTGGTTGTCTCAAAGTCCAGCGCCGCTGTTAATTGAAAGGAACAAAAGCTTACAGTATGAGACCCTGAAGCAACTTCCAGCCAAGTATGATATTTTGTTGTTTTTTAAAAAACAACATGCGGGCCAGCAATCTGATTTGGGCATGTAAATTCCTTCAGGAAACAAAAGGGAAGCTCGCAAAAGTACGACTTTCCAACCTATTCACAGAAAATCTGTAGGAAAACCACAAAGTTTGGAAAAGAAGCATTATGCACCGTTCAAGTTTTAAAAGTTTCTTAGACTAGACTTTGCTAAAAGGAAACAATACTAGTCTTCTCTTAACTGGTAATACTAGTACAAGTGCCTGAAAACTGTGATAGTTTTGAGTATTTGCATGTAGCAATTGTAACAACATGTGAACTGTACACTCGCAAAGCCATCATGGGCAGTAAGACTACCTGTTTACAGTCAGCAACCTAATTAATCCATCTGATTTGCAGAATTCAAGAAATGCTGGTTTCTGTGCATCAACTAAAGCTTGCATTTAAAGAAAACTACAGTCCTGCTTTTGTTCTGAGATTGTCCAAAATTAGGTACTTACTTAAAGGGACTGCTTTTGCAATCCTTTGGTAGCACTTCCAGAGTCTGCTGGTAAGCTCCATCTCTCTTTCCTGGTTTTTTTTTTTTTGTTTTTTCTGATGTAAAGCAATCTAATTGAAAAATACCTGTAGCTTTAGGTAGGAACACTTTTTAATGGGGAAAAAATGGTATTTGGGAACTTTCCACTGGATGCAGCATTATATTCCCAGCAGCAAAGGGCGGGTCAAGGTGTAAATGACAATATTTCTCTCTCTGCTCTTTGCATAAGCTGTTAATTTCTCCATTCCTAGGCTTTGCTTATTACTAATACTGGTAATCTGATACTGATCCTTCATGAAAAGTAGGAGCATTATTTCTTAATAGATTATATGTGTAAAACTGCTAAGTGCTTCTCTCTTGCCTTATGAAGTATGAAAAGTGTGTAGTGACTTGAAACAATACTCTATACACAAGTTATGGGCTTCTCTGGCTTGCCTCCTCCCCGTTTCAAAACAAGCTTTGTCATACATTTGTCTCACCCTGGGGAACAGTGTCATTCCAAGTATTATTCCCTCTTAAAAGACATTTGATACACTTGTGAATGCAAAATGTCGCAAGTTTGTTAATGTCACAAGTTTGGTTTTAAATGTCTTATAAAACTTCAAGATGCTTGCATTTTTCCAACTACTTTTAGGGCAGTAGGTAATAAATAAATATATAAGTTAGAAGCCATACATCCAAACCTTGCTGAAAACATTTAAGTTATGCTTAAAGAGTTATACTTGTTAAGTATCTGAAAGAGTACAAATACAGGGTTTTTTCATTTTGCAGATAACCACCTTTATTTTTTCTACTGTGCTGTGGCCAGTAAAGATTACAGATTCTATCAGTCTACAGTGCTGAAGGCTAGGAGGAATTAATGCAGGTTTGGTTGCCTCATGGCTTCAGAGCTTTGCTCTTTAGAGGGTTGAAATACACTTAACCTTATGTAAGGTCTTGTAAGCCACTAAACTTATCAAAACATGAATCAACCAAAGTTGGCACTTTGCAAAAGAGTCTGCACGAAGATTTATTTTAAATAAATATAAAAGTAGCTTCTGTAGAGAATATTCCTGAGATAGTCATTTATGAGCCTATTGAAAGTTTTTAATGGTGTCTCCTTGAGTGTATTTCTGACATTTTGTTCCTTTTTTCCTTGCAAAGGAAAGAGAGTTTTAGAGAAATCGGATTCAGAATAGGTCTCTGTAAAATAGACTGCAGAATACACTGGGTTTATCCTTAGATATGAATAGATCTTTTCTGGCATGGTTGAACAATGTATGTTTGATAAGCATGGATTTTAGGGTGAGCTTTTGCAAAATCTAGGTTATAGAAGACTAGAGTGTCCACTGGCAGGAGTTATATCTTTCCTTTTCAGTGAATGTTTTTTCTGTTGTTATTGCACACAGAGGACTGGCGGTGAGCACTGCTAGCCTTTAATTGGAAGGTGTAGGTGAGTGGCAGTAGTTTTGCTCAAACTATACTTCTGGAGAACTCTTCTAGAACTTAACAGGAAGTGAACCAGTAAAACTGTAAATTAATGTCTCTAGTAGCACATAAAATTACTGTATAATACCATCTGTTTGCATTTCTGCTCTTTTTTAATTTCTCAAACATCTTATGAAAGCCTTATATTAAACTATAATCCCCTCATGCTACAGAATAGTTTAAAAAATTCTGTAGAAAAGTAAAAGTGAAGTGTAATAATTCAACTTCCTTGAACAGTAACACAGCAATAAAAGATGGGGCTAAAACCAAATCTTTCTGCCTTTAAAAGACTCAAATACAAGCTGATTTCACCTGAGCAAAGGCAGGCAGAACTAGTCTGTATATATGTGTGGTTTCTGTTGTTTGAAATGAGCAAAGTTTTATAATACGAGTCTAAATGCAAGTGGTTAGGTGGGTTGTTTACGCAGGCCTAACGTTCCAACTGTGAAAAATCCAAAAAGCAGTATCTAATTAGAGGGAAGATTTCTCTGGTAATTGTTATTTTTCACATGGAGATTTATTATTACAAAACTCATACAGTGTAAGAAAACTTTTGGCTAAGTTTCTTTGGACCATATTCAAAAAAGCATTTAGGCACCTGAAATGTGGTTTAGGTAGAACTGAAATTCTACCTTCAAGAGCATAAACCTCAAAACCCTGTAGGTGTAGTCACCCTGGTCTGCCAGTGGATGTACTCGGTGTCTGTAAGCACGTGCAGTGGGCACCCGATGTCTTCATCGCAGCAAAAGAATTGCTGCTTGACTTACGCCTGTGTTTTTTGGGGTCCAGACAGTGGGTAGAGTATCACCTGAAATCCATGGAGGGGTGGATCAGGGAGGCATGGTTAAGGGTGTATCTAGCACACAAAAGATCTGGAACCAACAGAAAGTTCAGAAGTTGTGGTAAGGACAGGAGCAGGGGGAAACATGGTAGCGGTGATCACCAGGCCTACAGTATTATAATGGTGAGAGAACTTGGGACCTAGAAAACCTGTGTTCTGTGCCCTCCTAAACTCACACCAATCTCTCCTCTCAAGGCAGACTATGACCAATGAGTGCTGTCTGATTTGGGATCGGGATTATCTCTCCTGTGCCAGGTCTGCGCAGCTTCGCAAAGGCACGCTGAAATAGTGCAAGAGAATATTGCTGGACAACTCAGCAATTAGGGAACATAGCTAAAACAGCTGGAAAGTTTTAGTTTCTGGTCCTTCTTCCCAACAGTGTTCAGACATTTTAACCAATGGCTTTTCAATGCACAAAATTGGCTTCTGTTCCAGGACAATAAACACTCCCTATAACAACTGAATGTCTGCACTGTTGGCATTCGGTCAGAGTCTCATATTTCTCTCTTTGATTCCATGATTATTATGTTCTGAAAGCAGACTGAGTATAGTTATGTATATGTTTTATTTATATACATATATATGTTTGTGTCTGTAAAACCATACCTTAAATATATAGTCCTTACAAAATATCTTATTTATATGGTAAGTAAGGGGCAAAGGTTTGTCCTTATGGTGGTATATTTTTTTTGACATTATACTTGAAGTAGAATCCTACTTTAGTCATTTTTTTTTCTGCATATAATTTAAAGTCTGTAGTTTTACAATGGTTAGGGAACTTGGGTACTGCACCGTCCAATTATTTACTGTCTCATATTTCCTCTCATCTTTCTGAGGTGTGCATATGTTGCTTCTCATTTAAGGTATGAGATATGGATTCTACTATTATGTATGCAATATTTGACACATAAGGTTCTAGTCTGTATTACGAGTTTTTTTGCATATGTGGCGGTGTTAATAATACATAGCAGTAATCACCTTGGGCACACTTAATTTAACTTGATGCCCATCAAGAATTTGGTGTCTGATTGCGTTAAAATTATTAGGGTTTTTAAGCAGCATTGTGGAGAAATTAAAAAATGACAAATTGCAAATACTTGACTCCAGTTAGTAGAAATCAATAAAATTGCTTGCCTCTGGTTTTGGACAATATTAGTTTCTTTATCTAGAAATTTGGAATTATAAGGAGAATCTTTTTCCTAAGCCTTTTTCCTAGACCAAAAAAGTGTTAATTCAAAAGTTGTAACTTTAAAGGATGAGTGAATGATTGAGAGGGGTAAAACCCATTGATTTTTATCTACAGTGGCATAAAGCGTATTTTCCTGTGTGCAGGCATCTTCCAAAATGGCTCTGTGTTTTGAGAATACAATTATTTCAATACCTTGATGTTGTTGTCTTTTCAGATCTGCTATTCAACATTGAGGCACTGCTGAATCAGCAAGGAATTTATTAGTTTTTCATGTAAGCCTGAAGGTTTGTGTGCCGAATCCTAAAAATCTACGAAAACAATTTGTCAAAGAGGTGTTATTTCTGGTGGGCTATCTCTTCACAAGATGTATGACTTTGTGGGAAAAAAAAAATTTACAAACCAGTGCGTCTCATCTCCTGTTGTAATGAACACAAACATTTGCTTTAAGTCTGGTACTCGAAAGTGTTCTAGGTCTTCTCTGAACTGAAAACTCAGACTTTATGTGAACATATTGGAACGTATTTGAAAGGCGGACAAAGCATACAGTTATCTTTTTATCAAGTACTGTTTTCACACTGACAGTAGCATGGAATTTATTAATGTAAATTCACCTCTCTTGAAATTGTAGCAGATAAATGTGGAGCCACTGTTTGAAGTCTCTTGCTTCATACAAGCAAGCCTGCACTTCTGGCTTGAAGGGGGACTGAGATAGGGTGGGGTTGGGAGCAGGTAAGTAGGCTGGGTGTGGCTTAGATGTCTGAGGAGATACAGAGACAGGTAATAGAGAAGGAGGGACTCTGGTCCTAGCCTATGAGAGTAAGTGACATGCAACAGAAGAGTGTGGGAGTATAGCAGCTCAGTTTGGGGGGGGAGGAAGAAAGAGAATAGGATTGTCTAGAAAGCATGAGGTATGGAGAGGGCATTTAAGTAAGGGGAGGGGAATGGTTTGTTTTGTTCTGTTCATATTTCAGTAGCAAAATTTTGGGGTTTTTTCTCCCCAATAAATGGACAATGAGTTTTGGAAAAGAAAATCAGAGTATGGCAAATTATTTAAGCCTCACTTCCTGTGGAAGCAAGATACATGTTTATGGAGTGTGTGTTCAGTGACCAATTACCCCTACAGCTCTATAACAACTTCTCTTAATTCAGTGGCCAACTTCAAACATCTTACAAAGACTGGTAAATTCCTACAAACTTTGAGAAAATAGATGGCAGAATATAGTAGAAATGTTCTGTAAATGTCCCCTGGAAGGGCTACAGACAAAGAAAAAGCTACATCGTTAAATTGCACACTGTTAACCACTGGAGAATGGGGAGCAAGGAGAAAGAGTAAACAATAAGTCAGCCAGCCCTTATAAATGCTTGCCATAAGAGAAGGCTTCAGTTGGAGTTTGCATTCTTAGGCAGCAAAGTCAATCAACCATGAAAAACAATTCTTTAAGAGACCAAGCTTCATTAGTTACAGTACTTACTGAGTGATGTGATTTAATTGCAGCACCACCTAAAGCAATGCTATGCAGCCTATAGTCTGCAGATAACTGATGGCCAATAAAATATCAAAAGGGAGCTCAAAACCACAAATTCCTGCACAGCCATATTCTCCCATACATACAAGCAAAAGGGAAGAGGAGACTAACAGGATAAATTTTTAATCTTTATTTTTACTTGTCTCTAAAAGAAGGCCATTGTGACTGCTTCAGCACACTAAGCACAAGATGGTCTCTGAGTTTGTTTTGCTTCCAGAGGTTAAGTGTTCCTTCAGTTAAAAAGGTTGAGAAAGGTAGTGGTCTAGAGACTACAGTCAGAGAATCAAGGTTCTGGTTGTTGTAAGAGACCACATGTCCTTTTTTCCTTATTGCCCTATTTAGGTAGCATAACTGAAAATGCTAAAGTGAGCTGAGAGCTCTCTCTTCTTTTAATATAGAACATGTGCATACTGCATTTCTGCGCAGAACTGTTGCCATGACTTTCTTTTATTCTAAGGAAAAACAAAGATCTTGAACCTCAGCTTTCTCCTGACCTGCCTCTGACCTTTCTTGGACTCTTACCTGCAAGCCTTTTTTCTGAAGCCCTAGTACTCCTTTTGTCTCTGAAAATCCTCTCTTATTTTCCTGAACTGGAGATAAGAATTAGACCATGGTACTACGTGTATGCCAGTAAATAAAATAGACTTACAGGTCCATGCATGTGTTTTAACAGCTTGTGAAAGTCTTTTTTTGTAAAGTATTTACAGTATGGTACTGTTTTGTTTCTTTATGTATAATTCCAATGTTTACTATAAGTTAAATGCATTTCAATTTTAAGGCAATATACATCCTTGGTAGAACACAGTAATCTTGGTGAACGGTTCCTCCCATGACTATGTTAATAGGAATAGACTAGAGAATGTTTAACTTTGCCACTTTTAGCTTTCTTCTTATTCTCTGGTTTAATGCAGTTATGCGACATTGTCCCCAGATTGTTACTAAAGTTTCACTAGCAATTTGTGCATGTTGTATATTTTAAAATGAGATATAAAATTTATACTTATGTATACTTAATTTGCTATTTAAAATCTTTTAGGCACAAAAGGGAGTAATAATATTTTTAAATTGTTATTTTTAAAACTTTTTTTTTCTTATGACTTACACAGGAGTGTTTTAACCCATTAAATATTAATATGGAACACCACTTGCGTGTTCACTGTAGAAATCAGTGTACTGTTGCTCTTTAAAAGCATTTAAAAATGCATCGCAGTTTTTCTTCCACACTCTGCACATTCGATTTAACATGTAAAATTTTTAGCACAAATCTGATGGAACGATAAAAGACACATTTGAAATAGAGCTGCTGTTCTGCTTCCTTTTGTCTTCTGCATTCACCTAGATGACATCAGTTGCTTTGGTGGGCCAGTTTGTGACGTGGTCACTAAAATGTTTTGGCAATGTCACAAGTCATTCAATGAAGTCTAAGTCAGTATTTACTGCTGCAGTCTCAGCTGTTTGCGGTATAGTGGAGGGAAGTGACCTTCTGCCCTCGGTGAAAGTCCCTGACTTTTAGTTCAGAAAATACAGGGTTTTCTATAGCTCTTTCTCTGTCTGATGTAAGAAGAGGTTTAGTTCAGAATTTTCAAGTGCATAGATTCCTATATGCAAAGGTATGTGGAAGATATATGTGGGAGATAAGCTCAAATAGATTTGTTTTGTTGTGTTTTTAGAGGGTGAGTCCTATCTTGCACATATCTGTGTATGAACTGTAGGCATCTTCTTTGGCTCTCTACCAAGCACTGAGGAGATACTGACGTGAGATACTGTGCACAAAAAGTCTGCTTTATGAATATGGCCTCAGGGATGGTTCTTATTTTCAGAACATAGTACTACCCATCAGCTTTCTTAGATTCACTGGGTGGTAGGTAGGAGAAAAATGAAAGCAGGGTTGAAAGGAGAAAGGTGATGGAAGATGGATTGTTTAGAATAACAGAAATCAGCAAGATTAATGTCCGTATACATCATCATCATTACTATTATTATTTTTACTATTACTATTATTCCTGCTAACAATTCTAACTATTCCTGAGGGAGAAACAATATATAGCATATGGCGACGAAACACGCACCAGCATAGTTCTTTTCAAGGTGTGTTATTTTTCCTCTCTAGAATTAAAAGACAAATACTGCTTTGGTATTCATGAAAGAATGATTAACTAGAGGGAGTAGTATTTACATGGAATTTGTTAAATTTAGCAACAATCTTACCTACAAAAAATAATTTTGTAACCCCAAAGACAAGACTAATTTTCAGCCCTTTTCCAAAAAATTACTAGGAAAAAAGGTGTACTGACTGATGTAACTCTTTTTAGACCGTTGATTACTGTACTTTAAGTCTGCACAACACTCAGAAATGGTTTTCCAGCAATATCCAGTGATGTTTCTTGATACTTACTTCCAGAAGAATGTTTTTTTGAAAATGCTGAAACATTTTAACTTGTGTTGAATACCTATAATAATATAAAAATATCAGTTAGCAAGACCAAGTTCCCTGATGATATAGATTTTATTATGAATTAAATGAAAAACTACATTTAGGAGGAGAGGGTTAACTTGCATTTCTCAAATATAAATCTTTTATTTTCTCCCTTCTTTCCCAAGTTGTATCACATTAACTTTGTTAAGGAGCGTTGTAGTCTTGCTGTATTCAGGGAATTTTGCTGTATTCAGACCAATTTGGTTGATTTGTCTTGGGATACAAGTTTATTTTCATATTTATTTTATGAAAGTAAAATGCAGAGAAAATGAAAGAAGTTAACAAAAGTGGAACTCAATGAAACAAGAGGGGTAAAAGATTCATGTAGCAACAAAGTGAGAACTCATATTATTTTGGATACGTATTTTTTTAATGGTAACTTGCCTTGCATCTGAGTGATTTTATACACTCGTGAAGCTTCAAGGTCAGTCACTATTTGAAAGGGAAATGATAAGAAAAGCAGAAGGAAGTGCAGATATTTCTGCATAAGTAATATCCCTTCTAAGGCAGAGATAATCCAAAGTAGTTCTGAAATAATTCGCTCATAGCAAACAACTGTTTGGGCTTTCTGCAAAGCTATGGCAATCTGTTCAATTACATTAGCCTCTTGGTAGTAATTGAGTCAGATTTATTTCCTAAAATGTTATGCATAGGAGTGATCTATATACTTAGCCTTTGCTGTTTCCGAGGTATTACTTCTATTAAGCACCTGTGCATGCTGCACTACCAGTGGCCAAACAGCAAACACAAGACTTGGACAACAGCTAACATGTTGTTATTGCATCTTCAGTCAATCTGGATTACATTGTAATGGAGATGAGAAGGCATTTTCTTTTAAAAAGCAAAGCTTGAACATACAGGTTTAGTGTAAAAGTTACAAATTTTTTATATTTAAAAGGATTCTAAAGTTTCACTATAATTTTTAATGTACTGAAATACCTGCAGATAAATAGTTGATAACAAGACTGAGCTGTAAGCAATGTGGGATTTTACTGCAACCAACAAAACTGACAAAGCTGGATAGGCTCCAGTCGGAAGACTCAAGTCAAATGACCTATGTGAACGAGTTTAATTTTGTAATCATTAGTTAGTGGAGTTGACTCTTTGTCCCATGATGATCAGTTACTAAAATCTCTTCTAGTCTTTAGCATTGTCAGTATTTCAGTTATGAAAAGGTTGTTTTCTTGTCCTGCTGGGACTGGAAGGTCTCTGTGAGTTTAATATATTATTTTTCTGCATGTTTTACTGCAAAATCTGCCATCCTAAATATTTAATTTTTTTGTTGTTTTTCTCTTATAATTAAAAAAAACTTCTGAAAATCACTGTTAGGAGATTGTAGAGCAAGTGCAAAGTGGATCGGGGAAAGTCACTGTATAGAGAGAGTTTGTCCATTGAGTTCGGTCATTCCCATACTGATGAAAAGAACTGACTTAGACCTGGCGAGTAAACTGACTGGTTGTAATTTCTGTGATGTATATAATCCGCTCAATAGCATGAAATGTTGACATTTTTATGAAGACTTCTGTGAGGAGTTATCAAGATGTGCAGCAATAGTGTTGTTTTGGTTGGTTTTTTTTTTAAATTTTCTTTTAATACAAAATTAGTTTATTCTGACTTTTTCCCCTTTTGTGTTTTTGCCAGAGGACTCATTTTCTAACTGATGTCATTCTGTGTGTCAAGGTAGTATAATTGCTGAGCATCTAGCTTTCAAAAGGATAGTTTAGTTTAAATTCATCAAGTCTTATATCTTCATTGTTTTACATACATTTCTAAGTTTACATTTACCCAGTGTTCTTTTTGAGAGAATAAGTGCATCAAATATGATAAATTTATTTTTCATGGCTTTTGGATGGGAGTAAGACACAGCTTGGAAGCAGCTTATTAATTTCATGTGGTTTGCAGCCTGGAAGAAAGTGGAAACAAGATATTGTATTAATGTTGCAAAAAGCAACCCTAATTTTGTTTGCTATTATTGATAATGATAACTCGTGTCTTTGTATAGGCCATAAATACCTGAATATCTTACATAGGGAGGAGGTAAAGATTTTTTGCTGTTGTTTTAAGAAGACAAAGAAAGTGTTTTGGATTTTGCTTCACAACTTAAGCTTCATCTTGACAAAAGGGGTTTTGCCACAGAATAAGTTTTTTTCAGCTTAGCAATAACTTTACTGTTGTCTGGTCTTCTTTCTGAGATATGATCCCTTTACTATTGAGTATTTTCTTATATTAAGAATATAAGACAGTGCCTGAACTGTGGAGTGCAGCTATACCACGCACCATGAATGTATACACAGATACATGAACATTTCAAATTGGCAAAACTCCCATTAAGTTGGTGGATCCCCTTTGTAGCAGGGAACTGATAGATTATTTTCTGAAATTTTGGTATTTGTTATGTTAGGATTCATAAATTACCGTGTTACAGGTAGAGAAGCCATTGAGCTGAGTGTGAGCATTGTTTGTCAAGCCAAGGAGAAACTGCAACCAAACACATTTGGACAAAATACTATTTGGTCTGCATTACTGCTTATCTTGTAAAAATGATCCTATTGCAGCTAGTATTAACTTTGTATATGTTAGCAGATACCTCTTGAAAACCAGCTTTTTTTTCCTCAGATTCAGACATGTTACTTGAGATAAATACAATACTGTCTCAAGCAAAACTTCTATAAAGTTGGACAGTTCAGAACAGGTATCAGAGTACCATTAGATTATGTCATTGTGATTTTTCAGTAGAGGTTTTAGTATTGGTCTGTATTTCTGAATTTCTGATTTCATAGAGCCAAACCGTCTAACTGTTTTTCTTTCAGTGGAATTAGAATTAGATCATTGTCCCCGTTCTGGATGCTGTGTGACTTTGCCAGAGTATGTCAGTTATTTGCTCTTTCTGTGACTTCAAATACTGTCTGAGTAATAATCTGACTTTGTTTACCAGCATCCTTGAGTAAGTGATAGAACTCTTTTGGGAGACTCAAATTTCCAAAAGGTTTTATTTATTTTTCTTTCCGCTTATATTGTTTACTTCATAAGTGCACAAACTGAAGTGTTTTGAGAGAGTTTTTAATAATCATATTTCTCATTAATGTGCCTGGTGCTGTGCCAAAACTAATCTTATTTGGTGCACTTCAGAAGATGTGTACTAGTTGGAAAGAGTCCAGAGCAAACCAACAGATTTTATCAGACATCTAGAAAATGTGATCTGCAAGGAAAGACTGAGTTTGCTTAGGTTGTTTAGCACAACAAAAGAGAAAACAGTCTTTTCAGGGTAGTTAATTCTTTGATGATAATTTGACTTACTCTTAGGGGGGTGAACTATGCATTATTGGTAAGATTATTTGGGAAATAAATCTTTTAAAAAGAATCTTCTGATGGGGATGCTGGGCTAGGACTTGAGAAATGTGTCCTCAGTTCTTGTCTCTTTTGCCAAATTGGCCTTGAGAAATCACTGTTCTTTGATCCAGCAGCACTAATGTGTTAATATTTTTCCACTCTGTGTTGTTTATAGGGCTTAAACCAATTAGGACTTTGGCACTGAAAACAGAACTTTGGCATGCTTGGAGCTTTTGATTCTAAAATTGCTCCAAGCAAACCTTGTTCAGCCTCTGACTCTTCAAAATGTCTAAATTCACCTGTCATTTGATTTCAAAGTTTTCCAGTTGGTTTGCTGGATTTCTGCCTGTCTTTTGCCCAGCATTGTCTCAGTCTGAACAAGTTAGTGACTAAGTCTTGCTTAAACTCACTTAGGAGCAGGAACTGGTGCAACTCCAAGTTATTTCCTGTCATGCAGAGTCACTCTGTACATCTGCAAGAACTCGAGACCTAAAATCCGTTGGCTTCAGGGCCCACCTTCATCTGGTTTCCAGTGTCTCCGACTTGCAAGCTCATGCCTTAAAGTTATGCTAGTTAGGACATTTAATTGAGCCTGGGTTGTTCAGCAGCCAGCCAAAACTGTTTCAGCTCTTTCACTGTTGGCTATAGATAAAGAAGTGGTTCTGGCAGCAGAGACCAACCCCAAGATCTCCCTGCTGAGGGATTTAATTGATAAGTTAATGCAGTTGTTGGCATCTATACCGAGGAGCAGCCTTCTTTTCCAGCACCAGATAGCCTGCTTAAGCTCCTGAGAAGTATAGCTGTACCCTGCGCTTAGCATTTGCTGTTGATCAGCAATATATGTCTCTTTGCTCAGTGTGCAGGATCCACTTTAAGTTGCTTAAGCTGTCCACACAGCACATGGGAAGAAATAAATCTTAATGTTAGGGCACCCTGTGAAGTGACCATGTACCTGGCAGTCTTTCCATTTTTAGCTCTTAGATTGTGTACTCTGATGGTGGGTGAAGGGACTCGTTATCTTGATTAAGAGCTATAGACATTGTAATACAAATTAAAACATACCTACATACCTATCTACCTCCCTCACCTATTTTGTAAGTAAAATCAAAGAGTAGAAAATACTTGAAAGCTCCTATATTTTAATTGCTATCACTTCTTTAGAATACAAGTGAGCATTGTTTGGTAAATATGTTTTGTCTGCAGCATTTCAGAGGCTCATTACTCATGGAACTATATTATCACTTTTATTCCCTAAGACCACAAAGACTAACTAGAAGAAAAAATGTTGCTGTAGTTTAAACCTGTTAGAAGGCAGAGAGCTGGGTCAACTTTGTCCTCTATCATTCTCCTCAGAAGGTATCTTCCCCACATTATCAGTCTCAACATTTAAACAAAAGCAGCAGCTGGCTAAAACCGAACCTAACCATGATTAAGGTAATGCTGATTATGGTTGTACATGTGTGGATCCTGTACCTCCTTGGTCGTCGCTACTTTAAACTCCTGTTCCCACCCTTCCCAGTGTGTTTAGCCATAGTTACTACTAACTGCAGTAAACTCTTCAACATTAGGGGTTTTGCTTAAAAATACTCTGGGATATTAAACCATATCTGTGTATATCACACCCCAAAATGAAGGTCTTTCTATTGTTCTGAGCTGCCATTTATTTACAAAATTTAATTGTCTGTTATTTCTCACAAAATGGCAATTCACTGCCTGTCCTGCTGCCGATAAACCATAGAAATATCAACTGAGCTTAGTTTGCCTAGTATTCTGTACTGTTTAACTCTCCTGTAGGGGCAAATCATGTCTGATACCATTCATTGGATGATACTTAAGAACAATATGGATCTTCCCATAGCAGTGATTTTGTTTTGGAGTTGGAAGTCCTGGCTGACAATAAAGGGGCTTCTGAGATTAATCGTGTATTCAGTTCCTTAAGAAGATAGCAGACTTTTTTTTTTTTTTTTAAATTCTTGAGATCATTACAGCAGCATATGGACTACTTAGTGTAATTCCAGTCAATAATGCCCATTAGTAAATCACTCGTCCCACCTTCAGTTGGCTTTGTGTTTGATTCTAGTATCTGCACTGGTTTTATAACCCTAGAATTTAAATATCCCACTCCTAAAAATGCATGTGCCATCCATAAAGTTGTTCTAGTGGATATGGAATACAGCAGCTTGCATCCTAAGTAATACTTATAAAAAAGCACTTTCTAGTTTACTGATTTCCCGTTTGCTATCCTGTTTTTCTGCTAGGTCTCAAATCCAGTTTGGGGCTGTAGAGTTCAAAGCGCTCCGAGTTCTTGAATGAATGGTTGCAATCTCTTTTAGTAACTTAATTTTTCTTTTGGAGTCAGTTCAAAGAAATGTGGAACTGCCTACTTCAAGGACAAGACTGGACAGCTAGATGGAAAGTTTGTTCAAGTCTGGCCCACACCTCTTGAAGACTTGTGCAATGAAACATTTGATTTGCTGAGAGTCACTTAGGTAAAATAGCATTTAGTGTACGTGTGATTAGAACAAGTAGGTCTGATTGGAATGGCCGGCATTTTGATCAGTGAGTTAATACTTTTGGCAAGGGTTTGTTTTAATGCAAAACTTGGCTTGTGCTTTGGTAAGCATAAAGTCCTGAGAATTAAGATAAGCTACAAACTATAACTTATCTGTCATGATTCAATAGCAAGGACTGATCTAAAAACCGTAGGAGGAAAAAGCTACACTGTTATGATTACATTTAGACTGATAGCCTCTGTTTCATGGTGGAGGTTGTAAATTGTTACTGCTCTTTTTAAGAGAAAAATATTAAAGCTCACAGCTTTAAATGGCAGACTCTTCGCATTAGGATGATGGAAATAAGGCTTTGATATGTAAGTCATGACATGATTTTATGCAGTCACTTTTACTAGCATGCTTTAATAGCAGTGGCTTTCACTGGTTTCAGTGGCCTTCACTGTTTGGTTTCTGCATGTTTATATAGAGCAAAATGAGGAGGGTTCATGCAGCTGGTTCCCAATATACTAAATTGAATACGTCTGTCTAATTAGTCAGATGGTCAAACCTCTGAACCCGAACTGCAACGCACCTGCTCCGAAGTGCTGTAGTTGTAGATCGTGAAGACCGGAGAGGGAAGTAGTGATAATAGTGTTGGCAGAACTTCTCAGTCATTGTCTCCTGCTGATGAGGAGTGGTAGAGAAATGTGCTCAAAGAAATTGATAGCATCAGCCATCAACATTAGTGCATCTAAGGGTTCTAAGAAAATGTTATCTTTTTCAGTCAGCTGCTCAGTGCTTTGTGACCTGTGCAGGGCACAGTGACCATGCTGGTTAACTACCTAGCACAATAGTTCTTCTCAGCATCCTGGCTGCTACAGGGCACTGTACAGCAGTCTACCACACTGGGCAGCTCTAAGGACAGGTTCAGGTTTTTCTCATAAATGCATACAGCTCACACAAACACAGCAACTTACCCTGGAGGTTCTAACCCTGCTCCCACTGAATCCAGTAGGAGCATTGTCATTTTTTTCCATAAGAGCAGGTTAGTAGACTTTTACACAGTAGCTTTTACTGTACGGATTTATATGCTTTTGTTAAATCATTTGTTTATTTTTTGTGCCGTAAAATGATTTTATAACATATTGTTTAGAGCAATTTGGAATTTGTTTGTGGTTTTCATACATCTACAAAAGTCATAATATTTGCTATAAATAAACTTCATCTGTTTTATTTTGGCTCCTTTGGCTTCTGCACATTTGTAACAGTGTACTCCCTCTTCATCTAACAGATGACAGATAAACAACTATGGTTTTGTAACAGTTATGATGGTTCAATCCTGTCTTCTGCTAAAATACATATTTCATTAAGCCATTTCTGTCAAAGTTCTGGTTGAGCGGGGAGACTTTTTAAGAGAGTAATTTCAGCTTCTTGAATTTTTAAAATTTCCTTGCTAAGGGCAGAGAATATGTGGCTTCCTTGTCTTTGTTTCTTGGTTTGTCCAGATAAGGGACAGTTTTTGTCCCCAAACTCTGCCATACTCAAGCTTGTTTGGGTTTTTTGGTTAACACAATCAGAGTTGAAAATGCAAAAAGAGTTTCCTTTGCTTTATTTGACTTTAATAGATTTTATTACAGATCTTTCAAATGTTTTAATTGTTCTTCACTTTTTCACTGGAAAAAAGTGTTCTGAAGCAACATTTTTTAACTTGTTTTAGACTGATATACCCAGTGTTGGCTCTCTCAATTTCTAGCCAGCGTGTGACTCAATAGAAAATTTTATAGTCAATGCACATGTGTGTGTACACATGCATGTGCATATAACAAAACAGAAGTTTAAGAGAACAATACAGCACAAAAGAAAAACAGTATATACATTTTCAATATAATACTAATGAGATAAGAATGTTTAGTTTTTCTAGATTGGAAAACAAGAAAATACAGCCATTATCTTATCAAGGACCTTGCAACTTCTACCTGCTCCTTTTCAAGCTCAGTCTGAGTTGCTGTTACACGTTATAAGTAGCAAGTTAGAACACATAATGAACTTCCATAGATTATATTTTCTTTAAGTAATGCTTAAAAGCATCACTGAGTTCCCTGTATCCCTATGCCTGTGCAACAGAACTCAGTGAGGGTTTCGCTGGCAGTCCCAAGGCTGACAGAGATGAACATATAGTGACTTGGGCTGAGTGTGAAAAGGGCACGTACAACAAAGTTTTAAGGTGCTTTGGAAAATGGAAATGCCCTTTTTCTTCCATTTCAAAAATATAACAATTAGTTTCACCTTGTTAGTATTTTCTTGATAATAAATAACCTATACTGTTTTATATGATATTTTCCTCTTAAACTTCACTGCATTATGCCACTGCTACATGTCAGGATTAAGACAGCAAAAAAAGATTTCAGCAAGCTTTTCAAAATGCTGGTGACAACAGATTCCACCATGCCAAGGGTGAGAGCCAGCCTTGGGTATGTCATTTGATGGCAGACAATATTTGCAAAGGCAGAGTAAAAAAATAAATTTAAACAGAAATTCTGCGATAATCACCTCCTTACGAGACTGTACTTTTTAATAATTTTTAAGGTTGGTGCTTCAGGCCTGTATCTTCCCAGAGACTCAGAACTGTAAGGTTTCATTTTGACAGATGAGTTGTGCTATAAAAATGGCACCTGTCAGTAGGATTGTGACATATTTATTGCAGTTATCTGTTGCATACTTTCAGAGCAATTAGTTTTTCTTCTTTTTACTCCTGGAGAAGCTCCAAACTAATAGAAAATAGGGCGTTCATTTTTCTGGCTTGCAGACTAAGATGGGATTGTCAGTGACTGTGTTCCACATCTGGAATGTTTGCATTAACACTGCCAGCTGAGTTATGTGGGTTGGAATTATTTTTTTTAATTGAAAGTCCCAATAAATATGGATTCCAAATAGTCAAATGTTTCTTATTGTGTGTCATTGATATGAAAACTTTTACCTGGGTTCTTTGAGAGCTTTGTCTTGCTATTTCTTATTTTCTCTTTGTCATTTGGGAGATATTCCAATATATTGAATGATTTTCTGTGTGTTTGAGATGAGTTTTTGTGTCATGTAAACAGTTTTAACTGCCTGGTAGATATTACTGCCATTTATCACATCTTTTTTCTGTGATTTATATTTTTCCACACTCTTTGGTATAGCAATCCAGTTGTCCAGCACATCATTGGACTTTGTCTTATCTCATTTAAACCATTACAGTAATCTTCACGCTAACAGCTTTATCATTCTGATGCAAACCCAAATGATGGCTAGCTATCACTCCATTCACATACTTTGGATCTGCTGTTTTGCTCTTAAGTAAAGTTGTTGAAGTGTTAGCTATAATTTAGGCATACTTAGTAAAAACAGAAGGCATCGTATTGTCATGTATGAAAGAAAATTAAGTTGCACAATATTAGCTTTAATATCCATAAAAGTGCAGAACAAGCCAAGTATGATATTGGATTTTTTTTCATGTTACCTGAAAGTCATGCTGGAATTGATAGAACCAGAATAAGAGAGTCTACTATTGTCAACTGACTGTGAGTCCAGAGCTAGTCTTAAGACCACACTCTGATATGATTCATCTTACAAATCTTCAATTCCTAACATGGACACAAATTGTCTTTTGTGCAGGAAGGAGGGATTGGGCATGGGAAGTGCTTCAAACACTGCAGCCTGGTTGATCCACAGTTCAGTGCTGCTCAGCTGTTTGTGAGCAGATGGCAAGCACTTCAAGCCTGAGCTACAGCAAATGATGGGAAAGAAAGATTCACAGCTCTCAGAGCTCACCAGAAGCTCGTTGCTGGTCCTGCTCTTCATCTTTCATTGAAGACGCTGGCAAAGGGGCATAGTCAGCGTAATCATATGGAACAAATTTGTCTGGATAGGCATAGCCATTTAAGAGTGTGAACACAAGTTCCTGTTGTTTGAGAGGTATAAGGAAGAACAAGAAAAGTAGTTCATTGCCTCATGTTCCCCTATCCTACAAATTGACATTATCATTAAGAAGTTAATGATGCTCATAGTAGTGATTCTGGGATCTGGACTTCCACTATAAGATCTTGTTAGAGATGATATATGACCGTATATATTTTTTTAAATGTTTATGTGTGTATATATATACACACCAGCATAAAGACTAATTTCCTAACATGAGAGTGATGTAAATTAGATTATTTATAGAAAAAGATAGGTGTTTGAGGACTTAAAACTTGAAAGTCCTAATTCCTTTCTTAGTCTGTTGCTTCCCTTCCTTATTCTTAAATTGAATATAATTGACGCCTAGTACATCCTGTCCTTACTTAGCAAATATCTAGAAAGTTGTTTTGAAAAAATCATCAATCAGCACTGATGCTGGCCTTCCCATAAAGACCAGTTCTGCTGACAGCACAATCATGTAAGCTGCAATTCTTGCTCATTTCTTTCTGAGCCAACAGTATCCACAGCCTGTAGCAATAGCAGCTGCATATCTTCCCTGGCACAGAATGATTTAGGGTGGAGAGCAGATTCTTTCCCCTTCAAATCACTTCAGAAAATTCTTGGCAGAAAGCCAGTTGATTTGTTTTGTTCAAGTAGGGAGGTTTGATTTATCAGTACAGAAAAAGTATTCATGCACTGTGCTGAATTGTATTAATTCAGTTTCTGTGTCCCAGACCAGGTGACTTCGTTATTCTTCTGCTCACAACAATTTTTTTTTTCAATGCAATTACTAAAAAATATAGAAAAATGCAAATTTGAGAGACTGTAGCCCTATTACTTTCTTCACTGCAGTTTGTGGTATAGTTTGTGATATAGTTTGTGATCCAGGTATGAACTGGAAAGTGTTGGTCACAGATTAGAGTGGGAAATACAAACTAAGAAATGCAAGATAGTAAAAGCAGTGCAAGGAAGTGACTACACATGCCAAAATGAAATTTCAGTCCACAAATCTTACAGTTCAGTTGGTTTGGGTTTTTTTTTGCTTCTGAATTACTAGATCTACTAAACAAAGAAGCCTTAATATAGAGATGAGATTTGTATTATTTTCTTACGCACTTATTCCTTTTTAGTCAATTTTTCTGAATTCCTACTAAATTATTTCTAAAGGAACCTCTCTGAAAGTATTTTAAGTAATAATGTAAAGTTCTCTGTGATTCATAATACAGCAAAATATTAAAAATCTTCTCAGTTCTCTACTGAATCAGTTTTACATGTTCTGGGATATAACCCTTTGGTTACGTTCACAATTTAGGAACTGTAGGTTTAGCTATAAAAATGGTAATGTTTTCTATTTTTTATGTATGTATGCATGTGCATTTGTATATATTAGAGAGAGAGAGAGAGATTATATCACAGTTCTTAAAACCATGATGCCTGCATGTTTTCCATAACTCTGAGGTGTTGACATCAGATGTATTTTATTTTTCTGTCTATTCAGCAGGAAATGGATTTTATTTCTGTATCATATTACTGGAGGCATAGTCAGCTAAAGATTGAGATTTGCTGTTGTGCAGCCTGAAGCTAAAGAGTTACGCAGAAAATCAGGGTATGGCCTGTTTCAAAGACGAGGGCAAATATTTTGAATGGAGTAGGAAGGCAGAATGTTGATACAGCTTTCAAAATCCTTCTTTTTTCTTCAGCAGAATTAATCTAGTCCTGCTACAATCTGGCTTCAACTCTTCGCTCTATTTTTAGTTACTAATCTTAGCCAGGTCCTCAAATAGCTCAGAGCTGGTGGTGTTTGTGTCTGATGTAAAACTGATACAGACTTGGCTGGTATTTTCATTCATGTTTCATAATCTTCCCTAGTGCATACAGAAGACAGTGTCTTTGGTGTGCTGGGAAGAGATATTTGTATTGCTGTGGAGTGGATCAGACACCCGTTGTTTGACACTTACGGTGCTCCTCATGTGACCATAAGGAATAAGTGAAAACATTTTCATGAAAATGAAGTTACGTATTTACATTTAGCGGCAGAGAGGTCTCACAGTTAGAAAGGTTCAGGAAGCTCTGAGATTCCTTACGGGTATCCTTAAGGTTTAGGAACCCTAAAGTTTCTCTCTTATTTGTGTATTAAGTCCTTCATACAATCTTGTATGCCATGAAGAAGACCATAAGTGTAAGACAAAAGTAGTGGTTTAGTTGGCCCTTTGAGAAAACCGTTAATGCAAAATTAAGCCATTAAAGAGCTTTTCAAATGTCATTGACAGGAAACTTGCTTCCACAAAGAAGAAAGAATATGCATGTAAGACCTTGCAGGGAGTTTTTATTGATCAATTAAATTGAAATGAGCACAGTGGGGAACAAATCTACCAACAAAAACTGTGAATAAGCCCATTAATATTTCCTTATAAAGTACTCATATCTCTAATTACATTACTTTTTCTTACACTGCTGTATATAAGGAGAATCATCAATACAATTTAAAACATCTGATAAGAGTTAACTGTTGAAATAAGAATTTCCTTCTTTTCTATGAAATAATGCATCTTTTCAGGCATTGTAGGTTTATAAATTCTCAGATTTAGAAAATCGGAATGTAGTTGTTAATTTTGGTTCTGTGTCTCTGAGAAATACATTCAGCAATCCATACAATATTCCTGCATTCTTGTTCCTTTAACTTTACATATGCATAAAATACTCCAAAATGAAACTGGTTGTTGAATGCAAGCACATTCAGCTTTACCTGTGGAAAAGATGAAACAAGTGTTATGATAAAATATTAAAGAAGGCAAATGTGATTTTTATATAATAGCTTTTATGATCAAGATTTCTATGTAACTTTGCAACCATGACTGTATTTAGGGGTCTCTTGAGTATAAATATAAATGAAATGTCATCTCTGGATTAATTTTGGTAATAGACTACAGCAACATTACAGGTAAGTGAAGAACTGGTGAAATACCTTCTTCAGTAGACTATTCAAAAGAAATTTCATTAAGCAGTTTATATAAGATGGCTTTTGGATAGGCTATCAGGGTTGACAGTTCTATAACTAATCTTCAGAAGAATTTCCTGAGATTTATTTTATTTAAAAATGTAAATCCTTCTATTTTAATTCAGCCAAATGTTGACAGCCATAGAAATACTGTGTTCTTGAATACAAACTGAATGATGTGGTATAGTAGAATCAAAAGCCTAGTACCTCATTCTTGTTTTAAATGTTATTCCAGGTGGGTAGCTTTCATTTTTGATATTTTAAGGTTAGAAGCTCTTACCTCATGTTCAAAAAAAGCATCTTCCAGTGTCTTTTCTCCAGTGCCACTCCCTACACCTTCAAACACAGCCTTGTATTCCTAAAAGCATAGACAACCACCCAATGGAAATAAGGTACTTTTACATTCTGTGCAGCACAGATACCTAACACTACTTTATTAATCAATCTGTGTTAAGTAATCACTCCGTATAGAAGAACTCATATATAGATTACAGTTCTACATAAATCAAAAGTTAAAAGCATATAGTCAGCAAAAGAAAGAAAAATCTCATTTGTTCTTGTATTTCCTACCGTCGTTTCCTGCAACTTAAAGTAATTTACTGAAGGCACTAAAAGAAGCTTATTGTAGAATCACACATGACCTTTCACTCCTTTGGACAGAGAGCACTCAACTTCTTGTACAAATAGTATCCATCAGAGCCAGAGCTGTAAATGGAGCCAAAACCCTGAACTCTGATCCTCACACGGCTGCTCATTTTATTTCCAGTAATCAGCTGGATTTTCTTTATCTGCTTTAATATTGTATCTAAATCCATTAGTCTGATATGTCATCCTGGAATATTCTGCGGAGATATATTTGACTTAATTTCTTACGTGTTACATTTCTGTGTAATTTGCTTCTCTGTGTATTTGTTTTGTTTTTCCTGTAAAGTAGCAGTGCAGTATAGGTCTAGTACCATGGTTCCCAAATGCATCTAAATATCCTACCATTACATGAATAGACTTGCTCTGTACCACATTGACATGGTGACACATGCTTCTAACATTCTGCTTATGCACAGAAAGAGATGTGCATCTCCAGCTTTGTTTCTTCTGTGGAAAAAGCAGTATACCAGACATCATTTTGTTTTGTGTACCTACTTGGAGGTAGCTTAGATATTATAGGTAGTCAGAGTACCACAGTTAATTCATAGAACAAGTGTTGCGTATTGGTTCATCTTTAAGAACAGCACGAGTCACATCAGTATTAACAATTTCATCTATTTCTTTGATTCAGTCAGTGATTTAGAAAAAACTTTTCAGAAGGGTATTTTTATGGTACACTAGCAATAAATCAGGTTTGCACTCATCTGTGATATGAATTGTTTGGTCAGCTCGTTTTAAAATGACATGTGCTTTTGCTCCAAAATCTTGGAGGCAACAACTGTGAAGCGAAACTCAATTTGAGGAGGGTTAATGAAGTAGGAAGAGTTTTGTTTACTAGAATGGGATTTGGTCTTATTTAACCATCACTGCAAGAGGAACTTTGTATTGCACTAAGGTAATCATATAATGTCTTCATATAGAGGCCTTTGATTCCAAATACTCCTCTATGGGATCTTTTGTATCTTCGCTGATTGTTTTTCTCTCTCAAAAAGCTTTTAACTTAAGTGAATACTCTTTAAAATTTTGCTGACATCAAGACATGGTAAGTATTTGTGTTTTGGCTTTTTGTTTTTAGACATTAGATTACATACTGCATAGTAATCTGCAACACACTTCACTTGCTCGTAGTCATCTGCGTTGGCCAACAGGTGTAAGCCTTCTGGATACAGTTTTCCACAGGTTGGATACAGCTTCTCTCGGTCATCTTTACTCAGCTCAGTGCCAAATGAATTAATGGTGATGATAAAGGCACGTCTATCTGCCTCAAACTTAATATGCAAAACAAAGAAGAAAGAGGTGGTATTAGATCATTCTAAATTAAGGTGGGGATATGGGGTTTTCTTCAGTAAGCTAAACTATGGAAACATAAAAAAAAAAAAGTGGACTTCAGAGCATTAGAAACATACCTTATTTTAAGAATTGTAAATCCTTATTTGCAAATACTTGTTAAATTTTAACTAGAAAATCAAACAGTGTTTTGCAAGCACAATTTTTTTTCTGTGATTTTCGTACTGAAAATATCATTTCTGCTACTTCCTTATTTTCCTACTTAGTTAACCGGATGTTGACAACATAAAACCCTTCACACACCCTTCTGAAGTTATGAAATAATACTCTTATAAATAGTAATAATACAGGAAAGGACCAAGAATCAATAGTACTATTGTGGAGTAACTCAGAGTGCTGTTGAGAGTAAAGGTTGAATGGAAATTCTGAAAAAAAATATAGTTTCTGAATACACATAATTAAAACGATAATTTAATAAGGTAGAGGGGGCTTTTTACTTGCCAAGTTAAAGTTTTCAAGTGTTTCAAATAGCGGTTAATTTTTAACACATAGAATCAAGGGCTATATTTCTTCTGCCAGTTTTAGATGCCTGTAGTATCTGTATTTTCCCTGGAGCAGTAGACTGAAAGTCATTCTAATGTCTAGATCTCAGGTTGTTCTTTTGTACAAGGCAAAAATTCACTTGTCATTCTTACAGTATGAATTAAAAATGTAGTGGTAAATAAAAATAATGTTACTCAATTCTGTCTGATTTAAATGTATTCTTCTGTCTTGAGATCTAAATTGACTATAGTTTTATTTTTTTCCTTTATTACTTACTTTCATGTTGTAAGAACAGCAGAACCCTTGCTAACTGCAGGGATTATGCAGGAAAATCTTCCAAGTGAACCATATACAGTATGCACACTTTTTAGGCTGCTTGCAAAATTTCTTACACTGTGAATTTTTGAAATGTTTTTAGCAGGAAGGTACTCTCTTCTGTTGAGTAATAAGACTGCAGTTGCAACACAGTTCTACAACTTCAGCAGTTAAGCACATATTCATGGATCCTACTCCTGTGTACTGGAACACACTGTAACAGAGACCCAGCTGCCCTCTGGCACTGACTTCAGAGTAAGGAAAATGAATAAACAATAGAGAAATAATGAGAAGAAAATAAGTGTACTTGAAAAGATTTCTAGCTAATGAATAACAGGGCCAAATTTCACTTGCCTTATTAATATGAACAGGCATATCAGCCCTAGTGAAACTGTTTTGGAAGGACAAATAGTTTGCTTTATTAACTTGTTAAAGCCATGCAGAATCTAGCTGTTAGGTTTATAATATTTTATTGGGAAAAAAGCATGCTCAGATGTAATTGCAAATAATGCTAGCAGGTTTGGGGCCTAAATCTGTGGCTCCCAGTTTGAGAAAATTTGCAGGATCAGTCCCATCGATACAGACCTCTCAGTTCATCACGTTATGGGTACGTGAGGTTCTCCATAGAGAGTAAGGCACTGAGGCAGTTATTTGGTGACTTGGGCCATTTGATTGCTGCAGGTAGAGGTGGAGTCACAGGATGACCATTTCCTAAGTGCTTTAGTTTCCATATGGGAAACTGAAGTAGCATGTCTGCTACTTGAGAATTAGCATGGGGCCCTAATAAGAGGTAGAGCACTAGCTGCAGTGCAGTCCTGCAGTTTCTTGCCAAATTCAGGGTTAAACATGCAACATTTGTCCGTGGTGGAAGAGAGATCGTCAGTACTTTTAATGTGGAAGGTTGGCACCGTGGCTGGTGGTCAAGGAGTTGGGGAGCTAAATACCACAGCCTCATTCTGACAGGGTCAGGTTGGTAGCCTTACATATAAGATTACAAAATTAATTATTCAAAAGAATACTTGCCATTTAACTTTGGCTTTTTGTGAATTCAGCCATTAGCAATCTGCTCTATGTGTGTCTTCAGATTATTAAAATGTTACAGAAAAGGAAATCTTCTACAGAAAAGTTTATCCTCCTAGCTGATTAATATTAGGTAGGGATTTTAAAGAAGCTTATCATAGACCAAACTGTTAAAACTGATATAAAGAGAGTTTTACAACATGCTTAAACTAATGTTGGTAAGTAATCTTCTCTCAGCATGAATTTCTAGCTAAAAATGAACTTTCTGTAAAATCTGATTCAACTGTGGAAAATGTCTTTACCTCTGCCAGCCAATCTCTTTGATTTTTATTTTTCAGAAAAGAATAGTCAAAATACTTAATTTCTGGTCAATTTAACTTGATTAAGAATATTTTCTTTAGACATAAACTGAAACATTATGACCTGGTTAAATAAAATATGAAATTGCATTCCCTTTTAGGACATTGTTCCGTAAGATATAATTTAGGCTCATTCTTCCTTCAGGGGTGAGCTCCCAGGGTTATTATCTCTTTCCTGTAATGCAGGCTTTTTGTGTGATGTCATCACAGCTCAGTGAATTTTGTTCAGTCAGTTTCCAGGGTGTAAGTTTTGCTTATCCAGAAAAAAAGACTCCTGGAAGCAAATGGGTGGCGCTCAAACTCTGCAAAGAACTGTGATAAACCATGTGAAAAAAAAAAAAATTGAGCTGAATGCCGAGAACTCATTTTTAGGAGTTTCTGCATCTTTTATTACAGTAACAGATCTAAAAATATCATTCACTATGTTGCAGGTGTGCTTTGGGGAGGAGGGTGTTAGGAATTTTGTATGTCATGGAAAAAATAAATATTAAACATTTCTGAGTTGAGGCAAAAATGAAACATGTAATGTTAGGCTTTTCTGCATAACACTAGTTCCAAAGGTCACTCAACTCTAACTTCAACCATTAATTTTAATGGGAGAGTAAGCAAACATAATAGTGCCATGAAGCTTAAAGATTATTGATTAGTAAATACACAGTAATGCCAGACCTTAGCTATCCCAAATGTAATTTTGAGCTAGGAGGTGTAAGAATAGTCCACTTTTTTAGTTTTTCTACACAATATAGAAAAATGTGAAGGAACAAGAGTTTGAGATTAGTGAACCATTTGTTCTGTTCTGCACTCTGTTACAGAAAAATATTAACTGAGGCTAACTCCTCCCTGGTAATGGACTAGCTGTTTCTCTAGTCAAGAGGTAAAACTCATCCTAGAATAAAGTCTGCATTATGTCTTAGAAAAACAGTTGTTATTCAGATGAGAAGCAAACACTTGACAAATAACTTTGCAAAAGGAGAGAGAAGGAACAGGAAAAACAAAGTAACCTAATTATGAAAACATTGTGGAGTAGTCATGTACAAAGACTGAATTTTTCTTACCTCAAGAATAGGTCTCATGATTTCTGCTGTAGTGCCACCTTGTTTTTCACAAAACTTATAGAATGCCTCAAGATAAGACTACATGAAAGGAGACGAGAAATATTTTAAATGCTGCTTAGGACCTGGACCAACACAGTACATAGTCATGAACCTAATTTTTAAATACTTCCATTAATTTTGATAATTCTACCTATGAATTTAAATTCAAGTATATGCTTAATTACTTTGCTGGATTGGAATTTGAAATATTAAAATGCAAGTGTCTTGTTATTACAATATGGGTTCAAATGTTTTTAACAATTGTTATAGGACAAATATTATGTTTTCTTTCTCTCTAAAGAGGGAACTTCTTGACCTCCATTGAGCTTCCACTGCATAATAAGCAGATGGCTGAAGGAAACTGCATTTATAGTGTGGAGGAGGGGATTTGGGAATGTGCCACGGCTGTTGGGCCAGCACTATGAGGATACACAAACTAATCCCTACTGCTCTACCCTAAACCCTGGATTGGGACAGAACAGCAGACAAAGCTTCCATAATACAGGTCTGCAGAGGCCTCTGGTCTACTAAGATTTCTGGCCTTCGCACCCATTTCAAAATACCTGTGCAGGAAGGACCCTAAATATCTCAGAGATGCTGTTACCTTTGCCTCTCCATCCCCCAAAATACTGTCTTATGGAACATTTATGTTATCAAAATGCATTTGCTACAACTTCACACAATCTTGTTAAAAGAAGCTGTCACTAACTATGCAATTAAATGAATTTTAAGTAGAGACATCTCAAGGGGGATCTGTTGCATGGGATTATGCGTTAGGTTCTCTATAGTGCTATCTGATAGTAGAGCTGAAACATAATTGATCATATTGGCAGCTGAAGCAGAGGAGACAGGATATATTAATAATTTAGAAGTGTTTGCAGAATGATCCTCCTGATGCTTAGAAGAGTGAGAATTAAAAAAAATAAGTTTAATAAGTGTAAATGTATGGTTATCCACACAGGATATAAGAATCAAATCTGTATGTTATCAAATGGAAAAAGAGTGTCTAGTTTAGTAGTGCTGTGAAAGAATTAAAATACTTGGGCATAACTGATTTTGTTTTGAATGAGAGGAAGTAGCAAAAGATTTAAAAATCAAATATTGGCTTGGGAATTTATAAATATCATTTGTAAGACAAACAGAAGAAATTTTTTCTTTCCCCCTAGTGCAATCAGATCACTGTAAGAATACTTCCTGCAGTCTGGGGCATCCACTGTGGAAGAAAGATAACAAAGAATTTGGAGAGAATGTGCCAGGAGGAACCATTAACAGAATGAAATATGTATAGCCTTTAAAAAGACCATCCTAAGAGTATTGACCTGTGTGCTAATATTTGTAAAGTACTTTGAAAATGCAAGGCACATGTTAGATGCATATGCTTACAGCAGTGTGCTGTAACAATGTTAAAGATAATTTAAAAAGGAAGAAAATGGTACAAACCCCTTAAGTAAAAGTGTTAGCTAGACTCAAAGCAATTAGACCTTTTCAAATCACATCTACCTTTTATAAATAAAAATAAATGTTAGCCAAAAGCCTGTCTAGGCTCACTTAGGAGCTAACAGTTCTGTGACATCTGGTGGATAACCGAGTTATTCATAAACAAATGGATCTGGATATTAGCCTGACATCTAAAGCATTTTCATTAATGAGATATTAAATTAGAATTTGGATGCAGACGTAAAATCTGAAAACTCTCCAAACAGTGGAGTAGAAATGAAAGGAGCTGGATTTGATTTCTGGACTTGTCATCAACCAGGAGACCTTAGACAGCTTGCTTTATCTCACCATGCTTCTGTTTCCCCATCCATAAAACAGGGTTAATGATACTGACCTCCTTTTCTGAGACACTTTGAAAAACCACAAGTACTATCGTTATGTTGCAAGAACTTGCCTTGTACAGTTCGTTGCGCATTATTTCAATGTTCATTTCATCCAGGTCATTTTCAGACAAGCAGTCTTGAAAGAAAGCAGCTGAAAGCAGAGTTTATTATATTGCAGTATAAATCTACATGGTGATAATATGCATCTTTTATCTATTGCCATTCACCAGTGTGTGAGCAAGAATCTGAGGTTTCTGTTGTACAAGAAAGAGTGATGTAACAGAGAGGAAGAGATATCCTCTTGATTTTCCCCTTATCCTCCAACTGCCTCCTTTTTAATGAGAATGTGCTGTGAGGGGAATCAATCAGTGCTGCAGCCAGAGTCCACATCTCCAGGGAGAATCAGTTGAGAAATGCTAATGAAAGCCCTAATCTTCTCTGAAGTATATGGTTTGGGCATTAGGGAGATTTTCTAGTGAGGAACACGAAAGATAATTTTTGTCTCAAATCCTGCAGGTATTCTACAATTGTTAAGGAGAATCCGCTTTCCTATTTTCCCTCTTCCTCTTTGGGTATGTCTGTAGTGGGGGAAAGGCAACAGGTTGCAATTAGTAAGGGGCACAAGCTCTGACCTTGACCATCTGTGCTTCCAGGTCCTCTGCAGAACTGGCTAAAGAGCAAGCTTTTGAACAGGAAGGCAGAGGATGAAGGTCATGTGTGCAGCTGGACCGCTTAAAAATACTGTATTCATAACCAACAAAAGTATGCCAATCCCTCACTGTTCCTAGGCTATGTCAGTGGGACAGACCAGTCCTGCCTGACAGAGCGTGTTGTCTCAGACAGTGGCAATGGGAGATCGTATTTAAAGAGAGCATGTGAGCCTGGCTGTGTTTTGTGGTCTTCTCCCTTCATACTCTCCTGGCATCCAGTTTTTGGATGAACAATACTAGAGGATGTAGCCCTGACAGTTCCCTTTGTAGATCCATTGACTGACAATTTGTCCCATCTTTTTAAAAATCTGATACTACTCTCTGCTTTTACAAATGTATTTAGCAAAAATAATTCCAGAAATTTACTACCAGCTGTGTAAGAAAAAAAGTTTTATTTTACCTGTTTTAAAACTAATTTTCTGCTGGGATTTGGTCTTCTAAAAGATTTGGTAAGCAACGGTTTGCAGTTCACTGTGGACAAACCACTGCCCTCAGGACTTTGTAAACCTTGTCCGTATCTCTCTTTAGCCTTGTCCTCTCCAAACTGCAGTCCAGCCTTTTGAGTCTGTCTACACATGGCAGCGCTATCACCTTGTTCATTTTGGCTGTCCTGCTCTGTACCTTCTCTGATTTCAGTGTACAGGGTGTTGGTGCCCAGGTGTTGGCAGCGGGGGGACCGCAGGGCACAGCTGAGCCCTTCAGCCAAGCTGATGGTGCCTCTGGGAAAATTTGTTTAAGAGGGCAAAAGGGCAAAAACCACAGGATGTAGAGAGGAGGAGGGAAAAGTATTTTGAGGAACACCAAGGTCAGAGGAGGAGGAGTCGTCGCTCCGTGGTGCTGGAGCAGGTACTCCCTGCTGCCTGTGGAGGACCTGTGCTGGAGCAGATATTCCTGACCGGAGCTGCAGTTGGTGGAGAGCCCACGCCGGAGCAGAGGATAAGTATGAGGAGGAAGGAGCGGCAGAGCAAAACCACCATGTACTGACTGCAAACTTCCCCAGCTCCTTGTGCCGCTCATTGCCTCTCCAAAGGGACTGCATGTAGCCTGCAGTGGTAGCACGGGGGCAAAGAAGAGGAGCCTGGAGCAAAGGAGTGGGAAAGGAGGGAGGAAAGGTGTTTTCCCTAAGTGTGTAAATGTCTGTTTCTTTCTGTTTGTTTGTTTCCTAATGCCTGCATCAGTAATTGAATGTATTAGTATTAATCAAAAATAAATCAAGTTAATTTTCCCCAAGTTGAATCTGGTTTGCTTGCAACAGTACTTGCTATGTCATCTCAACCTACAAGCTCCTTTTTTTCCCCCATTTTCTCCCCATATTGTGCTGGGGGCGGGGGTTGAGCTAGTGGCTGGGTGGGAGTCTGGCTTCTGTCTGGGGCCAACCCACCATGCCTTCTTGAGAAGCAGAACCCAAATCCACTCAAGATGAGGGCACACAGTGGTTTCATGTATGTTCAAATCCGTCCAGTTCTATCTTATTCTCAGTACCCTTCCCAGCAGTGCCCCACAGCTGGGTAGTTTTTGTTCATGTTGGCTGCTGCAGTGAGTTTAATCCAAATTTTAGAATGCGAAATTCCCAAGCCTCGCTCTGTTTTGCTTTTAGATTTAGTTCTTCAAAATAGGGATTTTCTCTGTGTTTAAATCATGCCCAAATCCCAAAAGGGAATCTAGGTTCTACCACAACATCTAATATTTATTAGTAACTGTCTGCTTCTTGATCCGTAGTGAGGGATAGGCAAGATTTCATCTTACATTTTTTAATTAAAGATGCAGGTGATGAAATAAAAATCTAGATGCTCTAAATCAGTGGCTACTCTGGGTATAAAAGATATCCATTACACTTCCTGAGTATCGTGTTTTCTTTGTGTCAGCTACCCAAGGTTGATACAGAAGCTGTTAATAAATGTTACTAGAAAATGTCCTGAACACCACTTCAGAAGTGCTTGGTCTACACTTCATGTTTTGTGTTACCAAAACACAGCATATCCAGTGAAAACATGCTACTCCATCTGAGATATTCTTAAGAATGCAGGATAAGTAGTTTCAAAAAGCAAATAAGAAATAGTGTTCCTACCTAATGGTGTGTCAACCAAAATTGCATTGAACAGCTCAGTGGGGTTTGAGGCAATGCTGACTGCTTCCATTTGCTCAAAACTCCCCAGTGGATGGCACTTGGGAACAAGTTCAGCTATAGGCCGCTGATGTAATGTGCCAGTTATTAGAAGAATTACATTGTCAATCATGTAGCTGTATCTGTATTTGAAAGAAAAAGTAAAAGAAATGAACCCTATCTTTAAAATTAATTTTCCTTTGAAAAAATACAAAACCAAGATTTTTGAAAGTTAGTAATAATACTAAAGTCAGAAAGAACCACAGTATTTGTAGGTTTGTACATTCACTCTGTATCAATGTCTCATTTATCAAAAACAAACAGAAGTTTTTAAATAGCAAGTAGGTAACAGACAGTATTAATTTTAAATACATGACTGAGTTTGGGAAAGAGACACTTTTAAAGAAGGGGAAACTGAACATGAATATAATAAGCATAACAGCTGTGAAGTGTAGATTCACTATAACAAGTGAGAATGGGTGGTATGGAAAAGTAAATCACCTGAGCTAGCAGCTTCTCTAGTTTGGGATTTTGTTATTTCATGAACTCTGCAGTTTTATTGCTGAGATTCCCACACACTTCTTCTCTGTCCATGAACTTAGGGCTTTCTTCTCACTCAGCTTTAAACATCCTCCCATGAGGAAACTACAAACAGGTTCTCACAGATTTCTTCTTTATTGCTGAAAGTTTTCAGTAAAAGTTTTCTATCAGCTTCTTACTAGTTTTACTGTCAGATAGGCTGATATGGGTTTTGTAAGTGACTTGGCAATGTGAAAGCTATTCCCTTGGGATGCTTGTAGCAAGGCTGCCAGTCTTCAGCTTGCAGCATTGATTCAGAACACAGCTAGAGACACATACAGATTAATATGATCTCACACAAAATCTGGGAGGGGGCTCAGGGACCTGGTGAAATGTAGCTCAATGATTTAGTAATTGTCTTGAATATCTTAAACTACTGTCTCCATTATTAGAAAACAACAGCGTGCAGAGATTGTGCATACACATGTACCCATGCATGTCAATCAGTGTGAGAAAAGAGCTGCCACAATTTTCATATTTTCACTTTCATTTCTCTGAAGCAAAAGGTAAACATTATATGCTTCAGGTCACAGTTGTCCTAGGGCAGTCTTTAAGATCCTGTTGATATATTTGCCTAAAACTGGTCAGCTACACTTGACCCCCCCAAAAAAAAGAATAATGATACTTCATTTTGCTGTTACAATAAAAATACTCCTTAAAAGTAAGCTGAACAATCTAGTGTTCTTGTTATAATATTTTTAAAAGATAAGATCAAGGGGAGTAAAGAGTTAGGTAAAATATCCTGCTGACATTTCACTAATCTGCATTATTATACTGTTATAAAGCAGATCCTTGTTCTTAATGTTCTTTATGCCATTCATTGACAAATTTTATCTGTTTATAACTGTATTGAGATCAGAACTTTCTCTTCATCTGGCACGAAACAGCACTTGTGCTTTTTAAAAAACCTACTTGGTTCTAAGTACCTTGCTATACACAACATAAAGTTTTACTGTTGGTAATGTTCAAATGTTATAAAAAGTATGACAGGTGTATGATGTGCTGTCTTTCCCCCTTTAAAAAAAGTCTAGAACTTGCCACATTCCTAGGAGTTAAATCACTGCCCTGCACATCATGAAATTCCGAATCCTGCATGAGTCACCCCCACAAACTTCAGTTTTGCAAGTTCTCTGACTTAAATGATGTTTGATAATTATAACCATTTTTCTCAATCCCTACTACTCCTCCTGCCACTGTACACAGAAAAAAAATCTGCTTGTGTGCTTTAAAATAAATAGTTGCAAAGACAACAGCTCTTCATATATATATTTTCAGAACTTATATTAGCAAATAAAGTATGTAAATGTTGCAGTATAAAAGTGATTTTGCTATTCTTGAAACATAATAGAAATTCAAGTACAATACATTTACACTGTTCTAACTTGTAGCTATGCTTTTGCTTTGAGTCTATGTGGTAAGCTATGTGGTAACATTACTTACGTGATAAAATTCAGAAAAGTAGCAAGTGGTTCAAAAGCATGGTTTCTAAAGTAATGAAATTCCGTGAGTAGTTTTGATTTCAGTTTATCATCGATGGTGGAAATAGTGAGGGGGCCGGTTTCGTTAGCCAAGAAGTTGCCATAGTCTGTAGTCTGTAGATGTAACTTCAGATCTGCAATTAAATTCAAGGAAGCTCATGAGAATCATAGAGTCATAGAATCATAGAATACTTTGGGTTGGAAGGAACCTTTAGAGATCATCTAGCCCAACCCCCCTGCAATAAGCAGGGACATCTTCAACTAGATCAGGTTGCTCAGAGCCCCAGCCAACCTGACCTTGAATGTTGCCAGGGATGGGACCTCCACCACCTCTCTGGGCAACCTGTTCCAGTGCTTCACCACCCTCACTGTAAAAAATTTCTTCCTTATATCCAATCTAAGTCTATCCTCCTTTAGTTTAAAACCATCATTCCTTGTCCTGTCGCAGCAGGCCTTGCTAAAAAGATTGTCCCCATCCTTCCTGCAGGCCCCCTTTAAGTACTGAAAGGCCGCAATAAGGTCTCCCTGCAGCCTTCTCTTCTCCAGGCTGAACAACCCCAACTCTCTCAGCCTGGCCTTGTAGGAGAGGTGCTCCAGCCCTCGGATCATTTTTGTGTCCCTCCTCTGGACCCACTCCAGCAGGTCCATGTCCTTCTTGTGCTGAGGGCCCCAGAGCTGGACGCAGTACTCCAGGTGAGGTCTCACCAGAGCAGAGTAGAGGGGCAAAATCGCCTCCCTCGACCTGCTGGCCACGCTTCTTTTGATGCAGCCCAGGATACGGTTGGCTTTCTGGGCAACAAGTGCACATTGCCGGCTCATGTCCAGCTTTTCATCCACCAGTACCCCCAAGTCTTTCTCCGCAGGGCTGCTCTCAATGCCTTCATCCCCCAGCCTGTATTGATATCAGGGGTTGCCCCGTCCCAGGTGCAGGACCTTGCAGTTGGCCTTGTTGAACCTCATGAGGTTCACAGAGGCCCACCTCTCCAGCTTGTCCAGGTCCCTTTGGATGACATCTCGTCCTTCCGGCATGTCAACCGCACCACTCAGCTTGGTGTCATCTGCAAACTTGCTGAGGGTGCACTCAATCCCACTGTCTATGTCATTGATGAAGATGTTAAACAGCCCTGGTCCCAGTGTGGACCCCTGAGGGACCCCACTTTTCACCGGTCTCCATGTGGACATTGAGCCATTGACCATGACCCTCTGGATGTGACCATCCAGCCAGTTCTTTATCCACTAAACAGCCCACCCATTAAATCTGTATCTCCCTAATTTAGAGAGAAGGATGTGGGGGACCGTATCGAAGGCTTTACAGAACTCCAAATAGATGACATCCATTGCTTTTCCCTTGTCTCCCCTTACAGTGGGAGGGGAGAATATACTGTTGTTATATTGTCTACAAACCAAATAAAAAAACTTCTAAAATGTTAATTTCTAATGTTATATTTTCATATTAAAGGTCTGATTATACTCTATTGGAAAGATTTTGCCTTAGGTTTAACATAGAGTAAATGCATAATTACTGCAAATTTGTACTGCCTTCTACCAGTAAGGCTTACTGCATGCCACAGGAAAGCACAAATAATTGACACCTTTGTCAGAAGTTTCACTGGCAACTTCAGTTTCCAGCCACACCAGGCACAATATTACTTACTGTTCTCCCGAGCCTCTTTGAATCAAGTTTGTTCAAGAGTTTGATTTCTCTGATTTATTCAGGGCACTGCTCTTGGACCATTGTAATATGTCAGTTGTTTTGTCTCCTGCATTCCTATGGACTATTATGCATCAATAGGAATCATCCTTTAACTTTGTTAAGATCTTAAATTTTCATATGAAACATTTAAATCTCAGGTAAGACTATAACCTTATGTTATCAGGCTGCCCAAAGAGGAGGAGAGAACACATCTTGCCTCGTTCAGATTCTGAGCTCCAGATGGCTTCTGCACTGGAACACTCAAAAGGGCACAGTTACACTCTCTTAGCATTTCTGGTTTGGCTTTGTCTGATTTATGGCTGCTACTACCAGATCCTAAGAAGCTATTCCAGAAACTTGGGTTATTGTGACATATTCTGCCTGAGCTCCCAACCCTGATAACTGTGGAAAATGGGTTGATTAGACAACAAAGTTGGAAGAAGATTTTGCAATAGCAAAGAATTAATTCCACAAATTTCCTCTGCTAGCCATTTTTCACCATGAGGCAAAAAAGGATTTGATTCAGTTCTTAGTGTTCGAAGCAGTTTTACATTTCCTTTTAGAAAAAACCCTGCTATATTGCATAATTATGTTCAAAGGCTATATTAAAACTACTGTAAATTATAGATTGGGATAATGTTGTATGGTTTGGGCATTCATAATGATTAGATTTCCAGATAAAATCTGAAGTTACATTTAGGAAAAGGACAACAACATTCACACTGACTGAAATATGCAGTTAGCAAGTTGTGCTTTTATCAGTATAGTAGCTACTCTTTCCTAATTCCCCATATCTATACTTTCTTAGTATGCAGTAAGGTTGTCTACACTGAGACTTAAAGCAAAAGAACTAGTACATTACAAATTCAAACTCCTACGTCTAGCACTTCAGCTTACTGAGATGGATAACCCTCAGAGTTTTCTATGCAGTTCAGCTGCCACTGGAGCTCATTTTAGCAATTACATCAACAGACTCTTGGATAGGACAGCCTTACTCAGCTAGCTCTCTGGAACTGTTAGCATTTCTCTAGGTCTTCCTGCAATGGACTGAACTTATGCTAGCAGTGTAAACTAATTGCTTCTTGAAATTATGTAGATTGTCACAAAACTGTTGACAAAAGAAGGCAGAGGTAATCGGTCTTTCAATGGTCAGAGACAGATGCTAGGAAATAGCCATAGTTTCAGTACAGGCCTCCGTGTAGGAAGAAGAAAGAGAATCAAAATATGAAAAAAGAAAACCACTTAATTCAAGAAAGAGAGAAAGGTAAAAAGATTAAGAGATAAGTAAAAATGCTGAATTATGCTCAGAAATTAGTCTAAATATGTAAGACCAGCTTTTAAAAAAATAGCTAATATTTTCATATCACATCTACATTTCCTGTGAAAATTTATTTTTACTTTCTCTTTTTATTGCAAAGAAGGTTAAAATACTTGGCATATGGTGGGATTAGGTAACACTACCTCATTACATGCAGAGAGCTGAATTCCAGCTTTCCTCAATTCCTTTTCAGACAAACCACTGATATCTGCCTGAGTCACACTCTGTAAATGCATTCTGAACATGGTGGTTTTCAGAGGTTTAGTACCTAAAGCAGACTGCAAAACCCAAATATCAGCCCCAAGTATTGAGCATTCTGAAGTATGTTTAACATCATCATGAGATGAACAGAAAACAAACCCAACTGATTGAGAGTAGTTTGACAAGACTGTGTTGCCTTCCTCAGTTCTCTTACTGACTGAGTGGCTTCAAAATCCATGTCCTAACAAAAAGCATGAAAAATATTAGCTATGACACATTAAATAGCCCCACTGGGCTCTCAAAAGCTATGGACGAAATACTATGCCCAGGAATATTGGATTTATGACCCTGTCACTTCCACTTCCCACCACTTCCACTTCCAAGAGAAGTATTTCTTCTAAATGATTTAATAAATGCCAGCATGCATACTGCATGTAAGAAACAGTATTCAACGCTATCTCATGCTCTTGCCCAAAACAATTGAGAAAACAGACACCCACAAGCTCCAATACCATATAATGTCAATGAGGAATGTCATAATCAGAGTTCACACCATGACAGAGTTCAGTGCAGCTCAGAGGCTGCTCTGCTGGTCTTAAATGACATTCTCTTGGTTGTTGGCATAAATAAGCCCTGGGGACTAACACAGGCACTTGTACTAGTAACGTGACCTGATGACCTGGCAGGAGTAGTTGCCTGAGCATTACCAGGGCTTCAGACATCCCTGTTCACCAAAACCTTTTAGTGATGGTAGCGCTCCTTTTCTCAGGGGCTCTTGGAGACCTACACAAGACCTACAAATTCTTGTATTTTGTCTGTCAGTATTATTGCCATTGTGTATTTCCTCATACAATTATATGCAGGGAAATCCTGTGTAGGAACTATATGACTTTTAATAACGTGATTTTAAGTCACATGGTTTTACTCACAGTTGAACGGCAATCAGACACAATTAATAGTATGTCTGAAGGGAATTAATGCGCAGAGGGAGACTAGTTTAAGCTGAATGCAGTTAAGGCAGGAATGATGCTATCAGAAAGAAGGAGTATTGTGAGAACTTGAACAAAGCATTAAGCTGGTCTCTCAGTATCAAGCACATGGAGTCTTGTCTGACTCCTCATTTTAACAGCCAACTACCCCCAGTTTTCAGTTACACTGGCGTGTCCTGGCTCTGGCAAGTTAAGTGAACTTATTTCAGTGGTGGTGGTGGGAGCAGAGCTGGGCTGCTTGTCCTTCTGTGACCTACTCTGCCTTCTAGAGAGCGGTAGTCTTTCCATCACACGAGGAAGCAAGGGAAGAGTAAAGCGCTGCATTTACACCACCACCCCCCACATATTCTACTTCAAAGACTGTCAGCGGGGTTCCTCTGAGGATCCCATTCCGCTGAAACAGATGATGACGTAGGGCCAAACTAGTAGCATGCCATGTTGCAGATGTTTCAGCCAGTGTTTCAGCCCACAGGGTAGCTCCATGCAAATTATAATTCCAACAAGCCCAGAAGGATGTCTAAGTTAAGCTGAAGGCCTCTTCTCCTCTCTGTGTGGCCCTGAATTGAGAGGACACAGTGGTATCATCAGTCAATTAGCATCCTCCTTTTTTTCTTTCCCTTTCACTGCGATACTTACTCTGTGATTATCAAGCACATGTAAAGCACTAGCCTACAGTTTTTCTTGTGGTTCTTCTGTACTGACATTATGGTTTCCCCTCTAGAGATATGAAAACCACTTTGAAATGAAAAGATTTTTTTTATTCTATTTATGGGTTACTTGGGGTTTTTTTGATTTTGTTTCTGCTTGTTTGTTTTAGCATATTTATAATATTTTTAACTTATGACAATTTTTGTGGTGTGGTGCTATGCCACAGAATGCAGAATGGGGTAAATTTATTACCTTTTAATGTGAAGACACGAATGGAAGGCACTATTGGACAAGCACAATAGTACTACAGTACAAATCCACGTGCTGGATCTTTTAATTGGACATAAAATACAATGTATGCGTAAAGCTCCATTTTTTACTTTAGAAGTAAAGGTCTGTGTTTTTGGTGCACTGTACGCTCGTGGTGCAAGTTCAGTATTACAGCATCCTGTATCTGCAGAGACATAAATGTATTTGGTCTTGTGTAAAAAATCCAGTACTCATATTTTCATTATAAATAATACATTTGGTAGATAACTGGTGGGAATCTGTTAGCTGTCTAAAAGAAGTAGAAAATGTTGCAATGGAGAAGGAGATGCAGCTGAATAGAGAATAAAGGGAAGTGATAGTGGGTAGTAGAGATGTGCTTGTAGGCATTTTGATGAAGGCTGCTGCTTCTGTTGCTGAAATAATTTGCATTCTAAAATTGAATGAACATTAGAAGGGAGGTTCAAAAATAAAAGTCATTTTTCTTTCTACTATAAATCTTACTTAGAAAAGTATGTTGTCTCTCTATTGTGATCTGTCCATCTGTTGCATGCTCTTAATAATGTCAAAGGTTTATATATCTCAGAAATGTTTGAAAACTACTTCCTGGTTGTAAATAACTTTCTTGTAGCATGACTTAAAATTTAGATAGTTTTTCTTAACTATTCTTAACATGAGCAAGTATTCTTCTGGTAAGGATGAGGGAAATATTTTTTTCTTGTATGTTTTCAAAAACATTTAAACCTGTGTATTTTCATCTTATTCAGAAGTAAGCAGAATTTTATGGGTATTTTTTTTTTTTTCTTCATGGAGCCTTTGATTACATCATTTATTGAGCTCCTCTGCAGAGACAAGTTCAGTAAAAGCAATGTTTAATAATTCCATCAGTCTGTCCCTTGGGTCTTTTATAGATGTTTGAAGCTCTATTAACTTTTTCTGAAGTCTGTATATTCATGGAGCAGGACTTTTTGACTTAAATAATTAGATACAATATCAAGAGTGTCTGTAGAGTCTTTAAGCTGCATAGATCACAACTGCTGGTACAAATAGGCTACAGAAATTGTTGGGTTTATCCAGCTGACATAAGAAATAGATTTTAGTTCTCAGAGTAAGTGTATACATGTGTTCTGTGTGTCTAAATTGCCATTGTATGAGATGAAGAGTTGTATCAGCTCTCCAGCTTATCAGCTAAAGTAGATACATGCACTTGGTCAGCTGAATAGTCTCTAGATCCCATTGACTGTACTGACAATCTCTTCTTTAACTATGAGAGGAACTTTATCCTGCTGACAGGTAAATACCTATATGTATCTATTTAAATGTAGTTGTTTTAATCTGCAAGATGAATGCCATGCAACCTTCCCAGATTTATTTTGTTGTTATAGTAATAGTTTAGAGATCCTCAAAACTCAGCTGTGTATGGGAATCATCAGGTTCTGCACTTCTCATTTCCCCAAATGCATTACTGCATACCAAAGCAAACAATGCTTAACACAGAGCGAGCTTATTATTTCTCCTTGTTCCTTTGTCAAATTAATCTAATGTACTGCATGTTATAGAAATTATTTTGGTGTACAATCATAGCTTTTATTTGGAGTCAGGGAAAGAAACTTTATGTTCCTTTAGAAAGGTGCTTTTTTTTCTGTCGCCTTTTTTTCCTGCCAAATGTCTAGAGGTATGTCATATGATTCTTTGTACCAGTCTGTCTTCATCAGGCTATGACCAGTCTTGGCCACAGAAAGCTGTTTTGGAAACTAGTGTGTGTTCTCTTTATTACTGTGGCAAAGTCACCTTGTGGAAAGGTTTGGGGTTTGGGTTTTTTTTTTTTTGGTTTGGTTTGGGTTTTTTAAAGCTTGAGAATAGTTCAGGTTTATCTTTGTTAAGTCTAGTTTTCTCTTCCTGGTAAGTAGAATGTCCTCCACTGCCCTCAAACTCATGAACTAATAAAGTACTAAAATTATATCTTTTATAGAGAAACTCAGTGCCAAATGGTAAGCTTTTAATAAGATTTTGTGGACTATTTTATCCAACTGAAATGATATGAAACTTCTGTACTTGAACAGTTCTATAGCATGGTTAAAGTCTGAGAAGGTTACCAATCTCCATAGGAACTCTATGGATGAGATTTCCAAACTTTATCAGTAAACCAGAAAATCCCATCATCTGGATTGCTTCGCAAATCACAGTCTGTACAATCCTAGGGTAATTTCTCTGGAAAGCTGTTAACTTAAACATGAGAACAGTTCTTCAAAGCACATCAGGGTTATCTCTGGTTTTTAAGATAAGCTCTCAATACTTCAGTCTTTTACCTTCCCTTCTTCAAAGGTCTAAGGAACAGTATTTCTTCCTAAATAAAATAAACCAGCAGACTTACCTTCTAGTGTCTCGCACTGTGCTAAATTGACATAGTCTGCACTTGTCAAGATCCCAGCTTTGAACCCTCGGACCAGACCCTCCAAGTAGCCATGGTCCACATTGAAGTAAAACTCTGAGTATCCTGGCATGGAGAAAAGGAGATTTAATCTCTCTGCTGGATTCTTGGTAGTACTGAATATTTGCCACCAACTGTTTTTCTCCTCTTTGGAAGGAGTGACAAATAGTCACTGATTTCCTGCTAGCCTATGATTGTGTTTTACCAGCTGGTTTCTTCCTGTTTTTTGCTCCAGTTCCAGCATGTAGTTCCAGTATAGTTGATGCTTACACAACAGCCAGCCAGCAAATCCAACTCCCTCCTGTCAGAGCCAGAAAATGAACCTATTATTGTTGAAAGAGAAGCCAAAATGAAGTATAAGATTTAACCATTGCTCACAAGAATGCTCTGTACTGAGAAAGCATATTACAAAGCTTGATAGCATTTTCGCATTTCTTAAATGTATTATAAACAGGAAGTTATCTGTGAATACCTATGGAAAAAGTATTTCTGCACTAAAATGGTGGGCTGTGGTAGAACATAGCCTATTTAAGGAACTAGGTGGTTTTTTAGTGTCTCTGCCTTTTGTTTTTTAACATTTTTGATTGCTGGAAATTTTCTGCTGCTCATCTCTATCAATAAATATGCATATGAATTTTAAGATCCTTCTCGTAATTACAGTGAACATCAGATCATGCCCACAGGTGAAGGGTCTTTGAAGGGTTTGACTTTCATTAGCCTTTAAAGTGAGTATCCAGAACTTACCTCAAAACTATAGTTAGTCCAAGTTCCAATCAAAATACTCCGGTTATATTCACTAAGCTGTGGAAATAACTCATATTTTTCCTCTTAAAAAATGAAGATTATAAAAATAGGAATCTTGATTTCGATAATGCAGATCTAAAGCCTTTTTAGACCTGATTTTGAGTCAATTTAAGCTCAAAACTGCTAAATCTATACTCTTATACTGAACTGTTAAATCTGCTGCCTTTCAGATTTAGCTGCCCGAAAGCTAACAGTTCAAAGTGGCTATGCTTCTGTAATCAACACAAAAAGTCCTTTTTCTCCCTAAATTCACTAGTGTACGCAACACATGTCTGCAGGCTTTGCTGGAAGGGAAAGTCTTAAAGTCTTATCGCACACTGGAGCTCAGGAATGTTGCAATGAGGTGTCTGAAGACTGCTGCGTGGTTGGAGGGTTAGCACCAGCAACAGAAACTACAACAGCTGTCTGCCATCTGCATCTCAACACTTAGACTCAGTTTTCAGTGCTTTGAACACATTTGGTGTATTGTGTCGGCTGAAGACATGCGGCTTGGCTTTTCTATTGATCCCTTGCACTGAAATGTGGCTGCAGCGAGAGTTGTGAGTTGGCAGCCACGGGGACAAGGCTGTGACTATGAGACTTCCACCCCTATCCTGGGAGCTGAGAGACTGATGACAGCTTGGTACTCACCAGGTGATTCCTGTCAATACCGCCTCGCTCCAGGCCACAGCAAGGCTTCGTAGGCCATACAACGAGGCATGAGGTGCTTGGGCGTTCGCTGCCCAAGCAGCCACCTGCTGCCTCCTCTAGGAAGAAGGTCACTAGCTAGCTGGCTTCTTGGCCGGGTGGCCAGGAGCCTCTGATGGGCAAGAAGTGGCCACAAGCCACCTGACGGGCCAGGCTCCGCCAAGGGCGTAATAACTACTGCACCTTGGGGGGTCAAATTAAAATTGTCTCAGGCTGGTTATTACCACGCCTGTAATCAGCTGCAGGGGAAATAATGACAGCATTTAGACATTTAAAAAAATCACATGCTCAAATATGCAAACTGTAATTAGTTGGGAGTTCAAATGGTGCCTGAGTATTGAAGTTTGCTCCTTGTAAATTAGGCTTACAGTTTGAAGTTGGTCAGTTCTTAGCATTGCAGAGTTAACCCAGATAAAGAAGAATGAGACAGATTAGGCCTATTAAACAAGAGAAATAAAACAGCTCCCTCCCACACACAAACAATTTGGTTTTGTCTCCCAAGTCTGCATGCTGGCAGTGCTCGGAACCTCCACATGCACGAAAGATGTTAGAAATAGTTTGTTGATGATGTTTGAAAAGCCAGGGCAATTTTTCAGGAAACATGACCACTGTCAGCGCTTCCTTACTGACACATGAAGATAATGACATTTTAACTTAAACGTGCTTTTTTGTTGTTGTTGCTGTCATCATCACTGTTGTAGTCTGTTTCTCTCAACAGCCTCTGATATTAATTTTTTCAAGGAAAAGAAACCAGGAGAGGTGATAATATGAGGGACTTTATTGTGTACACTGAGAACAATGTTTGGTTTTAACCCACACATCTCTGAAGTGTGTGCTACATAAACAAGTAATGTCTTGCAGCAGCTGAATTCAGGCCTCCCCCAGCTGCAATCACAGCATATCAGAATGTGGCACATACCCAGCTGGTGGCAGTCCAAGGTTGTGCTGCCGACAAGCTTCCAAAACTTCAGACAGCAGAGCCAGTGCAGAAATGGCTTTGCAATAGATCCTAAATTTAGTAAGGTGCGGGGTCATGTGAATACTGCCTGGCAGGTGCAAATACCACCACTGGTGATCCTCCAGTGAGAAAGTGCTACCACGAGATCCATAAATACTGTCGGGACCATCACTTGAAGTATAATCACTCAGCAAAGTTGTTTTATGAAATCTGTGTAATTCTGAATTATTTCAGGAAATTGCAAAATCAGGCTGAAGTCTTGAGTGATTTTTATATATTAAGGGATAAGGTGTCAGATCCAGGTTAATAGACTGCATTCAAGAACATCAGAAATTGCTCAGTTCTCTGATTTCTGTTACAAGAAAAAATGGTGAAAGGAGACAGCCTGAGCAGCAATTTAGACATGATACATATAATTAGCTAATGCACTAGAATCTTGTATAAATATATATATGTTCAGTATCTATTGTTGTAATACTATCAATATCACGTTCAATATCTGTTGTTCTAATTTCTTAAAATGAGTGGCTAGTACCATCTGATTTCTTTAACATTTTGTAGGAGGTAATTTTTTTAAAAAAATACAGTTCTTTATATTAATGAATTTATTTATATAGAGCTGTGACTTGGCTTTAACAAATAATCATGTGAGAAAATACGATATTCTCACCTGTTAAGTTTGTGGAGTGCAAAGGTTGAGATATTTTTAAAAGAATTTTTTAGTAGTGAGCTAAACATACTGATAGCATGTTTGGGAGGTGAAGTGAATTCAGTTAGGCAGAATTAGCAACACAAAACTGATCTAAGAGCAGAATTTAGCGTTTGATACTGACAGTTTTTGAGAAACTGTGAAATAAAATGTATATATTATTTAACCACAAGAGGTCATCATAACACTGATGTAAACCACCTTTCTTCATTTTTTTTTTTTTTCACCTCCACTGAAAGAAAGAAACTTGAAATGTGAAAAAAGTTCTGGGGTTTTTAATTTGTTTTCAGCTAATCTAAAGCTAACAATAAAAAGCACATATACTTGTCACTCAGAAGTGACAAACAAAATATTTGTTTTACCTGTATTTTTGCTATAACCACAGATTTTCTCTGAGCTTCCTCTTTTTTTCTTTTTTTAACAGTGTTGACAGCTCCTAGTCATGAGGTTAATAATGAAGGACAAATGACAAAAAATCAGCAGAAGAGTGAGTAAGTGGTGATATACCAGTGGAGTGTTGACCCTAAATCACATGAATTCAAAGTTACTCTTTTTTTTCAGTAGAAGTACTTAAAGTTGCTATTTTATTCATCTGGGAATCTCATTTAGAAGTCTATTTATAACAGCTTTGGCCAGGCAGATCTCTGCTTAAATTGTGGTTTTGCTTATCCAGAAACAAAATTAATTCAAGTCTTCATTGTGCAATTGCTTACGCATATAATTAGCATTATGTGTGCCAGATTCACTGTTATCACTACATAGCGCTGCTTCAATGTGTGGGTGAAACAGATTTCTTCATCTGTGTATATATTGACCCTTTTTATTTGGATGTGAGAGATTTTTGACCTAACACTGGCTCTATACTTCCTATCCTGTCAGTGGAAAATGCACCTCCCTTGTTTATAAATCAGAAGTATTTTAAAAAATATAACCTGTTCTTTCAGGTGTTCCCATCCCCTCCCCCCCCCCCCCAATAAAAAAAAAAAAGGATTTTTTTTAGATGAGCTAGGTAAAAATTGTTATGAGCTGTATGCACTATTCAGATCAAAACTATTTTAATTTTCTAATGCAATTTAATAGTATCTAAACCAATCTAGAGACTTCTGCGATGGAATGTTTCTAGTGGTTTTTTTTGTTTTGTTACATATCTTTGTACTGGCACTGAAAGCCAACGACATCAAAACTCCTTAAACTTTGTAAATTCTGGAATGTTCTGCTGTAAATTTCTGATGGGTGTGGCACATTCCTAAAATTCTTTCCAAAATATGGTCTGTTGAAATCCGTCATTTTCTGAAATAATAGTTGGACAATTCTGATTGCAATATGTAAACTGAGATTTAACCTTTCTGAGGTGCTGAGTACCTGCAACTCTTGTAAGCTGAATGTCAAACACAATTAGATACCCCATGGACCCTAGCAGTCTAAGTAGCTACAAGTGTGCTAGCATGGGTAGCAGACGTGTAGCTCAACTACAGCTAACACAATTATGTTTGTCGCAGTTTCTGAGCTTTGCTGAACTGCTCTCAGCCATGAAGAAACAGCCCAAGTGAAGTTGTATCTGTGACTTCTTAAAAAATAAAATGTATTAAATAAATAATATACTATATATGTATTACATTTTCATAAAGTATATGAAAGTTGAGAATGATGATAGGCTATACCTGTATAGGCACAATCCAGCTGCCATGCTTTCTAGCTATTTTTAAAGCGTGATAAAGGTGCATTCCCATGCAGATCTTATTGATAGCTAAGCCCTTATGCACAGGAGGCAATAATCTTGTGCCAACAACAGCTTGTACCTAGCTGACACACCCAGTGCTAGCCTGCCTCCCAGCCAATTTACACTGTCTTTGCTGAGAGTCTTCACAGCAATTATGCTCCCCCAACTTTCCTATCACGTGATTATCATAGAATCATAGAATCATAGAATGCTTTGGGTTGGAAGGGACCTTGAGAGGTCATCGAGCCCAACACCCCTGCAGTAAGCAGGGATTGAACCTGTGAACTTGGTGTTATTAGCACCACTTGGCATTATTAGCACCAATTCTTTCGATTGAATTTACACAAAATGCACCTTTTCCTCCTGTTCCTTGTTAGACGTGTTATTTTGATATTGGGTTCACAAATAGCACTCACTGATGCTATAAAATATCAAAGAGCTTCCTTTTTCCCCTCCCTTGCCTTCAAAAGATAATCTAGCAGCTTTTAGGTCAACAAGGCTTTTGGGGTTTTGGTCTTTGTTCAGGGAATTACATGGCAGCATACTAAGAAGGATTTCATCAGAGACTTAGAATGGTAAGTCTGTGGAGAGGAGCCAGGAGAAAATCATTATCAGTAGATGTAAACCTAGAGAAAAGCAGATTTGAGAGAATTAACAAAGCTCTGGAATGCTTTCAGAAGTGAAGCTGGAATTTTACAAAATTTATACACTCACTTAGAAAATTGGGCTACTTTGGTGTGAATAACTCTTACTTTTGGAGGCTGACATTCACATGAACTCAGCAGCCTTCTGCTCAGGACTCAAGTTCTGGCTAATTCTAATGAGGATGGCAAGAATTCAGATCCTGTGTTTATCTTTAAGGCCCTTAAGCCTTTCTCTGCACAGTGTCAGGTCTTTTTTCTGTTATTGTAATTTTTACTCTGCTTCCCGAGAAGTTTTTATGCAGGTGAGCGCCCTTTTCTCTTCTTCATGATGCGTTATTCATTAACTGTCACAAAATTCACACTCAACAGGCGGTATCTCGAGATTCCTTCAGGTATCATGAAGGTTTTATCTGTGATACATCCTGAAAGTAAAATAAGGATGATAAAACTTTAAAATATGAAGGTCAAAAAACTCAATGTGAAGTGCAAATGGTCCATTACTTCTCCACAGTTACAGTTCTCTACTGTACCAACTCCCCCACTCTGAGGACCATAATTGGAATGGTTTCCTCAATTCCCTAATGATTTCTAACACAGATACAAATTGCTACAGCTTTTTTTTGCTGGTAGGCCAATTGGCCATTAATATTTATTTTTGACTGTCAAATTTATCCACTTCAAAAAACAACCAGATGATGTACATGACTGCAAAATGTAGCGTTCTGTTAACATGACATTAAGTTGTTGACATTACAGAAGGATACTTTATTTCTTGCTCTATAAACATAGCAGTTAAGCATGCTGAAGCAAAGAACATGACTGTGAGTGTACTGGTGTTACCCCATGTGTCATACCAGGTGTCTGCTAGCTGTCTTTTTATGGCAGATAATTACAAACCTCATTGGAAGACAAATGGAGTTGGAAAAATAGATTTTCTGTACTTTGAAATGGTAGTTCCTTGAAGGGTGGAGTTGCAAGATATTAACTTTTGGATATCATTTAATACCTTATATGAAAAAAATATTGTTTCAAAGTAGCAAGAGGTATTGTCAAAATTCAAGTTTAAACATTGAACAAATGGATAATTACTTTTAGTGACATAATGGTCTTTGGTGTTTATGAGCTCCTTCACTTTTAAACATTGATATAAGGAATTTACTAAATGCAGAACATTCTTATTGTTATTATGATTTGTTGTTTTCCTTTTGCTGGCTGCCACCACCACTTATTTTAATGCATATTCTTGAAAATGGATTCCAGAACACAGGATAAAACTCAAATTATAATATGGATTGGATCTGTTTATGACTTGAGAAAAAAGCTGCAAGTGTGAAACTTATTAAGTATTCAGATCCAGAATGAAAGAGAATAAAATTAGAAGCATAAATTCTTACTTTTGGCTGTCTTCATATTATGCTGTCACTTTAAACTTGGTTTCAAATCTACTGGATAGTAACATGTTCCTAACTACATTGGGTCCTTGTTACACAATTATCCCATGGGAAAGAGCAGCTATGTATTCCAGACAATGAAAAGAGGCCTCCTATTATTTCTTCCCTCATGAAACCTAAGCTGTTGCACCAGTTTTGCACAGCATTTTATGTTACTTTACATTCTACAAACGTTATGTACAAATGGACAATATACATGTAGATGCATCATGTAGAAATAATCTGCACAAACGCAAGATAAGTCTCTTCACATGGGCTAAAAAGGGCTGTGATTTAACACGTGAAATCAAAAAACCCCTTCCATTAATAGGAGATACTAGATAGGGTCCAGAATGAATGTGTTGTGTTTTTTTCATTTCAGTATTCAGTATAGAACAAGCAACACAAAAATTAATTTGAAAATCAACAAGCCATGGAGCAATTTTTTCTACTTCCTGACCTGCCTGGAAATAGAACAGCTGGGGAAGAAAAAGACCCTGTCTTTCTGGAGGGCATGGTTTTCTGGTATTTTTATCTCTGTTGACTTTCCCACTGCTTAGTAAGTGAAGATGATATGAATGTGTATTGCGGAAAATGAAAAAGCAAAATTTAGGGATATTAACACAGGGAAGAGGACATTGAGAGAGATGGCTGTTACTGAGAGTTGTGAGGATAACTTGAATAGGGCTCGAAAAGGAAGAAGGATTCTACCAAAGGATCAATGGATGGAAAGGTCATTAAAAATTCTCAAGAACAACTGGAAGAATAAAGCAGAAATACTAGATGAACGATAGCGATCACAGAGGATTTTATTGCAAAAGGAAGCAACCAGGGATGGGATGAACGCTGAGATGGCTTCAGTCATTTGGAATGGAGAACATCTCCTACATCTATTTCTTGTAATTTTTATTACAGTTCAATTTTCCATTTCCGGCTTTTTTCTGAAAAGATTGTGAATAAAGTCTTAAACCTGTGATGTACTGCAAAATCAAAACTCTCTTTTAACAGAGGGATGAACAGAATTTGACTCGAGGATTAATATAACTTTTTCTGGCTACATGAATCGGGTAGATTCAAGAAGTACGTTGTTCAGCTTCAGACTTGAAGCCTGATGTGTTACAAATTTTTCACTAGATGGAGCAATAGTATCCTTCTTAAAATGCTAGCAGTTCACTGAACAGCTCTGCCAGGAACTTTAAATACACAATGACATTCTGACCTAAATCAGTATATGTTGGAAATGGGACATTTAAACTTGGGAATATATTTTTATTCAATTTGAATATTTATTTCAATTTTTGATAAGCATTTTGCTAGCTCTGATACCTGTTAAGAATTATACAAATGTATGATTATTAATTTTAATTCTGTTTAATCCTCATCTTCATGAATGGTACATAACTGATGGTAAAAGTAACATAGAAAACAGTGAAGATAATAACCTAGTACTTACATGTTTTTTTGTTTAATGCATGTAATAAGAAAGAAAAACACATTCTGGCTTATTTGTTACATAGATATTTGTGTAGTTACAATTCTTCAAAATGTCATTTTACATAAATGCAAACTGCAAATTCATTGTTCAAAAAATCTCTTTTCAAGGTAGATTAAAAGATAGTGATGCCTAAAAAATAAATTAAGAAGCTTTTCAATCACAGTCTATCTTCTCAAGATTTTTGATTCAAGAAATATTGGTGGTAAGGTTTAGAATTTTTCCATATATGGCATTTATGGCAGAGACCCTTCTCTTGATACCTGTGTGAATAATGATTCTTAATCAAAAGATTAATTAATCTTTTCTACAGGACTATATTTTCAGAAGAAAGATGACAATATTATTTTACAAGAAAATGTCAAGGTGGTAGATTTTTAATTTTTATTCAGTGCTCAATAGTATTTGTTTATATATTTTACATTTTAATCCATACATTTCAGTTCACAGCTTGATTTGCTCCTGTTATGTTATCCCAGTACTTTGGCTACAGGTCTAGAAAGTAATACCCAAACATGCATTATACTGATGGTTTATGAAATGACTTATTTTTCAAGCTTGCATTTGTTTGATGTCTGATGTTTTTAGAAAGAGCAATTGGTTACAGTAATGGTCAGAATTAATTTTTTAAATTAAATCAATATATCAAATATTGCTTTGCACTGAGGAAGGATTCTGGTCTATAATGCATTTGTTTACTTCATTTCCTCCACATGTAGCAGAATTAAAATGGTGTTTCTTTAATTATATAAAAGGATTAGAAAATAAATAACTATCAGATAAAATAAAGACAGCTTACGACTGCTGCTGGAAGGCTGATAAAATAAATCCTAAATTTGGAAAGAAAGCACATAGAAATTATGCTCTGTTACATTTTAATAAGTGCCTTACTAGCTGTGTAAGCTCTTTTTCTTGATAGATTGCTCTTTCTGACATACTGGAATCTCATTCATAAATTGATCTGAGTCTTCAGTAAAATGGCAGAGTTGGTTTTAAACAACTACTGTGTATTTCTGAAATCTGGATGTAGAGTTCTTTGAGACCCTTTCTTCATTACTCGTTAAAGAAAACTGTATGTCAGCACTCTGCAGTACAATGGGTGACTGAGCTGCCAGAGCACGCCGTCATAAGGACTTAAACACTAGAAGAAATGCAAGTACTATTCAGGATAAAAGTTCTTAATACCACATTCTCCTAAAAATGCAAATGAGCACATGGATCATGGGAGAGGTTATTTCAGGAGAGCGATTTCATTTTTATCTTTTCCAGTAAAAAGTCATATACTTTGGTCAAAAAAATGCACAAATATTTAATAGTAATAGCAATGCAAGTGCAGTAATTATTCTGGCGCTGCCTCCTCTACTGAAAAATAGATGCTAAACCTTCTTTAATGACAGGGCCTTATTATCCATATGTAGAGGGACCCATGGGACAGGTGGGAGAGACAGTACAAAAATTTTTCACCCCATTACTTGGGCAGTTAGGATCTGATTTAGCATTAAAAAGTACAAACCTGGATTTCTGTGGCTCCAGTGCCAGGAATATTGAATGAAATGTCCAAAAGTTTTGCATCTCTGACCCTCTTAACCCTAGACCCAGTGCATCAGAAAACAAGGTATAACGAGTTATCAAATTTTTCACAGCCTTATGGACAGGATGAATGCCAGCAAACAGATCAGACTTTTGTCTGACTTCAAGTAGAGAAAGAAACTGTGAAACTTAAAGGCATCTTTCTCTTTCTAAATCTTATCATTTTCTTACTTAAATGAGTGAAGTAGCTGATGTTGTCACAACAGTACTTTGTACAAATTTTGTAATTTGTAATTTGATAAATATGTACAAAAATCTTAAAATACTTTGAGAGTAAAGGATCTGGTCCACAATACGAATAACAAGCACATTCCTGCCTGCATATATAAAAAGCAGGTTCCCCAAACTCAGACTTTAAACTCTGTAACAAAATGTGATGATCTTAGGCAGTCATAAAAAACAGGTAAAGAACTTGTTTAAAAATAATACCAAGAAATGCCTGGTTAATTCCCTAATCTCCGTGTGCTCTGTATACTATCTTGAGCAAATTATATTTACAGTTCCTTGCCTTTGATATTATGAACAAAAGCAAAATACAGCGAAGGCTTAAGCTGGTACTGTACATACAGTCTTTTCACTCCGATTGGTACATGTGTGAACAAATGATAAGATATGGAAAGAACTCCAATTATAGAGAAGATAATTTACTGGAAAAAAATTTAGGTTGGCCTTCTCACAGTAAAAATTGCTTTAATTTATACTGCTCTACATCTTCTCCTACTGCAGTTTCAGATAAATCTGATTCCCAAGGAGTCACATAGAGTGCGTAAATATGAAACAAGTGTAACCAAAAGGTGCTGCTGAACAGCAGCTGGTTATTGTCTTGAATTTAAAATTAAATTCATAGAAAATATGAAATTTTTCAGCATAGCTTGCTAAGTGATATATTAGTTAGGTACATACATTTTGCTACTAGATTTTTTATTTAAGGAATTTAATTTGACTATTACCCAGAGAATTTCCAAGTGATATTCACAAGATGATACTTCTCAATGACATTAAAATATTCATGACTATAAAACAAGGCACCATGCCAGAAATTACCATGATTAGTTTTCAAATTATTGTATTTTTAGCTTTGTTTTTTAAAAAAATCATATTTTCATTCCTCTTTCTTCCCTTCTCTTGCAAAGCAAATAAATCTTCTCAAGTCCATGATGCTTCAGTACTTTTCTGCTCAGTTCATATTCTCTGGCAGGCTTCTGTTCACTGATTGTTTTCTAATTCATGATGCTATGCGTTAATGTCTGTAAGGATTCTGCAGAGCTGTCTTTCAATTCCTGCAACGGTTATATGGCATCTCAGTGAGTTTATAATTTTTTTCATTTTTAAAGGTTCTTAGAATGGAATCTGTCCCACTTTGTCTGGCTTATGTAGTGTTTGCTCATAGCTGCCAAAGACATTATTCCTGTTAATTTTTAAGTGCGTCTCCATAGACAGAACAATGCAGATTGGTCTCCCTGCCAGTTCATTGACCTCTTAACTCAGATTCAGTTTGAAATTCCCAACATTAGCTGTAACTCAGAAGGCAAGCTGACAGAATATCCTTAACTATAAAAATATTCCTTTGTGCTTGGACTAAAATTCTGGGTAGCTTTTGCTGCAGGGCTGAGATTTTAGATCAGATTCACCTGCTGGCAGACTATTTAAAAGCCAAGTTTTCCTCTTACAAGTTTTTATGAATGACAACTGTCAAGGATTGTAAATTAAAATTGTGTAGGCAAACATGGTATTAATTAGAATAAAACCACACCTTTTCATAAAGACAGTTTTAGCATAACTATATATTTTGAATGAGCTACTTCAGAATTTCATAATTTTGCTTTGCAATTTAAAAAATTAACTTATTTACATTAAAGATACAGATGAACATTTTAAGTAATCCCTTTGAGGTCAGTGAGTCTGCTCACTGAATGTTAGCAGTCAATCATTTGAACCTGATTATTTGCACATTAAAAGAATGAATTTGAACTTTATGAGCTGAATTTTTTTTATTTATTAAACAATTAAAAAATGAGCTATTGAACGTAAAGGTGAGGATTTAAAATTGTAAATTGAAAGGGGATTGTAGGAATTTTGGGGGAGAAACACATTCCTTTCTAACCTGTTCTTTAGAAAAACAAACAATAGACTATACAACTATTTCAGACTAATTTCAGATGCCTATTTCAGATGCCCTAACAAAGAACAGAGAATCAAAACTTTGGGGAAGATGAACTGGATAATCCATTAAATACTTTACAACTCTAATGTATATATAACCCAAATTTTCCAAAAAGGTTACACATTTTTCCATTTCACAAACCTAGTTAATCTGTAGGTACTGAGAGCTATAAATGCTAAATGTCTTTGAAGATCTGATCCATGGAGGATGATTCCTAGGCTAAAGGAGGTTGTAATGCAGCTGACTCCCAAATGACATTGGTGAGACTAGTGTCCTAATTTCCACTTGTCTCTGGAAAATGTGCCTCAGGGTGTCTGGGGTGGAGTGACCTCAAATTAGTGTCCTTTTCTGGAAATTTTTGTGAATGATTTTATAGCTACGTCTGCCTCACCAATCAAGTCAAAATACAAAGTATTGAGTAAAACATAGAAAGACTATATTCAATTGGTAGCATTTCATATCACTTAAGTTACTGCTAGTAGTATTGCCAAAAGTGCCACTAAGGATAAACAAAAAACGAGAGGAGAAGAAATGTTGTCATATGGATGCTGTGTGTTTGAGAATTAGCTGAATCATCTCCTGAAAAGAGAATTCCTGTTTTAATAGCAACACAGTCATTGTACAGAGGTCAAGCATGCCTTCCATGAACTAACAGCTGTATACAAGCACACACAAATACATACATAAAGTACTTCTGTCAAGGGAATCTACACAAATCCTGCAGGACTAGCTTAGAGGAAAGAATGGTTCATTTCTAGAGTTCTCATTCTTATTCTTCTAGCTCTGGAGGTGATGTCACATTCTCCCCCCTTTCTGTTAAGAGGTAAAAAAATGTTGCCTTTAGTTAGCAAAAATACCAGCAAGTTTCTTACGTAAAATCTTTAATTGGTATTATAAAAACAGTTCTGATTTTTTTTTTTTTTTAAGATTTTAGCTTTTTATGGGAAAGTTAACTTTTCAAAGGGGTTAAGCACAGCTTAGTTGTGTAGAATTGTGTGGAATAAGAAAGCATCTAAGCTCAGGTATACCTAACCTTGACTGACATCTGCAAATCAGCATATCTACTTGTCCACCTTTTAGCAGCCTGATTATCAAGTCAATATTTTCTTTGGGCAGAGTATGGCTTATTGATGGTACATTCATAGCTGGTGAGTGGACTAAGCATGAGCTTTTTCAGTAACTAAAATTGGGGCAAAATGGCTGTCACATGAAATGAAATGTGTTCAGATCTTAAAACTAGACTGCTTTTGTGCTGTGCTCTGATTGCTTACAGGAACATCTGAAAAATGGAGAGTTCTCTTTTAAGCCCTTTTGGTACCTAGGAGTACTTTTAATTTCCAGTTTGTCTAATTAATGCTGGTTTTCCACAGACATATTTTTTTTAAAGTAACAAAAAATAAAGCACTCATATCTTTCAGAATTACAGCTTTTAAAGAATGGCCTGAATATTTAAGTATCTAGACAGGAAAGAGAGCAAGTTTTGTTGTTATCTGACCTCTAAGATTTAAACTAATGGCTTTAGTGAATGCATCTGAAACTCTGGCCCTGCAGTTCCTTTCCTTGCCTGTTCTCCCTTTGTCTATTTCTATATGTTTGACTTTTATGTTGATCAGTCTCTTAGGCCAAAATTATGTTTAGTTACTAGGGAAGAGACCTGAGGCTTCAATTCCATCGTGTATACTTCATCCAGTTGCACCACATGTAAAACATGCTAAATCAACAGGAAACATTCCAAGACACTCTAGCTTGAGGAGGGTCAGAAAAATATCTGAAATAAATGCATGGTACCAAATGGGCCAATTTATAATATTTCACCTTTTCATCAAATCTATAGAATGTTTACAAGGTGCTCAAAAATTGTAAGACAGTATCAAATAAAACTATGCCATCATAATATCCCTTGTACATGCCATTCCTTCCTCTGAAAATGCAAAGAAGCACCTATGATTAAAAGATTAGAGATCTATTAAAAAACATTTGAAATCAAATGTCCATTTTTGGTTTAGTCAAGCCCTAGTTGGTAAAGTACTTTCATTTTAATCTCCAGCAAACACAAGAGCGCATACCTGCATCCTCGCAAAATTCCTTTCTGTAATAGTACAGCAGAGCTGGAAGGAACCTGGAAAGATCAACTGGACCCCTCCCTGTCTGTGGTAGGATCAGCTACTTGTGACTTCTGACAGATATTTGTCTGCTTTATTCTTAAAAATTTCATAAGCAGTTTCCTGCTGTGTTCCACTGTCCATAGTGGAACTGCCCATAGAAAGCTTGTCTTACTATCTAATATGAACTGTCCTTACTGCAATTTGAATTTATTGCTTGTTTATCTTATCCAGTACAGACATGTAGAATAATTATTACTATTATTGTTATGGAATTATTTTTATATTATTACAATAAATGTTTTTTAGACCTTTGATCATTCTTTTTGCCTGTTTTGGATTCTCTCCAGTTGCTTCATATTCCTCTTGAAGTGCAGCAGAACTTAAGTAAATGCTCTGCCTGTTTCTGAGCTAAAGTGGATTAGGCATGATTACATGTACTGCAAAGTGAAGTTCTGGATCTTATAAATGGTAGCCTTCTGATAAGACTGTTTTTATGATGCTGTTATACACGCTGGTTGTCTCAAGACATTTATCGTCTCAAGTCTTTGGAGAATATTCAGGCTCCAAAAATTGACCTTTGGCCAATTACAATATTCACAAGATAAATTAATGTTATCTCTGCTTCTCCATTCCAGAGCTGTGCTACAGTTCATGTAGACACGAGCTAGTTTAGCTACCAAATACCTCCAGTAGAGCACAAGCAGCATGGGCAGCTGCAACAAAACTCCATGTCATCAAAGCTACTTTGCTTTTAGTACTTGATCTAAATAGTTGTTCATCCTCCTTGTATTGTGTTGTGGACATGTTCTAATGCCAGGTTCCAAGGCATAATAAACTAAGAAGTTATCCAACTCAGAAGGACAGGACTCCACAACTGACTCCGCAAAATTTTTCCATGATTTGGAGATAGATATTTTTTTTTAATATATTCAATTTCATTTAGAGGTGAGAAGCATGTGGAAGTCTGTACAAGCATTTTTGTGATCCTGCATGTGTGGTATGATTATTTTTTTCAGCAAAAAATGACTACTTCACCATTTACACTAAATTACGTCTATTTAAAGTGAATTTCCATGTGAATCTTAAATCCTTTTTCTGCTTTCTAAATGTAGGTTGTTCTTTGGGGTACCTATTCTCTGTCATTTAGACAAGCAGCACACAAACTGAAGTTTCAGATTGCTGTATGAGTGAAATGAATCCCATTTTAGGCTACTTGCAGCCTGAAATAAAAGGAGGAAATAACTGTTATTAGAATTGATAATTATTTAATCTATAAAATCTAAATTAAATAAAAATCCATATGCCTTGCTTCAGATTACAAGTTACAGACAAACAGTCTGACATTATCCCCTGTGGACAGGGGGCATTACAAATGTTTTGCATAGTCAGATTCTGGCACTGCTGGAGCACTAGGCAGACCATAGATGTCATTCGATTGCCATGTTCCTGGAGAGATAAAAATAATTCTTTGAAATGTCATCTTTCTATTTCCAGAAGTTGAATAGATGGTATTTCAGATTAATTTAAATGTATTCCAGATTAATTTGTTTCCTTAACTATCTCTGGATAATTATGGTCTTAATCATTGTCCGCACACTCAATCATATATTACAGCATAAGTTCATTGAAAATATATAATTTTATTGCTTTAATTTGTTATAGCTACCAAACATGTTTATTCAAGACATAATTTCTTAGCTATAACACTTTTGATCCAATGGAAAACTTCACTAGTGAAGCATGTTTTTCCATGATCTTTTTATGGAAATCCTGGCTTGTTGTGACTTGCCTTCAGAACTATCTTTCCAGGTTAACTTGGCACAGACACTCAGGCAGAAGAAAATTATATTATTTCTTCCTACCAACCTTATGTTTTAGTGACAGAGATGGAGGAATATTATGGTACTTTGCCTATAAATTTATACAGAGATGGACTTTACTTCGGCGCTAAGGGCCTGAAAATGATGATAATGTACTTAGCACTTAAATGGCAACTTGTGTTTTCAAAACCAGTAAACGAACTTGATTTAGTAACTATTACCAACCTTTTTTTACAATGAGAGAAAATGCTTGTAGAAAGCTAAAGAGCTTGATGAGGTCACATGGGAACGATTATCATATTTGGTGTATATATAAGGCTTCCCACCTGTAACCAATTGCCTATTTTACCACCATCATTGAAGATACACATTAACAACTTAAGTAAGTTCCATTAAACAGTAAACTTTGAAAATATCTGAAAAACATGACGGTTGCAGGATTCTACATTTCTGGCTCTAAGTGACTGTTTCAGGAAGATGTGTCTGGGTTAATAATGCTTCCTATTGAAATTTCAGGTCTTTGCACTACAGCAGCTGCTAAAATGAAATTGCCTTTTAGTCAATCTTTACTGGAAATGTTTGCATAAAGGTTATATATGTCCTCATCTCATGTACTGTATGATTTTTAGATGGGTTGAATGGAATTCATATGTTTGAGAATATCCATACTCTTTTTCATTCTTGAAAGGTTTCTTAAAGGCCTCCCATAGACTTCTGAGAATTTGACATTCTCATGAATGTACACAACAATTACATATAAGGTGGACAACAAAGAAGTCAAAAGAAACCTAAACCTTAAGTTAAAGTTTTCTTTTTCATATATTTTTCTAAGATCAAATTTTGCTATGTACACAAATTGCCGTTTTATCTCTGGAGAATGTAGAATGCTTTTTTGTAGCACCTCACATTATTTTGCTTTACTTTCTTTTCTTTTCAAGCAAACTGAACATGAGTCAGCAGAGAAGGTCAACATGGTAAGGGGAATCTATTTGCTGTCCTCAGCAGTATAAGGGGAATTTATAGAGAAAATAAAACCAGACTCTATTCAGAGATGCACAATAAAAGAGAAGAGACAATGCTACAAATTACAGCCAGAGACATTCTGACTGGATATAAGGAGAAAAAAAAAACAAAACAACAATTTACAAGTATAACCAAAATCACTGCAAATGAGACTTTGATTGCATCTGCCCAGCTCTGACTAGGTTAATCCAGTATGAGCTGGAAAACAAAGAAATACAGATGAACCTTGTTATGCAACTGCTGCTAGCTTCACACTTTTTGTAACATTTTGGATGCAGGAGACCAGAAGGTAACAGAATCCCGAGGGAAAATCTGTAATTGGTCTTAGAGAAGGAGAAAGGCAAAGAGATTGGGCCTGGGGCCATGTAATTAGCAAGGCCATGGACAGCTTATGTTTGCAATCTAATTTAGAAAGCAATAAATAATTAAGACAATAGTCCTTAGTGGCTGGGAAGGGAAGGAAACACCATGAAAGGATGCCTGGACATGTAAAAAGCAGAGCCTGAAGTGGAACAGTTATATGTTAGGTCCAAGCTGCCAGCCAGGACCCCGCACACTGAGTGGTCAGAGCAAATGCCTGTTCCCGCTGGCTCCTGGTGCAGGTCTATGCTGACTGGCACATAGGATCTGGGATCTGATTTGTGAGTGTGTGATATGGGTGCATGCAGCAGAATAGAAATCTTGGAACAGAAATCATTGCTCAGCTGCTACATCCATCCTGTTAACGGGAAAGTTAATAACTTTTGGATTGTATGAGATGTACGGCTCTGTTTTTGCCGTTACACCACCCAATTCCTCTCTAACACCATCCTTGGAGATTTTAAAAACTCAGCTGGAGCACCTTGATCTAATGTCAGGATTGTCTCTGTCTTAAGCAGTGCTTCAGAATAGTCTCCAGAAGTCTATTCCAACCTGAAGGGTTCTGTGATGTCATGATAAGGGTGACCTTATCGCTCTTTACAACTCCCTGAAAGGAGGCTGTAGTGAGGTGGGTGTTGGTCTCTTCTCCCATGTAGTTAGCGATAGGATGAGAGGAAATGGGCTCAAGCTGCACCAGGGGAGGTTTAGGTTGGAAAAATTTCTTCACGGAAAGGGTAGTCAAGCATTTGAAGAGGCTGCCCAGAGAGGTGGTGGAGTCCCCATCCCTGGAAGTGTTCAAAAAACGGGTAGATGTGGCACTTTGGGACATGGTTTAGTCTAGTCTACCCTTGATTGGTTTAGTGTGGACTTGGTAGTGTAGGTTAATGGTTGGACTGGATGATCTTAAAGGTCTTTTCCAACCTTTTCCAACTTGGCCTTCCCCACGCGAACTGCCGCACAAACTGCCGCACCACGGCCTGTTTGCCCATCCTGGTCGCCACGCTCCTGGTCGCTCGTGCTCCCTGGGGGCTGCTTTTATAGGTGTGGGGGTTTGGCCACCATCACTCCTGGCCCTGCCCACGCTGCGTCATTGCTGCCCCACGTCAGCAGCTCGCCCTTTCCCGCTCTTCCCCGCTCCAGGCGGGGGGCTGGGCTGCCCGCTCTCGCCCTGCGCTTTTTGCCGCCTCAGCAAGGGTGCCCCGGCACGAGCGTCCGCTCCCGAGCCCTTTGCCTCGGTGACTTGGCTGGTGTATCATCTAGAGTAACTTCTCCAGTGGAAGGAGCTCTAAAGCAATGATGAAATGCAATAGCTGTGCAGTTATTCTTTGTGGTTTGTTTTTTATTTCACCCAAACTAGCTACCGTGCTCCGCACTTTGCTTCAGAACATAAGTAGCCCTCTTTGTTTTATTTATATACAATACTAAGTAAAAAGACAATAAATATCTGGCAAGGAAAAAGAACTAGGAAAGGAAAAAGAGACCATTACTGGTTTTTTTGGTTACAGCTGATCAGAAGATAAAGCAAGACATAAAAACTAGGAAATAGGAGTAATATGGATGATATAATTTTATTGTTAGGCCAATCTCGCTCTGTGTGAGGAGATCAGGAAACTCCTCAGGCACTGTCCAGAAATTTGCATGAATGACAATAAAAAAGGATGTGAAAGTTCATCTGTGCAGGTCAGAGTTTAAGCCAACAAAGACCCTGTGTTCTTTCAGTATCGTAGTTTCCTTGGCCCCTAGAGGCTACGAGTGACCTGGGACATTTTTTTAGTAACTATTTGCCACATTGCACCTCCTGCAGTGACATTATGGTGCAAAAAAATGTCATATACCGGTGTCTGATGTAAAAATATTTCTAAATAGCCTATGAACCACTTGCAAGATAAACTTGTGGGACACTATGCAATAACTTTAATGCAACCATGATGAGGGAAGGGATTTAAAGGAAATTTCAAAGTGATTTATACCTAATGAGGCTTGATGAGAATGAAGTTTTAATGGTTGGACTGGATGATCTTAAAGGTCTTTTCCAACCTAAACGATTCTATGATTCTATTCTATGATTCTAAGTTTTTATGAAATGAAGTAAAAGGCTTGTGGGATGATAAAGCATCACGACTGGTAACAGAAATGTAAAAATTTCATACCAAACATGGTATATAGTTGTATGGTAGATTATGTATATTGTTTCCTTCATCTTTAAAAGAAAGCAGATAGGAGACATGCATTTTAGAGGCAAATGCTGACTTAGTGTTGCTTTGAAGTGTCGTACTTTCAAATGTTAATCTTAACTTTCACCTTCCTGTTGCTTAATGTGTTTTGCTTATTATGTTTTGTTCACATTCCTGTGAGCTTTTTATGGTACTCAGTAATTTTACTAAAAACGCTAGCTTCCCACACTACCCTCCCTGACAATTTAGGTTAAGACAGGATTGTGTTTTGTGTTAAAGATTCCATTAGGTGATTACATTTTCCAAAATCCCAGAAGATAAATTGCTTCCACCACCAGTCAGCTACAGAGATATGAATAACTATGGATCCAAAATCCAAAGAAGTGACTGGTTAGAAAACAAGACTTACCTTAGACTCTCTGTGCATGTTAATATTTAGCAAAGCAAAATGTCACATAGCTGTGTGGAAGTTTTCAAGTAAACAGTCTGAGTCAATATTAAAGATTTTAACTGAAGTCTATTTTAAATAGTCTCTATTGTTCAGTCAGCTGCTTTACAGCAAAATTACTAATTTCTAGTCCTAATTACGCTGAAGTGCTGACAACACTGCTGCCTGTGAGATAAAAGTGTCTTGTTATTAGAAGGTCTGTCCTCTGTGAATGATTTAATTTTCTGCTCCTGAAATCATCTTAAATTATGTTGTTCATAAGAAAGTGACTGCAGACAGAGGGTTATTATTTGGACGAGCCTCTATGGATGAAAATTCAATGGCCAGGCTCTCATTTGTCAGCCTAAAAATGCTGTTATATTTTAGGTTCACTTCATTTTGGAAAGTTTGATGGTAACAAAGGAAGACAGTCTTCACTGGAGCTTGTCTGATGTAGGGAGGTCCAACTTCCATCTCTCTCATCTAGCCTAACAGAGAAAACTGTTAAATCCTGCTGAACAATGGCAATATTGGGCTTCCTTGCAGAGAGACTTTAAATAGGGTCTTCACAAAGTTTTAATGGACGTGCCTTATGCCTAACCGGTGTTCAACTGCCTTTCAAGCTGCTGGCGGGCCCTTCACTAACTTATATCTGATTTTGGTTCCTACATGTTCCTTTTCTATTGTGACAAGGAAACCTTTAGGAAAGGCTTAGCCTGTGGTTTGTTCTGCAGAACTCAGCTTTGCAGAAAAGGACATATCTGGAAGCAGAGGAGGTGCTTTAAAAAAGAGTTTGCTAGGTTGTGTGTGGAGAAGCAGTAGCGAATGTTTCTCTGCTGGTGAAAAACATGGTCCTGCAAAGGGACCGTATCAGGAAAATGCAGTTGTGACTGGAGCTGGGCAGGCACCAGTTCTTCAGGCCACACAGGAACTTATTAGGAAACATGACTTTTATACCTTTTAGTAAACAACGATGCAAAGTTTTGAGCTACTGTTACAGCTAGCAACTAATAGCTGGAGACTAATTCTTCCCAGATCCGCTGTGTGTGTGCTTGGTCTATGTGTGGTGGGATACCATTTTTCTGCTAAAGGAAGAGAAGAAAAGATACCAAGTGCTCCTCTAATGCTTATTACAGAACGCTTTCAAATGTGATTTATTAAGAAATTAGGAAATTATAACCTACTTTTCATGTCTTATACAAAAAAGATAATTTGGAAAGCTTGGATGAAATGAATACTTATGACATAGAGTATGTGGCAGTGTATGTTCAGGCAGAAGTAATAGATGTAGAATAGCAATAACCTTTGGCTGTCTAACACACTCAATCAGTTAAACATATTAGGAAGGATTATAACTAACAATTTGATTTCTGGGCATCTTCAAACAGCAGACTTCTTTTTTCAGGTCTTCTAGATTGCTGCAGAAGGGCAGATTGCTGCCTGAACCAGAACAGTCAGAAATTAGTGCTAGCAGTGTATAGGTTGCTGCTGAAAACAGAGGAAGTGGTTGACAACTGACAATTTGCCATCAGTTTGACTTTGTATTAAAAGCTATGGGTGACACTGAAGTATTGTTTGACAAACAGTAATTCAGAATATTCCGCCCAGGAAACAATGCTCTTCCGGCATAATGCTATTAGCAGATTTATGTTGTCTGGCATTAGGATGTTGCTGTTCCTTTGCATGTTAAAGAGTGCATGGCTCTGTTTTCTCAATATTTGAGATACTCAATGTACACCTACTTAATCACAATGTTATATTTCTTATGTGTTCTTTAAGAGGCATTTTGAATCTTTCAGGCTTCTGTGTTAATTAATTTATTTCTATTAAACATTACTGGGACATCATCACTTGTTTTTTATTGAACAGAAGCTTACAAACCAATCATATATAGTTTAAAACAGAAAACAAGAACATTCATTTTAGTGTGGCATCAGTTTAAGAAGTTGCATTAAATTTCCTTCATTCTTCTATACTGGCGCTCCAAAGCACATCCTAAGTGGGAATGTACGTGCAGTTCATCACACAGTGATGCAGATGCAGTATCTAGGTCTCTGAAACATGTGACTCCAGTGAACATTGTACGGGTCAGTTGCCATTTAATTTCTGTTTCACTAATAATCATAAAGAATGCCATAGGGGCTTTTAACAGGCGGTAACAAAACAGTGGCTTTTGAAATACCACTCTCAAATGTGAATGAAAATGTCTGGTAATTTAACTTAGCTATCTCAAATCTTGGCTTGGGTTTCCTGTGTTTTCCTACTGACATTCCTCCATGCTTCCAATAACATGGCAATTTCTATAGAGTGTGTTTGTGTGTGCAGGCAGACAGCTCCCTGATGACACTTCTCTTTTGTCCCTGCAATACAAAGAGGGATATGTTACTCTACTGAATACAAAGGACTAATTCTACTAAATCAGCTTGCGGGCTCATTAGTGGACATAGCAGTTTGCAAAATTTAATTAACAAAGATTCACAATCACCTTTGCTAAATATTAATTATTAGTCTTCTTTATTATAAGCCATTTTACATAATCTAACTGCTACAGATACATGCATTTATAGAATATATGGTTTTCATTGTAATTGCTTTAATACGAAGGACACAGTGATGTTAGATCTTTTGAGTAACTTTTCAAAATAATTTCCTCACATGTGAGTTCAAAAGGTTTGTTATCACAATTCACTGGGATTCTTTTTATGAGCACAATATATCGCTTTAGGGACATGAACATATACAAATTTTTAACACATTATCCTCATTTAAGAATATTAACAGCTAATATTAATAGCTAACTCATTACAAATGTGTGAAGAGGAAGCAGACATGATAATAAAACAGTTATGGTGTCTGTAGTCCAACTAGTGAATTGATAAACTATTTAGGATTCATGATATGCTGATTCCAGTTACTGTCTGGTGCTTCAAAATACTGGTATACAAACTAAATTGCATAAAAGTGTTGTTCACTCTTCTATCAAAAGTGAGGTAAAAGCTACTAAACTTTGCTATGCAGCATACCAGTGATTCCAGCTCTGTAGAAACCAAAGTACTTCAGATATTTTGAATATTTGAAAAAATCCTGTTTTCAAGTGTTTAAAAACTGCACTGAATCAAGCATGTGATAGGCAAAGCAGATACTCAATTTGAGATGGAGAAAAGTTCAAAACATAAATGTATTTGCAGTGTGTATTAGAAAGGTTTTTAAGTTTGTGAATTACAAAGTCCTCAGAGAGAGTTCTCACACTCCACTGTATATAGCCCATTTTGGAAACAACCTGGTTACTTGAATTAGAACTGGAGCTTCTAAATAAGTTTTAGAACGGAAGCCCAGACACACTGCAGAATATGAGCTCCTCACCAAGATGTTTGCAGGACTTTCCTGTCTACAGCATGATGTTGCAGCTCATGCTCTCCTGTGAGTGTCTGGCTTTGCAAAGTGATGCCTATCGGTGGGCAGAGTATATATGTAATATTTGCTGGTTTTCATTATTAATGTAGCTTAGAGTAAACAGCTTTGAAACTGTGATGACCGATGATAAGATTCTTGACTGAATTTTGAATATATGAATTCTTTTGAATATATTCTGTTACCTGTCAGGTTTTTTTATCTATCTTTTAATCCTCCATGTTAATTCATATCTCCTAAAATGGTTTTCCATTAAAATAGCTGTATGTCACTGCTTGCCTGATCATGCAGTTCGAAGTATAAACAGATCACTTTCATGAGAGCAAGGCCCCCAATGTAGGCAGTAGGTTTAGTAATTGTACCTGAAGGCTCAGTGTTACAATTTATGGATCAAAGCAGAGGGCACAGATGTGCAGAACCACTGAAGTCTGCACCTGGACATTGTCAGTTCCCAAACGTACATGAAAATCAAGATCCATGTCCAAACTGTTTTGATAAAAATAATTTTATCAAAATTCTTTTACCTCCTACATCATATTTACATAAGTGTGATAAATGTCCTTCATTCACAGAGTAGGCTTTAGGGCATACTCATGTTACTGCAACCAAATAATCTGGCATAATCCCAGCTCCAGTTTCTTGCTGCTGGTATTTCCCATACTGCTCTGAACATAGTAGACTGTATTTTTCCACTATGGAAACATTACTGCAACTTTCAAGTTTTCCTCAGAAAACATTTTGTGTTTAAGTAAGTTTGTATGAAAGTATAAGGCCTTTTCAGTGTCCTTTCATTGGTAGAAAATGTTATTTTGCTGTAGCAAGAAAAATAGGGTTTTACAGTAAGAGTTATTCTGAGTGTTCATAATATTTTTATTTAAATTTGTTTTCCACATTATTATTATATTAAAATTGTATTTCTCTGAAAATATTATATGTTCATACATGCTCGGCATTTCATCCAGTGTCCTTTTCACAGTGAAATAAGTCAATTAAACATGAATTCAAAATGAAATAAAATAAGGCTACTGCTGAAAATATTTTAAAACCTCAGCTATAATGTCTGAACACTTTTATCTTTCAGATTTGAGTAACTGGGTTAACTGACACAACATGACCGAGTGGTCAGAGTGTTTTTTAAGCCTAAACTCATTTACATTTCTCCTGTTCAGATACAAACTGACTAAGGATTTCCAGAGTACCAGTGGGGTTTGGATCTGTGGTTTTATTTGATACTAGTAACTCTGGATTCCTCTCCTCTGCTTCTTTCGTCTTACCTGGCCTAGAAACTGTGATCATACTTCTTGGTACGAAGTTAGCACAAAGATTTGCTGCTGTGGGAGGGGCAGCAAGATGATCCTGGGGAGTACATTAAAACCAAAATAATTTAGTGAATATAAAACATAAAATATGTGGGGAGGGAAGAAAAACACTGAGAATTTGTCTGAACATCCCTTCCTACAGAAGTCCAGGCAGATGCTTGTGGTTAGTGTGAAATCGTGGAGTGTGCAGCGCCACATCTCTTTTTTTGCTATTGGAAGTGTTGTGCATTTAAATGTAACGCATTCCAAGACTTGCTAACGTATCTGCTGCAAACAAATTTATTCTCTAAAGATACATCTTCCAGTTCTGACTTCACACTCTTAGGCAAAGGAGCACATTGAAGGGATCCAGTAAAATGGGAAGATGTGGGAATATAAGTTTATCCTGTGGTTTTTTGTTTCATTGCATTAAAAAAGAAAAGGTGAATTGTAAGCAAGTCATTGAAGTTTTAGCATGTTGCACTAATTTTTTAATGCGTAATTTCCATTAATTGTAATGTTCTTAGTAACATAGCAAATTAAACATATATTCCTGTGGAAGTTATTTTACATACATAATATAAAGTCCTTATCATGCAAATAAGAACATGGAGTCTGTGTCCCCATTTTTTTCAACAGTGGAAAAGCAGCACCTTCTTTAACAGTCACAGGGATGTACAATATATCAGATTAAATTACTAAAATTTCACAATTGCATAAATTTACACAATTTTCTCATTCATAGGTACTAATACAATCACTTACCCAAAGAAATTAAATTTTATAAAAGGCAAAATTATTGCAATAATATTTCAAAATATTCACTCATTAAGACCAGGACTCACTCAGAAATATATGTAGCCTTTTCGATGGATGTGAAATTCCTGACTGGGATTCACTACTCCTAAAGCATGACTTGCTCCTGGTTTGGAGGATGTGACTATTAAAGAGCTCTGCCCATTTATGCTGGGGTACATTTAAGAACTTACCTCCCCAGCCCTGTGCTCTGCTATGGAGGATACACTTCTAGCAGAGTGGAGCCTCCTTGGGATCTCCCCTTTCAGGTAAATGGCCTTGTCAGCATTTGTCAGATGAGGGCTTTATCTCTCGGGATCCCATAATAAGGCTTTTTTGGCATTGGTGACAAAAGCTAACTGTATAGCCTGACAGATAGCGCAGTCACTTGGCTGAGAAGTAACCAACATTTGGGTTTGTTATTTAATAAATACTTACTTTTTCCTTTCCCACTTCTGTAAAAAAGACTTTGAACATATGTTTTTGAAGTCAGCTGTGTGTGCATGGTTCAATTCAGAATTGATCTCCAGGTAGGACATTATCAAATTAATTTTGGAAGAATTTGCAGACACTTGAAAGGGTTCATATCAGCTTTTAAATTTCTTTTGGAGAAAAGAACTTGGGAATGAAGTGTGAGGAAGAGTATGAAATGTTTTTGTACAATATTGTGGTTGCTTTGATATGCTATATGAATGACTATCCTTTCATCTGTACAATTTATTGAAAAACTGTGCCAAAACCACATCATAAACAGAAAATTAATGAAAATTCAATTCCCCACAGTACCAAGTCTTATTGACCCAAGAAGCACAACTGGAGTATTGCTTAAGGAGGAAGACACCACGTAGGGGTACCTATGCACAAATCCTCCTGGATGCTGCTCCACTTCTACTGGCATTACTGCTACCACGGGTGGCTGGGTGGAAAGGCAGCCAGCCTGTGGGTTTGTGAGAAGCTAGACAGAGAGGACTGCGAGAGGCACACAGGGGAAAGCTGCTGATGCCTGGAAGGGATTGCAGGCAGGGGGAGACGCAGGCTCCCATGAGCATGACTCTCTGCTGCACCGCATCTTTGCTCCTTATTCAAACATAGGCGGAATGCTTTTGTTTTGATTGAATATGATTTTGCATCTTCCCTCCACGCCACTGAAGTACAAATGACTATATAGTATCACTCAGCTGTAAAAAAAGGTTATTTCTACATGAAGTTTGCAATGAATAGACTATTACACCAGCCATGCTAGTGAAAAAGTGTAGGAACATAATTAAATAGCAGTACTTAAGAATACTTTAAAAATCATAGGTATGCTGCAAACCAGCTTTTTGTCCAGGCACTTTTTTGTTCAAAAGAAATAATTCATCTGAATCAAATTTTCAACTCAGAACTCTGTCTTTAATCAACAGCACACAGTCTCACTAGCAGTAAGAGCTATTATGATGGAGTTAAAATGAAGTAATAAAAATCTCAGAGAAAAATACCTGAGCACCAGTCATGATGGTAGTAGGTGGGATGAGCTAAGCTGCAGAACATGGAGGATGCTAAGAAGTTCTGCCACTGCAGTGGTGGCATTGGTGGTAATATTTTTTGTTTTGTTGGTTTTGTGATTTTTATACCATTCTTTTTTCTTCAGCACTGGAAAAAGACATCATTCTGGTAGTACACTTTTGTAGTACTATGTTTGTGCCACACTAATACAATAGTATGTTGCATGTACATTCTGGGATTTGTATCTTAGTTGTAAGTTCATGGACAAATACAAGAAGAAATCAGACTGCAGTGCAAAACAAGGTGATAAGATACCTGGCTTCTGCATTTGCTGCTGAAACAGAAGCTGTTCAGATCAGCCACAACAACCCTGTTGAGCAGTGAAATTCTCTCACACTGTATTTGTATTTCAAATCAATAGCTGCCCTGTAGCCAAGGTTACTGTGACGCAACACCAAAGCCAGGGGAGAAATGGAATCTCAGAGAAGAAGTTGGTTAGAAACTGGATAGATTTGTGGTGCATCGCCTACCATGGGATATAATCAGCATGATGTATGTGTCTATAAAAGGAAATAGGGATGAAAACATGATGTGTTAGAGTCATAGATAGGAAAGGGTAGGGCTAATCACATTGCTAGTTTTAATTTGTTTTTTCTTTCAGAATTTTTTTTTTTTTTACTCATATTTGTCCCCTGCCATTCTCTTAATCTGTTCTTGGTCCCTTCTTCCTTGCAGACTCGCAAGGCTACCTGAGGCTTTGTTGCTTTCAGTGTGCCATTGTTGAACCTCTCAGGACACTGCGTTTCTGATGCCTTTTTTGGCAACTGAAACAAGAGTCAGTGTTCAGATTAAGAGCTACTTCTTGATACCACCATGTTGTTGCACAACTCTTCTGTTGCCAGAGTTCCAAGTGGACCCCTAAGTGATCCTGTTACTCTTCTAGTCTTGGGACCATGAGAGCCAATGGTAGCTTTCTTGTTAAAAAAAATTGCCTACCATTAATGCTTGAAAACTTTCCACTTGTGTTTCTGCTTTCTCAGGAGGAAGGGCTGGAGCATTTTGTGTGACCACCGAAATATGCTTTCAACAGATTTCGTTTTATATTGAACATGGACTCAATAAATGCTGCACTGCTTTTCCATCTGGGATATTTAAAATAGTTCTTAGTAACTTTTCAATGTGACATTTCAATTCAGTACTTCTATTTTTTGGAAAGCAGAAGCGGATTTCTCTGAGGGTAGAGTGTTATGTGTTAGAAGAGTTTGGAAGGCAGTTTTTTTCTACTGAAGAGGAACATGTGGTGCAAAACTATTCAGCAGCTTTTTAGAAACATGATGAAGATAGTTTTTCTCCTTTTTCATCAGAGTTGTTGGAAGAACATCTCATTTTCTATGTAAAAGAAAAAAATTACTTCTAAAGTAATGTCATACTAGTTTTTCCCAATCATTGATGTTCTCTTTCACTTACAATGTTTTTTACCTGATTCTTGGGGGATGCAGAGGGAAGAATGATGCAAAAAGACCAACATAGTTGTGTACCCCAATAGTGTATGAGGCAGAAAGCAGGAATACATAAAATGTCTCTGTCTTTGAGCTTGACTGAATGGAGACTGTCACCCAAATTATTCTAACGGATTGCTTCGATGCCAGGTGTAGGCAGTAGAAATAACAAGTCTTGATCAGATAAATTTCTGGCTTTGGGATGTAGTTTTCAGCTATAGTAATTTCTTCCTGGTTTTTAACAGATGCCAAGGAATGATACTAGGGACTTTCATCTGTTTTTTTATTTCTTATGTTTTGTTAGCTGTCAAAAAGCAGGGAGATCCTGTATCCTGGATGTGGGGAACACAGTAGTTTTTGGGGGGGTGTTTCCTGCTTTTTTTTTTTCAGTTTAATTTCTGCATTTTACTGAAGAACTTAGACACATGCATGAGATGCATGTATCTATATCTGATACCAAATGAACATAGAGCTCCTAGTTACCTCCATAATCCTTCTGAAAGGCTGTAGGATTCAAGCAGCCTGTAAAGGCTTTGAGACCTGACAAAGGGCGGTATGCTTTTTACCGTGGGAATGAAATGACAGTGGCACTGGTTGCTTCAGTTCATCCACAAAGGACGGTTTTTAAAAAAGCTTATTTATACTTGTCCAAAATTTTCAAAATTATCACTGCTGTGGGCTATGTTATGCGTATCTTTGTTGGTAGGCAACATTTGAAGGTGCATATTGGAGAAGAAGTAGACCAGATATTTTTGTAAGTGAACTTTTCTCTATTATTTTCCCCTTTGAATAAAGGGAATATGTACTCTTTCATAGATTATACAAACTTGGCCTGGATGTATTAATATTATATATTAATCTTATACAAGCTAGGACTGGAAATCAGCAGAAAGACAGTTATTAAGTATACTGTTCTCCAAGATATAACAACGCATTTATTCTTTCTGTCTGCTGTGACACAGTTGTTCCCAGCCCTGGAGCTGTGTGACTCCAGAACAACCCATTGTGGCATTGTGGAAAGCACACTGAACATTCTTTCCCTCTCCAGTGAGGAATGGCATTTGTAAAAAAAAAAGGTAAAAGGAATTTTTTTAAATGTCTCATTCTCCTTCATATTTCAAGGGACTTCCTTGCAAATCTCTCCCAGTCAGCATCTTCAGTGATCTCATTCTCAAATCCAAACTGTGGAATGGGTTAATAATAATATTGGAGTGTATTTCCAAATATCTTTAGATTTTCATATAAGGAGTATACCAATATAACTGTCTCTGACTTGCAGTTTTATTTGTAGTCCATTTATTAATTTTGACAAAACAATCACTTTTTTTTGTGTCCACCGATAGAGTAATGAACCATTCCCTATATCCATCAACATACTAGGAACTTGTATTCAAAGAATTGTGGAGATAAGTAATTTGGCTTATCAGGTAGTAGGGGAAAGTTCTCCATGTATCAAGAGTTGCAAAGTGTTTTATGGCCGTAGCAAACATCCTGCAGATAAGTAAGAGAAAAAAATGGCTTTATACTTCCTTGAGGTTTGTAGTTCATGTTGTGACTTCAGTGACTTCTACATTTTTTATCAATTAAAAAAGTTTTTTTTCTTTTGCCACAAAGCAAACAAAAATCATCTGTCAGTTGAGTTCATTCTTGGTTTAGTTCCTTGAGCCAAGAAAAAATGTCTCCAACTTGTTTTCAGATTAAACTGTATATGTAGAATTGTTAATGGTGTTTTTTTCCCTTTTCTCCCCTGTGGTAAATTTTAATGGCATTAAATATACTTTTCAGGCTAGGCTATTGAGAGAAATGTTGAGTACATAAAAACATATAAGAAAATAGGGCAGTGGTGGTGGGAAATAAACACAGTTCAGCTTCTAAAGAGGTCACAGATTGAATTTTATCCTTTTATGTCCTGTAAGGTCTCCTTCAGAAGTGGGTATCAGACAGATAATGCTGTAATTTTGTAATTTGAATGTAGCAATCATCTAAACTTCAAACGTTTTCTCTCACAGGACTTTTCTATCTGTTGTATGTGCTGTTCCATTTAGTTGAAAGTGTGATTATAAGTTAAACTAGACAAATTGACTTCAAGTATTACTGTATCCTTGGATGGAAGCTACTGCCCCTTCAGTGAGCGAATACTGAAACTTAATTACAAGGCAGTAAATGACTGAGCACCTTCTTCCGAAATGAGGTAGATCAGGTTCACTTCAACCACTGTGGGAAAAATAAGCTGAACTGACTGACAGTCAGTCTCAAGTCCCTCTACCATGACAAGAAACATTTGTCACATCATATGCATTATAAGTAGCTTTGTCTTTTACAGGATGTGAACTCTTGATTGAATTTAGCTGGGATGCACAAACACAACAGACATAATTTGGAGAACATCATTATTTTAGTTTCTGCATTTGGCACATTTCCAAGAAAGTATGCTGTGTGTGAAGTATATAAAATAGCATATAGTGGGGTAAAGTGAAAAAATGATGTATTTTTTGGAACTGCCTGCCCAACATGTTCAAGACTAAAGTTTTATTATGTGGGCTGTCCCATGCTCCTTCCAACTGAATATACATATGCTTCTGCAAGAAAAGTAATCCATTACTTTTTAATGTCACCAAATTTTCGAGCAAGATCTAAGCAGTAGTTCATAATTCTCTGCATATAAGAACCAACATTTCTCATTAAGTTGTTCCACGCAGTCAGTCCTCTTCAGACCCTTTATGTCCAATGATAAATATCCTCCTGTTAGCAACTGTCCACCATATCTCTTCGAGGCTTAACTTATGTTTAAAGTGGCTAAAAATAAACCACTGACAAAACACAAGTACACAAATTTGGTGGATTTAGGTCTGTTTCAATGCTTTCATATCTAACTTGGAGTCTTAAGGTTCCTTCGTCCAGTCCTGCAGTGATGCTGCACCCAGCAACCTTTCCTCTGTTTCTTCTTTTGCTTCCCCCTCTTCTCATTATCATCCTTAGGAACTGGAAGGTCCTCCAGCTTTCAAGGAGCTGGGGAAGACTATTATAACTGCAGTGGTTTAGTGCGCTGCTACCCAGCCTTCACAAAATCTGCACGCAATACCTCTTCTATTTTAGGAGATATCAGTTCTTCCTGGAATAAGAAGGAAAAGTGTGTCTTTGCAGATTTAATACGTCAGTACACTAGCAGGAACAGAGCAACAAAACCAATGGCACGTAGAGGTACTCTGTGAATGAACTGGGACAGCCATACCAGGATAACTCTTCTGAAGTTCAAGGGGATATGAGCTAAGGGTTTTTGTCTGCCATAAAGAAATGGGGTCTGAAAGTCATTAGAGGTTAGGAGTTTTAGAGAAAAATGTATAAGGAAACAGATGTCAAAATCAGCTTTATATCCATAATTTTAATATCTGACAACTGACTTAAATTCAACTGTGCTGCTAAGGAAGTGCATATGAAATTATTTCCAGTATGCCAAGGCCAAAAAAGCAACATAGTGGATGATCTAGGTATATATATCAATACATAGGTATGTATGTACATACAAAATAGAGTTAACTATATGCATTAGTGGCTTTTAAAGACATAGTCATGACGCACCAGATGATGTGCTCTATGAAAAATGTCAGTGCTGCTGAAGCGCATTTCTCCAAGTGGAAAACATCTTATTGCTGCTACAAATAAAAACCTGTGGGTCTGATACATCACAAAAATTAAGGGAGAAAGTGCTGTTGTCTCCTCCCAAGTTCCTAATCTTTCCTGTAGTAGCCTGAGAAGGACCATGCCAGAATTTCGTTTGCTCTTCCAGTCATGGTGTGACTGCTCAGCTTCAGCTATTTCTCCCGGAGGCAGTAGATGGCACTTTTCAGCCACTTGGCTATTTCTCTATGCAGAAACGATGTAAGAAAAAAATATGTTGCTTATAGAAAACAAATGCTGATATACCTATGAAAATACTTGACAAACAGGGTTTTAGAAGAAAATTCTTCTTTACTTTACTTTCAAATTGGCATCATCATGGGAGACTGAGGTCTGGAGAGAAGGCAAAAGTTTCATTTCAGGATTTTTTTCCTCACAAGAAAAATTTCTACACAAATGAAAGCCAGAAATAGTCCCCCAAAACACGAATAAAATATCCAATTCATCTGCTTTCATTAAGGAAGCTGTATAATTATTTAAACCTCACCAGTTTTATTCTGTTTGGTGTATGACAGTGATTCCATACAGGAAACTTGCTGATGTTTGTTTGCTACCAATGCTCTCCCCTGGAAAATGACTTTGAAATATGGGATAGCAGAGCAAGTATTTATGTAATGTAAAGAATAATAGAGACATGTTATTACTTATTTGAAAACAGTTTAGCGTGATATATTTTCTCAGGAAAAAGGAAAAGAGAGGTACATTTTGTTCCTAGTTCTAATTACCAGTGTGTGGAGATGTTGAGTCTATAACAATCTCCTGAGAAAAAAAAAGGGGGGGGGGGGGGGAGGGAAACAACATGACTTAAATGTCGGGTTTTAATTTTAGGAAGTCAGGAATACCATGTTTTCAGATTAATTCAATTGTTGAAAGTAACTTGGATCTAAATATGTTCTATTTTGTGTGTGTGTGTGTGTGTGCAGGTTTAAATGCTTGTTAAAAATATACTCCTTGTGAAGGTAATTGTAAGGAGCATTGGTTTCTAAATCCTTACTGTTATACTGGAAGAAATATTCTCTATTACATGGAGGTTAATTAGATGATTCCCTAAATACTATGCTGTGGAGTACTGATTGTTCCCATGTAGCCCATTAGAAACATTCTCTGAACTGCAATATTTTGTAAAAGGTGACTCCAAGGTGAAGTCACAGACTTAATGTTCACAGGCTCATCCTGCTTCCACAGGATATCTTCATATAGAATATCCGGCCCTATATTGGAAAACTAACTTTGTCGTTCGGCAAGTGATGAGGTTTCATCTCAGAGAGTAGGGATTTCCTGAATGGAACTTGCAAAACTATTGAAAGAGGTACCACTCCATCCTTCCCTGCATGGTCAAATTGTTATCACTGTCACACTTCTGCTGTGACTTCCCTATCACTCAAGAACCAGCAGCTAAATATGGCTCCTATCCTTTTGTCTTAGGGTCACCTAGGGCTGTCTCTCACAAGCTACTTTTGGAAATCATGCTCTGTATTAACATTGCTTCCAGAGGGGAAAAGAAGAAGAACCTCCACCCAAATGTGCGCTAGGCTAGGCAATGCTTCACAGATTTTACCGGAATGTGAGTAAGGGTAAGATAACTGTGGTGACTTCAGCCTGGTGCTGCCGTGCCTAGGCTAGGTTTTAACCAACCGTGTTGGGTACTCATTATGAATTCTGTGCCTGTACTTGCCTGATAGTGAATATCATGTAGGCTGAGATATCATATCACTAAGATATTGTGAAATAACCTTCCAGGATAACACAGTAAATCATTTGCATTGCTACATGAATCGCCAGGACCACCCAGTTTCAGGTTGCCTTTTATATTTGACTCAGTTCAGTATTTTTTAACAAACAGAGCATTTATCAGTGAATTTGATTTGATTTGATTTGATTTGATTTGATTTGATTTGATTTGATTTGATTTGATCAGGCTTTTCTCCACTAGGAAAAGTTGAGATAACTAATGTTTTATAAATACTGTGACATAAAATCTTGCATTTTTCACAGACAAAACACAGCATCTCTGAACTGCTTCTGGTCATGAAGCACATTCCAGAGATGAATCTAGGAAGAAAGATAATTATTCTGATGGGATTCAAAATCACAGAGGAGGGCTATTGCTTCTATGGTACATCCTAACACTATACCTTTTGTTCTTGAGGGTTTACTTTGTGTTACCACAAGTCATTTAAAGAGCGTTAGGAACAAACTTTCTTGAGAAATGTTGTTTCCACGCATAATTTCAGTTAAAACTGTAAAACTATGTGACTTCATATTGATTAAATGGCAGATCTTTTCCTTCTGTAGATGTGGACAAATCTAATATATCACAAAAATAGTGATTAGTTGCCCCTTTGAACTGTGTCTGAGTTCATTTCTCTGTGTAAGCTTTACCTACCTAGAATCAGACATCACCAGCAACGCCCCTTAAACCTAGACAAAACCTAGGTTAAGTTCAGTTTTCTCAAAGCTGAATGTTCTTATGGATCTCAGGTTTTGTGGCATTTTGACCTGTTCTTAGGAATGATAAGTGTAGAATAGCATATGTCTGTATTCTTTTCTGCAGATCTAGCTATAGTTCTTCCTGCTGTGAGGAGAGATTTTGTAAAAGACTACAGGGCAGCAGACTGGAGACCACTATACTCATGAAGCCTTTTGCACTTTGATATGAGAGGTACTAATGTTTGTCAGCATAAGCTTCTCTGTCAGTGCTAGTACCCAGCTGCACCATACAGCTGCCCACGAGCCCTTCCTGATCCCACTGCAAAGCTATGGTATGTCATCTCTCTGCAAAAAGCATCATGCAAATTTATAGCATTGTATGAATGTTTGGTATTTACCATCATCTTCTCTTATGTTTCAGCTTTTCTCTCTTCATAGCTGAGAAAGTATCTTGGGTTAATTCTTTGTGTCTTCACATCGCATAAGAGTAACTCATCACTCTTAAAATTGCTGAACATCTTTTATTATACTAATTGGAGCATTTCCAGAGGGGGAGGAAGGGAAAGTGAGATGAGTAAATGTGTAAGTACAATGTGGCCCAAGGAACAGGTTATTGGTGTCACCGTTTACCAAAGTTCACTGTATCCAAAACAGGGTATGCAATAAACTTTTATGGGAATTTTGTTTGTTTTTCTACTCTTACCGCATTCCTACCTCTTCAGCATACAGAGGCCTAAGCCATGGACTTTGGAACAAGAACTGAGCTTCCCTCACCACACACACTTCTTGTATGCCATGAGCCGTGCTTTGAGGTGGTTGATTCAAATATTTTCAAACTCACATGATTAAAAGCTGCATATACCAAAAGAGTTTATCTCCTTTTTTCCATTAGTAAAATCCATCACCTATGAGCTAGTGAATATGCTTGATGTGGGGACATTTTAAATGAAATTTTCTTTTATGGTAATATTTCTAGTCATCTGTAATTACTTGCCAATAGGAAGACTAAAGACAGAAATTATTCTATTCTGATCCACTGTACAGTCCTTCCTTCCTTCCTCCCTCTCTTCCTCCCTACGGTTCTTGCCACTGATCTTTATTTTTAAGCAGCAGAAACCTGGCAATGAGCTGTAGCTTCTTCTGAATGTTTAATACATGTAACAAAAAATGTTAGTGGGTTTGGAGCTCTGGCATATAGTAGGTTTTCACCATTGCTTATATTTGTCTGGTATCTAGATACATAAAGATACATAAAGTATGGTAAGATGCTGTTCAGTACCTTCTGGACTGCAGTATTGAAAAGTGTGTCTGCAGGAATATATCTGAAGCATGGTAGGCAATCTGGATTTTAATCGTCCAAGGCTATTGGTGAGCTTTTAGAGTTCAAAGTGACAAAATTAATTTTTACTGGACACAAGGCATGGGAGTGGTTGACAATTTCTTCAGAGACTTCAGGTCTTGGACTAACATTCCACTTCTCCCAGTGAAACTATGTATTGATTGAACTGATTTAACCAACTTTAATGACTCCATGTAATATTGCAATTATCCAGGCAGTTAATTTCATGGGACACTGCTGAGAATAATGTAGGTTATGTGAGAATAACATAGGTTAGGTAATGTATGAGAGTTGTGCCCTTAAAGTGAATGTCTACGGCACTCTGCCATGGGCTGGGGGCACTGTAGACATATTGTGGCCAGAAGGCAAGGAGTAAGGTACTATTACATAGTAATCTCCAGAGACTAGTGCATAATTATTTTAAGCCATAAAAATCTCATCATTGCTAAGAGAACATTTGTATGCTCTCACTAGGGGCGGGGGAAGAAAAGAGGCAGAGAGGCTGTGCTGGACTCTTGCAATTTAGAAGATGACCTGAGTATATATTTGGTGTCCAGCACTCATCAGGTTTAGCTGGGTAATGCTGCCTGCTTTCACTGTGAAGCACACCGAAGAACATGGGAACAAAGCATGGCCCTGGCTAGCTCTGCTGCTAGGGCAGCCAACAAGTTACAAACCCTTTGAGATATGGATTAAACAAACAAACCTTGTGTTCCAAGTGACCTTCAGGCTATACCTGTGAGAGTGCACATGGTTGATGGTGTGCGTGTGTTGCCTGTTAATGTTTTCTTTAAAACCTTGTTGAATAATAGTTACAGGTGCCATTAAGGAGAGCAGTGCCGTAATTAGAAGGCCAAATGCAAGCCGTTTTGAGAGTTATCTTACATGTTTGTTATTTAAGTGATGACTGGTTTTGCTAATTACAACTAAACCAGGTTAATATTCCATTAGAGAGAAAGCCACGCAGATTAGCCAATTGATAGAAAGATTAGGTCACCTCCTGCGCTTGCAGTAATGTAGTCAAAGTAGTTATTTTTGTTCTGCTGAATTTGTCATTTGTCTTTGGGCTTGTGTTTTAATCCAGACCCTTGTTCTGACTAACTTTTCACTCTTTATCATGTATTCTCAAATCTCTTCCCTTTCCCTGGCTGACACTGGTGTGTTCATTTCTCACTAAGGCTGAAGTGTTTGCACCTGAGATGATTTTCTTTCATAAATGTATCCAAAGTAAATTCAATTTAGTGAAAAGAGTGATAGAGCAAGGAATGGGTAGGTTAGTGGATCATTTCATCTACTGTAACTCTACAGTATATTGAAATTCGCAGCTGAATTGGACAACAAAGATATGACTGCTGGAAAGACTCTATTAGATAATTCTAGAATGGACTCTCTGGGCTCAGTATTTTGAAAATTATCTGTATTGTTTTGCTCATTGAAGCTTGTTGAGAACAGGCTTCTTGGAGAGGATCTTTTGGAAGCCCTCTCTGGTATTGAAAATCACCAAACTCAGAGCTAAAAATGCAAAGTTATCTTCTGAAATGACAAAGCAAACACATCAGTTGTGGCTGGGTGTCCTAATTTCCCTTTTGCTGAACACTGGAGAATCCATGTCCCAGCATCTGGTTTTCTGCTCCCTTTGGCAGCTGGAAAGGGTGGAAAGCCATGCCTGGACCCTGCAGTATCAGCTTCTAGACACTACAGAACTCTGTCTTAGAACTGTATTTTTGATAATAACTGTATTTAAACAGGATGGAGCCCTTTACATGACGATGAATCAGAGCAGCAGATTTTCATCAGTGAAAAGTGGTCCGTTTCACAAAGCCACAGATGCTTGTCAGGGAACTCACTGTGATGAGTGTCATGATCTTTGCAAGTTCCTTTCTATGCCCTAAATGACCCACATAAGACCAAAAAGAATCTTATTTTTAGTGGGTTTTTTTGAAACAGTCTTTTTTCATATTCAGACTCATCCTTTTGTCTTTAACTGTTTGTGGTTCTTGTTCTTAACCCTGCATTTCAAACATGTTCTATGGAGATTTACGTGCTGCTTCCTCCGCTTCACGCCCGCCCATGCACACACCTGCTCCTGGCATTTCATGGTACTAATTTCCAACCTTTATAGCCCTTTATAGACAAATGAATGAAAGGATATTACAAGCCCAGTCAGACACCAAGGCAGGTCCAGAATCCATCTCATCCTGCTGCCTTCTAGCAAATTTAGCACATTGAAAGTTCAGTTGCATTTAAGAAATTCACAGCTTGCAGAAAAACTACAATAGTAAATTTTGCAAATGCAGGTACAAACTGGTATCACTGTTGGCCAGAGGCTATGTCCTCTAACAGTGAGGATGAACCTGAGGGAGTATGACATTGGGGTATCCTTTTGGAGTTCCCTTCCCTAACCAAAGGCTTTAGAGTTGCAGATGGGTTTCAGGAGAAGCAATGAAGATGGAGCTTTGAAGAAGAGAAGGAGAAAATGGTGGGACACAGTCATGTCATCTCATATTGCTTATAATTCATTAACACAGCTATTTGAACAGTAATGGGATCTTTGCTTAGCACTGGTTTTGATGAAAATCCAATAGGACATGAAGCTATCAAAGTCAAGCTTCTTTAAAGATCACAGTTCACTGAGCAACTTAAAAGCTTCAGTAAAACAAAGCACATACAGCCCTCTGTTCTGGTGTTCTGCACAAGATAAACTTTAAATAGTCTCTGCAGAAATAATGGCTTATTATAACAACTATTCACATTTAGTCACTGGACAGTACTGTAGCTAAGGTAAAATGCAAAATGTTTTATTTGTGGAGAGGAAACTTAACAATTAGCTTTGTCAAATCAGCTGGTTCAGAGCCTCATTAAAGGAAAGTGTGTGTCCAATGAAAGGTTCAACTCCCACATGTAGATATCAAGGAAGTATGTGTGTTTGTCGTGACAGAAAGTTGAATGCCCAAGTCTGGGAAGCATGTGAGTCCTGGCACGGCATTGCTTTTGCTTAGGTGGGTGAAAATGCAAACTAAAAATACACAATTTCCAGAACACATAGAACACAGAGCAGATGTTCAAATTCAGAACACAATATGGTACATGCAGCTTGTAATTAATTGGCAAATACTTAAAGGCCCAAAAACCTCCTAGGAATGTGTGTTTTGTTGATTCACAATTAAACTGTTAGATAAAATGCAATGTAGATCAATATATGTGATAAACAGTGTTGTCTGTTTATGACATGTGAGAAGCCACCTGAGCAACTGGGAGGTATTCGTTTCCATTAGCTGGTGCCGTCACTCCCAGCTGCATGGATTCTATCAAGGTCAGACTGAGATAATCAGTTCACAACCTGGATTTTAAAAGGCCAAGTGGCCAAAAGGATGTGTTCGGTGCTTTGTAACTTTCAAACCTGTTGAGAGTTCCAGCCTGCAGACCTGGGTGAATAATTAGATCAGAATGATTGAACAGAAGTGGGTGCAAAGGTGAAGTGTGTGTGCCGGTGTCAGGGTAGGACAGTGCTGAATAATATTCTGTCAGGTTTTGGAGGAGGATACAGAAAAGATAAATAGGCATTACAATACAGATGAGCTTGGGAGCGTCTTGTGCTTATGCTGCTTAGGAAACTGCACAGAAATGAGATCATGGTTCAGACAGGGGGGGTTGTTGGTTAGCGCATCGTATATGGGATTAGATCTTGTAGGCATTGCCTTGGGCTCTGTTGCTGATTTCCTGTATGACCATATAACCTGTTGGCCTCTGTGTTCCTCTTGAGGAATAAAATATACTTTTTGCATACTTGTAAGCCTAGTAGCAAACGAAAAAAAGGAGTAAACCTACCCTTTTGGTGAATAAAATCTAGAAAAATTCAAATCCTATGTTCCAGGGAAGTGAGAAAATGGCATATACTTTTGCTCTTGCTCCATCAGTCACGGTTCAATTTTATTTTTCTTGAAATCAAGGAAGTATGTCCACACTGATGTAAGTGCATATAGGTAAGATCCACCATGTTTATTTGAAAGTCACTCAGAACAGCAAAGTCTAATTTATCTTTCTTATATACATTTGGAATCCAAAGAGTGTCAGACCCTGTTGTTCTATAATTAATTTACTTTTGTGCTATTATTTTACAGTTTTGTGTCGTTTTGGGCAAAAGCGTTCCACTGAAGTATTTGCCACTGCTGTGATAAGTATGATCCTTTCATTCACTATTTGTGAACATCAAAGTGTGTGCCATTGTAGCCAGAAGGGAATAACTCGTATCTGAATGGATGACAATATTAGATATAAGGCAGAGAAATAAAAGGTCTTTTATTGATCTGCACAATTCTTTTCAAGCAGTTTTGTTGTATTATTACCTGATTTCATGTTCAATTTAAAGTCCTCAGTTACACTGGTGTCCTTTGATTATGTACATTCAGAATATACAGTAATGCCCTTGTAGTTTTGCCTTCAGTTTAACAAATGTTTTAACTTCAACAACAGCTGATTATCTTCTAGTCCCATATCATCAGTTACAATCCAATAATACTGTTTCACATTCCAGAAAGTATCATTTAAATACTATTTTGTTGGAGGAAAAAACAAGTATAAAATACAGAAAAATCACCAAAACACTAGCAGACTCTACTTTTTCTGGTAATGCCCCTGAAAGTCTGAGAAGAAAAGATTAGATCAAAAGGACTGGGAGACCAAACTACCCTTTAGCCCTTTCTCTAGGGTGAACAAATCTCTACAGGCCAAGGTTCAGCGCAGTGGTGCAGCAGGAAGGAGTTGGTGCTCGAGTGATAAGGCAGGCAGTCAAATTGTGAGGTTTGAATATGCTAAGAAATGTGTGGTCAGTAATTGCAAGTATCCAGCTGAAGAAAGAGGAAGTATACTCATGCTCTTCATCATAAGCAACATAAAGCTGCAGTAAAAGATTCTTTCCTGGTCTTCTCCCTCAGCCAGTTTTGCATCGGCATTACTTTTTTAAAAATATACAGAGGATAACTAGCCATTTGTAATGAATTTGCTACCTGACAAAAAACTCAGTTTCTGTTGAAATCATTGAACAAGTTACATTTTTCAGCAAAGGGAAGAGCATACTAATAGTACATAAAAATATTTAAATGTCAACATATTTTAATATTAGCAGATACTATTAATTTAATATTAATAAAGGTAAGTGTAATAGACAGAAAACCTTAAATGCAGCATTTTAAATTCAGACCACATAGCCAGAGAAAGTCTGTAACTTGCATTTGTCTCAAATAAGATTGCTAACTCCTGCAATTCTGGGTATCATCAGTTATTTTAAACTATAAAACATAACAGACTAGAAAATTAAGAATGTATTTTATTATTTAAGCTTAAATATATATTCAGCTACATTATTCTCCAGTAAAATGAAAGGATAGTTTATATCTCATACAAATCTGTACAGGTTGAACATGAGCTTTAATTTAGAAAGGAATGGCTGCTGTATTGTGATGTAGTTAAAGGCAGTCTTCAGCTCAGGTGCAGAGCACTGATTTTATCTAATCAACGCCCTTGCCTGCTGCCTGCCTGCCCTCCTCAGCTTCTTCAAGCTCTTAAAGGTACCGGAACAATTCTGGAACTGTGTGAAGGTTGAAGTTGGGGTCACTGTGGGATGACGTGATGGACCAAATGTACAATCCCTGGTCACACAAGAAGACCCAGAGACTTTTATAGCCACGAACCAAATGCAATGAAATTGCACCTTTTCTTGCTGCCTCCTGAATTCCTTTCAAAAGCATAAGGAGATGTTAGAAAGATTGTATAACATTTTTACTTGGCATACGAGGAGACAAATCTGTAGTACAGAAGTCAATCTCAGTGTAAGCAGCATAGAGGTAATATTTGACCTACATTTTTGAATGGGATGAAGAGAAATAAGGTGGAGACAAAAAGGTGATTAAGACTGGAGCCCCTTCAAAGAGGTGGTGGATGCAGTGGAAGCTTTTGGGGAGCAGAAGGACGGAAAATGCCATGGAGGGTGAGGGAAGACTTGGCACCACAAAACATGTTTGTCACAGTAGCTGTCATATTGCTACAGATGGAGTTGTGTTCTGACCTTGTTGCAGAGTATCTTCAGAGTTTTTTGGTTGGAGTAATGTCAATGGCTCTAAGGGACCACTTTCTGCTTTTGCAAAGGAGCTCAGGAACTCCTCAAAACACGGTGGTGAGAGAAATACTCACCAATCACACCTAACCACTTCAGTAAGTTCTAAATATACAGTGTATTTATGCTTTCATATCACATGTATCTGAAGAGCAATGCTCAATTTTCTACAGAGGCAAGTAGCCTAAAGCTAATTCATGCTCCTTCAGAAGTTCTCCATAGGCAAAGCCTCCCCTCCCCACCATGACTTTACTCAGGTCCCATTATGATATAACTACCATTTGACAGGGAGCTAATTTGTTTCTAACACACATTTTTAGTTGCTGGCAGGTCAGAACTGAAGCCCCTTCAAACAGTACTAAAGTTTGACTGACAGCAGAAAAATGCTTGGATTTTGGATTAGCAGTCACATGAGCAATAGAACAGGAATTTGCAAGAGGGTTTGTTTTTTTTTTTTGAGGATTAGATTAGATTAGTATGAAGCAGATGGCAGGGTAGATATGGGCTGGTAGCAGACAGCTGTAGAGTTCAGCAGACCTGTTATCTTTAGGATAAGGACAAGACTAAGGATAGCTTTGACTGACAGGGAACGGGCAATGATTAGATCTCAGCTGTGATAAGCCTAGTTTTGGGAACAGGAATAGACATGGGGTGAGCTGAGTGGATAGAGGCAAGCACAGACAGAAAAAGAATGAGCATGGGACCCAAAGCCAAGTTGTCAGATTCACTCTGACAGTACATTGATTTACACTTTCTGTGATCTCCACTTACCTTGCTTTTGAACCTTACTATTGAACAAGCCTTGGAGCTCTCCTGCACTCTTTTCTAACACAGTGCTTCAGGAAGTTTCATGAATGAAGTCTCTTGTTACTACAAAAAAGCAAGGCATGAAAATTTTATGTTAGAATTTATAGACTTAAAACTGGCAATGGGGAGGAACATCTGTAAAAGATTCAGGAAAATTTTTGTCACAATCTGCAAAATGTTTTAAATCTTTGTGTTTTACTTGCAATCTGTTAGGGTAAGGTCTTCTGGAAAATGTGTTATTTGGTTCTCTTTTTTAGTTAGCATATGTTCACTGAATAACTTAAAAAGGCAAAGAACTTCGGATATTATGAAATGAGTACTTGGTCGTTATTCTCCCATATTTTGTCAGTCTTGAAAACCTTACTTCATATTGAACAAAAACTTAATTCTTTGCCTTTATTGCACTGTATGAGTTTTTCATCCTCATCTTTCTTCTTTATTTAGACTTCTATATTTTCACCACTGCCACATCCTTCCTACTGTATTATAAATTACTCTGTACCTCACTCATTTTCTTCTTTAAAAACAGGGATCCAGAGGTAGAGTGGTAGAAAGCAGAGTGAGAAGTGAAGAGAATAATCTCCAGTACAAGAGCGGTGGTGTAGATATTCATCCATCATTACTAGTTGCAACCTTGGAGGGAAAACTCTCTGTATAAAGCTCTATCATTATTAACAAAATGTATCTAAGAGGGAAGCAAGGCAATAATCAAAATTCTAAGTAGCTTTGTGAAACTTTTAGGTTAACAAATTCTCCAAAGTAAAGTAGAGTTTTCTAAAATGCCTTTCAGCTACCTGTTGTTTCTCATTCATTTCCCAAACACCATGGTAGGGACAAGAACATATGGGAATTATGACTTTTAAATATCAAGACAGGGGAGGAGGGAGGAAAGCAAAGAAGTGTTTTGACTGCCCCTGAAGTGAATTTGGATGCTTGAATTCAGCTCTTCAACAGTACAAAATTACAATCTTGTTTTTAAATAAAAGGAACCAGTCAGAGCCATGAGATTTCCGTGAAAATGGTCTGAGGCAATAGTAAGAGGGCAATCCTAGCTTTAATCAGTGCATTGATAACTGAAAGTATATTTTAAGCTCTTTATAACTAGTGCTGTCCCAGAAAAGGCCTAGGTATAACTGGGGGGTTACTGCAAGGCAGGGTTTACACAGAGCAGATGGTATGGATGAGACCAGTGTGTTTTGAGGAGGATGAAGGTTTAGCTGCATAGACATGAGCCGTGCTGTGCCCCTTTGCCAGAACCAAAGACCATGCCCTGTTCCTCTTTAGTTTACTAGTATGTGTGTAGTATAGCCAATGTCTCTGCAGACCAGGCTGCTGTGTGGGTACCCTTCATACCTTCTGCCAGTAACCGTAGACATGAAAGTCACAACATGATTTTCCTCAAATGGGAAATGAATTACATCCCTAATAGAGGAAAAGAGGGAAAACACAATGGGAAATAGAGACATAAAAGAGAACTTAAGAAAAACTTACAGAAATTGGCAGCATTGTTATCCCTAGATACTAAGCACTCCACCTCTACCCAGAATCTCTAGAGCTACCTTAGATATAATGATTTCTGTGGCTAAAACCCAAGTTAGGTATCTATATATCTGAAGAACTTGTCTCTGCATGCTTCCTGGTGAAGAAACATTTGCAGCCTGGTGAAATTTCTGTTGCCTTGAAAAGTGGGCACCGACTTTACATGACTAAAGAACCAGTCATACATCCAAGTTGTGAAATAGCAGCTCTGTCAGCAAACGGTGAAGTACATTGGATTTAAAATACCTGACATATACAGTTCTGTGATATTTTGTCGGGCTTAAGAGATATGAATAACTAAATGACCTGGCAGAACCCCAGTTGCCACATAATGCCAACAGGAATATCAACAGGGAGGACTTATTCTGAAGAACGCTAATCTCAGCAGTTATGTGCTCTGGGGCTCTGTTTTCAGGAGATGACCAGCTGCAAAATTCACTGATCTCAAAGTTTGGCTATTAGGGCATCACTGAGTGACTTTGATGCAGTCATCTCTCTGCACCTCACAGCCTTTATATTCTTTTTCCAAAATTCAGGGCTAAACATAGGAGCAACTACTGTTACACTAAGAAACTTTAATGTGTTTCAGGATAATTGTACCAACCTTAGTATCTTTGATTACTCTCCCAGTATCACAGCCTGAGAGACCATCAATCAGAATAGTTGACACATCCTGACACACTGAACACTCATTTTACAATAGTTACCACTCTCATGATGTGCATTATAGATATGAAATATTGCATAAAGGATCTGTGCCTGTCCAACACAAAATACTTTTTATACAAAACAGTCCAATCACTCCTAGCCATGTCTTCTTGTACCTTTCTACTAGAGCAGGATGAACAAATTCAGCTTCCTAGTGCATTTGTGCATGTGTGAAACTTTGTGTCAAATTTGCTTGTATATAAACAATTGAAAAAATCTAATATTTGAAAGAAAACCATATTATAATACTTTAAAGACTTAGAATGGTTTGAACTCTGTGAAATTCTAAGCTTCCAAATTTAATGAAACATATTTTTGACAACAGACCAATACTTTCATCTAATCAGTTGCACATACCATACAATCTTTACCAGATTTATTTGAATATTTTTAACTTATTTTTTAATCTTTAAATAGTTGTAACAATAAAAAAACTAAAAAATAAATAAAGCAGCGGCTCTGGTTACCATGCATTCAAATTCAAATCAAATTGTTTCTGCGTAGTAAGTGGGTGGTTTTATGTTATTTAAAAGAAAATAAAATCTTTTATGTGTATAGAAGTTCAGTAGCTTAACTTTTCAGGAGACCACACTTCTTTCATGGCTGAAGCCTGATGTTGAAAGTATGCATGTTAAGCAGAAAGATATGTCTACTGAAAATGTCACTCTGCGGGATTTGGAGATATTTGTTTGGTTTGTTTTGCTCTTGGGAAAGATCTAATCCTGTCAAATATGTATAATAGAAGTGTGATATTCTCTTGAATTTAATATGTGAAAACTGGCTTTCAAGTCAAAGGGCTCAAGTATAAATGAATATCAGAAGTCATCTCTATGCAAGTGGGAAAATGACTCAGTCATTTGATACACTGAATATAGTATACTGGGCTTGATTCTGACTTCTCAAATTATGGAGTTACACCTATTTCAGAACAGATGTAGGCCTAATACATTCTAAGTAAGTAACAAATGGGTATTTCCTATATAAAAACATACTTTCATATTGTCTAGGCAGCTAACTGGGGAAAGATAAAATTTCTAAATCAGATTCTCAGCAGAAATATTAACAAGCTAGTTTGTAGTTCCCAAGATCTTCCATTTCTTATTTCTTGTGACCAAAGAAACACATGTAAGATGCCTTCTCTGGAGATGTGAGCCTTATACTGCCAGAGGTTTTATCCATCTATTTATGTATTTATTTATTTTTTATGACACAATTCAATACATTTTCATAGCTCTTTGGAAAAAAAATACAAAACCAAACCTAAATCTGCTCTTCAATGGCACAAAATCTATAAATATCTGTATGCATAATTAACTGTAAGGATGAGACCTCACTGATTTGACTCAGACCATATGTGTTTTTTCAGATCAGGATTGGGACCCTAAAAGCCTAAGCAAAGCAAATATATGAAAATGAAGATATGAAGCAGAAGAAAACTTTGTAAACAGAGACTGGTATAGATTCATACTTATAGATATTGTGAAACTTATTCTGTATTGAATGACTTGTTTATTTTATGTAGCCTAACTTCAGAGCTGCGTTGGAAGATTGTCATACGATAGAAAAAAAACAGTGAAAACATTGTGAACTGTGGTGGAAAAAAGGGATTTCAAAGGAGAGGAATTAGAAAGGACACTGGAGTAACAGGAAAAGATAATCACTTATTTTGCTTGTGATCTGCTGGGAAATACTTGATGGAAGCAACTCTGATAGGCAGAAACTGATAATAAAAGTTTGAACATGAAAATACAATGTCATAATATATTCAGGCAGGTGAGACAGCTCCCACACATTTGGAGCAGTATTAATTATGCCTTCCAAAGGAGAACAATTACTTATAGGCTACCGAACATTTAACAGATCATAGTGAAAGTCAGTTCCACAACTGTCTACAAACTTTTACTGAATTACTACAAAATCAGACATCAGTTTGGTAATGGATGACTGCAGTGCCAAGGCTAGGAATGGCAATAGTAAATGGAGATATAGCAAAGAAGCAAAACTGTGGCTCCCAGAATGAAAACAGTAGAAGAACTGAGTCTCACATTCCCAAGCAAGGACAGCTTATAGAGTAGCTACAATAGTACTCCCTTCACCCAGCTCTCTGCCCCATCTTTTTCTTGCAGTTTCTTATCCCTTCCACAGGGATGGCTCAGCTGCCCATGCAAAATAATTTAGCCAGCAAAATTTACAGTTTTGCTTCCTTAGGTAACCTGAAATTTCTGCCAGTGTACCATTATGAGCCTATCTGCAAATGGCAGTGATATAGGAGCAGAGCCTTACCTGACCTGGGGAAAGGAATTACTATGAGAGGGTGAGCAGCAAGGAGCCCCAACTAACCCAAAGCAAGCCAGTCCCCTTCCTGGTATCAGTGATTTTAATGGGTTGGTTGGTAGCGTTCCCAAAAGGATACCTATGAAGTATATAAAAGAGCAGTTAATAAAGCAGTAATTTCATATAGAAGTGAAAAATGCATTTGAGTTGATGTGGGAATCAGGAGTGAATATATCATGGCCCTTTCTGCTGGCAGTATCACAGACACTGGAATAACTACACTTACATGTTGTTATACCTGTAACTGCATGAAACTAGCCAAAGCAAACCTCAGCTGCAGAGAAAATATGCCAAAAAAAGAAGTGGCAAAATCCTGTGCTAGGTAAAGAACAGTGAATTAAAAACAAAATTAAAAAGAAGAAATAGATTAATCATGTCCAAAAAAACCTGAGGTGACTGTAAAATACGTATCAACTCTAGGTCAATTGGTAACACTACACTGGTTGATAGTTTTCTTAAAAGCCAACAGGCAGAAATAAAAAGACGTAGAGAATAGAAAGCAGTGGCCTAACGTTTTCAAGATGTGTTGAGCAGGTAAATGTCAAGGGAAACAATGACATGGAGAAAAAACTTTAACACATGGCAAAAGACATCTTGCTTCACAAATAAAGAATTGAAAGATTCAAAATTAAAACCAGGGAAAGAACAATGGTCAGCTCTCATGAAAAATGCGGAAAATCTGTGACTGATTAAATTCTAGATAGTGTAAATATGTATTTCTGCCATCTTAAAAATAGTCCTAGTAAATAACTCATTTCTGCTTTGAATTTTCAGTGCCTGAACTCTTCATAATGACCCATGCGTGCCTGAGCTACACAGCCAATTTTCCGTTGTTAACTATTCTTTGCCAGATTAAAAAAGAAACAACAAGAGAAAAGAAAAACGCCACCATTCAGTGTAATGACCAAGGACTTCTTTATCTGTCAGTTGGAGGAGAGCGGGCTTCTTCCCCAGCAAGTTCAAGTCCTCCCTGCCTTGCTCTGTGAGTGCTCAGCTGGGGAGGGCACTGCTGCCAGCAGATGTCATCCGGAGGTGTGTGTTATTTCCAAGCAGAGGACAGGCAAACTCCTGCCAGCGCTGCTGATACGTGGATCGGCTGGAGATGGGCAATAGCAGGAAACTGGGCAGTTCTCCCAGACACTGAGTGCCATGTTATGCCTCGGTCTCTACCACCCCATAGAGCTCTACTCATAGAATCATAGAATCATTTAGGTTGGAAAAAACCTTTAAGGTCATCCAGTTCAACCATTAACCTGACATTACCAAGTCCACCACTAAACCAATTAAGGCTAGAGTAGCAATTTCATGTTTCCTGGCTTGGTGGCTGGATTATTTATAATGAAAGTAAAAACTAGGAATCATTAAGATTGGGAAGGACCTCTGAGATCATCAATGTCATGGTTTAGCCCCAGCCAGCAACTAAGCACCACACAGCCGCTTGCTCACTCCCCCTACCCCGGTGGGATGGGGGAGAGATTCGGAGGAGTAAGAGTGAGAAACACTCCTGGGTTGAGATAAGAACAGTTTAATAATTGAAATAAAGTAAAATAGTGATGATAATAATAACAATACCATAAAGATGATGATGATGATAATAATAACAATAATATACAAAGCAAGTGATGCACAGTGCAATTGCTCACCACCCGCCAACCGATACCCAGACAGCTCCTGAGCAGCGATCGCTGCTCCCCGGCCACCCCCCCAGTATATATACTGAGCATGACGTCATATGGTATGGAATAGCCCTTTGGGCAGTTTGGATCAACTCTTCTGGCTGTGCCCCCTCCCAGTTTCTTGTGCACCTGGCAGAGCATGGGAAGCTGAAAAGTCCTTGACTAGCATAAGCAGTACTCAGCAACAACTAAAAACATCAGCGTGTTATCAGCATTCTTCTCATCCTAAATCCAAAACACAGCACTATACCTGCTGCTAGGAAGAAAATTAACTCTATCCCAGCTGAAACCAGGACAATCAGTCCAACCATCAACCCAACACCACCATGCCCACTAAACCATGTCCCAAAGTGCCACATCTACCTGTTTTTTGAACACTTCCAGGGATGGTGACTCCACCACCTCTCTGGGCAGCCTCTTCCAATGCTTGACTACTCTTTCTGTGAAGAAATTTTTCCTAATTTCCAACCTAAACCTCCCCTGGCGCAGCTTGAGCCTCTACTCCTGAGAGCCAGTCTTAGAAATGTGCTTTTGAAGATTGCTGGTGTGGCTTGCATCCATTAAGGGCAGTGAATACTCGTGTCAGTTCACTTACAAGGGACAGAGCACGCGTAAGCCAAACCTGCAGAATAACACATGGCACAGACATCTCCTAATGGTGGTCTGCTAGGAAGGAAATGCCTATGCAAGCAACATATTTGAAATCTAAGTGACTTGGATGTTGCCTGGAGAACATTGTCCCTAAGTTGTGTGGTGTCCCCAATCACAGGTGCCATGTAGATGGTAAAACAGTTGTGCTTTCTGGAAGTAGCATTTGTACTTTCTTGTGGCTCAGATAGTTATTGTACATCTTGTTCCTGTGCTTCCTTCTTAGAAAAGCCTAAAATACTCCAAATGCTTTCTTTTGCAGAATAATCCATCGTACAGATGTAGTAAAAAAGTAGTGATATCCAATTAAGCAGTTAATAGTTTTGGGAATCACAAGACACAGTGAAAGATGGGGGTTGAATAAAGGAAGTGAGAAAAGAATGAAACGGTAAAATTGGCAGGTTTTGCTTAGTGAGTAGCTGTCTTAGCTTTCTACCAAAGCTGTTATTTCTGTGTCTCTGCAGATTGAGGTGACATACACCGTGGCTCTTGTATGTCATCCTGACTAGATTTTGGAGGAGGCCCTGCACTGATTCAGGCCTAGGAAGTTTTATGAGAGACTAGATCTATTTTTATTTCCTTCAGATAAAACGTAGAGAAACTAATGTGCCTGTGAGAGCCATAGAGGTCATGTAGCAAGTATGAAACATGACACAGTGTCCTGGTTTTAGCTGGGATAGAGTTAATGTTCTTCCTAGCAGCAGGCATAGTGCTGTGTTTTGGATTTAGGATGAGAAGAATGCTGATAACACGCTGATGTTTTTAGTTGTTGCTGAGTACTGCTTATGCTAGTCAAGGACTTTTCAGCTTCCCATGCTCTGTCAGGTGCACAAGAAACTGGGAGGGGGCACAGCCAGAAGAGTTGATCCAAACTGACCAACGGGCTATTCCATACCATATGACGTCATGCTCAGTATATAAACTGGAGGGGGGGGGGGGTGGAGTGTTGGCCGGGGAGCAGCGATCGCTGCTTGGGAACTGTCTGGGTATCGGTTGGCGGGTGGTGAGCAATTGCATTGTGCATCACTTGCTTTGTATATTATTGTTTATCATTATTATTATTGTTGTTGTTATTATTATATTGTTATCATCATCATTACTATTTTACTTTATTTCAATTATTAAACTGTTCTTATCTCAACCCAGGAGCGTTTCTCACTCTTACTCCTCCGATTCTCTCCCCCATCCCATCAGGGTAGGGGGAGTGAGTGAGCGGCTGTGTGGTGCTTAGTTGCTGGCTGGGGCTAAACCACGACGCAGTTATTAGTTTGGAATTTTTTTTCCAAAATGTATATCTTGACAGAGTGTGCATACATGGCACATAACTTTCACGGTTACTGGAAACTCAAATGTAGAAATCAGTGGAAACTTCAAAGAAAATGCTCCCACCAAAGACTTACTTTATCAATAAATTGATAATGGCTATTAGTTATGCCAAGACTCTTGCTGCCTTTTTTTAGGAAATAGGAAGTACAGAAGAATTTATGAAATCATGATGCAGCCCAAGAAAAGCTTTGACAGGACCTGTACAAATGGGTTTGAATTGAATGGAGTGGACTCCAGGCCACTGGCTTCTTTCTACATTTCCAAGAACAGAAAATCTCAGACTATAGTCATGCTTTTCTTATATGTAGGAAATTTTTCTCTGTGAGTGAATTGTACCTATTCCAGACCTTACGCTAAGACAGTGTGAGCAGTGTTGGGTGGAAATTCTGTGCCTGGAAGGAAAGGTTGTTTTTTTTTTTCTCAGGTTAAACTAAAGTCTTTGGATCTGGTATGAGACTTGGAACAGGAGTTAGGGGGATTAACTAGAGGACAAATTCAGGCAATATTGCTAACAGTCTTAACAATGTTAAGTTAATAGTGCTGGGTATCATGTATAGCTCTACCCATGATATACCAACGCATCTGGTTCTCTTCAGGCAGTTATGAGAGACACATATCACATGATGGTTCATACTTTTCTAGGTATACATACAGCCGACAGTTTACAGAGGTTAGCAGTAGAACAGAAGAATGATTTGAGAGGTTAAAAGGCATGATATAATGTAAATATTCTTTTTTAAAAGAATAAACAAAGTGATTAGGTGGAAAGAGAATTATGTGGTATTTGAACTTGTGATGAAGAACAGAAAGATGTTATTTGCACTTTGATGCAAAATTCTCAAGAGGGACAAAAATGAAGAATGAAAGATTTTAGTGTCATGTGTCTTGTTTGTACTAAGATCCCTCACAGTTTTTCCATAAACAAATGGTGTACAGGTGGCAGATTTATGAAGCAAATGTAAAAATAAATTAATTTTAATAAAGAAAGTATGTTAATTGGGTTGTTTGAAAAGTGTTGAATAGCTCATTTAGCAATATAAAAATCTCATGAGTGAATACATATGCATGCAACTTTATTTGCCCAGGTGAAGAGTGAATTGCATTGCCTGTGAAGAAAACAATATTGCTGAGGGGAAAAGAAATTATGAAATATAGATTGAAGCAAAAGCCAATAGAGGATTGAGTGGAAATTATTTTTCTGTATCCTTTATCTGAATTCAAAGCAGTATCTTTTTTGATACTACACCATCAGCTGTAGTTTGTAATATGTCACATCAAGCCATAAGAATGATGACATGGGTGGTATTTAGTTTAAAATTGTTATGTAGAATTATTTTGTCCCACAGCAAATTATGAGTTAATTTTTTTATCCTCTAAATTCAGTACAAAGGCTAACCTGGAGCAATGTCCTATTCCTCATGCTTTTGTTCTGTTTTTCACTCTGTTATGTGGTCTAACAACAAAATTTAACAAAAGAAAAAAAGCTTTTCTTTGATAGTTCTTATCTGGGGATAAATATAGTCCCAAGGAAACAGATGTTTCTTTCCTTTCTGTCAGATGGAAGTAAAGGCATCTATGTAGCCTTTTTTTTTGTTTGTTTGGGTTAAAAGACAGTAGCGGAGAGCTGTCTTTCCCTTCGATCCCTGCTGCAGGAGGACAGAAGGAGACATTGTGAGTCAAGAACTGCCAGCGCTGTAGCAATGTAATAGGAAATAACACACACTGCATGGCATTGCACAGTACTCTCTGCTCAAACAACAGTTGTACACACTGCTTGGATGAGACGGTAAACTCCAGGACTGTATTGTTCAGCAGCTAAAAGTGTCTTTTTCCTTAACAATATAGCTAGTGTATTGAAATTTCTTCATGCCATTCTCACAAAGAAGCGTGAAAGCTACCATCCTAGAGCATGTCCTTGGACTATTTGAGTTTATGTGTTTTCTCTGCTAACAACCAGCACCAGAAACTTTGGAGGAAATTCTTCAGGGAAACTCTGAGGAGGAATAAACACTTCTGTCTACCTTTAACCAGTGTGGCTTGGTTTATAACTGATTAATGAAGATTTTTATTTATTTATTTTATTTTTTAAAAAGCAGCCGTGTTTATCTTTTCTAATTGAATAGATTATCTTTTCTAATTTAATAAAGTGGTCTCATTAGCTATAAAAATGTCTAATGCTTTAGAATTTGCTGGCTTTCATCTCTTTTTCCATTTGTTTTAATCTAGTTATCATAGGCAGACATGAAATGTAACACCCCCTCATTAAAATAAATGTAATGTTGTGACATAAACTGACAGAAGCAAGTAAATCCCAAGATAGTGTTCTTCTCAGCCTCCTCTCTTTCATGCTGCCAAGATATGATGTAAAACAAGATTCCTCATGCACAGTGTTTAGAAGAAGCAGGGTTAACACAAAGAGAAGTCAGAAGAGTTTTGATATTTTTATTCCTATCTTTCACCCTGTGACTCCATGAATAATCCTAACACATTGTTTCAGGATACCTACAGGGATAGAATTGTGATTAGGGTGGCAGAAAGGGTTTTTTAATGTTGCCTGGAGAAAGGTCTCTGATAGAGGTGGCATTTCAAAATGGTGGCAAAGTAACCAAACAACAAAAAGACACCAAAACCAGAAAAAAAGCAGAAAAAAAAATGATGCCTTTTTAATCTCTTCAGTTACATTTTGTGTTGTTAATATCATTACATGGCTCTTTGTTATACTTAAAATGTACTTTTGTAATAGTCATGGTAAACTCCGCAAAGTGATTTTTTTTTTTCTGATGGTACCACACAGAAGACCATTCTATTGTGCCTCCCATTACAAGAGAAATGCATAGCTGAATAGCAGAAATAAATTATTACTATTTGACAAGAAGCATCATTTCTAGATACCAAGAATGTCCAGAAATACCATTTCCCAAAAGAATGCTCAATCTCAAACATGTCATGGAAGGAAAAAAGTATATTTGTGTATAGGTTGTGCTGTTATATTTACCTATGACTTTTCCCTGGTAAATTGAGTTGGAATATATTTTCCCAAGTAAGGTAACATTTCAGCTTTGTTTGATATGTAAACATTTTGACATAAAACATATCCACTTCAGTTTTAAACAAGTTTCATGTCCTAGAGTCTGACTGAGTTTGCAGGAAATGAGTTGTACAGAAGTTCACAGCTTCAAAATACAGTGTATGTGTGGAGTTTGGGGGCAGATGGGCATGTTGCAAATGCTGGTGATTAGGAAAGGAGATGGACGGTTTTTAACATCCTGGGATGTAAAATCAAGCTGTACCTGTGTTGGATGTTAGAAGGACTCTATTAAGTAGCAAACAGGAAAGGAAAACCTGGGTATTTTAGTGACTAATTGATGCTAGGGCTTTGTAATTTATTTTTCTCACAGGGAAAATTACAGTAAGTTACTGTATAGGCAAGGTCCCTGGGAGGATTTGGGATGGGATACCCAGCAAAACTGTGGCCCCAGCTACAAACAACTTGCTTACCTCAGCTTTGCAGGTCTTCATCACAAGTTTAAAGCTACCTTGAAAAAATACAAGAAATTAAGTGAAGACTTCAGATTGGCTGCCAGAGCAGGCAATTAAATCCCTAAAAATGCTTGTGGCAGCAGCTTTTCTCAAACTCATTTTCCCAGAAGACATTGCCAAAGAGTGATAGTGTTTCATGCTAATTTTAAAAAAGCATAATACATATAATAAACATAATGACACCACAGACACAAACAATTCAAAATTTAGCAAGTTCAATTTAGTCTGAATAAAATCATGTCCGACCTTTTGTCCTTTTTTCTGAAGTATTCAATATTTCCTGGATTTGTACTGGGAGTTTGAGTAGTTTGAGTTGCGCTGCCTGGTACCTGGAGCTCAAAACAGAAGTAGAAGCCAAGTAGGGCAAAGCCTTTTGTTTATTTCAAAACACAGTCTGAAATGCTCAGAAGTCTTCATTCACTTCCAGTTTAGCAAAGGAAAGTTTTAGAGAACTAAAGCAGATCTTTGACCTAAGTTACACATGCTAGTCCTCAAAGGTTAAAACTCACGTGTGTGGTGCTCTCCCTCCCTACTCCCAGCGGAGTGTGCCAAGGTGGAGCTATTCTACCCTAGGAGATGGTGTGCACCACTGCAATTACAGCTAAACATGGAAGAATAATGGGGTCTGAGAGGAGATTCCATAAACACAGGTATGGGTCTATAATTTTGGCTATGTCTAAGAAGAGAGTAGGAGGTGGCTGTTCTGGCTGCCTGTCCCCATTTATCATCAGTAATGCGGCTCTGTTATGACACTTCCGTATGATTGTGCAAGACGATATCTTACGTTTTAATGCAAGAGGTGGCTGACTGTGCCTCTCCCTCCTCCCACGGCCTTTGCAGGTGCCTGTTCTTAGCAGAAGGATCAGTCCTGAGTGAATGGAGGTGCCTGCTGGCAGCTCTGGGGAAGGTGCTGCAGCTGGAGAGGAGAAGGGAAGGCTGAGGGCGTATGCCTGCACTTACCCTACTGACTGTCTCAAAGTGGGTCTCCCCAGGGCAGCTGCCTAACCCCGCCCGGGGGCACTGCAGTGAGCTGCAGCATTGGCTGTGCCATAGCTGTTCATCAGATCTAAGCACTATCCGTAATCGCAAACTCATTTCCAGAGCTCTGTGTTTATGATACTAAAAAAATAGAATAGTTGTTCAATACCACAGAGCAAACACAAGGTAGCAGTAGCACCGTACCTTGCTGGGATGACCCCTCTCTGTGGAGGCGGAAGCCACGAGGCGGCTCTGAAACATCACTTCCCAGGGGGAGCAGCGAGGGTGCAGACAAATGGGGCCAAAACCCTCCAACCTCTTTCCCACTGCATCATGGGCAAGTTTTGCAACCGAGCTGGAAGCTGTATGCTCTGGTATTATGATTCTTCGCTGGAAGTAGGAATGAGCCAAACCCCGAAACACTAAGTGTTTGAAGCGGCTTGGCTTTTACTGTTTGGGGTTTTTTTTAATGTTTGCAAATCTATGTGCTTGTTTCTGCCTGGTGGAACTCTAGGCAGCCCCAAGGAAAGTTGCTTTAAGCTCTTCCAACCAGATTGCAGCCAGAAACTACAGGATATGCTTTGAGTGCGCTTGTGCCTATGCATCCCCAACCCAAATCCCACATCAGACATGTTTGCAGTGACTCATCAGTGCTTTCTGTGCTTGGCAGGATAGAAATTCAGATCCTGTAGAGGTTTTTTCTTTACAAGGTTTATGTAAAGGTTTACCTCAGAGCTGAAAACATTTAGGAAAAAAGCGGAGAACAGCAAACCCCTCTGTGCTGCATTTGTTGATGGAACATTGTTCTCCTCCTACTGACTGGAGCTTGATTTAAACCTGATTATTGCATTAAATGTACATTTTGTATTTGTCAAACAGCTTCGGATAATGGATGCCTTCATATTAAATTTCCTAATCTTAAACAAACTAGGACAAATTCTCCATGGTGAAAATTCAAGCTTTACTAGAAAACAACAAAGCTCAAACACTCCAAAAGGAGCACTCCAAATGAGAAAAAAATAAAGATATACTTGGTAAGGAGTATAGAATAACAGTCCTGCTGACTAAACTGACCACAAATCTTTTTGATTTAAATGTAAATGATAGAGCAACTTTAATTAATTCCTTGAATTGTTTACCACATCATATAAAATAATCATCAAATAAATGAATTCCAGAAACTGGGCTGCTGAGACAGAAAGAAAGAAAAAGAAAAGAAAAATTTGCGAGTAAGAGGACCTTTGTCACATCTGAGTTGAACCTGGATGCTGCAAACCTATCCAAAGGCCAAAGAATAGAATCATAGAATAATAGAATCGTAGAAAAGTTTAGGTTGAAAAAGACCTTTAAGATCATCCAGTCCAACCATTAACCTACACTACCAAGTCCACACTAAACCAATCAAGGGTAGACTAGAATAAACCATGTCCCAAAGTGCCACATCTACCCGTTTTTTGAACACTTCCAGGGATGGGGACTCCACCACCTCTCTGGGCAGCCTCTTCCAATGCTTGACTACCCTTTCCGTAAAGAAATTTTTCCTAATTTCCAACCTAAACCTCCCCTGGCGCAGCTTGAGCCCATTTCCTCTCGTCCTATCGCTAGCTACATGGGAGAAGAGACCAACACCCACCTCACTACAACCTCCTTTCAGGGAGTTGTAGAGAGCAATAAGGTCTCCCCTCAGCCTCCTCTTCTCCAGGCTAAACAACCCCAGTTCCATCAGCCACTCCTCATAAGGCCTGTGCTCCAGACCCTTCACCAGCTTCGTTGCCCTTCTCTGAACATGCTCCAGCACCTCAATGTCTTTCTTGTAGTGAGGGGCCCAAAACTGGACACAGTATTCCAGGTGCGGCCTCACCAGCGCCGAGTACAGGGGCACAATCACCTCCCTGCTCCTGCTGGCCACACTATTCCTGACACAAGCCAGGATGCTGTTGACCTTCTTGGCCACCTGGGCACACTGCTGGATCATGTTCAGCCAGCTGTCAACCAGCATCCCCAGGTCCTTTTCCGCCAGGCAGCTTTGCAGCCACTCTTCCCCAAGCCTGTAGCGTTGCATGGGGTTGTTGTGACCCAAGTGCAGGACCCGGCACTTGGCCTTGTTAAACCTCATACAGTTGGCCTCGGCCCATCGGTCCAGCCTGCCCAGGTCCCTCTGCAGGGCCATCCTACCCTCCAGCAGACCGACACTCCCACCCAGTTCGGCGTCATCTGCAAACTTACTGAGGGTGCACTCAATCCCCTCATCCAGATCATCAATAAAGATATTAAACAAGGCTGGCCCCAAAACAGAGCCCTGGGGAACACCACTCGTGACCGGCTGCCAGCTGGACTTAACTCCATTTACCACTACTCTCTGGGCTTGGACACTCAACCAGTTTTTTACCCAACGAAGACTACGCCTGTCCAAGCCATGAGCTGCCAGCTTCCCAAGGAGAATATTATGGGAGACGGTGTCAAAAGTTTTGCTAAAGTCCAGGTAAATGACATCCACAGCCTTTCCATCATCTACCAGGCAGGTCACCAGGTCATAAAAGGAGATCAGGTTGGTCAAGCAGGACCTGCCTTTCATGAACCCATGCTGGCTGGGCCTGATCCCCTGGTTGACCTGCACTTGCCTGTTGAGTTCACTCAATATGAACAGCTCCGTAATCTTTCCCGGCACTGAGGTCAGGCTGACAGGCCTGTAGTTCCCTGGGTCCTCCTTCCGGCCCTTCTTGTAGATGGGTGTCACATTGGCAAGCCTCCAGTCATCAGGGACCTCCCCTGTTAACCAGGACTGCTGATAGATGATGGAGAGTGGCTTGGCAAGCTCCTCTGCCAGCTCCCTCAGTACTCTTGGGTGGATCCCATCTGGCCCCATAGACTTGTGAGCATCCAGGTGGCATAGCAGGTCGTTAACTGCTTCCTCCTGGACTATGAGGGCTCCATTCTGGCCCCCGTCCCTATCCTCTAGCTCAGGGACCTGAGTACCCTGGGGATGACCGGTCTGGCTGTTGAACACAGAGGCAAAGAAGGCGTTAAGTACCTCAGCCTTTTCCTTGTCCTCGGTGACAATGTTCCCCCCCACATCCAGCAAGGGATAGAGATCCTCCTTGGCTCTCCTTTTATTGCTAATGTACTTGTAAAAGCATTTTTTATTCTCTTTTACAGCATTGGCCGGATTAACTTCTTGCTGGGCTTTTGCTTTTCTAATTTCCTCCCTGCATGACCTAACAAGATCCCTGTACTCCTCCTGAGTTGTCTGCCCCTTCTTCCAAAGGCAGTAGATTCTCCTTTTTCCCTTGAGTCCCCGCAAAAGCTCCCTATTCAGCCAGGCTGGTCATTTACCCCGCCGCTTGGTCTTACAGCACGCGGGGACAGCCCGCTCCTGCGCCCTTAAGACTTCCTTCTTGAAGAAGGCCCAGCCTTCCTGGACCCCTTTGCCCTTCAGGACTGCCTCCCAAGGGACTTTCCCAACCAGGGTCCTGAAGAGGCCAAAGTCTGCCCTCCGGAAGTCCATGGTAACATGGAATGATAAAGCCCAAACACACTTCTGAAAATTGTCAAGAAACAGAGCATGAGGAGTGCCCACATTTTGAAGCCTGAGCAGCCATGCACATAACCTCTGCAGGACCTGTGCTTCCAAAGGCCTCAGCAGGATGCAGCTCCCAGTAAACCCCACAACAGTAACATATCTTGGTGATTGTCATTCTTAAACTTCAAAGCACAGGGATTATCCTGAGCAACTTTCTTTGGCATCAGTTAATGTTTGTAAACAATTTTCCTTCTTTCTTTCTCTTTCTTTCTTTCTTTCTTTCTTTCTTTCTTTCTTTCTTCCTTTCTTTCTTTCTTTCTTTTGTCTGTCCTTCCTTCCTTCCTTCCTTCCTTCCTTCCTTCCTTCCTTCCTTCCTTCCTTCCTTCCTTCCTTCCTTCCTTCTTTCTTCCCTTCTTTCTTTCTGGCAGGTCTATATGAGGTGGTGAGCAGCCCTCACTACTTTGAGAGTGGAAGGAATGACAGGCAGAGCAGCACTGCCTTTACATTAATTTGCCTTTCATCCCAGCTGGGTTTTAGCTTTCAAAGTTATATTTTTGAAAGGAAAGGTTGCCTGCCAGCTGACACTGATATTTTTATACATAATGAGTGCTAGAAAGTAGGTCTTTCTACATGTTCCCTCCATTTTTAAAAACAGCTATTAAATCTGTCAGTTGTGGAATAGGGGATTAAAGAGAAATTGTGTGGGCAGATAGGGCCTATGAAATGTGTTGATTAGCAGTCCTGGTGAGTTCTGTCCATGGAGCAGGGACAACAGCATGGTCTAACCTGGACACAGCAGGATAATGTACAGAGAGTTCAGTCACCAGCCATTTCGGCCTTAAGTACGGCTGCTGAGACTTTAATCGTTATTTCTAATTATAGCTTTGCAATATGGTTATCAGCCCATGATAAGTGGAATAAAGAGGCCACATTGCCTTCCATGAGTCACAACAGAGCCATCAGAAGTGAGTAACTTTCTATTGCCAATGACCTGAAAAAGATGGAAGCAAAGTCCTGGAAGCAAAGTCCTATAAGCAAAGGAAGATAAGTCCTGTGATCCTCTTTCAAACCCAGTCCCTTTGTATGGATTTCAGTTTCCTACAGCTGACTCTGCTTTCTCAGCAGGTCCACTAGGCTGTGCTCCCCAGAGCAAAGACTGGCCTTCAAAGCTAACACCCAGGTGCTGTGCTTGAAAGGACTGATTTAGGTCAGTTGAGAAAAAAAGACTTAAAAGTATACATCTATACATACATACATACATACATACATACATACATATTTTTAAGTCCAATGTTGTTCTTCAAATAGCTGTGAAAGGCAGAGAAAGAAGTGCAAAGATAATGAAAAAGGAGATTATAAGTCTTGAGTTCTGTGGAAGTGCATCTGACTTGCTCTGAGGGAAGCAATGATAGCTGGCTATAGATAGATTTGTTTTGTTTGGAGTAGAGGTTTTCAGCCTTCTCCTGCCTAGCCAGGTCATATACCAACATGAGCAGGAAGGTGTGATTATGACCAAGCTCCTTGTAATCTGGAGAACAGTGATTTTCAGTTTGAATCTGTTTTCCTTATTACTCAGAATACTTTGTATGTTGAATGACTCGTACAATATTGTGGGTGTGAATGACTCCTTACAAGGTCATATAGGAAATCCTTCTTTGTTATGAAAAATTTGCCTTGCAGAGAGCCAAATTATGGAGAAAAGACATGTAGAAGAGTTGTCAGCTTGCTGTTCATAGGATTGCTGTGGATTTTTGTCTGAAATCTTTCCTTGTTCTCCCATGTTTGTAAGCTCAGACTCTTGACAAGACAGCAAGTAAACTGCAGGTAAGGAAGTAGTCACATTTAGATGGGAGGTTCTTGGTGATTCCCATCAGGAATCGTTCTGTACTGCAGCTGCTGCAGTACTGGCAACAGTAAATAATGCCAATCTTAGTTTATTGGAATGGGATTATAGTCCTAAATCATGCAAGAACAGGTTGTGAGAAGAATAGAGCTGGCAGATGCCAAGACTCTCCCATGAAAAGTATTTGAACATCCAGAAGAAAGGGCTGAGGTCTACAGAAAGCCAAGGGTAGACAGTGAGGCCAAACATGTGTCCTGAGAGCTCAGAGGCTGGATTAGAAATGTGCTAAGGAGCTGAAATGCCTGGGAGCAGAAAAGCTGAGAGTGTTGCTGTCAGCTGTGTGCCACTTGCTGTGGAGAGCAAATGCCAGGGTTGCCCATGGGGAGGGACTGAGCAGGAGGGAGTGCACTGAGTGGGATGGGAAAACACAGAAAGAAATTCAGTACTGGTTCATTGATTTGAACTGTAAATGGCAGAAATGGATTAACAGAGTGCTGAGTTTTCCAGAGCTCCTGGACTGATGATTGTAGGAGCTACTGCAGAGCCAATAAACACTGTCCCTTTGGGCTGGATATTAAGGAGGTTGCCTGCACCATAACCAAATGCCCTCTCCCAAGGCACTGGGGAGTCCATGGGGCTCAATGAGAGAGCAAGCTGCTGCAGTGGAAGTTACCAGTGCGGGAGAGGATGGTAGGACAGTACACATTTTCATTACAAAGGCACCAATCTAGATGTTGATGGAATATTCTTTGTTTCTTGGATGTTCCTGTCATCCCATCAAAAGCATGTGTTGCATGCATTCTTAGCTGAGCATTGGCTTTTTCTATGTGATCATTTAAAAATGAAAATGTAGGAATTACAAACTGATAGCAAAGCCTAGATTCCAGCATTCACATGTTACTGCCTGCTTTAGGCAGTAAATACCTAAGATTTTATTTAACCAGTAAAAATTGCTGTTAAAACAAGAATCTGGGGGCTTACTAGTAAGGTAATTATATTAGAAATATGGCAATTCAACATGGTTATTAAAATGGGATAACTAAAATCCACTCTGAATGCTTTGTGGGTTTTTGTTTGTTTGGGAGAATTGATTTCTTTATTACATTGTCATCTCTCTGCACTTTTACTGCAGTACTTGTATTAAGCGCCTTACCTCTCTGTTATTTCTGGAAATTTTCGTGGACATGGAAATGATAGATTACTAGCTGCCTTTAAATGCTATTTCCCCCCTCACCGCCCCACCCCCACCCCCAAAAAAGGAAAAAATTTATCCACAGGCAAATATTCCAGCTTTGTCCAGCTAAATCACAATTTCTGTATCATGGTGTAACACATACAACATATGCCACTTTTTGGGGGGTGAAATGCAGCTTTGCAGAACCTTTGCACTGCGGTTAACTGTCTTTAGCAGTAAGCAGTAGATGGCAAGGTTTATTTTAGGCGAATGCAGAAAAATTAAGGAGAAGCCTCACAAGTTTAAGACTGCAAAGGAAGGCTTGACGTAATCCTCACAGGAGGACCAGCTGTTCACAAAATCCTTTGCCCTTAGATGACTTACGAAAGGCTGTTTACCTACAGATTGATAAGTGGTGTCTCATATCTTGACAGATGATCAATAATGGATTTTACAGCAATAACTGAGGACTGATTATTCCTGTGGTAGCTGAGATGCCTTAGGGCATTTGAGACATCAACAGTAGTAGCTGTGTCACACAAGGTCTTCAGAAGACACATACCCTTCTTGAACAGCTGAAGACCAGGTGAGAAACCCTAGGGATCTTTAATGATAAAGGGCTATCTTTGGGCAACTGCACTGTGCCTAGTGGTATCGTTATTGACAATATTGTGTATTTTTACTGCAGGAAGGTGATATATGTGCAAAGACATTCCCATGAGCGGGAAGAAGATGGCACAACTCTAATTGTAAACTTTCGTCTGTTGGGAATTCTGAATAGAGGTTGAAATCTGAAGATAATGACTCCAAAACCTATGTTGCAAGCAGAGAATTATATTTTGTTTGGCTTAAGGGGAGGAGAAAATCCCAAATTTACAATGTAGTACATGCAGTTGTCTCTGTGCCGGGGTTTTTCTCTTCGGATACTGTAAATCCCAATGTCTCTCCGATCAGCTTTTTAATATTTCATCACACTGAGTTCAAGCAGACTCAAGTGAACAGCTCTGCAAGTCCATGAGTGCTGCTCTCTCTGGGATGACATTTACTAGCATATCAGGTCTCCAAGGCTGCTCCCCAAGTAACGCAGATAGCAGGTACTGTGTGATCTGAATTGGTTTGGCTGTGGTAAAAGCATTCATATAAAAGAGCAACCATGCTGAAAATTCATATTCTGGTTTACCTACTGGTTAACTTGTTCATAGGCCATATTGGGAAGCATCTGTTGTTTAAGAACCTCCCAGACATAAAACTCTCTGTGTACTCTGAGAGTGATGATAGCCAGTCCTGGTGGTTGCTATTACATTTGTAAGACTTTTGCTAGTACAGGGGCTCCCAAAGTGTTCATCCATATGTATGTTCGCCAATGTACTGAACATTGCAAGGTATCTGAACACATGTGGAAAAGACAAAATGGTCTCTAGAAACTATTAAGGCCAGGCAAAATATCAGCAGGGCCTACTTTGGCAATCTGTTCCTCCTTTACTTGCAAGGAAAAAATCAGAGGGACAGAATGCAAGTTTGATAAGTTTGTCCAGGCAGAATTGAGGCAGCTGCTCTCTTTTTTGGGATGTGAGGTTGCCAGAGAAAGGTCATACCTTTTCCAGATGTTTTTTGCTATAAACAGTGTTACTGTTTTCGTGAGCCTTGAAGGGCTCGTATAAGGTCTCCTAGGCTCTTCAGGCAAAAAATTAGGGTCTTATTCACCATTATCACCAGGTTAAACCTACCTGAGATTGTCTGAAGTGAGCTGAGACACATACACATAGTCCTTCAGCCAGCCGAACACTGGGACAATGGCCTCCATCAAAGAGAGAGGAACAAATAACCTGGGGAAAACAGAGTTTGTCTGCAGTCTGCACACCTAGCTACAAAACAATAGTCTATCTTTAGCCTTAATCTCCATTAGCTGTCAGAGAGAGAGGTAGAGAGTTTCAGCATTTAGCAAACACATCCACCCTGGTCTGCAGAAAATCTACCACTTCCTTAAGTAGTTGATGGCTTTGTATCAAGATATCTGCACAAGGACAAAGAATATTCATGTTTAAAATGTACTTCTGTGCTTGACTGTATCATCATTTTCAGTCCATAAAACGTCACTAAATTTTCTGAAATGCATCAAAACATTGCAGTACTCAGAGTTTCATGACTAATAATATCTGTTATTGAATATACTAAATTATCCAGTCTTTGTTGACTTGATTAGCAAATGTTCATTTCAATAAAACAGGAGAATATAAGGATTGTTAGAGGAGACAGTGGTGACAACTAGTTTCAAATATAACAGGTGTCTCAAAAATTTGGGTTTTGATTGTTATAAGGTATGGCAAATAATAGTAATTTTGTGATGCATTGCTAATAAAAGACACTAGTTAGCCATGAAAGCTGTCACTGGACATGGCCAACAACAAGAGGTAGCAGAATAAGTTTTGTTAATAAGCTTTAGATTTTTATTTGTAAACTAGGATGACGTAACTTATCAAATGAAATGTGCCTTCTGCCCATACTTTTTTCCATGCATTTGAGGAACCAATTCCCAACATAACAGATGCTGTCGTTTTACTTGGTCTTAATAGTTTCCAGAGACTTTATGGCTTTTTCACTTACATTCTGTATACAGGAAGCAGGATTACATCACATTTAAAATAAGCACAGGGATTTCTGTTTTGCCATTAAGTAACTAAATATTTGGGAACAGCTCAAATGGGCAATTAGGTAATACATGATACTAGCTAAAAATGCATTTTTATCCACAGAAAAGGAATACAGATTTCTTACACAAAACCACATTAAATGTAACAATTTCTATAGTCAGTGAAAAATGCATCAGCTTAGTAGATAGGGCAATAGCTGATCTTCTGTATATTTCGCAATCTGGCTCTGGCTAGTCCCTGGATGACCGTTGTTTCACCTCTTTAATCCTATATAAAAATGAAAATAAAAAAAAATATGCTTTGAGATCAGTGTGATAGTTCAGGGCTGGTAGTCATAATGTTTGGTCTTTGCTGTTACAAGGAAATTAGTATTGTAGTCAGTGGGACAAATGCTTTTTTGCGCTCACAAAGTATAGATCCAGAGCAGTTACATTGCTTTCCACAGAGGAAGAATAGCAGTAGAATTTGGGGCAATCGGTCATTAGGATTTGGAACTGCCCTTTAAACATGGTTTATTGATTAATAAAGCTATTTCTGCAGCGCTTGCCTCATGCATTTGAAGAATTAAAACTCCATTGAAAGAATCAATACAATTTCTTGTCTGTTTTCTAAGGATTGCTGGTCCTGATTTAATTTGACAGTAATCTACATCAGAATAAGATTTTACTATAATATTTGTTCTACTGAGCCCATTTACTATGGTGGTTAGTTCAAGTAAATACCAGGAAATCTGTTCTGGAGAAATGACCACATTGCAACTAAGCACTGTTGTTATTGCTGTTATTAATTACATTGTGTCTTAGATTTTAGTAACTCATTACAGATTAACAAAACTCTATATAAATAATAAAGGGGATGCTAGTTCTTGCTATTGCATTTACTGAAAACATTTTGACAGAATAACACAAGAGTTCATGTATTATTACAGCCTACTAGGTCTTTCTTCTCCATTTGGTGGCCACATTATATTTAACCTTTTCAACCTGCCTTCAGAATATTTATTATATAGGCAAAGTAGACCTAATTTTACAGACCTCTAAATTGCTTTTTTTTTTTTAAACCTTCCCTTTGGGAATACTTAGGATTTAGCCAGTCTATGAGTTTCCCATTTCAGGGCATTTTGGCAGAGTTCATTAACTCTTCACTTGCTGGCAACACAATCATAATTGTACTATCTGTAATTTTCCATTCTGAGTAGCAGCCACCAGTATCTTACACATTCTGATATTTCTATTAGTTTTATTGCTAAAATGTAGAAAATATAAGAGCAAACAAACCAGTTTCCATTGCATTCTCTCCCTGCAAGTGTAACTATAAGAAGATTTCCCTGAGATCATAGTGATTTTGATTGTGATATAGGGGAACTGATCATGAGAATCTCATGGAATACCAGTTATTTTTCTTCTGAAGATCTCAGATACTCTGAAGGATGTTACGGTAAATGCCTTTTTAGGAATTTTTGTTAGAAATCCCCCAGACCTGATTTCCCTTTGTGCTTTGGAATCAAGAGGAATTGTGGATACTCCCCAGCCATAGTTGACATAAGGTGCCTACAGGCAGAAAAACAAAGTCTTAGGCTGTAAAATCTAAAAAGATCACTTATTTCAGTACTGTTCTACATCAAAACTTACATTAGGCCAATAGTAACATAGACAGAAAGAGCAAATAGGGTATTGTTCAAATAGGCCAACTACTTAGACAACTTAGTTTGTCTAGTCAGTGCAGGTTTTTGTTCAACACAGACTCTTTTCTGATTCAATAACTTACTGTAAATTTTGCTTGGATTTCAGAGACTCATTCAAATTATACCATTGATCCTGCAATCAGATTAATAAGGTGTGACTGCTAAACCAATGTGGAGCCCCATGTGCTATAATGAAATTCTGAAAGTAGTGTGTTTTGAAAGAGAAATGACATCTAACCAATCTAAAGATGGAATTGTATTTCTCACTAGAAATGCTATCCTTTAATTCAAAGAGCCTAATTCTGTGCTTTCAGCTACTCCTTTCCTCTAATTGTTTGAGATCAAGTGTTTGAGGCCTCCCTGCTGTCTCGGTACTCGACTGGTCTCTTTTGTGAGTGTAGGATATCTGTCCGCTTGCCTACTAGCCAGGAAGTTGATGTCTGCAACTCTTAAAGTGAATATTCACTGGGGGTATATACAGCACACAGAACCCCAGGGCACCAGTGATGCTCAAAAATACCTCTGATGTGCTTGGTGATGGCAAACTGCTGAAGTTCAAAATATATCAGAAATATAATTTCAATAGTAATCATCCTTTAACCATACTGAGAAAAAATGTAGGGTTTTTTTTTTTAATTAATGTCCGAGCAGAAAGAGCTGTCACTGGAGACAACCTAAGCTCCCATGGTTTGAAACTGTGTAGTGACTCAGATACTTAACAGAAAAACTATTGGAATATGTTTGATGAGTTTTTGGCTGAGAAACTTATCTGTTGCAAGTTCTTCTGGGACATCTGACTTGCAAAATGTTGCCATCTCAGAGTTCTGGTACTTCTTTTTTTAATTTTTACTAAAACAAGATATGAAGTAGTTGCCTGAAAAAAAGAAAGTTAAGGGACTGTGAAACCTGAAAGGATGTGGATTCTGAGTTTTGGAAGAAGGTTTACGAACTCCATATGAGTTTGCTTATAATACATCTACTGTATCAAAGAACCTTCTGTTTTTCAAATGGAAAAAATTGTCAATTTCTGGATGAAATGTTGTTTCCTAACCTCTACTTCAAAAGATACCAGAATGAAAGATAGGTTTTATCTTCCCAATGTCTATGGAGAAAGATGGGCTAAACTGCCCTCTAAGGACTCCTGTCTCTCTCCAGAGATTATAAAGGGATTTCTGATGCCCAGTTAGGACTAGATGCTTCTCTTGTAGATGGTTAAGTGAAATGAATTAAGTAATAATGCTTTACGGAGAAACATGGATTCAGGTATGATAAGAACCAAAAAGACTTTTATGATCATCTGTGTCTGACCTTGTAGGCACCGGAATTCCTTGAGCTAACTGCTGTTTGAGCTAGAGCATATCTTTTAAAATCTATTCAATTATATTTTAAAATGGTACAGATGGAGAACAAACCACATTCTTTATGTGTTTAGTTGTTTCACAGTTTAATTTGCATTGTTTTGAGTCTGCTGTTAGATTTACAGCCCAGCACCAGCTTCCAGTATTTTGACTTTGCATTCACCTATAAATTGAAGACCCTATGTTTATCAAATGTAGAATCATAGAATCATAGAATCATAGAATTGTTTAGGTTGGAAAAGACCTTTAAGATCATCCAGTCCAGCCGCTAACCTAATACTACCAAGTCCACCACTAAACCAGTTAAGGGTAGAGTAATACTTAATTTCATGTTTCTTGGCTTGGTGGCTGGATTATTTTTAATGAAAGTAAAACTAGAATAGAATCATTAAGGTTGGAAAGAACCTCTAAGATCATCAGTCCAACTGTCAACCCAACACCACCATGCCTACTAAACCATGTCCCAAAGTGCCACATCTACATGTGAACACCTCCAGGGATGGTGACTCCACCATCTCTCTGGGCAGCCTCTGCCAATGCTTGACTACCCTTTCCATGAAGAAATTTTTCCTAATATCCAATCTAAACCTCCCCTGGTGCAGCTTGAGCCCATTTCCTCTCATCCTATCGCTAACTACATGGGAGAAGAGACCAACACCCACCTCACTACAACCTCCTTTCAGGGAGTTGCAGAGAGCGATAAGGTCTCCCCTCAGCCTCTCTTCTCCAGGCTAAACAACCCCAGTTCCCTCAGCCGCTCCTCATAAGGCCTGTGCTCCAGACCCTTCACCAGCCTTGTTGCCCTTCTCTGAACACGCTCCAGCACCTCAATGTCCTCTCTACAAAAGTAATCACAGATTCATCACCTTATCTTCTTATTCCCAATCCTTCATTGTTTCTAATGAGAACCTGAGATTTCCTGATTGAATCCAAAGTAAGAGTTTTGATTGATGAAGCCCTGAAATAGTGGTTATTTTATTATTTCAGAGGTTTCCCTCCTTTTCAGATCCTGCATATGCAACTCCCAGAGGGAGCTCACAACAGAGGTCAGTGAGTGAGGGACTACATACTCTACACAAGTTTTATCTCTGGTCCAGCACAGCTCAGGTGCAGTTCCCTTCAGAGAAATCTGCCAGAGTCCTCTGTTTACCTGAGCACATGCAGAGAAGAGTCTGTGACAGGTAATTGGTATGTGAGGAAAGGGGTATTTGATGCTCTGCAGTTTATTCAAGTGGACTTCAAACTTCTGTTGTAGGAATCTCGGAGACTTGGACTCTGTGTGTGTGTGTGTGTGTGTGTGTGTAACTCTTCTGATACATAGTAGCCTTCTCTAATAAGAATGAAGGGATGGCAGAGACATAACCTCCTTCCTGCATCCTTTTCTCAGGGACAACTCCCTATCTGAGAACAGTGAAATTTTTGTCAAGCTAAGGACTTCATCTTCAGATTTTAAACATATAATTTACAAATCTTTTTGTATTTCTAAATACTTTAGAACAGAGCTTGATCACAACATCATATTTGCTTGCACTTTCCCTCAACAATCGCTATGGTTTTGTGCTAAGAAAGCCCACAACAGAAGACAAATCTGTCAAATTTACTTGGGGTTTCAGTGTCCCAGATATTCTGTTGCTATATTGCTCCAGGTGCCATCAAAGTTTCATTATGTTTCATTTCCCAGCCAAATTCAAAGGAATTTTGTTGAACAAAAGCCATCCTTGGTGAAAATATTGCCAGACACACATAGCAAGCTCTCCAAGAAACACACCTTGAATGTTTTGTGTTAAACAAGTTTTATTTGTATTTTCTGTCTGTATATGTGTGTCTCTGTGTGTATTTGCACTTTACATATGTACACAAACTTTGGAGGCTCAGTGGTTCTTTGACGTGGGTTTAGCTAACAGGCTGGACAGTGTGTTCTCAAGCATATTAATAAATTAAAATGCAGCAAAATTCTCCAAATCTAAATAGAACTTTGGAGAAGTTTGAATCCACATCTTAACTGCTTGGTATAACATAGGTATTATAATAAACTAAGGATGCATTTAATTGCTCTTTAGCACTGGCATAGATTAGCTACAGTCATACTCTTAGCGAACAAGTAGTGTAGCTTCATGCCAATTCCCAACCAGCAATGCTTTTGGTTTATGCTAATCCCTGAACCATCACCAGAAGTACTCTGGGACACTATAAACTGGACTGGCTAAAACATGTCAAGATACATCATATAAAACCAAGTGCCCAGAATTGTTGCCCCTCAATGCTTAATTTACTTCTACAGACATAGCACAAGACAATTAAAATTTTGAATTACCTAAATCCCTGCTTGTGATTTTGTAAATAGTGCACTCCCTCTTACTTTACATGGGGTTTATGCTCCCTGTGATGGACCTTGCTTGACTGCTATGTAGTGAGCCACCAAACTCACCAGATACTTTTGAAAATGGTGAAGATATTGCCCAATGTTGTTCATGAAATGACTAAAACCCTTTCTATCACTTTGGAGTCAAAACAAGTAAGTTTTAAATAATGGGTTTCATGATTCCTTGGTTTTGGCCTAATCTGACTTTATTTAATAGCAAGATATACACAAATCAGTAGCAACTAACAAACTTCATGCTAAAATACTTCAGGAACTAGTCACCACAGTGCCTGTACCACTAACAATGAAGGGTAGGTAACATCACAGGGTACATGAAGGACAAGTATACTACCTATTTTTTAAAAAAAGATAAAAGGTGCTCCCGGGAAGAATCTATAACAAATTACTAAATTTCTTAGGGGAAAAAATTTCTCACAGGAACAAATTTCTTAGGTGAAAGTGTAATGCTAAGCAGCAAGCACTATGGATGTCAAGAACAAAACACGTCAAACTAATCCTTTATGCTCCTCAAATTGAACTTGAGCCAGCAATATTGTGATTTTCAAGACAAACCAACAACAAATGCTAATTTCAGCTCTTAGTTACTTAATAAGTGTTGTGTGTTATATCTTGGGGAAAATTACTACAGTCTGTTTGACATAGGTGAGGCCTAGTACTTCACTTGAAAATCACATTGGCTTTTATTTACCACATTTTGAAAGTGTGTGAGGGGAATAAATTGAAAAGATCCCAGAAAAAGGTTATGAAAATATACGATGTGAAGAAAAGTTGAAAAAATGAGGCTTGCTTAGCCTAGAAAAGAAAAAATATGCAGTGAGAGGGGTCTTTTAGATATGTAAAGGGTTGTTTATAGAATGGATGGGATCAACAGTTCCAAATATTGGCTGAGGAAGAAATGAATTGAAGTAATCTAATTTCCAGTAGGTAGTTTGGATATTTTAAAAAAAGTCTGAATTATTAAATATGAGAACTTTGAAGTGCTGGAATTGGCATCACAGAAATGGAAGCTTTAAATAAAAGCTGAGATAAATATCTGTCTGGGATAATTTAAGTGTATTTGACCTGACATCTTAGGAGTGAAACCACCTTAAAGAGCTCTAGGAGAGGAGCTGATGTCTGCCTCCCAATAGCACCAAGCGATGAAGTCCACCCTTCTTTGGATTAGCCCCTTATCTAGTAAATCTGTCTTGAGGAGAGACAGTTAATGCAATGCAAAGGGAGCCTGGGAGTGGACAAACAGTTCAACAGGACAGGCAGCACTTTGATGTTCAGCTGTCCCCTGAGCAAGACAAGCAGGGTCTTCTGAGCCTGCGTTTTTCTTAGTCAGTCATTATGTGGCCAGGGAAGGGATTGGTTATTTACCTAACACAGATAGGTAAAGCATAGAACATATTGCCAGTTCCATCAATTTTTTTGCAGACTAGAAATTCATTATGAATAATTTGTAATGATTACACTATTAACAACACATTATGGCAAGCCATTACCATCTCCAGAATTTATGTTAGCTGCATAGGTACAGAGGCTAATTCTCTCTGTGTAACTGAAATTTGAAGAAAGTTCTTTTTCAGAATATAATGACAAGATTCATCAGTTCTTTATCTATAAACCCATTTTTGCACCTGTTCCTGCCATCTCTCTAATATTCCCTTTCTAATGAGGCGAATTCCAATTAATTGACTCTTTAGATTACTTCTTACTCCTTTTTATGATCTCCTGAGACACCAGCTCTGCTACACATTAAAATATGACAAAAGAAATACTTTTAGAGATAATTTTCATCTAAAGCACATCCATGATATTCATATTAGAAACAGTAGTCTGAGTCTGAGATTAAGAGCAGGGTCACAAGCCTTGTGTTTTATTAGCAGATGATCTAAATCTGTGTTTCTCCAATTATACAAGGAGAAAATAGGTGGTGGCAGATCTTGTCATGGTAATGAGATCTTTCTTTTGGTATAAAAGCAACCTTACAGTAAGGAAGACCTGGTTTTCTTTTATTTTAAATGGAGAGTCTTTCATTGCTTCTCACATTTAAAAATAAAAATCCAAAATCTCTAAAAAATACACAGCTTGGTGGAAGATTGTGTTGAAAATTACCTTCCTCCTCTGTGCTTTTCTGTTTCTCTGTCACTCAGCTTCATTTCCAGTCTCTGTTCCCACTCCAGTGTATTTTGCTTCTCCTGGACAGTCACTAAGTGACAGAAATGTCACATCAGGCAATAAACCACTGCAAACTGTAATATGTTGTCAGCACTAAACTACAATTTGAACAATAGCTAATATGAAGAACCTGAGATAACTGGTAGAAATATATCAACATATATATACAAAGAAGTTACTATACAATAGCTGACAGCAATCTGCCTTCTGAAAGGTGTTTGAGGGGATATTTGAACCACATATTGTATGTCCATTACAGACAACTTTCTAGGGAACTGCACAAAGAAAGCAAAAATGAGGAAACACTGTTCTTTCTAAGAACAGGTTTGACTGCTTATTTTGTCTTATAAACTTTGCCTCTAATTCCAGTGACTTAAAAAAAAAATCTGGCAATGCACAGCTTGCAGGTTTGGGGTAATTCTCTGCCTGTTTTTTAAATGATAATCTACAATTCAAAATTTAAATATATCTGCTTTCCCAATCTGTGCAGTTACTGAATATGAAATTTTACACCCTGCCTACCTGTTAAATGACTGACTCCCCATTGAAATAAAAGATCATTCCAATAACACATCTTTGGATTGAAGAATACCTGTGTGAAAACTGTTTACATGAGCGGGCAGCCAGCTTCTCTGCACCACGATTTGGATGTCCATTCCTGACCATCGGTTCTATTTTCTGATGGAGTCCTTCATTTGTATTTGATGCACTGCAATTCACTATCACAGAAATGAAAACGTCCCACATAGTGATCACACCCTCAGACTGCTAAGCTGCTACAGACACCGCTTTGTTGCCTTGCCACCACCCACACATCAGAGGAATGCATTGGCTAGGCTTGCTGGGCAGAATTCACTACACTGGTTTTGGGTTTCCACTTGAATTATTTTGGTGTCTGCTCATTTTGTCATGTGCAGCAGCATAAACTGAGCAAGGCACAAAATGTCCCTCTCAATTCCTTCTCCGTCCTTACTAACTAAACCTGGCCAATTTAATCTTACACCTTCTGGGGCAACAGTTACTTTGGTGGTCTTTGGAGTGAAAAATGGCATGGCCACATGTGTTAAAAATTGAATAGGAATAAATTCATTCTCCTGGTTCAAGTGTGATTTAAAATTATTACACACAAAAAAAGTAAAAGCTTAATTTTGTTCTATCAGACCTTATGCCTGATTAGTTCTAGTTATCCCTGTGCAGCCAACAAAAAGATGACAAAACACCATATTTTGTGCTCTGGTTATTTTGACAGAAAAGTGGTTATGGATTTATGCCTGATCTAGATTAAATTTGTACTGGCAGGTGGTCTGTTAATTCCCAAGTCTAATATTAATGAGTGTCGAAGTAGGGCTGCAGAGTTCATGACTACCTGCCACCTTCTTTATTGGTTATTACCTGAAATGTATGGGGTTAGCCTGATTAGATTACTGGTTAATAGGAGCAGGTGACTTTGGAAGAATCAGCTCATTAACTGTTATGGGTAATGTTAAGCATGCGTTCCGGTGACATAATTAAACTAATTACTAAGGAGGTTAGTAATGGGAGTAATGGGAGGTTGCTCATTAAATAATAACTGTGTTTACTTTCAAGCTTATTGCCAGTTTATTTTTTTCATCGATGTCATTAACGAGTGTGCTGTGATGATGGTTTATTCTGTTTCATAGACAAAATGTCAATTATTGGTAGCAAATGAAAATACACTCAGGACGGCAGAATTACAGAACACAATCTTCCAATGGCCAATAAAAAGTTGGTTACATCACAACATTACTTTATTTTCTTAAACTAATTTGATTGACATTTGTTGAAATCAGCTGTGATCAGAGCAAATTAATATTTTTCTCTCTAAAATATATTTAGTTTAAACATACTTGAATAGATTGCAGGAATCTACTTAGTATTAATTGTCCTATGTGTCTGTTTTGAATAAATGACAGTTGTGCAGATGAAAAAAACAAATAAGCATCCCTAAATCTGTGTTGAAATGTAGTACACCTGATCATAAGAGCCATTTTAAAGAACACATTGTGGCATATAGCAATGAACTGTTTATTTGAGACATACACACTTAAGAGAAAAATACTTGCTGCTCTAAGAGGAATTGTTTTCCTACCCTCTTCCTTAAAATAAAGCATTCTTCCTTGTTTCTAACTTTGTTGCTTTTTATTTCCATTTAGCAAAGTTGCTTGCCCTTGCCACCGCAAGGCTGCATCTGAGCCCTGCTTAAACATCTGGCTAAGATCGCTGTATATATCCTGATAAAATTGGAACACTTGTTATTGTTCCTTAGAGACTTTGGCCCAGAAAAATGGACATATTCCATTTTCCAGAACAGGAATATCTCATGGAGGGAAAGGGAAGGAAACATGTCATCTCCGAGCCCCCACTCCAGTCCCAGCATTTGCTTCTCGCGCAGGGCTCAGCCATTCACCAGGCTGCTGGCTGCTGCCACCCAGCAGCCACCTCCGCCACCAGAGTGTGCTGAGCCTTTGCAAGGAGTCGCAGTCCTCTGGGCTGCTTTAAAGTAAATAACATCCACTGTAAAGGAAGAAAGTCCGTAAGGAATCTTGAGGTTTGGGGCGAAGTTCTTCTAGGAATGTAAGTGCTATGGCTTATTGGACAAGGATGAGCTTTGCTGGCTGTGACCCAGAGAACTGCCCTCCTGCGTCTCTTGCCTGTTGTGGCCAGAGTGGACACGTCTGCCAGCTCGGAGTTCCTTCTAACTTTTCGGTGTCCATGAATAAGAGCTTCGGGTACCAAACAATAGCAACAAAGAAATTATAAAAACAGGCCAAGAGGCATATGGCAAACATGAGGGTGATAACTGCACAGAAGAACTTAGCTCGTTGTTTACATTGCTCTTGTCACGAGAAGACTGCTCAGAATTACAAGGCTGACCTAGTTGAGGGTTTGACATTCTTGTTACATGCTCCAGGGCAGGTACTTTTTAAAGCAAAATACTTCTGTTCTGCCAAGGTCCATCTACAACGTATTCTCTGCCAGTACTAATATTTCTTTTTAAAAAGATATTTGAAGGACAGGTCATAGGTACTGTTAGAACAGAAAATCTGAAGGAAAATTCCTGTAGGTTTGAAGGAGATGAATTGCATACCCATATTATAGAACTGATGCTGCGATATTTGTGAAGTTTATTGGTATATCTTTTATATACCGTCAGCTTTCTCCATTTGGATTAAATGAATTCAGGTAACTAAAAAGGAACTAAAGGGCTTTGTCAGATGTTTGTCTTTAGAAAAAACTGATTTCCAGCTAGTCCCATTAAAATCAATATCCACAAAAGTCAGGGAATGAATTTCAGTAATATTTTTGACAACTTTGGTTTCAACTTACAATAATAATTATTTTCAATAAAATTATTTGCATAGTAAAGCCAGATTTTAAAACACAGATGCAGTTCCTCTTATCTGTATTGTCCCCATTAGGAACTGGCTTGTATCTATAATAAGCAACTGTGTGTACAGTGAACTTTATGTATTTATTTGTTTCATTTTGGGATAATAGGGTATGCAGGAGTAGCTGTGGGAAAGCACAGATCAAGCAATATTAAGCCAAGCTTTGTTCTGTAATATCTCATTTACTCTGGCAGGTTTTGACTGGAGAGGGAGCTGAAAGAGCACATAGGACTAAACGGGATACATTTCAGCTTTAACGCAGAATTCTCTGACTGTTGGATCTGATCCAATTGTCTCTGAAATCACTGGAAAAGTTCACATTGATTTCTCTGAGAGCTGGACCAGACCTTCTTAGACCTTTCAGTTAAATCCCCTGAGACAAATTCTTTGTTCTGCTGGATCCCACTAGTCCCATGGAACTAATGAGTTCAACAGCTGTAGCTAAAGGATAATGTTTACCCTATGCTATTTTCTTTATATAGTTTTGTTAGGGTTATAATTCCCATTGCCCTTGTGTAAAGGGAGGGAGGAAAAAGCATAAAAGGGAGAGGTTATAGTTCATTTTTTATTATGAGGTAAACAAGAGAAAGGCACCACACTTCAGATATAAGGCTTATATTTTGACCTTGAGAACTCAAACACTGTCATTCTACTCTGTACTTTTGAAAATGAATTCAGCAGGGGTTCATTTGTTTCACACTTCTGACCTTAATTTAACTGTAAATATTTTGCTCATAATTTTGATGACTGAATTAGTAAATCTGCCTCTACAATATGTTCCCAGTATGTAATTGTTCCACTTCATACCCAGGCGTAGCTGAGATCCACCCTGGCAAGCAAAGCCCATTCTGACGTCTGAGAAACTGTGTCACACTGCCCATATGTTCCTTACTACTAAGGAGGTCACCTCGCTTTACAGAAAATTTAAAAAGTCCATTAGAAATTGAATTTGAGTAGTTTTAATAAACAGAGTCCAGGTTACATGAAAAACCCCTCCATTTTATAAAATAAAATTATATACTGCACTAGCATTTGTATCCTTTGTAATGTTCAGTGTATTATCACCAAATTAGCTCCCTTTTAACCTTTACTTTTCTTTGCAATAGCCTACAAAATATTTTTATCTCTTTTCAAAGATACTTACCGGTTGCTAAGCAAGTACAGGTCTCCTATATTAAGCTATTGTTATTAACCGTCACTGCCATAACCAATAAAAAAGAAATAGAAAAAAGTAATTTTCAATAAGCTTTGAATTTTCATACTCTATTTTTCATCATGACCTGTGCTCTCCATAGAGGAAAACACACTGGCTCAAGTCAATGTAGAAAGCTGATCTGAATAAACGGTGTGAGATCTGTTTTTGTCATAGTAGATTATTTCAGACTGGAACACCAAAAACCATTTCAGAGCTCTGTAAACCTTCCCATTATCTCTGTAATTCCTGCTGATGTTAATCAAAACTATTGTCCTATTTACAAAGTACTTAATACCATTTTTATTACTATTTTTATTAAGCCCTTGCCACCTGTTTTATTTTTATGGTTCTCTTGTGGCCATTTGAAATAATGTCTCAGATGTTATTTGTGTAGTGTTCATTTTGATCAGAATATAAATGCATAATAATATTTTATGTAATGTATAATATATTAATATGCAATTAAATTCAGAGGAGTTATATTAGACTTTATAAGTGCTTTTTGGGGTTGGACAAGACAGAAAAGTGTTTTTCTAAAACAGGAAGCTTTCAACCCTATGGACATTGTAGCAAGTTGAACCTGTTCACCTCAAAAGCTAGTTCCTGACAGAGACTTCAAATGTCAGGAAAATACTGTGAGTATGTTTATATAGCTATAGAGAAACTCATAAAGTTAAAAGTAGAAACATTATGTGTAAGATTGAATCTTAGAAAAAAACTGATAAATTGTTGTTTTAATAGTGCTGGGATCAATGGACTAACAAGCTACTACATCAGCTAATGCTAAGCAGCTATATTCACTTATATTCTCATTATTATGCTATTACAATTATGCCTTTGAGTGGAAATCTCTAGCCATTTAGGTCAAATTACTGCTACAGGAGTTCACCCAACACTTCCTTCTGTTGCAGCTTTCCAAACAGTTTAATAGAGAAGCAACGTAAAGGTGAACAGAGCACCCTGAGGAAAGATAAAGAGTGTGGAGATGCAGAAAATATGGGCACTTGCTGTCACAGAGAATGTGAGTGGAACATTTAATTCAAGCTTTTTCACAAAGGCCTCAGCCACAGAAAAAAGAGATAGTACAAAAACGCTTTGGCAGTAGAAACACTGGAATATGACTGCTTAGAAGGTCCTGCAGTAGAAGTAATGATGTTAAAAAGCTTTGTTGTTCAATATGTCTTGAAGTCAACGCTGACATTGTTAAATAAGGCAAGACAAAATCTCAGTGATAGAATAGTTAGTTAAATAAACATCTGCAGACAGCTCTAGGACTGTTAGTCTTCAAAAATGTTCTGGCACTGTCTAGTGAGCCTCCTCACTAATATTTATGTAATACAAGATTATTCTATTATTTGGCTGAGCTCAGTAAAGATGTCAACAATTTCAATGGTGCATGAAAAAAGTGTTCAAAGCACAACTTTGTGAAAATGCCCAGGAAAAGTCTAAATGAAAAAAAATTACTATTCTGAGGAGCCAGTTCTATCAAAAAAAAATAAAGCATTACACTTTGCCTGACAAAAAATCATAGGGTGTCCATCAGAGTTAGCTAAATACAAACAACAAAACGAGCAGTCATACTGTGCCACAGATTTAAATCATGAGGCATTACTGTGTTCTACCTGCTGTAGAAATGTGCTCAGAAGAACAATGGGTCCGTGTTCCTCTCTATTGTTAGATCTGGGTTTTTTTGCAATTTTGCATTCTATTTATGGTGCTGGCTCCTCTGGCTCAGAGCCAGCCAGAAAAGGGCTCACTCTCCCGTCCCACATACGTAAGATTAAAAACTGTGTGAATTTGTTCTCTCCCTCTGGAAAATGTAATCATCAGGGCCCAAAGCCTTGCCCTTATGGGAAAATGCAAAGCTGAGTAACTAAGTAGCTCACAATAGAAATATTTCAATTATTAAAAGACCCATTGTTTGGTTCCAGTTCCAAAAGCTGGTGCAATATCTGGAAGCACGATATTGCCATTGAACTAGGCATCCCTGCCTGAATTCTAGGTGGCAGAGTTTGTAAGCCATGCTTCATAAAGATTTTGTTCCTGTAAACTGAGTTCTGCCAACAAGCCTATATAGCCTCTTCCTTGCCTCTACCTTTGTCTCAAAAAATCTCTGCACCTCCCACCCATTTCACATCATTCCAAAACAAACCCCACAGCTGAACTGGCTCCTGCTTCCACCCCAGCACAAACCAAATGACCTCTCCCTCCCAGTTATTCCATGTAGTAATTTGTTGAGCTTCCTTCTTCAGTCCTTTGATATTGTCTGAGGAATGAGGAAAGAGAGAACGTTGCTTTTGACAGCAGCTTACCAGATAAATTAAAAATAAGGAAAGTTTGGCAGGCTTACTGCCAGGCTGTGATTTCAAAGATATCTCGTACTCCCTGGGACACAGTAGAGAGTGTCTTTGTTTGTGAAGTGCTCATGATGTGCATGCCCCTCATCCTGACATGCATGACCTTCATCCTGACGTGCATGACTCTCACCATTTTAAGACCTGTGTTGTCTGGGCCTGAGAGAAGACTCTGGGGAGTACTTTTCCACTGCCACTTAAATGTATCCAGGCTGCTGGGAAGGAAGAAATAAGTTATTGTTCTCATTCTTCCATTTCCCTAATAGAGAAAAATTAAAGGTATCAGAATTAGAGCTAGGGAGCAAAAGTAGACCGTGGGACTATAATCAGGAGGAGGATGCGCTGCCATCAGAATACAATAGAGAATATATTCCTGTCTAATGCTGAACCTTGGAAAATGAACTGCAGCAAACAGTTTGCAAATATGCTGGGTTCTGAATGCTGCAAGGTTAGCGTTAAAGTGTCAGCTCCAGTGCATTGGCCACCTTCCAGTCTCGATAATTACATGCTGCTTACTCAAACAAGCCTACAGTTTCACTTGCACATGGTATTCTTCTCTTCCTATCCTGAAATGCGGTGCAGAGCTGCTGTGAGTTCATTAATAATAGAGCATTTCAAGAGTAGGCAATCGTCCCTTCTGTCATACTGTTTGCAAATTGTCTTAGAGCAATGTAGGTGTATATAAAATGAGCAGCCAGGCACAGTTAGACCCTGGCATTAGTGAACTATTTGAGTGCCAATGACTTTAAGCAAGGTTACTTTGGTTCCTTATACTCTTTAGAAGGTCACTAATTTCACTTGCTTTGCTCTGAGTTTTCTTTGTAATCCTGTTTAGGGGTAAACTAGTAATAATCTTGTTCACATGTCTGTGGGATTTTGTGCTGTAACATTAGGAGTTTTGAATTTCTTCTGCCATGTATTCTGAGAACTAGAGAACAAGGGGTTCAGTGTGAAACTAAAGCAACTACATGTTGCTGTTCACACATCCAGTAGGTACCTAAACTCTCACTATAGTTAAAAGATAATACAATGCTCCACACTGAAGATTAGTTTAATTTTTAGGTGAAAAGGCAGCTACAGTTTGCATCTAGGACAGCACAGCAGCTCTCGGTGCTTGACAATTATGCCCACAGACCTCATCCAGAGAACTCTGTCTGAAAGCAAGTCTAGGTTATTTATTCCTCCTTATTGTCCTTCCACATTATTCACTGCTGAGCCTTATTTCAGATGTCCTGTGCACATGCAGTGTACTTCTGGACTTGTGGATACTGTATTAGAACAACCCTATGGTCTCCTCTGATTCCATCGCAGTAGGTCATCTACAAGCCTATAAAGCAGTTGATGTGTATGGGACTGCAGGTTAAGGTGGCCACTGACAAAGCTGAGTGTCTCTCCTTTGCTCATAAAGAATTCAGTAAATTTCTGCCACCTCTGGCAGCACCTCTGCACTGTTTTGGTTTCATATGCATGAGGAAGAACCAAAAAATAAGAGTCGAAAATAGAAAAGCAGACAGCAAATAGAAGAACAGCAGAAAGTAGAAAGCAAATAGCGAAATGGTGGTGATTGTAATGATTATTTTTGATACTACAAATGAGAAGTAGGAACAAGGACAATGTGGGCAGAGTGTGGCAGGAAGAGGACAGTTAAGTAAAAAGCAAGCCATGCTGTTCTAGGATGTGATGCAAGGAGATCACCTGTCTGCTAAAGTCACCCTTGCTGGGTGTGCTCAGTATGCCAGTGAATATGCCAGGGACTTTAACCCTGGAGGGCAGCAAAGATGTGCCCTGTATTGATACACATAGTGATTCCTATAAAGTGCTGTCCTTTCTCCATGACCTGTTTAATTTTGATGACAAACGCCTCATGAAGTTATATAGCACAGAAAAAGAGATATTTAGTCTAACACACACACACACACATATATATATATATTTTGTTTCCTATTAATATTCTGCAGCTAATCCTCCTGGATTCAGTTTGGCAAAGCCCTTTAAAGGGATACTGTTTATTTAAAGTTAACTTGTTCCCTGAGACAGTTTTTGCAACTACCTGTGATTCATGGGTCTTATGGGTGAGCACTGAAGCCAGAGCATGTCAAGCAACACATGCTCTGGGTATATTCACCATCTTCCCACTCAAATTAAACTTCAGCAAAGTAGGAATTTGTAAATGTTTACTTCATTGCTTTAGATTTGAGTAATAATCTAACCCTCCTGACCTGAAAAAGTATGAAATCACTGTACCAGCCACATCTCTACCACAGCCCACAGAGGAACAGAAGTCTCTATATGTCAGGTAAGCTGGGTTTTTTTCCCCGATAAGGATATTCTGTGATGTTGCCACGAGTGACCTATCCTATCTCTCAGACCAAAACGTGTTTCAGTTGAAAATACACCTTGGCACCTGTAAAGGAAGTTGACTGCAGATTCTTTAATGGAAAAAAAGGGTGAAATTACAGCCTGAGGAATAAACTACAAGCATGAGTCTCTGCAGACTGCAATTTTAAAGAAAAACAAACAAACAAACAAACACAAAATAAAAACTTACTGCTAAAAGATATAGCATAAAAACATTTTACAAAATTTTATGCAAATTTTTAGTTGTCAATGGTGTCATTTAGCAACCAGTAATGCGTAGGCAACGTATGCATGCAAGTCATTTTCTGTTTATCTGAGGCACACATTTACCAGGGAAAGCTTCCTCTTTGCTCTAATCATTATGATGACGAAGTTTACTTTTCTCAGGCTCAACTTTACACTCATCCAGAAGTTGCATAATGATAGGTGATTACAGAAACCTGTTTGGCACTGCACCATGGCAGGACTGTGCATGCTAGATAGACCTGGGAGTGGGGACTGTCCCTGGCCTCTTTCATCCATCCCACCCAGGCTCCTCATCCCTTTCAGTGTCCTAGCTGGGACTCCCTGGTAAGTTGTACGGTATTGGTTTTGAACTGCCTCTACATGTACAAACTTGGACTTCATTATTAAAGAATGGGATGTTGCAGACCCTCAGAATGAATATGCTGTTGTAATTTGTAATCAAAGAAGTCAAAGTTCTCTGGCTAGGCTGGTGGCAGCTTTCTGGATATGGTGGTAATAGGGTGACCATTCCAATTACCTCTGGAAATTTTCTGAAAGTCCAAATACCAGCACTAGGGCCCAAATTCAAATCCCATTGGAACAAGTAAGTACTTTCAGATCCTTTTAAGTAGAGTTCAGTTTTCACCCATACCTGCAACTCCCGCAGTCCTTGAAAAGAAGCATAGGAGAGAATTCAAATACTGATATCCTGCACTTGCATGTAGGAGAAACACTACTGCAGTGAGAAAATCCATACATTGTGATATATAAAGTCATATTAATTGTATGCTTTTGGAAATGGATATACATTTTCATTTATTTTTAACCTCTGGTAGCATCTTAGTGAACTTACTCTGGAGCACTGAAAGAACTGTAGATATATTTCCCTCTTTTTGCCTCATTATGGGAGTGCCCTGTGGATAGAAGAGAAAGTAGATCTGAGCCAACAGCACAGATGAGGTGTGCCAAACCCTCACCACTTGATAGATGTTTGGCCAGATATATCTTTTCTAGGCAGGAATTGATCTTTATTCATGAAGAACTATAAGCACGCCGGTCCTGTAATTTTCCTCAGAAAAATTGTTGACAGAACAAAGGGCAAGCAAGAACTGTAAACAGGGGTGTGGGACTAAAGAACCAGTTATAGTAATATAGAGACCAGAAAGTAAAATTAGCTTTAATTATGGAGACATCTTGAAAAGTAGATATTTTTTCTTGGATTTTTGTTGTTGGAGTGTTTTTTTGTTTTGTTTTGTTTTGTTTTCAACCAGAATGTGGTGTATTTTAAATTAATGTTTATCACTGCCATTCAAAATGAAGATTTACCTTCTTAAAAGACAGTTCTGATACTGAAACCTCTCATTACACCTGAAGTTAAAGCAAGCTGTGTGTCTAAGACGTACATAAGAGAGTTCTTCTTGGACTTACAAAAATTAAGAATTTTTACAAAGCATGTTGTCAAAAAGAAGATTCTCTTAACTATGTAGTCCCAAGAATTTTTGTAGCCCTCATCAGGCCATAGATTTTTGCCTAGTCAATGTAAAATTTGTTGGAGTTCTTTGCATAAGGGGCTCATAACATAATATAATGACATGCAATAAATGTTTCATCACTGCAACAGATTTTTATTAAAGATCAAATTTGTATGTCAATCATTCTGATGCAACAATGTTTAAATCAAATGATGTAATTGAAAAAAATGGCAGCAAAAGACATGCACCTCTAACTGGGCAAATACAGAAACTGATCCATCTGAGGTGAGAAACTTAGGAAAGAAGCTCTTACCCAGAGCAATTCCCCAAACGTTAAAATGCCAATAGACAGACTTGCCATTCTCAACGTGTTTACAGCAATTTTCCTGGTGTTTCATTGATCTAATGCCTTTGCCTTTTAATTAACCTTCCCAGAAAAAAAGTCATGTTCTGAGAGACTGAGCACAGAACTGTAGGAGGTGACTGAGTCTGGCATATATCAGCACACATCAGGGACTGGGCAGAATGACAAAAAGAATTCTTTTATTTAGTGTTCTAAAGTAATAAATAGTTTAGGTAATGTCAGTATTTAGATCTCAAATACATTGTACTTTCACTTTCTCTAAGTGAGAAGCAGAGGAAACTTCAGACGCACATCCAGGTCTCATATATATATGCATTACATGCCTACAGAAATGCAAGAAGCTATGAATTTAATCTGCATGAGCAGTGACTGGAGTTCTTTATGGACAGAAGATCATGTCTAACTGTGTGTCGGCAGGTAAAATTAGATCAGTTGTATTCACTGTCTGGCAACCTCACACTTTAGGCAAATATATGTATGTACACATTGTACGTGCTTAACTTTGAAAACTGAGTATCAGTCATACATATTTGCTTCCAAGAAAGGGTGAGCTGTGCCCAACCTCAAATTAGGTACATGTGAAAAAGAAGAAAACCACCGAATATTCAATGTTGTTTTAACTCTCATGCCTGGATTCAGTCTGTCTAATTTTAGGTACTTAGCTAAGAGCTGAGTGCAGATTCCAGCTGGCCCGGGCTCCCTGGTCAGCGCAGGGCTGGACACCCTTATTCATCTGGTGTGACGTGACCTCTGAAGCTGATGGCAAAACTCCAGTATTCCTTCTCCATACTTAAAGACAAAATACAATGGGTGATATCCTGGCAAAATCACTGGGAATTTTGCTCTTGACCTAGGTGGTGTTAGAATTTCACTCGGGGTCTCCTAGGAACAAGTGGGATACAGGATGTGGCTGTGTGGTTTGGCTCATTGCCATGCATGTCTATATGGGTGGGCAGTCTCCTTCTGACAGTTGCCAGCACAGGATCACAGGATAAGCCAGGTGGGAAGGGAGGTCAGGAGGTGTTCAGCGCAGCCTCCTACTCAGGCAGGACCAGCTCTGAGCTCAGACCAGGCTGCTGAAGGCTGTGCCCTGTAAGGGCTTGGAAACTTCCAAGGATGGAGCCAGCACAGCCTCCCTGGACAACCTGCACGCCTGTCCAGCTGTTCCCAGGGGGAAAGGGTCTCCTTATCTCCAGTCCGAACCTCTCTTCTTTCAGCTTCTGCCCATAGTCTCATCTCCTCCCACCATGCACTGCTGTGAAGAGCCTGGATCCAACTCCTTGGTCCCTTCCCTGCATGTTTTGGGGGCTGCTGTGAGCTCCCACCCAAGCCCTCTCTTCTCCAGGCTAAATAAGCCCACCTCCTGCAGCCTCTCCTCACAGGGCAAGTGCTCCAGCCCTAAACACCTTGGGGACCCTCCGTTCAACTGCTCCAGCTTATCAATGTCTTTCCTGTCTTGGGGGCCCAAAAATGGTAACAAGTGCTGATTTCTAAGAAACTGAAAGCCAGCAAAGGGCGCTATAAGATAAGTGAAGGAATAAATTTCTGTCTGATCCATTACATTGATAAGTCCATGTTCAAAATCACCTCTTGAATTTTGAATTTATCTTGTCAAAAATATTTTAAATTTATCAGATTGACAGCCTACACAGTATTGCATAATAACAATCAATAACTGTATTTTTAAACAGTCAGCATTTTTCTGCATGACTACTGCAAAACCACAGTAAATGCTATTGATAAGTTTTGGTAGATTATCTCTATGTAGGTGTTAGCCAGTGATTTGCAAATAAAATATCTATGCTTTGCATTTTGAAGTCACAAACCTGCTGCACTGGGAAATCTTGAAAGTTTTGCGCTACTGTGACCATAAATTAGTTTATTATCAGCAAAAGAAGCAATTATACTTCTATTTTTAACAAAAAAAACTTCTTCAGAAGATACTTCTGTCTAAAGATCTTAAAACACATCATTCCTGAACTAGTACCCACCACTGTGGAATATGCACACTTTCATACATGTACAGTTTCAGCCTCACAACCTGTAACTGAGACAGGCAGAATTATTCTTCCATTTCAAAAAGTGCAAAGATTAAAGATGTTATTTCACTGATTGTGTTTCCAGAATAAACACAACTAATTCTAAGAGTAAATTAGGATTCCATTTAAATAATGATGATGGAAATGGGTCATTAAAGACTTTTCCAATTAAATAAACAGAATTGGGAACGAGCAAACACTGCCCTATCCCATACCTAAGAAAGCAGTTATCTTTTTGTTTCCTGTCATTTCATTTGGGTTACTGTCCCACAGAGGAACTCCAATTCACAGTTTATAGCATAAATATGTAGTGGTAAACTAGTTAGATTTGATGAAGAAGTGCGAACATTTTGTCATGGTCTGCCCACTCGCATTCCACATCGTTTGAAGATCTGTAAATTCTCTTTTGCTGGGGGTGCTTCTCAAGTATTCATTGCTTTATGTGTTTACCCTGCAAGGCAGAGAAGTACACACAGCAAGAATAATCCTAGGAATGGCAGAGTTAGAATACATTGACGTTTTTTAACTTTTCATTTCTATTTCTCAGAATGACAAAGATGCTGATAAATGGGCAGCTATAGATGACATTTTTTTCATCTGTCCATTTAAGTATATTGCTAAGTCTGATATATATTTGTCTGTGCTTTGGGGTTTTTTCAGTAAAAGGAGACACTGATAAAAACTAGATTAAGAGATCAGGAGACAAAAATTCTCTCTGCACAGAATATGAAATGGGCAAGGGTAGTTGCCTCTTTTTGACTGTGCTGCTTAACCCTGAATTGGGAGAATGATACGTGGTAGTTCAGCACCTTTTCTCTTTGCTCTTGAAGTTGCTGGGAGATTTCTTGCTGACTTTTGACTGTTGTTACTGTCTTCAGTTGCAGCAAGCAGCACAGATGCTGAACTGTGAAGCAAAAATCCATATATTCAGGACTGAGTCACACTACTGGAAATGGAAAACTGCTTCTGTCCATCTTGTGAAGAAGTTTTCTTAGTCTCCAGATGCATATGATCAGTAGATACACTGATAGCACTCAGTATTAGCCATCTTTGTAAATTAGTGTCATCAGTGGTGCAACATAGACGTCTGTGAATCAAGCATGAAATCCACAGATTTCTCTAAAAACAGCAAAGAGACACCAGCTTTTCACAGCCTCTACCACTGGTGGGCACAGGATAAAAATAGATAAGGGGACTGGGAGGGACAATGTAATCACCAGAAAGGGTCTGCTGTGGTCACAGTTGACCAATTATCCTCTGAAGATGTTACAGCACATCCATTCCACACTTGTCGCTACCTCTTATAAATCACAAAATCATCTTAACTCCATTTCATAAGCTTTTGACTTACAGTACAAACTCTAAAGTGCCAGTTGTATTAGGAAGAGGCAAGTGAGATCTTGGGCATGGTGAAAATGCCTAAAATATGAATCATTCACACGTTATGAAGACAAGCTTCACTTACTGTCCCCCAAAATTAACATGGGAAAAATTACTTCCTGGCTCCTTGATTTATTGACTTGTTTAATATTGAACATGTGGAAAATTACCATTCTAGCCCCCAGTACATCTCATCGCCACCACTGTCTCCACAGATCCAAAACCGATGATATTTTGGATGGTATTGTTTTTATGTGCAGATTCTGTGCAGGACCAGAAGATTTGAAATGCGTGTGATTCATTCAGGTCTTATGTGCCCATACAATGATTTTACACCATTGAATTTTTATTTGCAAGACCTACGGGTTACTTGTAAAATAAACCTATAATTCAGCAGCCATATGGATTACCAACATGAATCTATGTGTTGGTAAAATGAAGATAAATTTATGGTCTCCCAGAGGACTCCCTCTTCTCTCCAGCACTTACCCTGTCTTAGTTCTGATTTTCCTTCCTTTTCTACCCTTGAGTTTGGAAGGTTCTTAAGGCTTATTTTCAAAAATACATTTTTGTAAAGGTCAGTCGGTGTCCTAAGGCACAGATAGATACATGAAAATTCAGTAAATGTGATAGAAGACAGGAACAAACATGGTGCAGAAAAATTGTCTTTTAAATTTAGTGTTAGTTTTCCATGGGAAGTAGTGGAATTTACAGTCAGTCATTATTCAGATGTATGCACAAAATATAAAAGAGGAAATGGTTAATTGCACAGCAGATCTATACTTCCTTTTTTCAAGCTCGTGATTTTCTATCCCCACATCGTATGATACAAGGCTGATGTTACAGCTCAGCTTGTTGAAAACTTGTTTTGAAGTCTCCCATGTAAACTCCTTTAGCAAATTAACAATTTGAATGCAGTACTTTAAAATCACCAGTACTGCCAACAGTACATTTTCCTGTAATGCTTAGTTTTCATCTGCATTGCTCCTTTAAGAGAAGAGTTCAGCCACCCTTACAGAGCTTTTAAAAAAAACCTAAAAATACCAATGATACTTCTTGATTTGCAGGTACCCTTCATTAACTTGAATAAGTAGTGGATCCTAATCAGAGTTGCTGTTATTAACTGTGACAGCACCTGGTAGCCCAGAAATTTTTATGATGGGACAGATATAATTATGCAAAAGTGCAAAACTATAAACATTTTAATAGATGTAGTAGAAGCATTCTTTTAGTAGAAGCATTAAAAAGCATAACAAGTACCTATACATGCTGTTAAAAATGTCTGCCAAGTTTTGATTGCTCAAGAAAAGAAAGTTCAAGGCCATGGAAAAACAATATGGCTCTACTGTTAAATTCACTTCTCATTTGTTGTGTATATCTTCCATATCAGCAATCCTTCAGCCTGTCATCTCTGAAAAGCCATCTGTGTTGTGCTTTATCTTAGCTAATGCTATGTTGACCCTCATAATCATGTCTTCATTTCCTCTCAGCTCTATTGTTGTAGCCTCATCATTTTTTAATTTAATGAATTAATTTACTTGAGTTAAAAGCACCTATTCTGGCCTTAGGCTGCTAGTGGTTTCCTTTGAATTAATATACCACATAAAGCATGAATGTCACCAGCCTTCAAGGTATCACTTCACTGAACTTGGATTTGTTCCAAATTCAAAAGTATGCTGCTTACTTCTTCATTTCCTACAAAAAAAAAGATGTGTCCTCAGTCATGAACTATATCAATTTCCTTTCACCCTCTACTAGGTCAGTTTAACTCTCAGAAGTTAAACTAACCTGAGGAGCCATTTCATAGTTACCATTTCACAGCCAAAAAGAGGTATTGTGCAGGCACAGGTCCTTCCATCCCTGCTCTTTACACTGGCTGGCTAAGAGCCAGTATTGTCCGGTTTTTAAACTTTACCACTAAGACGTGACAAAGGCAACCTATCTTCTCGGACAGGCTTCTATGCTTTTTTCCTGGACTAGCACCAAAGAGACAGAGTAGGGTTTTTTAGCTACAAACTCTTGCTGTCATATTTATTTATTTCAGCATCTAGCTCAAGCTTGACAGTTCCAGGGAGTTAATCTTCCTCTTCAAACCTGCCCTTTCCAAGTCCCTAGCTCCTCCCTGAAGTTGCTTCCCCATTTCTAATAACTGGGTTTATTTTCCCAGTTTTCTACATCAAGACGGCTCTTAGCACCCAAATGGCTAAAAACCTACTTTCGTGTCTTTGAAAAAAACAGTGCTCTCCCTGGGCTATGACTGTCACAGAAGCATACACATACTCTTGAGTAAAACAGCATCCCACTCCCTGAGTCACAAAACTTCCCTGAACTCAGTCATTCTTTCTGAAAGCTCTTCTGTATCCTTTTGCCTTCGTATCCTACATACAGTCCTTATTGGTATATACCAATTGTATTCAGATATGTAGGTTTCCAAGGTCTATTTTTATGAAGGGTATAATGATTCATGGTCCACAAACTATCCACAATTCACACAGTAGTCATCAGTTCTGTGTTCTGTAGGAAGCTGTCTTTTGGATTGCTTTGTTCTAGGTATTATTGCCTGGGTTTTGGCTTTTTATTGTGAAAAGATATATATCAAAACTCCTTGTAAAAAAATGCTGTTGTAGGATTGTTATTTGGCCATAAGACTGAATGTGGTATTTGAGACTAAAAAGGAGTCCCTCTGTTTGGTGGTGATCCACATTATGGATCTGGAGAACCCCTGGTTTATGCAAAACTGTCTTGGATGCATTATATATAGTTACCTCCAATAGCAAATACTGAAAGAGACTGTCAAACTCAGCATCCTATGAGAAAAAATCTTACAATTTATTTGAACATACAGTGTATCAAAACCTTTCTGTTTTCTTGAAGCTGCAGGTCACTGGACAGGGTCTTTATGCTGTGGATGCGTGAACAGATGTAACAGCAAGGCAAGTTAATGCCCAGAAAGCTTTCCTGAGCTTCACCATCCTGACAGCAGTCTTGATGTCGGCACAGACTGAACAGCTTTACAAAGCCTGCTTGAGTACAGAGCTCCTTCCTTTGTGGCTTGTTATAAAGGAAGAACCACAGGAAACTTCTTCACTTGCAGCCTCCTACTTTCTTCCTTTGTGGACTGGCAAATTCAGATATTCAAATTCAAATCCCTCATAAATTTCAAATGAGCTTTCTAGATCTACTGCATTTTTCTTTTTCCAGTCTGTTTTGTTTTTCAACAAGAGCATTTTACCACTTTGCTTTTGGAATACTCAATGATAAATCCACAGAGAAATGTAGAGGAGTTAAAAGCAGAAATAATCCATGATGTGTATTAACAGGCAGAACCTGGATAAATACAGATTGATTCTCAAATAACTTATTAACCAGTGTTTGATCCAGTCTGTGAAACATTTACTTTCCCTGACAAGGACTTATTGATGTGGGTAGAAGTCAATGCAGATCTAAAAAACAGGTCTTGAACAAACTTGTTCTTCATCACATTTCTTTTTGAATACTTGCAAAAAGCAAGGGCTTTATAATTCATTCTCCTTATTGTTTGAGTGTGCCAGATTAGGGGCATACTTTGACACCATGATGTTTTACATCTTATATCATGAATACCCCTAATGAGGTCACTGGAATTTCTTGCAGAGTACAGTACTGAATATTAATACATCTACTCCAGTGTGAATTTTCCCAGCATGAATACACAAAATTCATCTTCCATAGCTTTTTTTTCTTAGTAAAACACAACTGTTAGAAAAACACATGAAAGTGGTGGCAATTGGCAAAAAAAAAAATCTTCAAAATTATAATAAATATTCACAGGAGTTTGTTTACATTGTTTACTGTAGATATTTCATACACTTTTTTTAAGAACACAATATCTTAAAAGGGTGCAGGTACTGGGTTAGAATTTCATATGATACAAATAGGCATATCTCCATTACTTACCTGTATTAGAGTAACATGTATATTCATTCGTATGGAGGGGGGCAAGTGAACGTGTAACTGTATATGGATAAGCAACTTTTTCACACAGCTTATGTGGAGCTAACAGAATAGAATAATTTAATAGAACACAGAAAAGAGAAAAAAAAACTGAAAAAAAACCATAAAAAAATTTTTAAAGTAATTGGTCTTCAATCATTGTACAAGTGCTAGTTTTATTTCACTTCTCTCATCAAGTCTTTCCATTCTTATGTCTGTGTGTTCTTTCATTAACAAACCCCAGAAGTTTCACAGCTGCTACAAACCAATGTTGCCACAACAACAAAAACCTAGCGAGTAACACAGAAGAATTCCCAAATGTTTTACTTACCCTCACATATATAGTACATCACCACTGAAACGTAGCTGCTTACACACAAGGAACCTGGCAACTTTTTATCAACATCCAACAATATACAATGGTTTAGGATGGGACACTGAAGATTCTTTCATCAGGCAGTAATTCCATAGGAAGTTTAATTTCCCAAGGTAAAATTTCATCACTATGTTTTGAAAGCTTATTCGTATATAAAGAACAATGGGATTTTTAACATCCTCAAGTTTCAAGAGCATCATAGTATATCCAGTAAGCACATGGTCATACTTTGGTGCTTACTGAAGCAAGATGTCACTGTGTGGTTAGCCCTGCCACATCCTGAGAAGTCCTCCATCCAAGTATTTCTTAGCTGGTGAAATCTAACTTAAGGTATTGCACAAAGCTATTTTTGAACTATACATGGAAGGCCACACACTGAATTTAGTTTCCTGTTGTGGAAAGACTATTCTATGAAGCAAACCAGAATTATTCTCCCTAATCTTCCCTGGTTTAGGGCAGAACTTCTACTCTGTTATCAGAATAAATTTCTTCAGGATAACTTCATAAAAACTTAGTGTTGTTGAGAACAAAACTCTGCAGTTATTAATAGCAATGAGACAGGTATGGTAGACAGAAGTCATTGAAGCAATTAATATGAAAAGAAATAAATCAATTAAAGGGAAGCGACTGTAGAAGGCACCTCACTGGACACTTTTATCTAAATCAGTGTGCCTTATGAATCAGCTTTCAAACTCCAGAAAATATAGAGCTTTCCCATTACCAGACAGTCATTTCATGTTTCTCAGCTGCCCAGTGAAAGCAAGAACATGCACTTATTTGTACCCCCAAATATTTACTTGCAGTTTTCATTTAAAATTGCTAGATGGGGAAATCAACCTTACATCACTTGTATGTGCAGGGGCGGGGTGGGGCGATGCACATGAGTATGGGTGTGCATGTCTGTACACTTGTGTGCCTAACCAAGGACTACTAACCCCTTGGTCAGCTGTGACCAAATATGTCAGAAGAGTAGCTGTCTTTTATAAAAGTATACTCTTAAAAGTTTCAGAAAAATAATAAAAGAGGTTTTTAGTGGAGAGGAGAGCTCTCCCTGTAGGAAAGAAAACTCTGCTGGTGCTTGAGAAGTTGCTTTTCATAGTGGGCTTCAAGGGCAAAGCACAATTCAGAGAAAACCCATAAGAACTGGCTAAGGTTTAGGAAACAGTGAGAGAATAAGGAAATTCAGATGGTACAGCTTCTCAAAGAGAAGGAGAGGACTCTGACTCATGACCATTTTGGTCATTCACCTCATGTAATTTTAGTGGCCTTAAAGGTGGCCTCCATTCAAGTGCCCACATTTTCTCCATAGTTAACAGAGTAGGGAGAGTCCTGCAAAGGCATTTTTCTCTTTATCCAGCCCTAGTTTAGGTGTCTAAGACTAATCAAATAAACCGTGTATGTCTTTTCACAAGCTAGAAAAGGAAGCTATACAACTTATTTAAGTTAGAAGTCCAACTTTTAGAGAACAAAGACTGGGAGAGGGTGGCTGAGTTCCATACTTGGTGCTTATAGGAGAAAATCCTTGATTACTGTTTCAGCCAACATGGCAAAATTCACTGGCCTAGGCCAATAAAGCTAAAAATTGGCAAAACTGGAAATACACTGCAGTTAAGTTAGTTAACATCTGGGAGAGACTCCTGAGGTTCATGGTGAATTTTCCATGAGCTGGAGAAGCCTGTAGATTTTTTTCTGAAAGGCATGTTGTATTTCAGTTGGAAGCTATAGCCCAGTTTGAAGCTATTTAGCTCAAGGTGGGAATTATGTGAAATCAACAGCTACATTGTGTGATAAGTCACTCAAGATGGGCCAACGTGACCTTTTGGACAAATCATTAGTTATTATAGTAATTATTTTTATAAAAATAGTAATGCAGGCAGTCTGAACCTACATATTTTGAAAGAATTTGTCTCTGATTTAACAAAGTCTTGACAGAGCTGCAGACTAAAGCGTTAGGTCAGTATTTTTCCTCTCATGATACCAGAATTAATCCAGTTTGAAAGTGGTTACTTTTTCTGTAGAGTTACTCCTGCTGCTCCCCTTCCCAGCAAAGGGGAGGGTAAGAAACGCTCTGAGTGCTGACAAACCTCACCTAAAATAGCAAGGAGTGGATAGCCAGGAAAGCTGCATCCTGGGCACGTACCTGTAATATGTCAGGGAGGAGGGAAAATGTTGAGCAATGACTGCAAGGGCAAATCTGTAAGGAAGAAAAAACCAAATATAACAATCTGTTTGGATTTAGTTATCAAAATTTGCTTTGTAGAGCTAAGGTGGCAAATGTAAACACATGCCTATGTATCTAGCTAGAGCTTTAGTTCATTTAGTAGCAGCTCTGCAGCGTTGTCCTATATCAGAAGTATAACATATTTTGTTTCTAATACTTTCTTAATGACAGCCAAGTGGAGAAATTTAGAATACACATACAACCATCTCAGGATGCCCCTTTTGAGTGTTTGGGCTGCAATACAGGTGGTTTATGTAGTTGTTAGAAATTGTTAAAGGCAGATGCAAAATAATTTGAAGTACAAGATTGCCGCAAAGAAAATTAAGGTCAGTGCATTGCATAATGGCTCACATTAGATATGTTTCACACACAGAAGGCTTTATGTAGACTTTTTCATCTCCAGTTAAGAGGTTTTTTGCATGTGACCAGTGTAAAATTCTATTTGTGAAATGAAAAACAGATTTTCACTAATCTATCAGAATTTTTAGGCAGACTTTTTTTTTATTGATTCTTATTCTGCATTCTCAGTGGATTTAAAATATGCTTCTTTGTTGAATTCCTTCTCCTGTTTCTTTCTTTTAGACTTACATGCATGTGTTACTAAGGCATTATTTGTGAATGCTCCTGGCCCTGGACAGCTTCAGTTTCATTTCAGGCTTATGAAAACCTTAAGAAAATGCATTAAAAAGTAATTTTCTTTTTTGAACTCCTTTTCTTACTAATTTTCTTTAAAAAAACAACTTTGATTTAGGAAGCAGTAGTAATCACAAACAGCTATTTTACCTCCACTCCCAGCAGGAGAATGCTGAAAGGTACAACGCTGGCAAATATTGCATGACTCAGCTTGATATCTCCTAAATAACAATAGACTGGCCTTAAGGAAATGCCATTACAGAGAACAGCAAAAAAATAAGGCAATACAGTAGAAAGGAAAGAAAGAGAGGAGAAAACAGAAAATCCTTTGAAACAGGGAGTACTCTCCCTGCCCCCCTTCCAGTTTAGTTTTTTTTTGTCTAGAGGACTGCATAAGTGTAGGACTGATAAGGACTACCACTTTCCTGTGGATAGACCTGAGCTTTCTTCTCCCCATGAAACAAATATAGAAAGTTTTCTAAAAAAACAATATTAGTGGATCTTTAATTACACTTCTCAAAATTAATCACGTATTTAAGGGCCCAAGGACAGTATCACTTTGGAGTCAGAATGCAGATCAGATCAAACCTGTTTGCTGTTATAGTCAAACTGAAGTTTTGACAAGTTCTCACTTTTTTTTGTAGTAGTAGCAGTGAGGGGAAGGGCTGGTACTGCTGACCACAGAGAAACAAGATGATCTCTCTAAAAAAAATCCCATCCTTTAGCAAGGTCCTGTAAAAGACAGTTAGATTTGCAGCTATTCTCCATTCAACACTTGCCTTCTCCGTATTCCCCCAGGACAGTCTCTAGATCCGAAAGAGCCTGTGAGACCTGCCCAGGAGATGGAGCCAATCACACTGCTCAAGCTCGTAGTCTACAGAAGTTGCAAATGATGTTTTACAGGGAGACTGAGGAACTACAGTTTTTCTCATTAAATGTTGAGTGGTGATGCCTTTGATCATGTGGTCATATAATGAGAGCACTGTGCAGTTCCCCTCTTCCCACCCAAATCCTAATACCCCTGAGAGAAGAGGAATAGAAAGCTTCAGTGAAGGGATTATAATAATATCTATTGTCTCTCCGTGGCCTGAAGTTTGGTTTTGATAATATCTGTTGCCTCGCTATGCCCTGAAGCTTGAATAGGACTTCCTGAGGTCCTCTGTCTCCAAAGTCCCTGCTCTGCTCCATTCCAGCCTGTCCAAATGGCACCTGTTAGATTTGGAAACCAAATCTATTTAATTTTAGTCTCAACAGTATTAATGTAAGTCATCGCATTTGCTATTTAAAATATCTAAGGAGATTATGTGGCTGATATTGAAACACTTGTTTCAAGGGAAGGAGCATTACACCGTTATGTAGTTATTTAAAGCTGGAAAGGACTGTTAGATATTATAATGGCATAACCCTATCCACAGACTTTTTACTCAGGAGGCACCACACTGAGCTCAACTTCTACTTGATTAAAGAATCATAGAGTCATAGAATCATAGAATAGTTTGGGTTGGAAGGGACCTTTAAAGGTCATCTAGTCCAACCACCCTGCAATAAGCAGGAACATCTTCAACTAGATCAGGTTGCTCAGAGCCCCATCCAACCTGGCCTTGAATGTTTCCAGGGATGGGGCATCTACCACCTCTCTGGGCAACCTGTTCCAGTGCTTCACCACCCTCTTAATAAAAAATTTCTTCCTTATATCTAGTCTGAATCTACCCTCCTTTAGTTTAAAACCATTACCCCTTGTCCTATCACAACAGGCCTTGCTAAAAAGTCTGTCCCTATTTTTCTTATAGGCCCCCTTTAAGTATTGAAAGGCCACAATAAGGTCTCCCTGCAGCCTTCTCTTCTCCAGGCTGAACAACCCCAACTCTCTCAGCCTTTCTTCACAGGAGAGGTGCTCCAGCCCTCAGATCATTTTGGTGGCCCTCCTCTGGACCCGTTCCAACAGGTCCATGTCCTTCTTGTGCTGACGGCCCCAGAGCTGGACGCAGTACTCCAGGTGAGGTCTCACCAGAGCAGAGTAGAGGGGCAGAATCACCTCCCTCGACCTGCTGGCCACGCTTCTTTTGATGCAGCCCAGGATTCGGTTGGCTTTCTGGTCTGTGAGCGCACATTGTCAGCTCATGTCCAGCTTTTCATCCACCAGTACCCCCAAGTCCTTCTCTGCAGGGCTGCTATGAACGCCTTCATCCCCCAGCCTGTATTGATACCAGGGGTTGCCCTGACTGAGGTGCAGGACCCTGCAGTTCACTTTGTTGAACCTCGTGAGGTTCACACAGGCCCACTTCTCGAGTTTGTCCAGGTCCCTTTGGATGGCATCCTGTCCCTCAGGTGTGTCAACTGCACCACTCAGCTTGGTGTCATCTGCAAACTTGCTGAGGGTGCCCTTGATCCCACTATGCCATTGATGACTATATTAAACAGTACTGGTCCTAATACAGACCCCTGAGTGATACCACCTGTCATCAGTCTTCAAAGCATGACCTGCCAGAAAGGTCTTCACTCTTGAGGAAGATGGTGTTGCTTTCCCTGCTTTTCCTTTCCATTTGGCATAGTCCTTTTTAAAATGGACACACAGGAAGCTTTCTAGATAAATTATCAGTAGGAGTTAAGAGTGATAAAATGCAAGAAAGCAAATGTAGTATAAATACATAGAAAAAAAAATATAACTATCACAGCAACAACTGTTCCAATCAGCTGTATTGGGGCAATTAAAAAAAAACCCAAATGTATTAGTCTTCTGCAATTATTGAAGGTGATTTATCAAAAATAGCACTATTTCTAAAGAACAATTAAATATAAAGTAGATACAAACCTTAAGGCCTGTTTAGTCAGCCCAAAAGGTAGCAAGGCTTTGCTTTTCACAAGGCCTTCGCTGACATGTTGAAATGAAAGAAAATGTCCGTTCAGCTCTACAGGCATTAAACTGTTACTTCTTTTATAACTTTAACTCACCAGTCTGACTATAATATGACTCTCAGAGTAAGACATTCTCATATTGTGCAAGATCAGTTCTGCTAATATGATTTTCTCAACTTATTCTTTTGTGTATCCTTCTGTTTGCAGAGTGAGCAATAACAATTCACTCAGCTTTCACTTTGAAATAAGTGACAAGGAAAGTAGAAAGAGCATACATTTGGGAGCATGAAAGCTGACTTGCAAACTTGCAGGGATGTGGAAAATTCCAAAAGATACTATTACCATGTACATTAATTGCTCTAAGTAATCTTAAGTTTCCTTTGTAAAATGTAAAAAGGGGTTCTATCCTTCCCTTAATAGGAAGCAGCTGTTCATTAAACAAGCCCATAGAAAAGCATCCTTTAAGTACTGTTCCAGCAGCTAAATTAATTTCATTTTAGACCCCACCAAAGAATATAATGTTTTTTCCTTAAAGCTGGATGAATTAACATAGCCTGATGTTTGTAATAAAAATACAAGCATATACACACAGTCTATGCAGATAGCTCAGGCAGTTGCAGGAAACAACATAACTGAGCAACACTCTGGGTACCAACAGCCCATATTCACGTTGGAGACAGTGAATCACCTTTAAAAGAGGGCAGACTGTACTCAGCTTGTACTTAGCCTCCAGTCAGCCTTATCACTCAGATTAGTATACTTCACTTCCTTCGGCTGCTGAAACATAAGCCATTTATATGGTAATATCCCAACTTAAGAAATTTAGAAATGCACATGCAATCCTTATGTCCAGCATAAATGAATAAGGTCTTGGACTATGATCTATGTGAGTGTGTAAATCTTGCTTTCTTTAGCAATACCTACAGCTCTGTTGATGATAATGGCAGTTTTCATTTACCTAAGTGCTTTACTGGACTGAAGTCAAATGTAATTGCTGTGTTCCTTAATCCCTATGTGATCTCCAGTAGAGTCACAAGACAGTTACTCATGAAGTTTCCTAATATTTTTGTGAAAACTGGTGATAATCTAATAAATCTTATGATGACTTTTGTAATCAAAGTACAATTAGGTAACTAAACTTTCAAAGGACACAACAAATTTTATGTGGAAATAAATTTCAGTGTTGAGCATAGGGTAGTACAAATTTAAAATCAGTTTGCTTAAATTCATTTTGGTGGATTTCATACTGCAACTTTAAGTAAAAATGATGGGAGATAGACCTGAGTCACTTTTCACTGGAAATTATTATTGCAGCTGAGTTGCATTGAATTAACAGATCCAGGACTTAACTCTGGTTTGAATTCTTGCTTTCATGAAGCAGAAGGAATACCCTTTCTCTAGGAAATTCCTATTTTTGCCCATCAGACGATAGATATACAGAAGATAACAGGTAATAAACTCTCTACAGCTCAAGTTTTTAGCTTTCAAATGTAGCATGTGTCTGTCATTCGCTGACATTTATCCTCATCCATATTATGCACAGGTGCAACTTTAGCTACAAAAGCAGCTCTACTGAATGCAAAGGAGAAACCCAAATGCATAAAAGTAGTGTATGCCTACATGATTGGCGTTTCTACTGCCAAAACTGAAGTCTTGAAAAAATTCTGAATAACAGGATAATTACGACGTTGGAAAGGCTTTCAGAGGGTAGAGTTTCAGAACTGACATTCAGAAGTATTACTTTACTAAATCCAGGAAAGCCAATTTTGTAACACTTTCCCAATTCCAAATTTAAAACAAAAGTGAGATGATCTTGTGAAATTATAACCTCAGGTTTATATTAAAATTAGTGCTTTCATGTAAAAAGAGCAATGTATAAGTCTGTCCAAAAGTTTTGCACAAAAACCCTTGTGCAAAGATCTGTTAGAAGGGACTGACAAGTGCTTCACCTTTTGTTTGGAAACCTTAGGTTAGACATCAGATGTGAATTGCACCTTTCTAAAAGTTTTAAATTCTTCCACCTAATTGATTCTGAAATGCTCAGTTTCAAAGTTTCAAAACCAATTACAAAAGCACATTAACAGTGGTTACACAACAATATAGTTTCATTATGGCCTGTAAAGTATTCTTCCAAACACCCATTTGGATGCAAATCCTGTCTTTGTGTGTTTGAGCACATCGATGTGCAGGCAGTTGGGGTCATTACACCTGTGGTCACTTAAGGATCAGTGAACTCTGTGACTGCTGCACATACCATCAGTGAGGTGTGATGAGAACAACTAAGTTTTGTGACAATAAATAAACAATTTGTATTAGAGGAAATAAAAATTTATTCAGGAAGTACCAATGTTTCTGTGAAAAAGTATGGATCATATTGTTCCAGAAAAAGGCTGATATTAGAAAACAGAAATTCAGCCCAAGACCTCAGAAGAGTTTCTGCACCTTGTGGTCTTGGAAAAGATCTCTCTTTTGACTTGGAAATTATTTGAACACACCTGTATCAACAGCCAAAATGGAGCTCACAGGGCAAACAAAGCTTCACAGGCAAACAGTGCAGTCAGCACTTTGGGGTGTTTAATGACATGCTGGATGACGCCTGAAGCTTGAACACTGTCAATGGTAGCCACTGACATAATGGAGGGAGGGGAGAAGGTAACTGAGGTGAGGGGACATACTAATACCCTCCAACTTTGGTGAGGTAAACTAGTCAAATGGACTGCCTGAAGAGCCGATGAAGAGCTAGGAGCTCTTCTAAATGGGACCTGCATCAGGAACTTAATTTACATCCCTTGCGTCACCTTCTGAAGGAATGTCTCCATTGCTTACAGTCAATGTTTAAAGAGACCAACTGGTTAACTTATTTGGCTAAATTCAGTATCCTTTCCACTTCAACTTTCCACTTCAACTCTTGAGGCAGACACTCCTGCACCTTTTTCCCTACTATGCAAATTAAGTGCAGCTCTCAAGTTGGTGTGCAGATTGTTATTATGATCCTTAGCTTAGTATGCCTTTGCCCTACAATGAGTACTGGCAGAGATTTACATGGTGGAAAGCATTATTTCTAAGTAGCTAGTCCAAATTGTACTGATTTATAGAGTGGCTCATTACCATAAGTAAGCCTCCTAAGTACATATCTCCCCTTCTACATTTACCGTTCACTTGCCAATGAATAAGTAAATAGAAATAATACCTTGGTGTGGGACTATAGCTACGATCATGTGTATTGCCTCACCAGAGTGCACTGTCATACTACTTCTACACTAGTTCATGTGAGCAAAGATCGTGCACAGGATTGGGAGGAGCTATAATGATTGTACCAGCAGTTTCCTGATATAACAGCATTGCATGAAAGGGACAAGAAATTCATTTATATATTAGACAAGTTAGAATTACATGGAACAATACCGGTGGTGCAAACACCAGGTATGGGCTCCTGACTGTTTATACGTGATCTTGTAAGGCAGTGATCATTCTGAGTACAGTGGAAACTTTGAGATGCTTGGAGTGATATGGTCATTCATTCAAGATCTTCAAATTATTTCTTTAGTAGCACAATATTCTCTGTTTGGCATGTAATTAGATAAAGAGGCAGTGGGGGGGATCAAGAGAAAGAGTACTTGGCAGTCTAGGTGGGAGGAAGGAAAAGGGTGGAAAAGCTGGATAAGTAGGAAGAGCCATAGTTATACTAATGACCAAAAATTTGTTGTAGTGAACAACAGAGAATAATATGCCTCAGAAAAGGAGGTCTCAAAGCCAGATTTATATTCACAACTATTGACATTATAACAAGTCATAAAAATATTAGGTAACATAGGTTGGTTTGGGTTTACTTTGAGGTTTGGACTGGATGTTGACATTTAAATGCAGCATTGGATAAGAATCATAGGAAGCAAAGTCTGATTAGACATTGTTGGTGCAGAGACAGCAGAGGAAATAACTTGGGCTGCAGTTATATAAATGGCTCATCAGGTAGCAACGTATAAAGAAACATGAATAAGTTTGGAGGCAAGGACAACAGGATCTTTGTCATACTCCTTGTTGAGCTTGCTGAAAACAAATACCATGTACATTAACTTTTGAGATTTAGAGAAACATCTACGTCTTCTGGGAAACTAATGAATCCTGCAGATTTTTGTGATTTCCTGGTGGATATTGTTAGAATTATATCTGATTTCAGCTTCCACTCAGGAAGTGACTCCTCTATCTGATGCTCTCAGCTCTCAGAGGGGGTTTTTGCTTCCTCTCCATAATGCAGGGGCTTTCATCTCTGCTGCTGGTGCTCACCAGCCAACATATTTCTCAATGACAACTGAATTAGCTATGTCATAGCTTTGGACACCCTTAAAGACTTTTTTTAAAAGTTTCTAAATTAATGTACAGTAAAGCCAAAAGCATTTACTGCATGTTTCAGAAGTTGTTTGGCTATTTGGGCACTGCATGGTCAGATCAGATTATAATGCCTTTCTCCACTACTTGGAAAAGACAGGCAAGATGTTCAGTCAGTGTCTCCCTGCTACCATCTATTCCACTTAGTGCATTTGCTTCTTTGCAGTGTTGTGAATTGAGATCAGTAACTGTACTTTTTAAGAAGCTGCAATGGTTAATTATAGATGTGTGCACACATGGATGGTTATCCAGGAATGTGCCAAAATGGAGTCATGCTTGCATTTAGTTTCAGAAATATTACTTAGTTTCATGTTTATTTCTGTTATCCTCAGCCTCTAAACAAGTGCCTGTATATTTAAACAATAACTATGGCATCATCAAGTATGCCTTAAATTTCTCTTCACCAGCTCCTTGCAGACCACCAAAACTAGAAGTGATTTGTTGAGAGGGACAAGCACGTGTTTCTCATTCACTGAGATCTTAAAAGAAGCACACCATGGGGTCACTTTCTTCTTCATCCAAAATTCACATGTGAAATTGTCTTAGCAGCATGCTATTATTGCAGAACTGAGTACCTCATTTCTTATCCTGATCTTAGTTGCATCAATAATTAGCTGACATGACAACAGATGAGCAGGTAATCATGTCTGTAGGTGCTGCTTGTGGCCAACTCCTACTTTCAAAGGAAAATTCTTTGCTTTTCTGATGACAAAGCCCAATCCAAAGGTAGTTGCAAACTTTTGTGTAAGACTTTCTTTTGCCATGGATTTTGCTTAGACAGACACCAAGCAGCAAGTTACAGATAGTAGCTATAAAGAAGATTTCCCAATCTCGTATTAACTATCCATGGTGTCTCATGCTGACCCTGGCTACTCTATAAATGTGAGTCAGCTTCTCATGCCTGAAGAGGAAGAAGCATGGTTCCAGTGTCAAATAGAAACATTCTGATCAAATACACGTCTCTCCACGTTTCTGGGAAGCCTAGATACCTCTGTCCACGCAATTTCTTCTAATTCTTGGCATAATTAGGCTAGATAAATTCAACCTTTGCTGTGAATCCTGCAATTCAGCAGGACCAGGTATTCATTCTCTATGTGGAGGGCTGTTACTTCTTACTTTCTGATCAGCTTGGTGGGTTTTATTGCCGTTTTGGCCTTTTAGGTCATCCCCATTCTAGGTGTTTGTTTCTATTTCAGGCTTGAAATAATCATACCTTGCATTTGTGAAGTACATCTGATTCAGGAGAGGAGGGAATACCCAAAATAATATATTGTAGAATAGGGATTTTCAGCCTACTCTCTGGAAATCCCTGAGTTCCTTAGGAGGTCTTTAAAAGCAAGAACAGCAAATTCCCATATGCTATGGCATGTATGCAAACTCTGCTGGTAGTAACACCGCTATGTGGATCCACATCTCTATTAGAAATATGTAAGAGTTCACAAATCAAAAGAATTAGTAAAATTTAATAAGAGAAGCTACTAAAGTGTGGTTACTACTAGGGTCCAATCAGTAGGGTTTCTGCCCCAGTAAATAAACTCAAGAGTTTTGCTGCGTGTTCTCCTTAAACAGCTTGTTGGATGATGTAGGGCAGAGGTTGTAAACTGTCTCAGAGTAGTTGGTATCATGACCCATATATGTTTTAAATCACAAAATATCACAAAAAGGCTTTGTAATTTCTGAAGACCTTTTTAATAATGTGCATTCAGATGCAAAGGAATCATTACTATTTGTGATTTTTGCCATATTGTTATGATCAGTTATCATTAACAAGACATTTCTCCCTGCACCATTCTTGGACTGTTTAATATTCACTTAACACTCACCATTCAATATTTAATATTCATTTACTGTTCAACTGTTTAATATTTACCATAAACTCTTGGCAGATGTATGGAATAGTGAAAATTTATTCAAAGTAGGGTAGGGAATACCAAACATCATGCTGCTTTGGTAAACGAGTGGAAGATGGGAAAAGAGAAACATAGCTGATATTCTTCTGTGACATAAATGACACCAAAAGAGGTACCAGCTGAATATAGCTTCAAAGTAGAACAATTCATCTAAGTGTAGCATTGTTGTATTTTTACATACTTACTTTACACATCATCTAAGCAGAAATCAAGCTGAGAAGAATTTTCTGAACTACCATATTTTTAATTGATTTCCTCTTGAAAAACTGCTTTGAGAAATGATGTCTGGATTTAGGGGCTTGAGGTGTGTGAATCAAAAAGAACATTTTTCTTTTAGACTAGCTCATATCTTGACTAAAATAAGCATTTCTTTCCTCGTAATACATCCGTTAAAAAAACCCAAATCTTAAGACACACATACTCTGTAGCAAACAGTAAAACTAGCCAAGATCCCAGCAGTTCAGAAAAAAACTTAGGGAATTAAAGAAGACCAGAAAGGTCAAGATAAGAGAAGCAATGTGTTGTTGTGTGGAGAGGTTCCAGTGCCTCTCTGACTCCCACATGGAATCATTTCCCATAAAGTGGAAAAGTTTCCCAGTAAAGGTGGCAAAGCTTATTTCCGTGGCTCATTAGCCACGCAGTGCTGTGGTGCTATTAGAGCTGAGAAAGGAAGATGGAACCTGCAAGGCCCAGGCATGGGTCAAAGAGTTAGAGAAATAAAGCACATGGGAAAGGAAGCAGGAGTCAAAGGAAGCAGGAACAGGCACGGGGGATCTGTTTACTCTTCCAAGTGACTGAAAACACTCAGCACATGCCACTGAGATTATTATTTTATTTTATTTAAGGGAATATTTGTTTAGGCGAAGATTAAAGTAAGAAATTGCAGATCTATTGGAACAGGGTCCTGTGATGTATTATTACGCATTGTGCAGGGCTATTTCTCTGAAACAAAAAATGACAGAAAAGACAGTTACATATTGTATTTTTAATGCCATTTAAAATTCCATGTGGTCATGTGCTTCCAATTCCTCATTCAGAAAGATTCTGTCCAGCAGCTTGTTTTCTGTTTTTAAGATTCTCCCCCTGATTCTTCAAAGCTGAAATAGTTTAAAGGAGCATTTGTGAGTTCCACTGAACTACTTGAAAAAGCACTCAGAAGGAAGTACCTCAGGTTTTATCGCTGCTTTCCATACACAACTTCTCCTTATACAGAGAAGAAACTTTTTTCTGTAAGTGCAGCAACCACTAACGGCATCTAATGAGGAACAGGGGAAAAATTAGTTCCTTCTCACATATTTTTTTCAATGCTGGTAGAAAAGGCCATCTTGTCTGTGGTTTTTGTTAAGAGCACATAAATACATATTTTTAGAATAGTTACTTTCTGCCTTCTTGTGACCCGTTGCACTGCTCAGACACAGAGCTCAAACTTTCACTGTTTGTCTGGGCAGAAAGCATCAGAGAAACTCATGTCTCTGTGTTGTCTTAATGTGAGCACAACTGATTTTAGCCAGTGAATAAATAAATTAACATCAAGACGGGATATTTTTTGTTTACTTAGTTTGGAGCATGCTGTCAAGTGAATGTTTGTTATAATTTATCTGCTAAAATGTATATTAACAGTGTGAGGCTATAAAAGAATGTCCTTTAGGATCATTTTAGATTATTTAAAGGTGATCTGTGGTTTTCTTTTTTTTTAATATTAGCAAAGGAAGGCAGGACTGAGCTTGAGTCATACAGGGAGAGAAAAAGAGCAAGCCAGCTTTTCACAAGCAATTCTTGATGATAAATGCTTAGCTTGTGATCACTGATTACTGACTTTCAGGACTCAAAATGGAGAATCCCCAAATCACTAGCTGCTGCCTTTCTGAATACTGTTTCCTGCCTTATCAGCATTACCAAAGACAGATTACACAGAACAAGATCCAGCAAGAAACCCTAAACCCCCAGCCCTAGCAGGGTGTTGCAGGGCGTCAACACAATGCTCATTATTTGCCCTTGCAGTGGCCAGTGAGGAGAGCTGACAGCGTGAGGAACACGCAGGCCAAACGCTGATGAGTTTAGGCATGTTGAGAGCTGTACAGGATCTTCCTGAACCCCTTTTCATCTCATAGGCCCATAATTCTGGCTAAATACCCTTTACACCTCAAAGGAGGCTCTTCAAAACTCTCCACTGAGCCCAGCCCCTGAACTCCTGCTGCTTTCAGTTAGATTTGATGCTTCTGAACCGGGCATGAGTTCCCTTTCTTTTCTTGTACACAAGAGGATACAGAATTGGGCTAAGTGACCTCAAAGAGCTTATCATTGGTAGCATGGTATAGGGAAAGGGGTGACTCCTGTCCTGCCTGCCCTGCCTTAGGGCACCTCTCTATTGAGCAGGGGGCTGGGGCCCCTAATTGGAGAGCTCATCTGTGAGGAGGAAGACTAGCTGATTACCCCTAGCAGTGAGCTGTGCAATAACAGTAAAACTCTGTAATATTAGCTGTGGTTTCATATACAAAATATTTATATTGCTTTTGCTAAATTTTTAATGAAGAGTCTACACAACTTCAACTGGTAATGCCTGAGAGAAACATTCTGCTTACAGACGCCTTGGCATGTACATCACATAATTTTCTTCTTCTTTTTTCATTTCTAAAAGCAATTACCAACATAAATTTTGCTTTTGAGCAGTTCATCTGTGCACACTGTTTATATCTGAAGTTGTAATCCCCAGCTTTTGACTGAGGTCCATAAAGATCATCATCCTGTTTTAACATAGATCCCTGGAGTTCAGACTCTAACTCTGTTGTTGCTATTGCAAAAGGCAATTAGATCAGGCAAGACTCCAACAGCAAGGGCAGCGCAAGCGGTAGGAGCTGCTAGTCTGTTAGAAATCAAATACTATACCTTGTCATATGAGGCTGTGGTGTTTCATGTTGTATGTGCTACACTATCGAATTTCTGGGACTGCAGGACTAGTTTATCATTGTATTGAACTTTGTCTTGATGTACTCAGGGAATGCAAACCGCTGTTGTCCAGGCTGGCTTTAAGCTCACATATAGCCCTAACTGCCAGAGTATCAGGCTTTATGCAAGGGTGCTCATCCTAAGGATGGTGCTCCTGTGCTAGGCTTGAAGACCTGGCAAGTCCATGCTGTCTAGGCTTGCTTTTAAGAGTTTGCCTTGCTGAGCTGTACACACCTCACCGCAGTTATATCTGTGTTTATATTTAACTGTGATTTTTTGGACTATGCCCTGCAATTCTTAACACCTCACAGACAAGAGCTGCTGTAGGACTTGGTTTGAAGTGTGTGGCAGAAGAACATACTGGTCTGGTTTGGATTCCCGTAGGACAGTGATCTCAGTCTAGTAACATACTGCCAGAGACATCTTGCTTTCTACATATACCTCATCTCTGCCTGGTACAGCCAGGGAGCAATTCATGGATCTGTTGGGTGCACTGCTCTGTTCTGCTAGAGAATGGTTTAGACAGCCTTTACAGTAACATTTTAATGCCTATGATGAGATTTTAGGTGCAGAAACAGCAGCTCCTTTGCTGTGCAGAACACCTTCTCTTGGTCCCTTCTCATGGAAACTTTATCTTTCATTCCTCACTGTTTTCTGTAATATAGTCTGAAAGAAACTGCTCATTTGCAGTGTTGAGTAATAAACTACTGAAGAACAAATACAAGTAAAAATGGATAGCACTTTTGATATTGTAAAGGCAGAAAATGTGCAAATCAAAATATCATAGTGTTATATAAGAGTTCAGCAAACTAGTCTTATCTGTTCATTATTTAAAAGATGAATCCATTTAAAAGAGAAACTTTTAAACTTTGAATGAGAAACACTTATTTCTCGGAATAACTTCTTTGATCCAGCAACATTAAGCTGCGTGGTTTCATCACTTCCCAGGATATTTTATTCCATGGAGTACCAGTATTGGCAGGTATATGAAAGACAGTTTCCCTCCTTCTTACACGTGTTTGTCTGCTTGGTGGTTCTTCTTTGGGGATGTCCTCTGTGCCCTTTATCTGCTCTCTCCATTTGCACGTGAATTGGTGCTAATCACGTACACCAGTGACTGGCATTTTTTGTTTACTGGAATACATTTTTTTACATTACAGGAGTGGCTGCTCTTCCTAGTACACTGTGATCTGCACAAACTGTGTGACCCTATAGCCTGAGGTGACCTCATAGTCTGAGACTATAGGAAACGATTTCTTCAGGAATGTGATGCCATCTCTGAGCCTTAGGACTTTCACAAAGATGCCCAGTAAAAGATCAATGATGCCAAGGGGTGGGAGAGCAAATCTACAGCTGAACTGAGGGTGATGATTTACAAACTGTGAATACCCACTAAATCTGAGTGCAAAAATATAGTTCTCAGTCATAATTTCTTCTGTGGCAATATCAAGCATGCTTTTGATAAATAAAAAATGCATGGTGTAAAAGAATTGAGTCCTGCAAAACAGTAAACAGCCTTGAAAACTTTCCTTTTATCTGTCATTTCTAAAGTCCTGAGACAGGCTGTTAAAGCTTCTAGAAATATTAATGCTGTATCCCTGTAAAGTGTGTGCAATGGCTACGCATGGAGGCAGAACATTGATTCAGGCAACATTAATACCATCTTCCAAAAGAACAAGCACAAAAGCCTTTAAAAAAGGGGTTGGGTTTTGGTTTTTTTTTTTTTTCTTTCATTTAAGCAGGCAAGGGCATGATTTAGCTAACACTCTGACATGGATGCTTTATCCAAACCAAAAACTACGCTATTTCATGTTGAAGCACAGCATGAAGGAATGTGTCAGTTCTTAATTATATTTTTACTTGCTTCTGGGTTGGTTTTGGTTTGTGGTTTGTTTTTTTGTTTTTTTTTTTCTTTTCATTCCTAGGGTATAATCCCATGTCTAGTACAGGACAGCACAACCTGTGTGAGGTCTCTGCTACTCAGCTGTAATTAAGCCGTTGCCTCTGGGACAAAGATAGGAATTATAAGGTGGTACATCTGGGAGGCTCAGACCACCTCTTTTCATGCAGGAACATATGCAGGTGCTACACAAGAAACACCAGAGTGGTTCAGCTGGCAAAAGCAACTAAACAGTCGCAAGGTTTTTACTATGGGCTGTCTACAGGAGGGTCTGAATCAAAAATCAAGTGAAGTCAATAGGTCTTTTCATTTTGCTTCAGCAAGGATTAGAGCAGGTGTTAGGATATATTCTTGACCTCCTCTTCTTAGCAGATGCCCAGTTTTGGGGCAATATGGGGGCAGTCCTGGGTTTTCTCTGCGAGGCAGGGGTGAGGAGCACTACAGGCCAAAGCACCCTCTCTCTGGTACCAGTTGTCTGCAGCTCTCAGTGCTCCATGAGAGTGGAAATGAGTCTATATATTTTGGTAGAATAACCAAATAGTTACGATAGAACAACCAATAGGTTATGATAGCATGGTGTAAAATTAAAATTAATTTCTGGCTATTTGGCTCAGCTACATTTGCTGCTTAGATGAAGACAATAAAAGCCATGAAGAAATGTGGAAATTATGACCCTGATACTTTGTCTTTGCATCACTATAAGGACATGCTAGATTTTTGTAGGGATGTATAACACCCTGCATGTTTCAGGTCATTTGTACTGCACACTCCTGCCTCATGAAACAGCAGTAAACAAAGTGATAATTTATTCTGTCTCAAGAGAGAGACAGCTGCTTCAGAGATGTTAGCAGGACAGTTCGTTCCCCTCTTACAGCGTCCCACTGTTCTTGTGTGGCCATACCACAGGTTATCTGTGGAGCTGAAATTAACTTCATTTTGTCCACTACCTGATATCACATTATGTGGAGTGTTATAAAAGATAAGGAACAAGAAGGCTTCTGTTCTACTGGCCTATAAATAAAATGTTTGTGTGTTGGGGCAGGATAGGTTTTTTGGCCTCGGTATGATAAAATTATACAGACTAGCCCCAGTAGACTGCGTTATCATAGATGTGCAGTGGCACGAAGGTAACTTAACCCATCAGAAGGAACAGATGAGCAACAGTCCTGCAAAAAACATAAAGCTTGTGAAATAAGATGTTAAATATGCTTTATATCTCTATAGCCCACACTGGATGTAGCATATGCATACACGTGCATACATGCACACATTCCATCCCAAGGTTCAAAGCAGGTCATTCCTTCTAACAGAATTATTAAATCAAATATCTTAAATACCTCTTTAATTTTACTTTTTCCTGGCATTTTCAAAAAAAACTTGCTTTTTTACTTAATTCTCCCATTAATATGAGCAAGACTTGCAAATTTAGAACACTTTTTATATATTTTTTCCCTAAGCTTGCACCCAAGTAAGAGTGGAGCTTTTCTTATTTTGCACTGGATTCTCACACAGAGCAGAGAGGAGGAAGGAGACATCTACTTTTATACATTATATGTAATATACGCTTTGTTACAACTCAGTTAAGCTCCAATCCTCTACACCAGGGTCTGCAAATGAAAACTGCCTAACATATGAGCAACTACAATAATGCAGCTGAAGGTATTAATGACCCTCTGTAATTACACAACATTCAAGAAGTCATGAACTCGAGCCTACTGAGCAACACGGCTGGCATTTCTACATAAGGGATCTCCTCCAGGGAGAATGTAAGTTAAAGAATATTGGCTTTTTCCAAGCCAAGAACCTTTTTTAGCAAATGGAATATTTTTGCTGATGGTAAAAGGTACAAGGAAAATTGGTCATTGTTAAATTGGCTTTAATTAAATATAATTCGAATGCCTGCCAAAGTGACCTGACCAAAGCAAGGAATAAACCACCCAATAGACCACCCACTGTTCAGTATTATTGAACCAGCAGAATGGATAATATGTAGCGATGTAATGTAGCACCTCATGTGCTCAGAGCTATGAACTCATTCACACAGAGCAATTTCTTTGGTTGTAGAAAAAGCTTGTAGAATTAACAAATGACTCCTTCTTTCTTTTTCCTCTGTTCAATACTACCAGCACTGCCCTTTGTGCATAGACAAGTGCTACTTGACCTGAAATGTAAAGAAATGCCATCTAACAGCTGCCTGTACCCAGGCAAATTGCCATTGAGTGAAGCATGCCAAAGCAAAGGTTTCAGTGTGAAGCAGCAGTAACTTGTTGCAGTGTGAGTCAGAAACGTTGAACGTCAGTATGTTCAGTGCCACCACTAGCATGAGGGTAGTACATACACAACTTGTGCTTCGCGGTGCACAAGTTGTTATGCAGTATAGGGTAAAAACTTTGAACAGCCAGCTGCAGAGAATTTGTAATGGGTTTAAACTGCACAGCAATTACATAACCATAGATCTTGAAGGAATTTTTAAAAAGTATACCTTCCCCTCTAGTTACCAGGATTTAATTATTAAACCTGAGTTTCATTAACATGATGATTCCCATCACTTCCACTGTGCCTCTAAACTTGCTAACAAAATGTCTTAACTACCAGAAGAAAATCTGATACTGTAACTAAAAGCTGACTGCAAACATAACAGGATAAAATATTCATTCTTTCATGTTGGTGAAATCGGTAAGAATTTTAAAAATGCACATTTTTAAAGAGGTAGGACTGCATCAGATTTTAATGACAGTGATATCAGTAACAAAAGCCGCATGCAATTCATGCAACCAAATGTTTACAATAAGCTGCAACCAAAAACCTGTATCTGACTGCCCTTTTAACAGTGAAGATTTTAATATTGACATTGGAGCATGAACATTTCTCACAGAAATTACATTTTCTTAATATTTTTTTTTATAAATACTAGGGTATCTGGTTAAGAGGATATCCTTCCTCCAAACAGTAGACAGTCTCTAAATATAGAATCATAGAATCATAGAATCGTTTAGGTTGGAAAAGACCTTTAAGATCATCCAGTCCAACCATTAACCTAACATTACCAAGTCCATCACTAAACCAATTAAGGGTAGAGTAGCAATTTCATGTTTCCTGTTTTGGTGGCTGGATTATTTATAATGAAAGTAAAAACTAGGAATCATTAAGATTGGAAAGGATCTCTAAGATCATCAGTCCAACCACCAACCCAACACCACCATGACCACTAAACCATATCCCAAAGTGCCACGTCTACCCATTTTTTGAATGCTTCCAGGGATGAGGACTCCACAACCTCTCTGGGAAGCCTCTTCCAATGCTTGACTACCCTTTCCGTGAAGAATTTTTTCCTAATATCCAATCTAAACATCCCCTGGCACAGCTTGAGCCCATTTCCTCTTGTCCTGTTGCTAACTACTTGGGAGAAGAGACCAACACCCACCTCACTACAACCTCCTTTCAGGGAGTTGTAGAGAGCGATAAGGTCTCCCCTCAGCCTCCTCTTCTCCAGACTAAACAACCCCAGTTCCCTCAGCTGCTCCTCCTAAGACCTGTGCTCCAGACCCTTCACCAGCCTTGTTGCCCTTCTCTGAACACGCTCCAGCACCTCAATGTCCTTCTTGTAGTGAGGGGCCCAAAACTGGACACAGTATTCCAGGTGCGGCCTCACCAGCGCCGAGTACAGGGGCACAATCACCTCCCTGCTCCTGCTGGCCATGCTATTCCTGATACAGGCCAGGATGCTGTTGGCCTTCTTGGCCATCTGGGCACACTGCTGGATCATGTTCAGCTGGCTGTCGACCAACACCCCCAGGTCCTTTTCTGCCTTGCAGCTTTGCAGCCACTCTTCCCCAAGCCTGTAGCGTTGCATGGGGTTGTTGTGACCCAAGTGCAGGACCCGGCACTTGGCCTTTTTAAACCTCATACAGTTGGCCTCAGCCCATCGGTCCAGCCTGTCCAGGTCCCTCTGCAGGGCCATCCTACCCTCCAGCAGATCGACACTCCCACCCAACTTGGTGTCATCTGCAAACTTACTGAGGGTGCACTCAATCCCCTCATCCAGATCGTTGATAAAGATATTAAACAAGGCTGGCCCCAAAGCAGAGCCCTGGGGAACACCGCTCGTGACCAGCCACCAACTGGACTTAACTCCATTCACCACAACCCTCTGGGCTCGGCCACCCAACTAGTTTTTTACCCAACGAAGAGTACGCCCGTCCAAGCCATGAGCTGCCAGCTTCCCAAGGAGAATGCTGTGGGACACAGTGCCAAAGGCTTCGCTAAAGTCCAGGTAGATGACATCCACAGCCTTTCTTCATCCACCAGGCGGGTCACCAGGTCATAGAAGGAGATCAGGTTGGTCAAGCAGGACCTGTCTTTCATGAAACCATGCTGGCTGGGCCCGATCCCCCAGTTGATCTGCACTTGCCTGTTGAGCTCACTCAATATGAACGGCTCCATAATCTTTCCCGGCACCGAGGTCAGGCTGACAGGCCTGTAGTTCCCCAGGTCCTCCTTCCAGCCCTTCTTGTAGATGGGCGTCATGCTGGCAAGCCTCCAGTCATCAGGGACCTCCCCCGTTTACCAGGACTGTTGACAGATGATGGAAAGTGGCTTGGCAAGCTCCTCCGCCAGCTCCCTCAGTACTCTTGGGTGGATCCGATCTGGCCCCATAGACTTGTGAGCATCCAGGTGGCATAGCAGGTCATTAACTGCTTCCTCCTGGACTATGAGGGGTCCATTCTGCTCCCCATCCTTGTCCCTCAGCCCAGGGGGCTGAGCACCCTGGGGATGACTGGTCTGGCTATTAAAGACAGAGGCAAAGAAGGCATTAAGTACCTCAGCCTTTTCCTCATCCTTGGTGACAATGTTTCCCCCACATCCAGCAAAGGATGGAGATTCTCTTTGGCTCTCCTTTTATTGTTGATGTACTTATAAAGACATTTTTTATTATCTTTTACAACAGTGGCCAGATTGAGTTCTAGCTGGGCTTTTGCTTTTCTAATTTCCTCCCTGCATGACCTAACAAGATCCCTGTACTCTTCCTGAGTTGCCCGCCCCTTCTTCCAGAGGTGGTAGACTCTCCCTTTTTTCCCCGGGTCCCAGCATATGCTCCCTGTTCAACCAGGCCAGTCGTCCTCCCTGACGGTTGGTCTGTCTCTAAAAGAAACACAATATCTATCAGCATAAAAGATTCACTTCCACTAAATACAATATGATCTTTAAAAGCTTTGTAATGCCAAATCCTTTCCCAAAACATTGCAATTGTCAATAACGCTATATATACCATAGTTTCTCTCAGTAGTGAAATACTGAACTTATCCTACCTGGCTCTTCAGTTGTACATTTGTTAGCATGAGAAGGCTTTTGGTTTTAACATGTGGTTGAGTATTTTGAGGTCTGTATGATGTTATGGACAGTATTATTTCTAATAATGGTAATGCTTTCATCTGTCAGGCTCGTGGCTTTATCAATCCCATTGCGAAACAGAAAATGCCTTCTTCCACTGATACTTCATAAAATGCTATGTTTCTGGTACCTAAGGTAGTTTGAAGCTGTGGGACATTTGAAAAGCTTTGGAAATTATGGCTTTCTTGCTTAAAGCATAACATTAAAAGTTCTGTCATGCACTGACTGTAATGGACTGTTACAGTCCTTAACATAATATTATGCCTCATGTTACACACTAGAAATTAGACATTACATGTCCTGTTCAGCTGCCAGTTTCACTGATCGTAGTGTATGTGTTCTGAATAGCATTCCTATTTTTCCATGAATCTAGATTATTTGATGCCTGTAAGAGTATCAAACTGTGCTTCTGTGTCAAGCAAGCAGAGGGCATAATGATCATAAATACTTAACAAGTAACATTAAGTAAAAACATGACCATATGTTTATTTTACTTGCATTCATTATTAAAAGAAAAATGAATTATCTTATTAATTGTATTATTCAGCTGATAAGAAAGAAAAGACACATCAGGTACAAGTGAGAGGGGTATACACAAACATGCCAGGTTCTATGTGCTCTTGTAGTCAAAGCAGAGCTCCACAATCAGAAGCCCCCTGCCACCAATAAGTACATGGGCTTGCTAACAGCCTGTGGCTGTGAGGGAAGAGGCCAGGGCAGTGTGCCTTCTGAACTAATAGATTTGAGCTCTTTTTCACTGCGAGCTCCAGATGTCCTTTGGAAAGGACAGGCCCCTGCCTGAATTCACTGTTTGGTCACAAAGTGTGGGTTGAAGCAGGGGAGAGGAGATCTTTCTAGAAGGGTCATGACCCTGCAAGGAGAGCCAGCTTTATCTAGCCTTTCATATGGGTCTTCGATTCACAGAATCATAGAATCATAGAACCGTTTAGGTTGGAAAAGACCTTTAAGATCATCCGGTCCAACCATTAACCTTACATTACCAAGTCCACACTAAACCAATCAAGGGTAGACTAGACTAAACCATGTCCCGAAGTGCCACGTCTACCCGTTTTTCGAACACTTCCAGGGATGGTGACTCCACTACCTCTCTGGGCAGCCTGTTCCAATGCTTGACCACCCTTTCTGTGAAGAAATTTTTCCTAATATCCAACCTAAACATCCCCTGGTGCAGCTTGAGCCCATTTCCTCTCATCCTATCGCTAACTACGTGGGAGAAGAGACCAACACCCACCTCACTACAGCCTCCTTTCAGGGAGTTGTAAAGAGCAATAATGTCACCCCTCAGCCTCCTCTTCTCTAGGCTAAACAACCCCAGCTCCCTCAGCCGCTCCTCATAAGGCCTGTGCTCCAGACCCTTCACCACAGGCCTTGTATATTGTTTACCCTCTCGCCTTCATCAACCTGTTTGGTTGGTACAGAGTGTGTTTTCTGAGGCAGACAATCCCTTGTCTGTATGAAGTGCCTACCATGATACAACCTCACTCATTACCTGGGTTCCTAGACACAGCAGCAGTAATAAGAGCAGCAACCTGTTACTGGATGTGTAGTATTAACTGATACAGAAGACATCCTGCACTGTGTACACTGAGAAAGATGCAGCAGCAACAAGGTCTTTAATTCCATTGAAGGAAGATGCATGTGCTCTATTCATATTTTTCTCTGATATTCTGGACTGTACTCATTCATTAGCATTCAGGTCTTCTGCTTATAGAGAACAGCTGAATGAAAGACATGTTTCTTCTTTTAATCTTTTTGCTGCTAACGTGCAGAAATTAGGGTTCTCATGTGCATATTTTGCGTGGCAGAAGAGATAAGAACCAGCAGATAAAGTTCAAAACGTCAGTGCAATGAGGTTCAACTTGTCCTCCATTTGAGTAAGGGACTTACCAAGAACTGGGAGGAGTAAAGAGCGCAGCTGGCTTTCCAGATAACGTTCTTAACCTTATAGGACCTTTCAAAATATATTGCAAACATGCCAATGATTATTTCTTTCTCATGTTTACTTCATTTTTTTATTGTGATAGAGAGGGTATGGTATCAGTGACTGACATGCCCTTCTATTTAGGACTATTACAAAAACGAGGAGGTTAGAAGGGTCCAGCTACAGTTGACCTCTGTATAGTAGGAGTTCTTCCCATTGCAAGCCAGTCATAATGGTGTCTCTATATCTTTCTGACTGCAGAGACTGCTCCATTTCCTGTGACAATAATCTCCTGGAACAGGGCAGGAAAAAACAAACCTCAAAGAGGTGCTGCAGTCCTATCACTTATCTTTCTCCTTTGGGTTGACTTATTCTCTATGGAAAGCATGGAGATTGCATCTGTGTTCCTGAGAACAATCGTGCTAGAAAGCAGGAGGGTCCTTGCCCCCATTACTTATATTCGTTATTAGCCAGCCAGTCTGGCCCTCAGGATACAGAACCTCACAAATATGATTTCATGAGTGAGGAGCTCAGTTTTGTGTTGATACCACACAACAAAGTTTCCAAAGCAACACTGCAGAACACACGTGTGTTTTAAGGAAGGCTTAGTGGCAATAGTGCCCTACCTAACTGTCAAACCAAAATCAATGTCAGCATTGCCTAAGTCAGAACTGGGTAAGCGTGGAACGCTGAGTAGGTTTAGGAACAACTTCTTTTTTTTTTTTTTTAATTAAATGGTTGACTTGTCCTTTTGAAGTTATGGGAGACTTATTTTTTTAAAGATTGTATCAACATTTGTGGCTATATTTGAGACAAGGATCACTACCTGAAAAGGTAAATTTCACTTTGCATAGCAACTGTGTTTTAAGTCAACTGACCATGTGCTTATCAAGGGTGAGTGCACTGGCATATTTCCATGTCATAATAGTACCTATTAGGCCAGTGACTGAAAGACTAGAAGTACATCAGGGAAGTTTACAACATGAAATTGCTCATACCTTAATAATTGTCTAGGGAGTTACAGCAAAAACTAGAGGTTGCTGCATAAAATTTGAGTTCCTCTCTTGAAATCATCTACATACCCCCCATGTGCCTTCTGCATAGACTAGCAAGTTATACAGGCTTTAAAAAGAGAATCATAATTGTAGACAATTGTAGACAAGACTGAAAACAAAAATCTGCCACAGCCTTTTCCTTTTAGTGACTTCTGGATCATTTTTTTCCAGTCAAGCTGACATTTAAATTTTAAATAGCACTTTGTTCAAAATCACCAAGGTATGAAATAGTTGTCTGGCAAGGAACAAAAATAGCTTAGCACATACTGTCAATAGAGAAACAAGAGTTTCTGTTATAAAAAAAATTGTCTTTCATAGAATCATAGAATCATAGAATCATTTAGGTTGGGAAAGACCTTTAAGACCATCCAGTCCAACCATTAACCTACACTACCAAGTCCACACTAAATCAATCAAGGGTAGACTAGACTAAACCATGTCCCAAAGTGCCACATCTACCCATTTTTTGAACACTTCCAGGGATGATATTATTTTATATTATTCGGATGTTGACCTCTCCTGTGTGATCTCAGACTTCTTACTTAACTAGATTCTCGGAAACTTATCATGCTGACTCACCACTGGAAACTGCTAACAGCTCTTACACCTTCAACCTGATATTTTATTTACATGGTAATTGACTCTGCCTTTATATTATTTGTGTGGTTAATTAAATTTTAGTGTTTCAGCACTAGTGAGGTTAAACTGGGAAAACTGTGTAAAGTTTTGGGCTCCCCAGTACAAGAGACAGATGGACAAACTGCAGACAGCACAGATCCACTAAGATTAGGAGACTGGCACAAATGCATACAAGGAGAAATTAAGAGACCTGGATTTGTTCAATATGGAGAAGAGAAGGCTAAGGGGCGATCTAGTTGTCTTCAGTGACTAATGGGGATTTACAGAAAAGAGAGCCAGACTCTTCTCAGACAGGGTAAGGCAGGCAGGCAATAGTCTCAGGCTGCAGCAAGAGAAATTCTGGTTGAATATAAAGAAAAAAAATCCCTATGAGCGTTGTGAAGCACTGGAACAGGTTGTTCAAAGAGGCTGCGGAACCTCTACTCTTGGAGATTTTCAAGTCATAACTGGGCACAGCCCTGAACAGCATAGTCTAACTTCAGATTTGGTCCTGCTTTGAGCATGAGGTTGGCTTAGATCTGTGATTCTAATAGCTACATGGGTGAAACACTCTCCTTACACCGTCGGCTTCCTACAGATGCTTCATGTGACTTTCAGTATCTTTCAAATCTTGTTTATAATGATGAGTCATTACGGCAGTGTATGGATGAGTGTCCTTCTTTACTCCAGCTTATCCCAAAAAGCATTAAAAGAAGGGCCTACACAGCTCCAAGCTCTCTTCCATCAGGTAGCAACTAAATTGCTCATGCCATATCTCTGTCAAACAGAGTCACTGGAATTGTTATGTCAAGTAGAAATCTGATCCAGGCCCAGAAGAAGAAAAGAATCCAAAACAGTGCTGGTTTTCTAACTACTAACTGTGCAAAATGTGACTCATGTATGAATGCTTCTGCCATCGGTTTACATAACACAATTTTTACAACTTTTCTATGGCTCAGGAAACATCTCTCAGCCTTACCTTAAGGACACACACATGCATACATACATTTATACATACGTATGTGTATATATACACATATATATATATCTGTCCATACATGAAGTACACACATAAAAGATACAGTGTGAGAGTAGATTCCTGTGGTGCTAAACTTTGCAGAATGTCTGGAAATGGCAAGCTGTATTCCATCTTCTTTTGCACCAGTACAACTCCCTTTATCCACGTTCCTGGAAAATCATCTTTTCTGAAATTCTATAGTCTGATAAATACAGATCATAGTCTTCTGGCAGTAAAAATGAACCTTAGCAGTAATTGTCTAATCTGTTCTCATAAAACAAGCCAAATGTGGGCATCAGTCTTGTGTATCACCATTTCTATTGGTGGTAGAATATGTAGACCTCTAGCCCAAGTGCAAAGATTCCATAGGAATAATGTCCTGCATTTGAGTGAGTTTAATTACATTACTCTCCCTATGAAAAATCTGCAATTTGGCCCTATGGTAAATTTGTTTCAGCTTCCCATCACTGACTATGCTTTGGGCATTTTTGCATTGTGAACAGTATGAATCCGAAGCCTCATTAGTTTCATTATTAGTCCTGCTGGTTTTATGCATTTAAAACCCCGGAGCGGGTGCCAAAAGACAATTTTTGAGGAGTCTGTGCAACTTTCCCCCATTGCAGAGATAGAAGTGTGTCTGATCCACCAAGGAAGCCTCATGTCTTTTGATGTGGTCTGTGTAGCATGGTAGTCATTCAAGACTATTAAAAATGAAAATTCTTTTTAGAAATCCATTGGTCTCATCTTAGTTAACTGTCCACATTTTTTGTTTTTTGTTTTTTTGTTTTTTTTCTTTTTCATGGGGGAAATCCTTATATCTTCCCTGCCCTTTTCCTGGGAATAGAGAATGGATCTGCAGGAAAAAGAATGGCATCAGGGCCAAGGGACAAAAATTCATCCTCTAACTCCAGGCACACAGAAGTGCCACAAAGGGTCCTGAGCCACCTTGGTCCACCCTGTACAGGTGGACAGCCTGCAACTCACTGCTGAGAAAACTTTTCTCCTGCTTTCTACCACCACTTCGCATGTCAGAGAGCAGACTCTGTATCCAGCTTAGCAGAGGAACTAGTACTACAGTCAACCAGTATTCAATGGGGGAAAAAAACCCTCTCTTTTAGCTCACTCCAAGAACAGCTGACCCGTGGTGGTCTGTGTAAAATGGGTTTCTATTCTGATTTATCCATTGCTACTGCTTCCCTGCTTGGTAGGATACCAGTGTGGAGGATGGGAATGCTTTATTTTAATACACTGGTATCCGAATTTCAAAGTGCAGCTGACAGCAACCATGGTGAACTCTACCCTAGTTCCACAAACCCTATGAATCTCCTGAGTTTCCTGCAAAAGACTAAGCAGAGATAAAGTGGTGCAAAAAGGGCCAGGCTGTCAAACTTTAAGGAACAGATCTCTGCAATGTTTGGCAGAAACTTCAGTGGGATTTGCACAAAACTGACAGTGCTCCCACAGCAAGAACTCATCCATTAGGTATGGCAGATGCCTTCAGCACAGGACAGCTGCAGCGGAGGAAATTAAAGGCAGAGTTTCCTTTCATCAGGATCCAAGATTCTGTGATTATTGCCTGCCTGTGCACTGGAACAAAAATGAAAGATACTAAATGCTTGGATATTAGTGAAGTTCTACAGTTCTCCAGCATCAGGAAGAAAATGAAAATCTTCAGCTGAAGTAACACACGCCATTTTCCATCACCAGCAATGAAACAGACGGTGAATTTCCAGCTCATTAGAAAGTGTGTGCCATAAACTAATTACCTAGCATAGATAGCAGGTGTTGTTTCATTCCCCCCATGACAGAGTTTGAGATCAGAAAGAGCCCAGAAGGAGCTGCAGGCCACTAGACTTGCCTGAGCATGGGATAAGGAAGGTACTTGGGAGTTTAGATGAACTTCCATCTGTACCAGTTCAAGTGTAGATAGTATTTGTTCAAGCTAAGAATAGCTTGAGTTCATCGGCAAAACACAGAACTGGCTGCTGGCAAGATGTTATGGTGACCGGATCCTGTGTTCTGGATTCTGCTACTGTACTCAGTACATCAAATGGTACAGTTCAGAGTATCATTAGGAAAGAAACGTAAAAGGCTTTTCTTTGTTGCTTGTTAAATTCCAGTTACGAAATTAAGCTGAAATTTGTTTACAGGGATTCCACTAAAACGAAACAAAACATTACTGAATAGAGTCATAGATTATTAGACAGAACAAACAATATGGACTGGAACAACAATCAAACAAACCACTTTCCCAGGAATTATTCTCTGTTGTGATTACACTAACATGAGAAATTTTGTGTTACAGTGCTGACCAGCAAAGAAAAGTTTCCATAATGTTGTAATACCAAATCCTGGTATTGTCAGGTTGCTAAAGATGCCTATGAAATATTCTTTTATTGCTGTGAAACTGTTAATCACTCGGTGATGAAATACTTGAAGCGTTAATCTCAGGTGAATTTAAGATGTTTCTGAGCCTCTTTTCAGACCTCAGTGTTCCTAGGGTTAAGTGAGCTATGCATATTAATTGCATTCTAGTATAGCTCAACCCATTAAAACACTTGCATTGCATTTATTCAGTCAGCAAGTCCTGACTCCTTGCGAATAGAGCATATCACACGTAGGACTTCAATACAACAGTTAACTCTCCATCTGCACAGCCATAAGTAGAGAGCATAGAGATCTTTTGGTAGAGACCACTAACCTGTTCTACAGGTTCTCTTCCTGTGTTGTCTGTGACTCTTGCTCCTGCATAGCTAAGTCAGCAAGATCATCTCAGTGATACAGAATTAACCCCAAATATCCACTGGGACTGATGAAAATCAACTTTGATTTTAACGTGTTTTGAATGGATACTTTATTGGGTAGTGCTGTAATGTTATTTGCTGGTATTTTTAGTCTGATTTCCTGGAGCATCCATAATAATGAATAGTAGAGGGCTAGATTTTGTTTTGTTTTGTTTTGTTATTTCATTAGAAATGTGTAGGGTTCATGAAAATGGGATTGTTATCACTATAAAACTTTGAGGCAACTCCCAGTGACTTGGATGAGTCTTCCAACACATACCCAGAGGAAATGAAACTTTTTTGTTGGGTGGTGGTTATACTCAGGGCCTTCATCTTAATCTTCAAAGGCCTTCATTAACTCAATCTCAATTTCATAAAGTGCACCTCTCCCCCCTCTCTGTGAGGTTTATATGTAACTGTTCTACTCCTTAGAAGTGCCAAACCCACTGATCTTAAGCATATAAGATGTGAAAGCAGAAAACGAAATTTTCTCAGCTGCTTCCTCACATCTCTTCAGCAGAGGGAAATAGGAATGGCCACAAACCAGTCCATTTTGAGGCCAAAATGTCAACTACGTTTTTTCAATTGGTTGCATACACACCCACAAGAATAAAAACACTGATAAATACATACAGGCAATGCATGTGGGGTAATGGAAATAGAAAGTGTCAGCAGAAAAGGGGAGGTCTGGAGGAAGAGGGCCACAACTGCTGTGAAAGATAAACATCAGTTTCACATGTGCTTCTGGGTGCTCCTGTGGTTAATATGAAAACCCAGCAATGAGGAATGATTGCAAAAAGTGGAAGAACCTTAGAGAAAAAAACACAGTGAGCAGATGGGGAAAAGGTCACAAACATCTTGTAGGATAGGACTTGGACACTAATGCAAAACCTGGACCCCACAGCCTCTTACAGTTGTGATATTTATTCAAAGGTGCTAGCATAGTGGATGAAGATTGTAGCATAAGCATGCAGAAATAAAAAAAAAAAAAAGCTTTTTTTGAGGTTGTATGAAAAATGGCAATTTTACAGAGCTTTTTTTCTGATGGGAGTTGAAAGGTCATCTCTTCTGCCTCTAAGCTCTTTCTACCTTTTTAGGTAGCTAAAAATAGAGTTTAATAATCCATAGGTGTTAAGTTCAGACACTGAATGCACAAACTGAGAAACCAGGTAGGTATTTGCCTGTGCAGTTTTCATGTTATAAATATTTGTGTGTCTCTCCTCACCCAGTGTGTGTGTACATACTGTAAAATGCAAGACCCTTCAACTTGTAGGACATGAAATGGAAAAAAAGGGCAAGCTCAATGTTTAGGAAATATTGAGGGAAAGAACACAATAAGAAATACTGGATATAATGGATGAAAAGCTGGACATGAGCCGGCAATGTGCACTCACAGCCCAGAAAGCCAACCGTATCCTGGGCTGCATCAAAAGCAGCGTGGCCAGCAGGTCGAGGGAGGTGATTCTGCCCCTCTGCTCTGCTCTGGTGAGACCTCACCTGGAGTACTGCGTCCAGCTCTGGGGCCCTCAGCACAAGAAGGACATGGACCTGCTGGAGTGGGTCCAGAGGAGGGCCACCAAAATGATCCGAGGGCTGGAGCACCTCTCCTACGAGGCCAGGCTGAGAGAGTTGGGGTTGTTCAGCCTGGAGAAGAGAAAGCTGCGAGGAGACCTTATTGCGGCCTTTCAGTACTTGAAGGGGGCCTATAGGAAGGACGGGGGCAATCTTTTTAGCAAGGCCTGTTGTGACAGGACAAGGAGTAATGGTTTTAAACTAAAGGAGGGTAGACTTAGACTGGATACAAGGAAGAAATTTTTTACAATGAGGGTGGTGAAACACTGGAACAGGTTGCCCAGAGAGGCCGTGGAGAAAAATGAACAAGTAAGGCTTTGAACAAAGGCTAGACCATTGAATGATGATATACCCAGAAAGTTTGTCAGGCAATAGCTGCCTAATACTATGTTTCAGAAAATCAATATCTATGCTTTAACAGTTCTAAAAGTATCCTGTTTAATTCTACAGTGATAACATAATTTTGTCTGGAAAATAAACCTGATACCTAAGTTTAAAGCTTAATAGATAAGCATATCGAGATTTTCCCTCTGCTTTGTCCTTTGCTGTTCTTCAAGAAGTTAAAAGTCATCACTCTGTATAGATTAAAAATCATCTATTTGTTTTTATCTGACAAAGAAGGTAAAGCATTTCATCTGAGACCTAAATCTAAAAGCTATAGTAAGTGTATTTAGGACAGAATGAAGTAGAAGGGATACAAATAAAACAGCTTGGGTGAAACCTTAACCCGACTGAATCCTGTGGCAAAATCCCCTTTGATTTCATAGAGCCAAGACCTTACCCAGCAATCACAGCACAAAGACAGTTGACACTGCACAGCTTTTAGAGGGGGACAAAAGATTAAAAATTCAGTATTCAGGATACAGTCAAGTTTAGATTCAGCTGAACTCTGAGCTGACATCCAGCATATGGTTTATTCAGCAGAGGAAAATTATAGATGTGACAGAATTTAAGTGTTGTGTGAAGAACAGTCAAAATGTAGCCTCTTTTTAAATCAAAATGACAGTCTTTCTCTTTAATTTGATGCATAAAAAAACTCTCTGTAATCTTCACAGGCTATAAGAGTTCAAGGATGACCTTCTAGTCTGGTCAGTTGTAAAGTAATTTTCCAAAATGCCATGCCATAAGGATAGCAACAATGGGAATGGGAGGGAACTGAGAGGAAAGAATAGGGCAAAAATAGTCTAGGCAAAAAGCAGTAGGGAAGACCAGAGTTCTTTTGGACAATCCTAGTGAATCTTTATGTGCTTACTTCTATAATGCTACAGTTCTTAATATCCCAGAAATAAGAGAAAAATACCTGTCTAATACACCTCCTAAGATGCTACAACAGATTACAGAAGGAATAGTAAATTCTTTTGATAGAAAGTGCACTGAACATACTATGTAGCTTAAAGAATAGGGAAGGATGCAAATCCTTCAGAGCAGCAAATACTTTACAGTTCCAGCTGATATGAATGACAAAGGTCTATTGACCTTACTATTGTGTTCTGCGATCTTGAATAAGTATCCCATTGTCTTCTTGAGGGCATCTGATGGCATCTCAAATAGCAGCACCACACTTTCTGCTCTGCAGAACACTGGCTTTTTTGACCATCCTGACAATAAAATGGAGAAAGCTGTCTGGACACTGTAGGTAAATGTCATGCAGAAAATTATTTTCTTAAATTAAAAATGACCTCCCAGTGAAAATTAGTTTTGTGCAAAAATGATGTCATGGTTAAGGTATTTTTTATTTATGCCCTTAATTTCATGGCAAAATTACTAGTACTTACATGTTTCAAGGGGCATATTGAGATTTAAAATAAGCCATTTTAAAAATTATTCTATGGGAGAAGTTGATAGACTTTCTATAAATATATCGCAAAAAGAAGGAAAAGTTGGTTTATTTGGAACTGTGTAGAAGAGAAATAATACTGAAGTTTCAAAATGATTTTCAATTCCTTCTAAGTGTAACATTATGTGCTGGTGAGGGCATTAAGGCCTGATCCTCATGGAACTTAATAATACACCTATTAACTTTAAGCACACAACCAACTTCACTGCAATCGCAGTTAAAATCAAACCTGTGCCTCACTGCTTGGCTGAACTAGGGCCTAAGGCTAACTGGATCTTCAGTACAGTTTTTGTAATATTCTTAGAGGAGCTGTTGAAATCAGCGCTCGGTGAGGAGTGAAGGAAGGAGGCAGCTCAGCTTACAACCAAGGTGCCTGAATGTCAGACAAGGTCTTTGGGCAGGGAGGAAGAGGCTGGCTGGCTTCCAGCATGAAGGGAAAAAGGAAAATGTCTGAGAGAGAGGGTCGGGAAGGAGCAGGAATTAGATGGATTTGTACATAGTTCAGGGGCAAGAAAGAGCACAGAGGGTTCCTCGAAGTATTGGAATTAACCATCAGGTCTAATGTTCATGTAGTTTTCAAATCACACGGAGCTTAGTGTGTTCAAGGAAACAGTTGCTAAAAAAAAAAATTGCTATAAGAATTAATACTTTCTTTATATTTTCTGTAAAATTGTCACCATTATTTTAAAGTACCTTTTAAATGCCTGTAAGCACCATTGAAAATCTGTCTTATCTGAGGAGTTAAATGTCAGCTTTATGCTACAAAGACAGCTCCTGATCCTTCAGGATTTAAAGAAGGTAAATAATTTTGTGCATATTAACAACACCATTGCTGAATATTTATTTGTGTATTGAAAGATAATCACATGTATGAATGCTTGTGGTGTTGGGCACTTAAAAAGTCCTAACCATAAAAAAAGGTGGTGGTAGGGGGCAGATCTAATTCTACAAGAGTGGTGAACATTTCATAGCATGTGTCAAAGACTGACTTTTGATAGCTTTAAACATAAGCAATTTCCAGCAGTCAATCCTTTTGTTGTTTTGTATTTTTCTTAAATGAAATGGTCTGTACTTCTCTTTCAACACTCTAATTATTGTTGGCCTCAGAAATCACTTTGCAATTAATGAAAGTCTGAATTCTTCATGTTCACTGAGCAAAACCTTAAGATAAACAAACACTTACTGCAAACTCATTCCAAGGTAGTTAATAGTGCTAGCCTAATTTATATCTGTTTAATATCTGACATACATCTGTAACAGGCAAGTTTCTGTTCTCACTGTTGTCTTCCTATTGCTGAAACTTGTACACTGGAAACTCAACAGTCAGCATTGGTCTAAAGTAAATGAAAAGCAATCTGCAGTAACTGTTTTACTGAAGCCTTTTGTCTGAAGCAGCCAAAAGCAATCGTCCTGGTCTTTCTTTAGATTTTGGACAGATAGAAAGCTCATTAGGTTTCTCCGGCCAATTACATTTCTGAAACTCAAAAGGTTAAAGTAGAAGGGAAGAAGTATCTTCCTGCCAGAACACAGATCAGAGAGGTTGCCTGCAGCAGCAAAATATTCAGCAGGAGTTTTCATGAATGGTCATGAAAAGGGAGGAACAAATATGCTACAGTTTCCCCAGAGTAAATGAATAATCCTCCAGGGAAGCAATGCCTCAGTAATCCTGCAGTGCATGAGTCAGCATTACCACGCATGGGAGAATTCTTCTCTTTTTTACAGCTCATGATATAAATTGGGCAATTTGCAAAAAAGTTTGCAGATTTGCAAGTGGAAACTTCTGTAGAATTCTTTTTTTAAGCATTACAGTAAATATGAACATGGCATATAACTTCTATTGTACATTGGGAATGGGAAACGGACAAATAATTTATTACATCTGTTCTGTACTCAGAGGGCAGGAAAGATGAGTTTTAAGAAGACTTTAATCCAGTCTGCTTAGTTTCCAGAGCTGTCCTCAAATGTATGGTATGAACACCGTCCCTGAGAGCACTCCTAGGTTAAAGAGAAAAGCAGCACAGATGTAACAGGCCCTCCAACCCCTTGTCTTTTCTCTAGTGCTCGGAGTGTGCACAGTCATGGATCGCTGTGCCTAAGTGACCCAATAGTGCGTTTTACTCACAGTGAGTACAGTCCTAAGTTTGCGTGTGAAGAAAATGGAACGTAAAATAGCTACCTGAATTATCCTCCATGCATCAGCTAATCTGTGGCAGATCTGGACATTAAACTTTTACCTTCTGAATCCTAATGCTGTCCTTATCAGCCAAGGCAGTTTCCATCCCACCTGGCCTTTGGTGCATAATATCTGCTAACTGTTCCCTGTACCAGGGAGCTACGGGAAATGCTCCAGGAATTTGCTTCTTCCCGTGTGCTGTGTCTGATTATTTTTATTGATGACTAGTTACAATTCCAGTAGGATATGTATCTCAAACTCCTTATGTTTACATCCTCACCCATATTACATTGGCATGTAATGGTATTAATGCGTTAAGGCATTCTTTCCATCACTAAATTATGCATGCAGTCAGTAGCTGTTCTGATTAGCTATATGAGGATACAGGTTGAATTACGATGGAAAGCTGCCTCTGTATATATAGTAAAGGATGACTTTATTAGTGTCACTTACACTTAAAAAGAAAGGGCTTTCAGAAGGGAACCTTGTATTTTTTTTATGAAAAATGGCATTACATGAAATCAGAATTATTCTTGTGAACAGCCATCATGAATCAGCCAGAAAACTATTTCACTTGCTATCACTTCACTTCTGGTTTATCATTTATAGGACACCCTCATGTGAAATACTTGAGACTTACAAATAGTGTGTCCTCACACTACACAGGTTAGCTTGCACTCTCTGACCATTTCTTTTAAAATTGACTTGAATGTAATTTGCAAAACTATCTTCTCTACAAATGCAGGCTTTTGGATTTTGAAGAGATGTCCATCCATGCGTACATGTATGATCAAGGATTCTATGAAGCAATAGCTGGCAAAACTCAAGTATTCATTAGTGTTAGAGCCTAATAAAAACTGTCCAAGTGTTTATCTTTCTAGCCCTATACAACCCGTTCTTGAATTCTGTGCTGTGTTTGCCTCCATCATGATTTGGAATATGCCACAGGAATACAGCGTACACAGGCCAAGGATTAAATGAAAACCATATATTATACCAGTGCCACTGAGAACAACAGCTTGCAAAGAAACAAGTTCTGATAACGCTATTAGGTAGCAGCAACAGCAGTGGATTTCCTAGATGGTTAAAGTTCTCGACTAAAAACATTTTGGAAAATTGGCCTCTAGTGAAAATGAAAAATTTTGTGTGGAATTAATGTTCTTAATAGCTATAGTAAGGTTTCTACAGGGAATTGTAAAACTTTGATCTTTAAACGTTTCCTCTACCATTCTCCTCTGTCACGTTTGGTTTTCAAAGCAGCAATGAAATTCTAAAATAATATATTGAAAATGAGCAAAAGGGAAATTTCTTACTGAAAAGTGAATGTAGTGTGTATTAATTTGTTTCAGTTTCCCTATGAGCTGGGCAGAACTGGACAAACACAGCCGATCAGAAATGTCCCATGGGCACAAACTGGGATTTCTGATAAGGTGTAGTCCCTCTTTGAGCTACAGAGTGGTCTAAGGGAAGCTAGTCACGAGTCAACTACTCAGCATATCAACAGCATATCAGCTGTTGAGAGAGTTCAGATCATTAAGTACTGATCCCAGGAGTTTCAGTGAAGATATCGTTGTTTACTAGAATCGCTGTACTGTGTGCTGAAAATCATGTCTAATGATACTCAGCATTTGTAACATTTTTACTTGCATGGGTGAGCCTTTGTTTTTCTTTAGCAGTTGGGGAGTTAGGGAGTTACATAAAGGTAAAACACTATTGCAATATAAATAACATATAATGTGCTTCCATAAACTGTTTTGCCTATCAGATATTGCAAATGGCTGCTGTCATGTAACGTAGAACTTTAACATAGCCCAGTCCTTTTCCCTGGGTTCATGTCTCATTTCAGAACTGTGAACCCTTCCTGTTCCCAGCATGAGACCTGATGATCCTTCTCATATTTTGGGATCACATCTGCCATCCATTGTTGTATTTCTACCTTACAGCTGTGCAATCATTGGCATTGTCATCTGGATATAGATATGAATAGTCATCTGGATATAGATACAAATGTCTATCTGCCATAACCGTTGAATTCATACTTGTGGATTAGATTCAGTATTTGTTTCCCCTCCTGCCTGGACCTTAACCAGCACTGACAGTCCACCAATCTTCAGACTCATTTTGCATGTATTTAACAAACCTCATCTGTCAGGATTTGAAATGGAAATAAACTTCCAGATAATTGGAAAATTCGTGTTTATTTTGGATTAAAAAATAAAAATATTAAAGCAGGTTGTCAAAGGAAGAAATAGGACCGAGGGTTATTTTCATATTTTATTAGCACTATCTTTACAGTCCACACTCTCTCATGAAGCTGTTTAATTTGTGATTACAAAACATGTGACTCTCTGAACATTTAGAGATATATGCCTAATGCAGGTTCTGACTGTTTTGTTCGGTATCAGTACAGCATCATATATAACTTGTATACATATTTTTATACTCTACCTAAATTATCATTAGGCAGAGCCATGGTCTCCCAGTGTCTGTAGCGAAATGAAAAAGATGAAACTTATTCCTCCATATCTATCAAGAAAGTGAAATTTAATGGCCTTTTTATTTTATTACAGTATTGGGTGTTTTATGGGAAGGAGCTATGGAGGATTCTCTTCTGGTGTAAAAGCTGAAATTAATGAATTTGCTTTACTCTGGACTGGCCAAGGTTGCTGCCATAGGTCTTAAGGAAATGCATTGTAGACATTGCTTTCATCTTATTTTTCATCTAGTTCTTAATGAGTGAGATATTACTTCACTTCCCAGGCTTGCATCTCCTTTTGCTTGTACAACACCCCAGAACAGAACATAAATTGAACCTGCAGGTTTCTATTAGCATGTGTTGTGTGGCAGAAAAAAGTGTTGCAGAACTACACAGAGCCTAGATTTAAGGGTGGCAATGTTTGCACGCAGAAGGATGCCTGCTCATCAGATGAGCAGTGTTGCCCCAGCCCGTCTGACCTTTCCTGTCTCTTGTCTGTACTTCCCAGGGCTACAGCAGAGCCCCATTACTTGAGTTGGAGTAGGCATCTCAAAGAGACACGTCTTCTCCACCCACTCCCATTTACTTCTTTCTAGGACACCAGGAGACATCAAACATTCACACAACCTGTTTTCTAATGTTTGGTCATTAGTGGAAAGCCAAGCTGTCCCTCTAGCTGTCTCCTGGACAGACCAGGACATCCGATCCACCAGCCATGGGGGATGCAGGAGGAAGCATTGGGGAAAGCAGGGTGTCCAAGCACCCAAAATGATGGGTCTGTGCAGCTGAAGCTGGTGTAGGTCCCACTGCTTTGGTCTTCCCCCCTGCCAGCTGTGCCAAGCCACTTCACTGCACAGCCTGTCAGGCAGCTGGCCGGAGGCAGGTGGATTTGCATGGGGTTAGTAGGGTGAGGGGGCTGAGGGAAGGCGGGAGGGGACCATGTGGGGTGGCAGCCCAAGAGCAGGAGGGACTGAAACAGCCAGCCGTAAGAGCGGTGCAGGCTGGTGGAGGAACAACATGAGAAGAACCAAATCCTCATGAACAGACGCTTGCATAGTTAATAAACCTTTCACTTTTTCCTTTAAATTGTCTTTTCATTTGCATCCTTGATCATGTTTATCAGAAGCTTTTTTTTTTTATATAATTATTTTTAGTTTGAGAAATTAAGGATGGTGAGTCAGATAGTGTTCAGCTCCATGTGTTATTCTGAGCTGCCACAGAGGATAGCCCATTTTTTGCACAACAGCAACACATTTTTCAGGTCTTCCTAAGCTTGATTTTCAATTCTGTTGTTTCCTTGCTGTGAAAAGACATTGCTATAACAAGACTATATTGCAGTGGGGAATGCAACAGGGTTATACCGAGGAGATTTTTATTAAATCATAGTGATGTATATAGATACACAAAACAAAATTCTGCCAGAAGATAAATCCCATTCTTAAAGCCTACAGTACATTATTAGACTTGCAGCACACATGAGCTAGGGAAGATCTACTGAACCATGTTAAAGTGTCTTACAAAACATCTGATAGTGAGAAATCTTTATGGTTGATTCTTAACTGAATAATGGGTTTGATTTTAAAATACATCACATTCATCACTTAGCTGTAAAATGGCCTTATGAACCATAGAGCATGGCTGTTAATAACATTGGCATATATAACCATAAAAACAATAACACTAGGATTTTTATGTACGATACTTTTAACTGCCTAAGGCTCCTCTTATTTGTAGATAGCCATTATTTTTTGAGTTGAGAGCAAAATGATTGAGGCATGAAAACACACTCAAACATATATAACACGTGTTTTTTTTCAATAAGATTTTAATTATTTTGTTCTCTCTGTTTCTGTTTGCCTCCTGCCAGAAAATACAGGTGATTCAGGCAATTTTCAGACTATACACTTTCATTCTTCCTCTTGATTACATAACTTTTCTAGATTAACATACACACATTTCTAACTTTTTTTTTAACTTTTACAAAAAAAAAAAAATTTACGTAAGAATTGAATACTATTTTATCATTCTAATTCTTGGACTTATTTTATTTCTTCTGCCGTGTCTTTATAATACCACTCTGCAACTAAGAAAAATGGGAGACTAAAGAACATGTAACAAGTTCTATAAAATATTGAAATGCATGTATGGAAGCTACAGATTCACTCCAATTGAATATTTATTGTAATAGAGAAAGAGAGATGAAGACTAAATATTATTTGTGCTTTAACAAGGATGTGAACTTCATTATCTTTAATCACATGACCTAAGATATAGTTCTTTAGGAGAATTTCAGCATCAATACAGTTATTCCAAGATTACCAGCTATCATATAGTAACTTACTTTTTTCCACCATTTTTTCTCTTTGTGATCATTAATTCTTAGTTGTTAAATATTCTTCCGTACATCAAAAATATTACTAGGGTCAGAATACTTCTTAATCACAAAACTAAATAGTGCAGGATTCTCAGGCATTACTGTATTGTTATTTTAAATCTATTTTAAGTGTAATACTTTTAAACATAGTGCTTTTACTAGTTACACTGTGTTTTTGTTGCATTCATTTGGAAATCACAGTGTGTATATGTTCATGGTTACTAATTCTGTGTCATTACAGATTCTGGAAGCAGAAATGGGTTCTTCCTCAAAACACTGAGTTACTGAAGGTCTAAAATAATTTTTTTTTTCTTTAAGAAGTTTCTGTTTGAGAAGGTGACTAATGATCTCCTGTGGGACTATATATTGGAACAATTTCTTTAAGCTTACCCAAAGCAAGAGGACACAAGCTTATGCCTCTGGTATGAATAAATTAATTTTATTTTATAAGTAAGTAAGTTGCAAGTATCCAAGTATTCATTCAGCCTTAATAAAAGTTTTGTAACAATAAAATTTGCCCTTTGATTTTCATAAGACTTCATATTGAGTAATTTCCAGCACAGTGGGGAGCTCCATTCTTAAGAGAGAAGAGCAAGTCTGTTCTAGAAAGAAAGATTAAGGACTTGTATATACTCTGCATACTTACAGCAGTTTCTATTTTTCCTTAGACTACAAAGTTAAATGATTAACAGTTTTATTTACTGGCTAATTAATGAAACAATGCAACCAGAATGCAAGGTGTGTTTCAGAGGAAGGCAAGATTTTGGAGTTTTCCTTTAGTTATAGGATACCAGAAAAAAAAATTGCAGTTGCAGGAGATCACAGACTAAGTATGAGTAAAAAAATCTCACACTGTAGCTGGGCAGACAAATCTTACTCTGGGTTGCATTCACAAGAGCTGACAATGATGTGGGAGGTAATTATTCCTTCTACTTGATCCCAGTAAGACTGGAAATACTTTTCTTTCTCCCTTCCGTTGCTATGAAATGTTATTAAAAGAAGATGATTATAAATTGTTCTTCAGGGCCAATGGGATAAACCCAAATATAAATTAGCTTAAATTTCACCAAAAGTGATCTCATAGAGTGTAAGAGAAGGCTTCTGTTTGGTTGTTAAAGCACTGAAAGTGTTCTCCTGTGGAAGTTGTGAAGTCTCCTTCACTGGAGGTTTTTAGGATGGGTTAGAAAAACATCTGTCAGGAATTATCTTACTGTAGACCATTGACCAGCTTCAGTCCAAAGTCTTCCAAGGTTTTGTATTTCTGCTCTTCTACGAATATGATCGAGTTTACCACCAGCTGGATCTCTTCTTGTTACACTTCCTGTTGCATATACTTCTTTCTTATTGTACAAACTTCAAGTTTGTAATACTGTGAGTGTACAGGGATTCAATGAACTTCCTGTTATTCAAGTAATCTTCTCATTTCTGCTTTTCTGGGGACAAATATTCAGTTCCCCTCTCTATTTGCATGTCTCAAGTCTCAGCTGAGATAAAGCCAAAGTAAGCAGCAACTTAGAGCCCTGATGTCCAGTGCAAGTGTTGACTCTTGCCTCTCTCCTCACTGTGCTCCTACTGCCAGAACCAGCAGCTTTCTGCTTCCAGATATCCCATCTCTTCCTTTGGCAGCAGGATCAAAAAAGATGTGTTATTTTCAGAGTTTCTCCTGTAATACAATCATGACGTAGAGTATGAAACTGCTAGCTAAACTCCTCAAGGCATTTGGGGAAAGGTTCTTGGAATTGTCAGTGTTTCTTTAGAAATGTTGCTGTGCTACAGTGGCTCCTCCTAGTATAATTTGCCACAGTCTGAGCGGTGCCTGCAGGCCCTCTGTGACCTGGTCTATCAGGCTGCCTCATGCAACGTGGTAGGGACAGCCCCACATGTCCGCCCTATATAGTAGCACGTGTCTTACGTTGGACGTGCCGATGATGACAGCTTGGAGTAATCTGTGGTAATTTCATGGAGAGATGACACCTGGGATGCTCTCCCTTGCTCTCCGCATGCAATGCCTGGCATGTCATTGCAATGCTGAGCATAAGCAAGCTATGGTCACCAGAGGACTTAAGACTCTCAGTCTGAAAATTACAGAAAAAATTACCTGGGACTTCAGCTTCTCTTTGAGACTTTAGTCATCAAAATGCAACATTTTGCTTTCCCTTATTTTAGAGTTGTCCAAGTCCATAGTCACTTATGTACTCTTTAGCAAAGTCCCTAAAGTTTTACCTTTGAGTATGCCAGAAATGCCTCATTTTTAACAATATCCAATTCTCAGGAGCCAGTTGATGCATAACTCCCTCAAGCTTTGCAGATGAGGTCCTCTCCATCTCTCTTGTTCAATTGACAGGAATTTTCAGTCCACATCTGTTAGAAAAGGCCCTGCACAAAATACAGAGGCTGGTGCTAGTTGCAGTATCACAGAGCTCTAATGACCTTGAACAGTTTGAGCCCTCACAGAAGGAGGAACAAGGCCCAGAATACATTTTCTAAGAGAGTATCTGATAGTAGGCTGGAGTGGAGTTCTCTCTCTTAACTTCCACTCTCCAGGGAATAATTAAATATTCATTAGGTCAGAGGAAGGAAAGAAGTACAAGATGAGATTAACACTAAGTGGCTAAGCCTTAGGTTTCTTGTGGAACAGAGTACTTCTTTTCAAATATTTAAAATTTGAATTGGAGGAGAGAGCAGAAAGTGACATTCTTTTCTTCCCACAGTTGAGAATCATAAGAAAGCAGTGAGCTGTAGTGACATGTTCACTCTTGTCTTTTTTCTAGGGCACAAAGAATACTCAATGAGTCTACGAGGATGGATATGGCTTCTACAAGAGTGACTGAGAATAACCTTGTCTTTTCCATCCCAGGGTAGCATTGGCTCCAGTGGTTTGGGAGTGGAAAATATAGGTTCAGCCACCTTATAGCACAGGAATGAATCTATTCTAGCTGCACTTTTTTGCATAAATACTTAGATAAGTCCACCTATGGAAGAGAGCCACTGCTAAGGCCATTTGTGAGAAGGATTGGCAGAAGGGCCTCACACCAAGGTGAAGTTGGGTGGTTTGAAATAATTATAGGAGTAGGGGACTCCCCAGAGGCTAGAGATGTGATCTAAATCTTATCAGTTTCTGTTGGCTAACGTGCCACCTGCTTAGCTTGCTGGATTTGGGGGAATTATATGCCTAGAGCCCACATTTTTGCATGCATTGCATGTGAAGGAATGCATGCAACTAACTACATAACTCAGGGCTGAGGTATCCTGCCAGCTGGCTCTATTAATAGCAAGTTAAAACTTCCTTGTGAGCCTAGGTCTGGTTTTCACATTTTCAGTCTCCACTGTAGGTGGCTGTATTTCAAGAAGGAAAGACGGAAGAACTGTTGCTATTTTATATTGTTGCTAAGATGTTAAGGTTTCTGGACATCTTCCAGAGGTGAGTATTAGCTCAGTGGGTCAGTTGCCAAGAAAACTCTGCTTCTTGTACATACAGGTTTTACTGTTGTGATTCATGGTGTCATTATTTCAACGGATGTAGGCATCATGAGAGATTATGGCCAGACTGACACTGCCTTTCAGGTAACATGAATCCAGGGAGCTGAAATCTTGAATGGAAGATGGTATTTATAATCTAGTCAAATAAGTCTTAGCCCTCTCAGTAGATGTTGTATGGAACTGAATGGCTAACTGGCCTGAAGCCATTCAAGCTGGTTGTTTCAGGGTTATGTATAGAAGAATTTTCTAAACAGTCACAAAATTATGTGGCTACAAATCGACCACAAGTCCACATTGGAGAGGACTGTCTGCAGTCATGCACATGAAAGGAACTCTTTCCTAGCCATGACTATGAGTATTTAGACACAGAGCTAGAAACTTTCAGTGTTTATTCAGCTTCTCAGGGGAAGAGGACACAAACCAGTCCTTGTCAAAATGAAAAAAATATTGAAAAAAAAATGTTTGTTTAAAAAAAGACTGGTTTTCATTTAGAAAATGATCTTGAACAAAGCATTTCAGCTCTTCAGAACCCTATGAAAGTGAGTGATTCAGTTCTATATGAAAATAGTGTATCAAAGGGAAGAATATTTTCTTTAATTGCTCCTTCACCATGCCGTTTCTGACTCCTCTCCAGAGTTTGAGAAACAGTCAGCATCAGCAGGGTGAATCACAGCAGTGTGCTGCGTACAGCTCTGTTTGGCAAACTGCAAACAACCATCTCCTGGGACTCTGCTCCAGTCTGCACGTTTATCCCTACTGGAGGCCCTAGCTAAAATAAGGAACACCACATCTGTAATGTGCATTTATTCTGCTTCCTGACAAAATAAGAGCAGATTAATATAAAATAGTCATTGAGGGGTGGAAGGCAGGATGTTTGGGGAATAAGGATATCTGAAGAAGAATCTTTTAAACTTTCTGAAGGCTGGTGAAGAGCACGAGGTAAAAGTGTGGTCAGCAGAAGAATTTATGTGGAAACTTGCTGGACTCCTTGCAGGAAACACAAAAGGGTTTATATATTTGGAGTCAAAGGTTAAATCAAGGGTGAACATGCTCTAGAGCAGTTTATTCCTCACTTCTAATTTGGGTAGTTTAATCACTTCTCACGTACACCAAATAAGAAAGTTTATCCACACTTCATTTTCTATTACTCAGTTGTTTGCAGAGTCACTAATCTTTCATTGTTTCTTTCTTAAGGATATTGAATTTATCCCAGGAATAAAAGCTGACATTCTAGGAATTTTATAGTGTGAAATATGTCATCTACTAAGTGAAGTAACTGTAGTGGAAAAACTTCCATGTTTTCTAAGAGGCTGTTGAGCAGTGAGCAGCTAAATCTGGCAAAGAACTGAATGCTTGCATTTTCCATTGATGTCAGCTCTCAGGACACTGTCTTATAAATGGGAAGCTGTCTGAAGAAGTATTGCAGCCTGGCAGTGAGTGGGTAGATTTAAAATAGATTAAGAAATTAATGACATAAGGGAACACATAGAAAGGATGATGTTTTGAATGTGTCTTGATACTTTGCTATGTATTCAGAGCACTCTACTAAGTGTATTTGGTGTTTTTGCAAAGTTTATAACCAAAAAGCTCTGCTATATCCACCTTACAGACCAGAATTATTTTAATTGTTCTGATAGGCAGGTACTTTTGAGGTTTAAAAGTCCTAATAAATGGATAATCAGTGCAAGCATATCTCTAGTCACTTCTGTGACTATCTGAGATTACCTGATCTAGAGAGATGGAACGACATTAATTCTTTTGCTTCCAAGGGTGTCTCATTGAAATAGTCTGTTCCCTTCTTGACAGGCTGCTTTTTATATATTATCCCTGATAACAGAACACACTGGACTTTGAACTGCCAAGTCTATCTAAAATTACATTAAATCTCTGTTATCTAGAATCAGTTCATTCACTAAGTGAAAGTCACCTTGAAATGCTCTGAATGTCCTTGATTCCCTCAAATACGTATTTGATTCTCTAATCCAGTGATTATTGTTTGTAATAACATAAAGGGAAATATACAAGAAGATGAAAAGTGTTAATGATGGCTCACAAGGGGAGGTTTCCAGCAGCAGCTTGATCAAAAGAATCGAAGTCAGTTCCCATCATAAGACCAGGAATAAATTGCAGAGCTCTTTTTAGCTATTCCAGCTTGTGACTCACTGTGCGAAGCAGTGTTGGCTCTAAGATATCTTTCTGTTTCACCCAGCAATAGAACTAGGCTGGGAACTAAAGAGCAGCAGGATGCAGGGAGCTATCAGCTATGAAAAATCTCATAATTTATGGAACTTCTTAAAATAATAAACTGAAGCACCAAAAAGACAAAGGTTACTCTGTTGTAATTTTTTTTTTAAGAGGCTTCTGGTTTTCCTTAATTTCTTCTTCAAATGAAATTTACCACAGAATATGTAGCCATTTCTCAGTTTGTTGTAGGTAGGCAAAAATGTGCTGACTTACTGCTTTGCCCTAGTGCTCATTTTCTTTCATTCTGTAGAGAGCTGAGATCTTTCATTCCCCCAAAGGAAGGATTCTGGATCAGCTGGGATAAGATGTTCTCATGGAAGTATTAAAATATGCGATTATTATGTGATACGTCCTTACATGTTCTCCGAGCTCACGAAGTCATATGATATTCTGTTCTCCTGTGGAAAAGCCAGCCTATAATCTTCCCTTCTCCCATTTCGTGGGAGACACTAAGAAGTCAGTTGAGATATGTGCAAAGGGTGTGGGCAATTTAGGTCAAATACAGGGATGAGGTAAGGCATTTTGTAATTTATGCATTGTTGATTGGGGGTAAATTATGCTGCATGACTAGATCCTGTGAGTTTCTGGTAGTCACTCTCTCAAACAAAATCCAGCTACTTTATGGCACTGTCTAGAGAAAAGCAGCCACAGTGTCCCTGGTCTCTTTCCTCTGTCAAGGGGTGTACATGTGCTGGTTAGGCACTTGAAAGAAAAAAGTTATCAGATTCCCTGAAAATCTTTATGTCAGAGCAGGAAGGAAAAGCGGGTCCTAGAAGGCAACTGCATGTGTGAGTGTATCTCTCATCTCTCCCATGAGGAGCAGCCTCCAAGGGCTTCCCATTCCTGGAACTGCATGGATTTAACAAACCTCTGGCACCTTCACTGCTAAAACCAGAAAATAACTCTGCATCTTGTGTGTTACTAACAGGAATCCCCCATGTCATTCTTCCCCAAATATCAAACCTTAGGGATATTCTGCCCCACAAGAGCCAGATGGGGAGGTAATTGTCATTACCCATTGCAATGTCAATGTAACTGCTTTCCTTATCTCTGAGTACTGTAAAGGTGAAAGGAGAATGCCCAAGCTGTAAAGTCTTTGCTTGTCCTTCTGAATTCCTGCTTCATGCAGTTTGTGGTAGTACTCCAGTATACATTTACCTTATTTTATACCACCTGTCTTCTAAGACTTTTTTCTTCTGTGGGGAAAAAACAAAAAAAACCCAAGTCGTAGAAGTACATTTTAAAAATAGTTTCTAATCTCGCTTCTTAAGTGCGCTTCTAAGTTCCACTGAATACAGACAGATACAATCAAAGGGTTTTTTTGTTTGTTTATAAAATGTCCATGGAGATATACACAGTGAATGTAACATGAAGGCAAGGCCCCATTGGTGTTATTCTGGTGAGAGAATCAACTTGGGGTGCTAAGTGTGTATCAGGGAAAAAATCTGATTAAAATTCATTGTAAAAATCTCTTTTACAATGGAAATATTTTTTCAGTTTCTACTGCAGAAGAAATAATATATCTCTGGTAATTGTTGTTGAAAAGTTGTTGCCATGAAACTATGCAGGCCAAGAAAAAATATCTCTGTGGCTTGGCTTGGCTTACAGAGCTATGCAAGGAAGAAGAACATACAAGGCACGCTTTTACTCTCTGTATCACCTATGGCTGTAAGAAGTTACAGCTCATACACAAAAGGGGCTTCTTAGAAATGTTCCAGTCATGTTCAAAAGGAGCAAGAAGGTGGCAGACCCTTGACTGCAATCATCCCCATTTCCCCAGGGCCAGGCTAAAGTAGCTACTATCGACTGGCAGGAGCTGGCCTGGAGAAAAACTCTCAGATAGCTCAGTAATACAAGGATTTGGGTAAGCTCTTGTTTGTAACTGTGTCCATAGGGTACGTGCTGATCCCAGAGATGAGTACAGTGGGTTCAGGAGTAACAGATTGGGAGATAAAGGTCGGTGTTAATCTGGTACTGTGGCATGGAAGGGGCTGTGTGAGCCATAGAGAAGGGGCCTGCTTCTGGGGGAGCCGTTCAACAGGAAAGGATGAAGATACGTCTGCACAGAGAGGCTGGAGAGTGAATGTAC